>NC_088919.1:73110204-73778267 GCF_963576675.1 Euphorbia lathyris | reverse complement strand
GTGGCAAGAGCGGTTGACATTGTCCAACGAATGTGTAATCAAATGTACGAGAGAAGCTCACTGTAACGAAGAAAGATCAAATGCGTAGTCAAGTGAAGCCGAAGGCGGCGACAAAGTTCAGAACTTTAATCAATCTCGAGGGAACCGAGGAATCCTTCTCATGAAAATTAAAAAAAAAAAAAGAAAATCCCGATAGGTTGAAAATCCGCAAAGGGCGGCCTATGCAACAATAAGGGACACCCCAATAAGTGAAAACCCCACGAGGTGCTTATTTGAAAATTCCGGGGTAAAAGGAGAGAGTTAAAATAACTGAAGTGTGAAAACCCGAAAGGGCATGCTTTGGTGACAGTGGTTAATAAACTGAGCAGTAAACAATTCAATGTATCTTTGTCAGGTGCTTTATTTAAGCTAGACGGTTGCATTTGTAATGAAAACACCCGCATCAATAGACAGCCCATCTCAACTGAAATCACCCCAACACCCATAAACCGATCCAAAATCTATAAAAAAAAGAAAAACTAAAAAAAAAAAAGACTATTCCTCTCTCTCATGCTCCATGAAGTCGGGTTCCTCTGCTTCTATGTTGTCCTCTCAAAGGTCAAATTTCGACCAAAGCGTCTCTCCTCCATAGCTACTCCCAACGGTAGTATCCATAGTTTGGCGCACCTGAAATCTCACCTCGAGTTGGCAGGGGCATACGCCCGCATCAACTTCTAACCTACACCAAGACGGTAACTTTAATCGGGGGGCACGGCCCTACAATCAGATCAACGTCCATCTCACTCCGGAAGCTTCTCCATTAACGAAGGCATCGGGCATGAACTCATCGTCAAATAATTAGCATAGAAATGGCCCGTGGATATAAACCCCCTATGCTATCCGGTATCATTCACAATCAAGAAAGAAAGAAAATGAGAAGAAAAATTGAACAAAAAGGTTGGATTGAAAACCTCAAAAGAGGCAATCCAAGCAAAAGGAGAGATAAAGAAAATCAGTGAGATATAGAAAAGATGAATTGAAAACCCCTAGGGGCAGTTCATGCAAAAGGAGAGATAGAGAATATCGGAGAGATCCCGTTGAGTTGAAAACCCGAAAAGGGCAGCTCAGGCAAAAATTAGGGAAAAAATGAATACGTCAAACTCTGGTTAAAAGCAAGAGCCCCTTTGACACGAGCTCATCAAGACCAAATCCTCATCCTTACAACCCTTGGTTTCAAACTTAACCTTGCCCTCATCCTCGCACTCCTTGGGGACGGACCGAAACATCATTTCTCGATCTGAAGCTACGAAAATCCTCCAAGCCTATGAAAAGGGAATCCATCCGAGCATCTCATCCACATGTACATAGTTTGCATTCCCACATGTCCATACATCCATATAAAGCAAAACACATAGGCCACACGTATGCACATTCAAACACACGCACGGTCACCTGCATACGCACATATAAGTGTTTACACGCATCCATAAACTATGCTACATTCACCCATCCATATGCATCACTACACACCTGCGGTCGATTTAGAGGCCAGGGTTGCTATTGAGCCTTTTTACCCACGGTCGATTTAGAGGCCAGGGTTGCTATTGAGCCTTTTTACCCACGGTCGATTTAGAGACCAGGGTTGCTTTTGAGCCATTTTACCCGCGGCCGTGGACCAGGGTTGCTATTGAGCCATTTTGCCTGCGGTCGATTTAGAGACCAGGGTTGCTTTTGAGCCATTTTGCCTGCGGTCGATTTAGAGACCAGGGTTGCTTTTGAGCCATTTTACCCGCGGTCGTGGACCAGGGTTGCTTTTGAGCCATTTTGCCTACGGTCGATTTAGAGACCAGGGTTGCTTTTGAGCCATTTTACCCGCGGTCGTGGACCAGGGTTGCTTTTGAGCCATTTTACCTGCGGTCGTGGACCAAGGTTGCTATTGAGCCATTTTGCCTACGGTCGATTTAGAGACCAGGGTTGCGTTTGAGCCATTTTACCCGCGGTCGTGGACCAGGGTTGCTTTTGAGCCATCTTACTCACGGTCGCAGACCGGAGATGCTTTTGAGCCGTTGTACCCGCGGTCGTGGACCAGGGTCGCTTTTGAGTCATCTTACTCGCGGTCGCAGACCGGAGTTTCTTTTGAGCCGTTTTAACCTCGGTCGTGGACCAGGGTCGCTTTTGAGCCATCTTACTCGCGGTCGTAGACCAGAGTTGCTTTTGAGCCACTTCACTCACGGTCGTAGACCAGAGTTGCTTTTGAGCCATTTTTTCCCCGGTCGTAGGCCGAAATCGCTTTTGAGCCCTTTTACTCACGGTCGTGCACCGAAATTGCTTTTGAGCCATTCTTACCCATAGTCAACGTACGCTAGATTCTGAGAGAAAAACATCCACCGACGGCCGATTCAGAGGCAAGGCTGGAGAGAATCGGAAAACGACACCGGAACGCGCAGCGCGAAGGTCAGGTATTCTCCCTCCTACTCTTTACGTGTCTTTTACTTTTTATATGTTTTACATTGCATGTGTTGCGTTAGCAAAAAACGTTTTCAAAACACACACATCACTGTCAAAATAGCAAAGTAGGGGCAACTGTAGACACCGAGTCGGAGGACCTGTGACGAAAACCTAAAAACAAGACGGTTGAAGCGGTTGATTCCGGAAGTTTTGAAAAAAAAACAAAAACATAATAAATGCATAATAAGGAAGGAAAAGTTACGACGGGTCGTTGTTGTCGATCGGATGGCTCGCGAGTGCTTAGCGGCGTGGTGCGAGCGCTTAGCATCAGCCGACGCGCGTTCGACGACAGTCGGACGCCCGTTCGACAGCACGTGGCGCGCGCTCGGCGTCCGTCGGACGCACGCGTCCAACCGCAAATGGTGCACGCTCGACGTCCGAGCGACGCACGAGCCCAGTAGCGCGGAGCGCGCACTCGTCGGCCACGGGGCGTGTGCGCCCGGCAGCGTGGAACGCGCGTTCGGCGGTCGCGGCGCTAAACGCGCGCTCGACGGCTACGGGACGTGCGCGCCCGAGGGCGCGAGACGCGCCCCGGCGGCCGTTGGGCGAGGGCCCAACAACGTTGGGCGAACGCCCAACGATCGTTGGGTGAACGCCCACCGGCGGTGGGGCGCTCGCCCAACGTTGTTGGGCGATCGCCCAACCCTCTTGGGCGACGCCCGATTTTGCTCGGGCGTCGCCCAGTCCTCCGGGGATCCGAATTCCTATAAAAGGCACGGATCCCCATGCATTAAGGGTGAGGAGCTTTTTTGGAAGGATTTTCTCACTCTAGACATTTTTAGAGAGAGAAAATTTATTTTTTGGGAAAAAACATTTTTTTTCCTAAAAATTCCAAATCTCCTAAAAGTTAAAATTTTACCAAAAACATCGGGAAGCACGATTCGTGGAATCAATCGACGTCAACCGTCAATACCGAACTTAAGGTATTATCCGAGGACTAGACTCTTTTATTTTATTTAATTTATTTCCTTCTTTTATTTATTTTTATGTTGTGTTTTTATTTATTTAGTTGTTCATTTATTTTATCACTTTTTATTTAATTTTGGGTATTTATTTAATTTTCATCTCGTTGTGAATAAAATTGGGTTTCGTTTTAAAATAAAAAACCTCGTTTTGATATCCCAATACGAACCGTGATCCGATAAAAAGGTAGTTCGGGTATTGAAAACGTTGTAATTATAAGTTTTTAATTTAAAAGAAATTTCCAAATAATATTTTAAAATAAAAACGTCGTTTTAGGAACTTCCGTTATTGACTATGATCCATTTTTGGTAGTTCGGAAATCCAAAACGATTGAATTAGACTTAATTTAAAGCTTTTGAATAAATCTGGAAACAATTGGAGTGCTGCTGTAATTTTCCGTTTTCTGTCACTAAAGGCTGTTTACCGACGGAATTTCCGTCGGTAAATCTGCTGGAATATAAAAAATGCTGTTTTGGTCCCTCTTTCTCAACTTTTAAGCTTTTAATCCTTTATGTATATATGTATATTTATGTAACAAACATTTTCAAATTATTTTTGGATAGTTGGTACATATAGTTTTAGGATATTTATATATCATTTTTTGATTTAATTTAAATATAAGTATATGTATATATATCTTTTTTTTCTTTTTCCTTCATTTAAATGGTAATGAATTTTATTTTAAAATGATATTTACTTGGGTGTTTTGGGAGTGATTAATTAGTAGACATTTTGGGGATAAATGGATATTATTTTGACATTTAAATTACATTATATATGTATATATATAGTTTTGGGCTATTTGGGCTATATTAGTTATTATTAGATAAAACTATTTTGGGGACAAATGATATTTTCTTATTTAGGGGTTTTATTTGTTATTTTCACATATTTAAAGTAAAAATGTATTATATTTAGTATTTTCATCATTATTCTTCATATATGTATTATATAGTATCTTTTCATTAACCCTTATTTCATGTTTCTTTTTTTGACTAAAATGTATATATATAGGCCTATATTATTTTCTTTATTCTTTTGTTCATTTATGGGTCCATATTTCAAATGGGCTTTATTTGGGAGTGAGTTTGGATTTAATATGTTTATTGTTGTAATTATGACAAGTAAAGAATCCATTAGGGAGAAAGGGAAAATAAATCACAAAAAGAGTTTTCAATTTAATTATTTAAACTAATGGATTTTTAGAGGTTCCTAATGTAAATAAATAGTGTTTTCTTGACATTTCAAATCGTTTCTCAAAACACCACGTTTTAAAACCTTAGTCCGTTCCAACGACGGATTAAGCGAACCTTGTAATTAAAATCATTTTCATTATGAATAATAGAATTTTCGAATTGTTTTCTTAAATGATTTATACAAAATAAATTGACTTGTATGCTTAACCACGTCTTCTTATTAAAGGTTTTTACCTTAACGTTTTCAAACACTTGAGTCGTTCCAACGACGATTCGGGTGAACTTCATCAAACGGGGTTTTGAAACGTACCTAAATCGTTCCAACGGCGATTAAGGTACGAACCATGTAAATAAACTCGTTTTGGGAAATAAGTTAGTATAGAATTAACACGCAACACGACATGTAAATCATGTGGTAAATAAACCACTTCTTTCTTCCTCCCCTCTCTTTGTATGTATATCCAATTGATGTAAATGGGTGATTCTTTACTAAAGTGGCTTTTCAATAATATATGCTCAAAATGGTTTCTAAAAAGAGAAAGAAAAGGTTTCAAATGAATTTTAAACTTAAAGAAGTATACGATTAGTCCGTTATCGCCTAACATGCTGAGTAGGAGGCCGGTGGTTCATAACCGGGCGATATCGGGGTGCCTAGTAGCCTTTCTCCGGAAAGGAGCTAGCCTTCTCGGCTCGTACCTAAGTTTCCCGAACCCACACCGGTCTCTCGCAAGGGATCGGTGTTCATTTTCCCATTCGTGGGTGGCGACTCTTCCATATCTCCGAGCTCCGGTCCTGCCGAGCAGCTTGATTCCACGATTGGTTGCTTTCGGCGCCAATCACCGCTTACGTCGCCATGAGGTTGTCCACCCCCCGGTCCGCCCAGGAGATTAGGCCGCGGCACCTCGTCTAACAGCAGTTTCTAAGGCATAGCCCCAGAACGTCTTTGGAAGTAAGGCCATGTTCATCATGGATCGTACCATATCTAATAGGGTACGTGATAGGGGCCAAAAATCTTTGGGTACGGTTTTAGGATGGGTTTTAGCATTATTTAGTTAATAAGCGAGCATTTCTCGCATTTAAATGCTTTTGTGTGAGTTAGTTAGGAATTGGAAACGTTTACTTTATTTTTCGTTGTTTAGGCTAGTTTTATGACCAATCTAGGCAATTACGGCCGAAATAGCATGCATAGCATAATTCCGTTATCTTTTGAAGCTAATTGGTCCGTCAAAAGTCGCACCAAATGAAGCGTTTGCTCAAAATAAGGGACTGACGGATCAATTTAGCTTTTGGACTAATGTTATCTGGAGTTTCTGTACGTGCGCAGGTGTAAAATCGGGCGAAAAATGGCATCGACGATATTCGGCAAGCTTCGAGGGCATGCCGGGCGAAAACGCTCGACGAGCGGGCCTCCGTGGGCCATTTCTGCTCGTCGAGTAGGTCCCTGGAGGCCTACTCGCCGAGCAGGCTATGCCTGCTCGCCGAGCAGGCCCCTGGAGGCCTGCTCGCCGAGTAGGCTGCCAGAGGCCTGCTCGCCGAGCAGGGGGCTGCTCGTCGCGAGTAGCCCTGCTCGCCGAGCAGCTCGCCCTGCTCGGCGAGCAGACCTGCGGGAATAGGTCAAAAAGACCAATTCCGCCCCCATGAAGCCACGATGGACCCCACGTCTTGCTACACCAATAAGGACACGAAAATAGGTCAAAAAGAGGGTCGAGCCGCGTCTATAAATAGGGTTTTTCCAATGTAAATTAGATATCTTTTCGTTTTTGTAAATTATCTTAGCTTTCCCCTTGTAATTCCTCTCCATCTCCTCCATCTTCTTCAAACCCCCATTGAAGCTCCTTCAAAGCTTTTTCTCGAGGAATTATCAAGGTCCGTCCTTAAGATCAAGTCGCCGGCTGCAGAGTAAACAGGTTCCCTGAAAGGGATTTTTGTATCTCCTTATATCTTTCCTTGTTTGTACTCTTTAATATAGTTGCCGAACTTGACTTATTGTATCTTGTGACAATTATCTTCGCCTTTAATAATAATTTAGCTCTTGTTTTGTTCTATGATTATTTGTTTAATCTCTGTCTTACGCTTTATTCAATTGGTTTAACTCATTCAAAAGCCCCAAAATCTAGTAGGCACATATTGCGAGCTGAATCTGACCTAGTCAGAGCCTAGGAGATTGACGACCTCTTAGTTGATTAAGCGCCAATTTACTGAGTCTTAGACCTAGTTTCGGCCTTAGGGAATCACGCGCTAGGAACTTCAGGAGGGTAAGTAGGGTTAATCGCCTTGAATACAAGTGACTCAGATTAGGTTTTTATTCAATAGACCTAATAATCTATCTTTATTATTATCATTCATACCATGTTCCTTCGGATAATTGCATTAGCGAAAGATCAATTAGGAGTAGTTTAACTTAATTAGGGGTAGAGTAACTTAATTAGCCATAGAATAACTTAGTTAGAATCAGATAACTTAGCTAGGATTAGTATAATTCAACCTAGGAGTAGACCAACTTAAGCAAAACAAACTCAAAACCCCCTAAGCCTAGATAACTCTTGAAACCGAGTAGCTCGATACTTGCAGAAATAAATCTTGTGGACGATAACCTGGACTTAACCAGAAATTTATTACTTGATAACGACGGGGTACACTTATCCCTTAGTGAGTTCTCATCTCTAACTTAGGTGAGGGCGCATCAGTACGGTTTCTCCTCTCGGACACACCATTGTGTTGTGGTGTATAGGGAGGTGTCCATTGTGAGCATATCCCACATTCAGTTAGATAATTCAGAAAATCATCTGAAAGATATTCGCCACCTCGATCAGATCGAAGCGTCTTTATTTTCTTTCCTAATTGATTTTCTACTTCATTCTTGAAGCATTTGAATTTCTCAAAAGCTTCTGACTTGTGCTTCATCAAGTAGATGTAACCATATTGGGTATGGTCATCTATGAAGCTTATGAAGAATCTGAATCCTCATCTTGCTTGGACTGACATAAGACCACATACATCTGAATGAATGAGTCCTAGAGTGTCTGATACACACTCACCTTTATTGCTAAAGGGTGTCTTTGTCATTTTACCTTTTAAACATGATTCGCATGTTTCCAATGATTCGGGATCGATTGGATCTATAAGCCCATCTGAATGTAGCTTTAGCATGCGTCTCTTGTTTATGTGGCCTAAACGACAATGCCACAAGTAAGTTGAATTATCTAGCTTATGTCTTTTGGTATCAATTGCAAAAGCAGGAATTTTATTATCTAACACATAAATCCCATTTTGTAAAATTCCTGAAAAATAAAAGATCGAATCTTTATAAAAATTGCAACTCTTGTCTTTTATTGAAATATGAAAACCGTCGTCAACAAGACGACTAATAGAAATAATGTTGCGAGACATTTGAGGAACGTATAAACAATTCCTTAATTCTATTACAAGCCCAGAGGGCAAATTTAAAACATAATCTCCAATTGCGAGGGCGGCAACTCTTGCTCCATTTCCTATTCGCAAGTTTATGCTTTCTTTCTTTAGTTCCCTAGTCTGATTTAGCTCCTGCATATTTGTACAAATATGAGATCCACATCCGGTATCTAATACCCAAGATTCAGACAGTGAAACTGTATTTATTTCAATATAAAACATACCAGATGTTGAAGCATCGCCATTTCCCTTCTTGAGGGAGGCTAGGTACTCCTTGCAGTTTCTCTTCCAATGCCCGTCTTTACCACAGAAGTGGCACTCTCCTTTGGGCTTCTTCACTTCCTTTCCCTTAGCTTTGTAGGGCACGGCTTTCTTACCTTTCTTGGGATAATTAGGATTGGGATAGCTCCCTTTCCTTTTCTTTGATCCCTTAATGACAAGAGCCGGTATGGCTTTGTCTTTCTTCATATTGGGCTCAACTGACTTGAGCATATTTGCAAGCTCTTCAAGAGAGGTTTGCAAGTCATTCATCTGATAGTTCATAATGAACTGTGAATAACTTTCTGGGAGGGATTGAAGAATTAAGTCTACACTTAATTCGTTATCCATCGCAAATCCAATACTAGAAAGTTTGGTAATGTAGCCAATCATCTTGACACAATGTGTCATGACAGATGTGCCCTTTTGCATCCTACTACGATATAGCAACTTGGATATCTCGTAGCGTTCGCACCTGGTTTGTTTCCCAAACAATTCCTTTAGGTGCATGATGATGGAATAGGCATCCATTTCCTCATGTTGCCTTTGTAATTCCGGTGTCATCGATGCAAGTATGATGCATCCGGCATTATCATCATCAGCCTTATGCTTCTGGTAAGCATCAATTTCCTCAATGGGAGCATCATCAGCAGGGAGAGGGGGTATCGATGTATCAAGTACATACCCTATTTTATCGAACTTCAAAACAATTTTGAGGTTACGAAACCAGTCGGTAAAGTTTGAACCATTCAATTTGTTATCGGTAAGAATGTTTTGCAGATTGGTTTTAGTCATGATTATAAGAGTGGGTTTAATTAAACCTGAGAGTGAGAAAGAGTAAACGTATGTCATTCATTTGCTTAAAGTATATCAATCTAAAATTATAGGCCTTTTAGTTTATTTTAGATTGCTCCCACTATTTTGCCAAATTAATAGCCCTCCATATTAATTCGAAGAATTTCACAAATCCTTTAGTGAGCTAGGATCCTAACTCCTGAGATTTCGCCTTGAGTTTACTCAACAAGCTAGTCTCATTCATTAGGTAGATTCATATAATCAATCACATCTTTAATGTGATTCCTAGGTTATTGGGTTACTAACCACTTAGTAACTAATATGCTATTCATATTAATCCCAACCGTCTTGCCCATTAGTTTATGACAACATGAGTTTACTCATCCAATTATCATAATCTAATTTAAGTATTACCCCATATTCATGAAAAATGATTTTCGATAATTCAGGTGTTATCGAAAGGACCCCGAGCTTGAGTTTACTCAACAACCCAAAGGCCCTCAGCACTGCCGGCTGAATTATAATATTAGGGAGGGGCAACCGATTTTAATAACTTGTTTATTTACTTAACTTTTTAATGAGGGATTTTATTTTAGGTCTCATAATCTAACTTAGTCTTGATTTGCTTTAGCATACATCAGACACATACATTCACATACATTGGCATTATGGACATATCATCTAAATTATTCCGTCGAGCCAGAGACGGAATAAAAGGGCAAACCTAAGGAAATACTAACTATTACATATTTCTCTTTAGGTCCTCCGTCTTCTCCATGGCGCCTTGAAATTACATATTAATTTCTATACTACTAAAGAAAACTTCAATTGAATTGAAGGGAATCAGATGAGAGGAGAAATTACAATAGATAGTAGAAAGGCAGGACTCGCAGGCCCTATTTCAAAAATACCAAAAGACTAAAGAGGGTCCAAATATATCCATAACTCCAAACATGCACAGACTCAATTAAAAAAATTTAATTGGTTGATTACATAACTATCTTATGTAATATTTATGTTAATCACATTAACTTATCAATTAAATTTCATCCAATTTTACTTCTAATAGATTCTTATCTTTTATATTAATCTTTAGATTAATATAACTATACAAAACTTTTTTTTTTGGTAGAAACAGGAAAGAAAACAAACCAACACCGAGACAAAAGCTAACCTGGGATCAGCCTAGGAAAGCTAACCCCAACTTTGTCCTCTAAAAGGAGAGAAGAAAGATAGATAGGAGGATCAGAAAGGGTGGAAACACCTAACATCCCCTCGTGCCCAGCCGCCGCCAAGCGATCCGCAATTCGATTTTGTTCTCTGTAGATGTGGCTGAACTCTAAGGACTCAAAGGAGGAGCCAAGACTTCTTATTGCTTTGATAAGGTTCTGGCTACTAAGACAAAAAGCATGATTATTAGAGATCATACTAATAGCCTCCATATTATCAGACTCCACAGCAAGCCTTTTAATACCCAGCTTTCTGGCAAGCTTGACTCCAGAAAGAATACCCCAAAGTTCCGCTGAAAAGGATGAGCCCAAACCCAGGTTATGGGTGAATCCAGACAACCAGGCACCTCCCGCGTCCCTGAGCACGCCTCCAGCCGCGATCTTTCCATTGTTGAGACAGGAGCCATCCGTGTTCAACTTAACCACCCCATCCTTCGGCCTACACCACCCAACGAGTTGAACCTCTTTATTCTGGGTAGAATTGGCAAGGGGGTCCCCTTTGAAGCTCCCCGTAATGGTAAGGAGCTTTTTACAGAAGAACTCGGGTAAGTTCTGAATAAAAACAGTCTTCTCACCAAAGATCTCCTCGTTTCTCCACTTCCAAAGGTGGTGGCAGATAATAGCAAATAAAATGTCTCCCTGCTCCATGCTAGCCATTAACCTACCTTTAACCCCATTGGAGAACCAGTCATTCTCAGGGTAGGCAAAGAAGGAGGGGAGAATGTGGTGCGGAAGAACTTTCTGCCAAACCTCCTTACTCTTAGGGCAGTCCCTAAGGGCATGGCACAAAGATTCAACTTGGCCTCTGCATCTACTACAAGCACCTGAATCCGCCAAGTGACGTCTATATCTATCCGAATTAGTCAGCAACCTGTCCTTGACTCCAAGCCACAGGAAGCTCCTCATTCGGTAAGGGATTTTCAGAGCCCAAATGGATTTCCAAGTGTCCGAAAGAGGGTCGGATCTGTCAAGAGTAAAAGCTTCAAAGGCAGACTTGCAAGAGTAAGCTCCATTTTTTTTCAGGGCCCAGCAATGCCTATCCTTGTCCTCCTCAAGGTTACTAATCTTCACTCCCCTGATTCTGAGGAGAGAATCAAGGCTCAAGAAGGAATCAAACATAGACCAAATCCAGTCCCCATCAGAGTCCACCACATCGGCAATCCTCCAGTTGCGGAAATTGCTAGGCGGGGGAGAGCAGCAAACCTCTATAAGAGGTTTATCTCCGATCCAGGTGTCATACCAGAAGCTTATGGACTTACCATTACCCACCTCCAGGTCAACCCCCGTGCAGAACTCAGCAAACACAGCACTGAGCCCTTTCCAAAGGAAAGAACAATTGCCAATCCTCTCTTTAGGGCCCCCAAAGATTTTATCCTTTCGATACTTGCAACAAAGCAATCGAACCCAAAGAGAAGAAGGGTTCTGCCACATTCTCCAGAGGAGCTTCATCAACAAGACCTTATTGTTATCTTTAGCTTGTCTGATGCCAAGACCCCCCCTGCTTTTAGGCTGGCAGACCTCCTTCCAAGGGACTAGGTGAATCTTCCTACCCTCTCCAGACTCACCCCAAAGAAAACGCCGGTTGATTTTATCAAGCTCATTGAGAACCGGCTCAGGCAACTTACATGCTTGTATGATATGATTGGGAGCTGCGCAGTTGACAGACTGAATTAAGGTTAGACGGCCAGCCAAGGAAAGAGAATTGGCCTTCCAACTAGCACACAACCCATTAGTTTTGTCTAGAGTCTCCTTAAAGGAGGCTTTGGAAACTCTGTCACTATGAAGGGGGATCCCAAGATACTTTCCCAAGGATTGGGTAAGAGGGATACCCGAAAGATCGCTAAGCTTATTACAGAGGCTTATATCCATGTTCTTAGAGCAAAGCATACGGGACTTGTGGACATTGATCTTCTGGCCAGAAGCAACGCAAAAGCACTCCAGGATATTCATGACCACACCAATTTGCTCCTCATTCCCTTCCACAAAGATCATCACATCGTCAGCGAAGAACAAGTGGGAAATAGGAGGGCAAAATCTGTTAATGGACACAGGATGGAGACTCCCCTTATTCACAACTTCTTGAATTAGGTGAGCCAGCCTTTCCATTGCTATCACAAAAAGGAAAGGGCTCATAGGATCTCCTTGACGGATACCCCTAGAAGGAGAAAACTCATCAGACATATCTCCATTGATCAGAACCTGGAAAACAGGAGAAGACACGCAACCTTCAATCAAACTCCTCCAGTTCTCAGGAATACCAGCTTTACTTAAGCTATCCAAAAGAAAGCTCCAGTTTAAACGATCATAAGCTTTCTCCAGATCAAGCTTGAGAGCCACGATCCCTTTCTTACCCTTCCTCATTTTCATGGAATGGACCATCTCCTGGGCAATTACCACATTGTCCATCATTTGCCTACCAAGAACAAAGCTACCTTGGTTTTGGCTAATAATCTCAGGAAGGATCCGCCGGATCCTATTCGCCATAATCTTAGTGATAGCTTTGTATAAAACATTACATAGGCTGATCGGCCTCATTTGTAAAAAGAATGAGGGCTTTTCAACCTTAGGGATCATAACCAGGAGGGTTTTATTCACCAGGCTAATCTCGTTGGAACCGCGGAAGACTCCAAAGATAAAATTATAGACACCTTCCTTCACCGAGTCCTAGTGTTTATGGTAGAAACTAGCAGGGATACCATCGATCCTTGGAGCTTTAGTAGCTCCAATACTGGTGAAGGCAAGATCAATTTCTTTCCGGTCGATAGGATGAAAGGCATCAACAATTACCTCCTCCTCCAGCCTAGGAAAGGTGACCCCAGAGTGGGCTTTGTCCAGATCCACAACTTCCTCTTTAAAGAGGTTTTTATAGAACTCAAGAGCAAGGCGACGAATATCTTCTTCCTCATAAATCCAGTCACCATTAGAATCTTTAATAGCATCGATCTGGTTCATTTGCCTTCTAATAATAGTAGAAAGGTGGAAGAATCTGGTGTTCCGGTCACCATCCTTAATCCAAGCCTTCCTAGATTTCTGGAACCAAAGGAGCTCTTCCTGTCTAAGGACCGCTTCCAGCTCTTCCTATACAAAACTTTAATTATGCACGTCCCAATTATTTTGATTTTAATTCATTTAACATTTTGATTTACAAATTGGTAAAACAAACTTTTAAACAAATTAGGAACATACGCATAATCTGTTTTAATTAACAATTAATTAAAACTTATTTATCTTTAGAATTAATTAATCAAAACAATTTGTTAATTAATCCTAACTATAAATATTTATTCAATCCTATTGAAAACTTCTAAATTTTCATATATGAAATAACGAATTTAACGATGGCTCTGATACCACTGTTGGAAATTAGGCTAAGGTATAGCAGCGGAAATATAAAATTTTTAACCTATTTCCATTTAACCACAAGATCCGTTAACCGTTATTTCATATAAAGAATGATAAGAAGAAATACCTTTTAGAAGTTCTATCTACCGTTGCAAACGAAGTGCCCACAACTTCAAAAGAGATAGAAACTGTCTACCAAACTTCCCCTATCCGAAACAGACCATCCAGAACTCCAAACGACAATCCCTTCGGTGGAAACGTGGAATAATATGTCTAGAAGCTCCTGTCCAAAAAACGCGACGATCCGACGGTTCAATCTTCGGGAATCCGCGAAATCGTGAACTGACCTGATGTAAGAGTAGTAAAACGAATTTCTCCCTTTTGTTTGTTTTTCTTCTTCGAGTTCCCAAACACGAAATAAAACACGGGAAGATTAATTTAGTATCAACCGTTGAATAGCAACCAAAGTAGATCGCCTCTAACTAATCAACACAAGATCAAGGATAAAAGAAATAGATGAAAATCAATTTATCAAACGAAGCCGTAGAGAAATCTCGTCCTCGAACTAGGGGTGTCGAATTTTCTCTCTCTTGGACTAGGTGAATTTCGAAAATCACAAGTAGGGTATGGCTTGCTTCGCTTCCGAAAATCTCAAGGGAATGGGTATTTATAATCTCTTGTATCTAATCCCTAGTTAGATAGAATTAGGTTACTGAATAGGAATTCCATTCGGAATAGAATTCTCAATTATTATCTCACTATATATCTAATATATTAAGGATAATAATAATAACCTTATTGGATAATAATAGGAGTATTTTAATCTAATTAAAACTCCTAACTTATTTATCTCTTAATTAATTTAATTCATAATCCTAATCTAATTAGGAATAACAAAATCAAATTAATTATTCATGTATTCTATTACATGAATTTCGACCCCCTTGTGTCCATGGGCCTTATTGGGCTCAATTGGGCTTCTATCAATTAATTAACATCTATCTCTCTTTTAGGTTCCAAGTCTTATGTGTGATCCATTAGGTTCTTATTGCTTCTAGCCGTATGCAACTTTATTAAATTAATTTTCAAAGAATTATATTTAATCTTTGCATAATGGAATGATGTATAGAGTATGTGATTAGCAAGTCCGTAATCATTCCCCCAGAGCTATAAGAAGACAGGTTGATTCTGTCGTTAACCTTTCCGTATTAGTTACAGTATAATTCGATCCTTTATCAACTACATCCTTGAACTGAATCTTATGACTATGGGTGATGTCAAGTCACATATAGCGAGACGTTCGTTTTACTTGTACACACCGAGTCAATTCAAAAAGATAGGTTAAGTGAAATATGTATTTCTTACTCTTAAGCTATCACCTTGCAAGGATTTAGAGTCGAGTCTTCCATAAGCGATCCATGGATGTATCTCCCATTTATCGGGAGTGATAAATGCTCAATCCAATATATAATGACTCTGCAATTACTTCCTGTGATACCCAACGTCTACTGTTCACACCCCAGAGTCATCTCTGTTAAGGATCGTGTTACACCAGAGTCAAAGCATCATATTCCGTAATCCAGAATACCAATTAATATTCCTTTGAGTCTGAGGATTAGTTATACCTATTAATACCAATGAGATGAACATGTGACAAGGATGAATCTACCCATCCTGTTATCTCAAATCGGATCCCCAATCCTAATGAACAACGTTTCATCGGATCTATGTAACTGTCCAGATATCTGTATATATGAAGCTTGTGAGATCAGCTTTCTGTCGGACAGAAGACATTGTTACATACAAGTCTCAACAGTGATATGTCAATCCCAAACATATCACTTGACTTGGGGTGGTTTTAAGTTTATCAGTTTACTATAAAGTATTGTCTCACTTCATGCTTGTATGAACACTTTATAATCACTTTAAATAAACTTACGGATTTCCTTTTATTAGACTTTATTTAGTGCTTAAAAGGGATTGCCTTTATATAGTTATAACACATATATCTCATTAAACAAATGATATAAAGAACAATTCATTTACATTAAGTTTGTATCCTAGAACAATTGTCTATTGGACACTAAACCCCAACACTTCACCCCTAACTACAATTACATTCTATACAATCATGAATTTCGTTGTCTACACTTCACATGTGCGTCATAATATTACTCATTAGTAATATATCAAAGCCACATGTGCATACACGATTTTTTATAGTGCAAAAAATATCTCGTGTGTACACCTGCCTTTGATATGGTGCAGAATACAAGATAATTTTTTCCAACTTTAAAAAACAATTCATGTGCCTACACGCGTTTTTGATCTGTTACTGATTAGTGATAATATAACGTATATATGAAGTAGAGATAACAAGATTCATAACCGCGTATATGCTCAGTTAATAATTGCTGAAAGTTTGTCCAACTTATAATTGTAACATTTTTTTAGGGTAATTAATTTATTAGTCCCTATATTTTAACAAAACATACTATTTAGTCCCTATATTTTCAAAAACACATGGTAAAGTCCCTAACCTTTTTCTCTGTGAACTGTTTTGTCCTTCCGTCTGTTTATTAGATTTTTTACCGTTTTTTTACTTCGAAAATAACTAAATTACCCTTTACTATTTACCTTCAAACTTCAGAAGAGGAAATCCAATTTAGAAAATGAAGCTATTTGTATGGAGAACAAGAAAAAGAACAAACCCAATGCTTGCGAATTTAAACGATTAAGAAGAAAATCAAGAAGAAGAACACTCAAAGTTGATTTCAGATGCATGAGAATTTATAGGAAAGGAAAATAAAGGAAAAGAAGAACGCACATCCAAATTGACTAACAGAATCTTCATGAGAGTCTAACGGAAGGGACTAAACAGTTCACCGAGAAAAACGTTAAGGACTAAACAGTTCACCAAGAAAAACGTTAGAGACTTTACCGTGTGTTTTTGAAAATACAGGGATTAAACAGCGTGTTTTATCAAAATATAGGGACTAATAAATTAATTACTTTTTTTATATTAAGAATAAAATTATTCTTAAGAAGTGATGATGTCATTTAATTAGGAGTAGTGACCAAGGTTGTTAACTTGCTCTAACTATATTTTATGGCATTTAGCTAAATTGTCCACTTCACCTTTTCTTTTGTCATTTTCTTTATGGTGGCTCTATTTTTGCATTGGATTTCGGTCCTTCACCGTACATGCCCTTGTGATTTTCCACATTTGATGAATAATTATCTAAGGAATCATGGTGGATTAATGCTTATATTTGATTTCTTTTTTAGAGTATTTCTTATATTTTATAAGAATTTTGAGTATCTACTCCTTAACAAAATTTTGACTAAACCCCTCAAGGTGGAAAAGAAAAGGTAATCTTACACCAATATAGGATCACCAATTACACCTTTTGAAATCAATTTTACTTACATATGAAATAGGATGATTTTTTTTATAAAATTAATAGATTATATAGTGATACGATTGAATCTGTGCGATAGAAAAATGATCAAGGTGAGGACTTTGACCGATGACTCCATTCCGATGTCTAAGTTAACAAAGTTTAAGATGAGAGCACTAAGCAATTGAGTGCAATAGATGTGTATATGTACTTTGAATATGAGGTCACATTCTATTTACAGGGCGTTAAAGGCAAATGTGGTAGACGATGGAGATATCTGTCCTAACTTTCTTGAAGTAAAAGTGTCAGCTTTCGAGCGGTGGAAGTATTTTAGGTAGTTAGCAATATACCGAATTGAGATTTCTTAAGCTTATGCGTGAATTATGGGTATTGATCCGAAGAGGATTCATAGTGCATCTCATTGGTCCACGTGTACTGGAGATTTTTTATTTCAATATAATCAGATCTGTTGGCTTGAGATAAGGACACGTGTATCATGATATTATTCAAACAATATCATATGTCTCCCCTTTGATTCTTTAAAGCTCTTTAGGACTTCTGTTGTATGTTTTGTGAGACCTTATTGCAACTCTTGGAGAATGATTTCGCATTATGTAGATGCTTGATTGCTCGAACGTTATTTTTTGGAAGGCTCAGAATTTGTTACGTCGTACCTCTTCTTTTTTAAACTTTTGTCAACTTTGGGAATGTCAATATGGTCCACATGTTACCTTTCACAATCCCAATATGGCTTATGACTTGAGTCGTCTCAGTTTAGTTCCTGAAGAGCATGCCCAATTAAAAAATATGACGATCTAGAAGTTTACGGACTTGACCATATCCTCTGCTGCTCAGGTACCTTCTTCTTTTGATTTAGATATTGTATTTTCAAGTCTTATTCCTTCTTAATTTGATTCTTCCTTAGGACTTTGCTACCCCGATGGAGGCTTGCCACCAACTTCAAAATGTGGCTCAATGCTCCCAAAATGAGAAAAAAAAAAAGCTAGAAGCCCAAGATTAGACTATTCAACTGGCTAATGATTGTCTTTCCTTTATTCATAAATATTGGGACAAAACTAAAGTTGATCTCGTGTCTATGAAGCGCAAGACAAAAAGAATTAGACAGAGGCCTTAAAGAAGGCGAGGCAAGCCACTTCCGATCTAGCGAACAAAAGAAAGACGTGGAGGATGCTAAGAAGAATGTGAAGGAAAAAGATAACATCATCCGAGTAAACCTCCTCACGAAGAAAGATGATGTAATCTATGACCTTCATGATGAAGTCGTAAAAGAGTGCAACTTTGCAATTTTTCATTAGGAGGCTAAGGAGTAGCTTCTGTTGGGGTTTTGTGTCCTATAGTCAATTGTTGCAGGATACAAACTTATTGTAAATGAATTGTTCTTTATATCATTTGTTTTAATGAGATATATGTTTTATAACTATATAAAGGCAATCCCTTTTAAGCACTAAATAAAGTCTAATAAAAGGAAATCCGTAAGTTTGTTTAAAGTGATTATAAAGTGTTCATACAAGCATGAAGTGAGACAAAACTTTATAATAAACTAATAAACTTAAAACCACCCCAAGTCAAGTGATATATTTAGGATTGATATATCACAGTTGAGACTTGTATGTAACAATATCTTCTGTCCGACAGAAAGCTGATCTCACAAGCTTCACATATATAGATATCTGGACAGTTTCATAGATCCGGTGAAACGTTGTTCATTAGGATTGGGGATCCGACTTGAGATAACAGGATGGGTAGATTCATCCTTGTCAACTGTTCATCTCATTGGTATTAATAGGTATAACTAATCCTCAGACTCAAAGGAATGTTAATTGGTCATCCTGAATTACTGAATGTGAGACTTTGATCCTGTGGTCCCACGATCCTTAACAGAGATGACTCTGGGGTGTGAACTGCAAAGGTTGGGTGTCACAGGAAGTAATTTCAGGGTAGTTATACATTGGATTGAGCATTTATCACTCCCGATTAATGGGAGATACATCCAAGGATCGCTTGTGGAAGACTCGACTCTAAACCCTTGCAAGGTGATAGCTTAAGAGTAGAAATTTGGATTTCACTTAACCTATCTTTTTGAGTTGACTCGGCCAATAACAAGTAAAACGAACGTCTCGCTATATGTGACTTGACATTACCCATAGTCATAAGATTCAGTTCAAGGATGTAGTTGATAAAGGATCGTATTATACCGTAACTAATACGGAAGGGTTAACGACAGAATCAATATGTCTTCTTAACGGACTCTGGGGGAATGATTACGGATTTGCCAATAACATACTCTGTACATCATTCCGTTATGCAAGGGATTAAATATAATTCTTGAAGAAATTAATTTAATAGGTTGCATACGGCCAGAAGTAGTAAGGACCTAATGGATCACACATAAGACTTGGAACCAAAAGAGAGATGGATATGATTAATAGATGGAAGCCCGATTAAGCCCAGTAAGGCCCAAATACTAGGAGGGGGCCGAAATTTATATATGTTAGTAAGGAATTAATTTTATTCCATTAATCCTAATTAGATTAGGATTATGAATTAAATTAATTAAGAGATAATTAAGTTAGGAGTTTTAATTAGATTAATATACTCCTATTATTATCCAATTAGGTTATTTATTATTATCCTAAATGTATTTGATATATTATAAGATAATAATAAGGAATCCTATTCCGAATGGAATTCCTATTAAGTAACATATTCCTATCTAACTAGGGTTTAGATACAAGCTAATATATATACCCCTTCTCTTAATGAATTTCGACTAAGCCTATATCCCTCCCCACTTGTGATTTTCGAAATTGCTTAAGAGAGAGAGAAAAGAATTCTATTCCCAAGTTCGTGAACAAGAATTCATACGGCATTCCATCGATTGATTAATCTTATTCATCCCTCTTTCTCTTTGATCTTGTGTTGGTTTATTAGAGGCAATCTATTTTGGTTGCATCTCATAAGGGTTGATTCTAACTTAATCTCACCGTGTTCACGAAAGAAGGAAAAACAATCAAAAGGGAGAAATTCGTTTTTCTTCGCCTACATCAGGTCAGTTCACTATTTCGAGGATTCCCGGAGATTGAACCGTCGGATCGTCGTGATTTTTGGACAGTAGCTTCTAGACATATTCTTCCACGTTTCCACCGAAGGGATTGTCGTTCGGAGGTCTGTAAGGTCTGTTTCGGATAGGGGCAGATTGGTAAACTGTTTACATCTCCTTTGAAGTTGTGGGCACTTCGTTTGCAACGGTAGATTGATCATCGAAAGGTATTTCTTCTTATCCCTCTTTATATAAAATAACGATTAACGGATCCTATGGTTAAAAGGAAGTAGGCTAAAATTTTTATATTTCCGCTGCTATACCTTAGCCTTAATTTCCTTCAGCTTCATCATGTGGTGTGGGGCGAGATCAACTTCATAAGCATGAAGTTAAGTCAAATAAATTTAAGATCGAAGCTCGCTCTTTAAGGGCTTTTGAAGCTTAGCTAAGGATGAGTGTCAGCGATTTGGAGAAGGAGAGAGATGCGCTAGTGGCTTATCTGAATTTGCAAAAATCCAAAGCCTTGAATTCTCTATACGAGCTTTAGGGCTTCCATTTGAACAAGTACCATAGTTTAATGCTGAGAACATTAAGGGAGAAGTATCTGGTTGCGGATTTCAACTTCTAGATCAATCTCTATCATTCAAAGGACCATAAAGCGACTGATGAACATCATAATCTTGAAGAATTTTCGAAACCCATTGTTCCCCCAAAAGATGAAGTGGTAGATGAGAGTACATGCCCAGGAGAAGAATAAATAAAAAAAATCAGAATATAGAGATTTGTGTTTTTTAGTTTTTAGAGAGAAAAGAGGAAACAACGTATCTTTTCTATAAAGAATAAAAGTTATCTTTTCGCTTTCAAACTCCTTATATTTCTAATACATTAAATGGTCGAATCTGATCGGATCCGGTCTCATCAAGGACGACCTGTCCGAAATATCCAACATCTTCCACTCATGTTTGATGGGACCAACTCTCTATTAATCTCTAAAAGATTCACATGCTTTGTATATATACCATGTGACCATGCATACATCGAGAGCACTTGTGTTATATATATGTTAGAATTATATAACCTTCTCGAATAATTGATATTTGGGATGATTTTGTATGCAATACCTGAGATCACATATCACATTCATTTCTCAAATGATCTCAATCACCATTTATCCTATATGATTGTATTTATAATTATGTTTTATCATAATAGACAAACTAATTGATTAACTAATAAATACATCACAATTAATGTGACAATAAAATCAAATCATGCGATCTACCTTTTTTTCGAACCTCAAAAACATAAGTTAATTTATTTTTCTAGAAATAGCACTTTAGGTCGTATCAATCATGACTATCTGGTAATATTCCAAGACAACAATCATTAAATTAGAACTTGAGAGACAAATCAAAGTACTAAGGGTAAACTAATGAGATTCACACAAAATCTTAGGGCATCACACTGTTAAAATTGAGATCTTAACTTTAACTATCCTAGGTCAATATATTCTGTAAATGTGGCTTGAATTACATGTTATGATATTTTCTCATTTTCAAAGGAGTGTCTATCTATTTAGCTTCTTATTAAATTCCATATAAATTTATCAGTTCAGATACACATAATTATCTATCTGAATATATGTGAGTGACGATATCGACCGTAACTTTGATACAGATTTGAAAAGCTTTATCATAATTCAAATCTGGCGATAAGACAAATCATTGCGATGATCACAGAAAACAATCCAATATGTTATTATTCTATTAATGATGTAGTTCTACACTTTCGTATATGTAGGCGATAATTGATTAGTAAAATTTGGCTCTCTATTATCACATAGATAATAAGTTTAAGTTGTCTTATTTTCATCTTTGACCTGAAAAGATGAAATGGGAAAATAACTGATGTTCTCCAAGATTGTAAAAGAAGAGAAACAAATAGTTTTCATATATGAAATATTATATCAAAACAGATTGGTGAAATATTATACCAGTTGTATTGCAATTAGCAATCACTAAACATAGATATTTAATGGATCTTCTTATATACTCATATCTAAATTTGAGCAAATATAATTAATTGATATACGTCAATAGTCAATATCACAAAATAACAGGCTAATGGATGGGAATTAATGTCATAAAATAATAAATCAGAGAATAAACACAATAATTTATTGGTTAGGGGTTAAATAGTAATTTAGGCCTATTTTAAGTGTAGTAAAGTTCTAAGACACCTTTTAAATAAATAAAGGGAAATTTACATATAAATTCACATTTCAAAAATTATCTACAATTATATCAAGTTCTAATTTTGAATTATATCAAACTAATAAAATCATTGCTTTTTCTGGTGGACTCAGGGGCTTGTAGCAGGTGCAGAGGGAATATTGAAACTATTTGCCATGCTCTTAGGGACTGTACTAGGAGTAATGAAGTGTGGAGGAAGGTTCTCCCTCACAACTTACTTTCTACTTTCTTGGCTCACTCTGAGCATGATTGGTTCATCGATGGAATTAGTGGGAAGTTATTGGCTAACCTTGAGCATGGTAATATCTTATTTGCTATTGTCTGCCACCAGATTTGGAAGTGGAGGAATGAGGAAATCTTTGGAAGTAAATCTGTTTCTATTCCTAATTTAGTTGAGTTCTTCTCGGGAAAATTACTCAATATTACTGATAGCTTCAAAGGTGATTCTCTGGTAAGGGTGACCCAGAAGAAGTCTGTTCATCTCCTTGGTTGGTGTAGGTCTAGGGAAGGGGTGATGAAATTAAACACTGATGGCTCTTGCCTCAAGGACGGTAAGATTGCTGCTGGAGGCGTGCTGAGAGACGAGGGGGGTGCCTGGTTGTCTGGGTTTACTCATAATCTTGGTTTGGGTTCGTCCTTTTCGGCTGAGCTTTGGGGGATTCTTTCTGGCCTGAAGCTTGCCATGCATCTTGGTTTGAGGAAGCTGATTGTAGAATCTGACAACCTTGAGGCTATCAATATGATCTCAGATACAAATGCTATCTGTCTTAATAGCCTGAATCTTATCAAATGTATTAGAAGGTGTTGTTCTTCCTTTGACTTCTTAAAATTCAGCCATATCTTCAGAGAACAGAACCGGGTTGCTGACCGTTTGGCAGCTGCTGGTCATGATGGGATGTTGGGCGTTTCGATCCTTTCTTCTCCTCCTGTTTATCTTTCTTCTCTTCTTTTTGAAGATAGGGTGGGTGTTAGTCTCCCTAGGCTAATCCCAGGCTAGTTGTTTTGTTTTGTTTTTGCTTTTCCTTTCCTTTCCTACCAAAAAAAAAATCTATTTTAAGAATTGGAGTTTATAAATTAGGGGTCTTTGATATATCGTCTAAAGTTTAGGATTTATGAATTAGAGTTTAGAAGTTTTAAATTAAGGTATAAAAGTATACTTTATTTGTTATATATGGAAAATATGACATATTCAAAATTAAGTTTGATAATCTGATTTAGTTGTAATTTTGTAGCTAATGACGATATTCATGTAGGAAGCCTTTAAATAGAGCAATTTACATATAAATTCATTTTTAAAAACTCTCAACAATTATGTCAAGTAATGATTTTGAATTATATGAAACTAGTAAAATCAGTATCTTTAATATATTTTAAGGATTAGAATTTATAAATTATAAGCCTAAAATATATTTTCTAGGCTTTATGTTTTATGAATTGAGGTCTAGAATTTTTAAATTATGATATAAAATCATAATATATAAAAAATAATGACATATTAAGAATTAAATTTAGTGATACGATTTAATTATAATTTTGTACTTAATTATGATATTAATGTATTTGATCCCAAAAAAATCTATGTAATTGAAAAGAAAAATGTAACCAAATTTTTTTTTTAGAATTTACCCTAATTTTTATTTATATGATAAGTTTATTCTTATATTATTATTTAATGTATAAAAATTTTTAGTTAGATTTTATATAACATTTATTATAATTTTGGGGGGGAGATTTTATATAACATTTATTATAATTTTGGGGGGGGGGGGGGGGGGGGGGAATAGAGGAAGGTGTTAAGCCCAACAGAAAAGGAAAAATAATCTAAAACACACCATTAAGCTATAACGATACTAATGTACAACCATTTGAACCGAAGTTCTGAAGACCTTTCTTTGTTCTGGAGACCTGCAGGAGGCGCATCACACTCGTGGTGACCTAGGACATAGGAACCTGCGAAATTTACTATCCAGTTAGCTGCATGATTACCTTCTCAGTATACATGATTAAACTGTACTTCCCATTCTCTATCTTCTATTCGTTTACACTCACGAATTAGCCAACCGAGCGAGTGATGAACTTCAATCTGACTTCGGATAAATGCTAGAACTGACTCGGAATCCAGCTCCACTATGACCCGTCGAAATCCATCATCACACGCTATGTGTAGTCCGAAATACAGGCTCCATAGCTCCGCTAGTAATGTCAAACAGATGCTCGAATACAAGTATGAAAGATGATATTGGAATAAAATTATATTATTGAACATATTTTTAGTTAAAAATACTTAATCAGATTTATAATAATAATAATATAATATTATAATTATTTTTATTTTTTTTTTTTTTTTTTTTGTAGAAACAGGAAAGGAAAACAAACAGACAGAAACAAACCCGGGATCAGTCTAGGAAAGCTGACCCCAATCCTATCCTCTAGGAGAGTAGACAAAAGAAAAGTAGGAGGAACAGAAAGGGTAGAAACACCTAACATCCCCCCATGCCCAGCAGCTGCCAAGCGATCCGCCACCCAGTTTTGTTCCCTGTATATATGGCAGAAGCTTAAAACCTCAAAGGCAGGACGAAGCCTCACAATAGCTTTAATAAGATTCTGGCTATTAAGACAAAAAGCCCGGCTATCAGAAATCCTGTTGATTGCCTCCAAATTATCAGATTCCACAGAAAGCCTCTTAACACCCAGGCGAATGGCAAGCTTTAAACCCGAGAGAATACCCCAAAGCTCCGCAGAAAAGGATGAGCCCATCCTCAGGTTATGGGTAAACCCAGCCAGCCAAGCGCCACCTGCATCCCGAAGAACTCCTCCAGCAGCAATTCTGCCATTGCTAAGGCAGGAGCCATCCGTATTCAACTTTACTACCCCTTCTCTAGGCATACTCCAACCAACTAATTGGACCTCTTTTTCCTGGGAAGGTCTAACAAGGGGATCTCCTTCAAAGCTTTTTGTAATAATAGAGAGCTTTCTCGAGAAGTAATCAAGTAGGTCAGGAATAAGGACAGTCTTCTCAGCAAATAACTTCTCATTCCTCCACTTCCAAATTTGGTGACAAATAATAGCGAAGAAAATGTCACCGTGCTCCATATTGGCCAATAACTTCCCACTGGCTCCATCAGAGAACCAGTCAACCTCAGAATGAGCCATGAAAGAAGGAAGAGTGTGGTGAATTTATATATAAATAATTGATACTATATTGAAAAAAAAGTAAATAATTTATCAGTCCTTGTCTTTTTATCTAATATACCGTTTAGTCCTCCTATTTTGAAAAACATATAATAAAGTCTTTATCTTTTGTCAATATTAACCATTTGGTCCTTCTGTCTTTTTTTTTTTTAGATTTTTAACGAACATATCTTACCTTTCAAGACAACCATTGTAGATATAAAATGGTCATGTTATTCTTTTATTTTCTGTCTGTCTGTTTATATCAAATATAAGGTTAAAAATCTAAAAAAAATAGACAAAATGACCAAATGGTTAATATTGACAAAAGATAGAGATCTTATAATATATTTTTAAAAATAAATGGACTAAACAATATATTAGATAAAAATAGGAGGACTACTAAATTATTTACCCTTAACAAAAATGTTTTAAGAAAGGCCTAACACACAAATAACCCCCTGAACTTGTCCAAATTTTGCAACTGCCTCCCGAACTTTCAATTGTAACAACTTACCCCTCAAACTTATCAAAATGTAAAACATAATCCCTCAAACTTGTCCAATTGTAAAACATAACCCCTCAAACTTGTCCAATTATAAAACATAACCTCAAATTACTGACGTGGACTGCAATTAAATAAACACGTTAAATACAAAAGTTGCAACGCTCGTAGAGTGTGAAATCAGATCTTTGGCGTGATACAAATCCGGAGAAACGTTTTTACGGTTGCTTCAAGTACGAGGTAAAAAAATTCTCAATTTGGAGTTATGTTTTATAATTGGATAAATTTAAAGGGTAACTTGTTACAATTGAAAGTTGGAGGGAACAGTTGCAACATTTGAATAAGTTCAAAAATTATTTGTGTATTAAGCCTTTAAGAAATAATTATATAGTTCTAGCTTTCTAAATTGGGAGGCATGCTGGGCCAAGTTGGCAAGTTTGAAAGTAGTAGTCTTTACCAATGTCTTGGGCCTTAAGATTATTATTGATGTATAGATTTATCATTCTTGATCACATGCATCTTAATGAGCATGTAGAATTTGCTCATTCACCGTTAGATCTAGGCTTATTAGAATCCTAAGGTGGAGATTTCAAAGCATCCTAAGGCTTAGATTTAATAAGCATATATCTAACGGTGAATGAGCAAATTCACTTGCTCATTAAGGTGCATGTGAAATTTTTTGTCAGACTTATAGATGTATACTTTATAACGTAAAATTATTATTGACGGCTAATATTAACGATAAAATTGCATCATTTTAGATATTAAGAAAAAATCTCTCATAAATATCAAGGTTATAATATTTTTATATCTTTTATATATATATATATATAAATGACCCTATTAGTGATTACGAGAGTGATTTAACTTCAAGGTAAAGTCCATACAAAAAAACTCAAGTGCTTTCACGAAATATTGAAATGGTATGAGAAAAAAAAATTGTCCAAAAGAAGAATATGCTTTCACGAAATGTCAAACAGACACTTGAACAAACTTGACACTATAAAACTAACCGTTAGTGATTCAAAATGAAAAATTCCAAGAATTAAAATTTTTTAGTACCATATTTACTATGGAACCAAAATTTTTATTTTTCAAAATCATAAAGTCTTTAAACTTTTCAATTTTGAGATCATCAATTTTTGCTCGATGATTTTTAAAAAAACAAAAAAACTGATTCTATAGTAAATGTGGTACTAAACAACTTTAATATTTAGAATTTTTATTTTGAAATCGTTAACCGTCATTTTTATAGTGTTAAACTTATTCAGATGTCAGTTTGACATTTCGTAAAAACACAAAGATTTTTCTTGAACTTTATTCTTAATTTAATA
The DNA here is from genome assembly GCF_963576675.1 of Euphorbia lathyris. Lineage (NCBI taxonomy): Eukaryota > Viridiplantae > Streptophyta > Magnoliopsida > Malpighiales > Euphorbiaceae > Euphorbia > Euphorbia lathyris. The sequence goes on along the minus strand of NC_088919.1, from coordinate 73,750,862 downwards.
AATGTTATAAAAAAAATGAGGGTTTAATAAAAAGAGATAAATGATATTTTAACTTTTTATTATTATTATTATTATTCTTATTTATATATATATATATATATAAATTTAATACGGAATTATTTTCTTAATACATAACATGCAATTATTTTCCAGGTACATGTTGGGCTACCCAAACATGTTCATGGGCTAGGTTTGTTATATTTTATTATTAATAATCATAATATAATTTTAATTTTTAATTTATTTTTTAATATAAATATATTACTTAGTGGACTTATTTAAAAATACTCAGCTCAAATTTAGTGCAACCCGCTATAAATTTAGGCGTATTTTGGTTTAAAAATTAAATTTCAAATCTAACCATATAAAAATATACATAATTTTTAAATATAAAAAATAAAATTTATATTTAAATATAAATATTTAATATATAAATTCACTATTATTAATAGGCAAAAAGCATCATTAGGCTCCTGATCTTTCATTTTTTGGTTCATTAAGCCTTTGATCTTTTATTTGGATACATTAAGCTCCTGATCATTTATTTTTTGTCTCATTAAGCCCTTTATAAGGAAAAAAAGTAATTTTGAATGTAAAATTCGGTTAACAGATTATTATTCATTGCACCTGCATTCGAAATTTGTTTGAATGCAGTTTTGGATGTATAATGTAGCTGTAGGAAAACTGTAAAAATCTTAATTCAAATTGTTTTTTTAATAATTTTAAATACAGATAAAGTTAATAACGTATTTTTAACAGAATTAATTGTTCATAACTTACTAATTTGGTCATAAAAGGCTTAATGAGACCAAAAATAAATGATCAAGGGCTTAATGTATCCAAATAAAAGATCGAGAGCTTAATGAACCAAAAAATGAAAGATCAAGGGTCTAATGATGTTTTTTGCCTTATTAATATTAAAGGGAGGAGTCGGGCCGTGTTATTTTTATTTCCAAGCCTATTAAAAAAATAGATGGATTTTAATGGGCCTAGACTTGGTCAATTTTCTTTGACCGTATTTGGTAAAGAGCTTTTTGGGATAAAATTAGAAGTTTGAGTCACCTCAAAGGTTTTGATTAGTCAAACTTCTAATAATGGTGTTTGGTGAAGAGATGTTTGAAAAGGCTTATTAGGTCCAAAAAGCTAATTTTGAAAAAACTGGTTTTAATTAGCTTATTGTTTAATCTCTTTTGAATGACATTTTTACCCTTTAATTCTAAATAAAGGTTTTATCAGATCCTTATTTATCATTTACACATACAGTTATTATCAATCAGTTAAGTTTTATCAAACAAGTTACACAATCGACTAGTCAAATCAGCTAACTAAAAAAGTAATCATCTAATAGCTATTTACCAAACTGTGCAGGTGTTGGGGCGGTAATTCGCGACTCGGAAGGTCAATTCATAGGTGGCCATTCGGAGAGATTGTTATGTTGTCCGATGGTGAAGGAAGTAGAAGCAGAGGCACTATGGAAAGCGCTGCATTGGATGCAGTCGCAACAGATACGGGAGGTGGTATTTGAAACCGACGCAAAGCTAGTAGTGGACGCAATTTAGACTCAAACTTGTGATGCATCAAAGTTTGGCTATATCATCTTGAGATGCAAGGAAATTCTAAACGTAAATGACTCATGCTTAGTCAAGTGGATTTGTCGTCAAGTTAATGAGGCGACTAATGCAATAGCAAAATCAGTTCATTTTAATACTTGTCTTTCATTCTTTAACTCATTACCGAGTTATGTTTGTTCGAGTTTGTTACATTCTTGCCAATTGATGGCTCATTATTTCATTCGTTTGTTCTTTGATTAAAAAAAAAAAAGGGTAATCAGCTACTAGCTATTTACCAAACTAAACTTTTATCTAAGTTCACCTCCAAAAGACACGGGCCTATACGGCTAGGGGTGAGCATCGGTTTGGTTCAGTTATAATCGAACTGAATTATCGGTTAACCGAACCGAATTTTGTATGATTTTAAAGATCGAACCGTACCAAATAACTAAAATAACCGAAGTTGACCGAACTGAAATTTTTTGGTTCTGTTCGGTTACCAACCAAATAACCGAAATTTTTATAATTTTAATTTAAATGTTATAAACTATGAAATTTGAGCTTCATTAATTTAGAATTTACAATTTCAAATTCAATTAACCAAATATCTTATATATTACAAATTAATTCAATAATGTTTAAAACTAAAATTTTGAGCTTTCTTGTACAAATTAAAATATGAAAAACAAATAAATAAGTAAAATTATATTATATTTATTTAAATATATATTTAGTTCGGTTTTTGGTTAAACTAATATTTTTTTCTGAATAACCGAACTGATAACCGAATACCGAACAAGGAAAATTTGACAACAAACCGAACTAAATTATTAAAATAACCGAACCAAATAAAAATTTCGATTCAATTATCGGTTTGGTCATTGGTTGCTCACCCCTAATACGGCCGGGCGGATAAGCCAACCTGTGGACAGGTGTACTTATATATAATGGAAAAAAGTTTGAATGCAATTTAGCATTTTTTATTTGTGGGATTCCCTGATACAACACGTCATCCGAATAATTTAAATTTGATGTAAACATTATAATATATAGACCACAAAAGTTTATTCGTATAAAGCTGTATTTTTCTTTTGGACCGATACAGAAAAAATAAAAAATAAAACAAAATAAAGTACAAAGGAAGCTTGATTCGAATTGGATTGCTTTTTTGTTGAATATTTTATTCCAAAATTGATCTTTAGGTTGTTCTTTTCTTATTTGATCGGTTTATTGAAATTTATAAAACAGCCATCATATTTTTAGGTAATTAGCACATTTGGCCGGGTAGTTTATAACTTCTCATTTTCACCCACTTCAGTGTTATTTACCGCCTCTTAATTACTTATCACTGCCCTCATATTGATATTTTTGTCATTTTCATATTTTTTTTTTCAAAAATTGTTAATTGGTTTTCTCTTCCAATCAAAATTGAAATTATGAAAATAATTGATGCGTGATAACCCGAGAATCTCGAAAATCGATGATTACGAGTCAGAAACATTAAATTTATGTTTTTTTATCAAAGAAATTATGAAAAAAGCATGGTAATAGGCTGATCAAAACTGAAATTATCAAGAACCCTGAAAATGGATGATTACGAGTCGGAAAAATTGGACAAGATACATTTTTCATGAAAATATACGTTATTGAATGTTTGCCTGCTCGATCTTCCTAGTGTATTGGCCTATTGACTGGATTGAAGGACACCCTAACTCAATCATTAAAAAAAGGTAGTTTCGGACATTCGACCTTGCGCGCCAGACCAACCCGTTGACCTCAAACCGTCCGGAGTTTCTCTCTTCCGATAAAAACTGAAATTCTGAAAATAATTGATGAGTTGCAAAAAAAAATGGACGATTTTACATTTTTCGTCACAAAAAATTGAACGATTTTGCATTTTGGGGTCAAAATTTTTTGATTTTATCCTAGGCGGAAATTCTGTCCGCATGGCCATTGGTTGGGCGGAAATTTTGTCTGCCTAGAGTAAAATCAAAAAATTCTCTACAAATGAGATAAAATTTCAGTTTTGATTTTTTTTTATGAAAATAGTAAAATCCTTCAATAAGGAACAGTAATTAGCAATTTGGGTGGTAAATAGCAATATACAGTTGTTATAACCACTCATCTCAATAATGAATTACTTTTACAAGTTGTAAATGTTAATTATTTTATTTTATACAAAGTCTATGATACTTTGTTTGGTAATTATAGGGATAGGATAGTGAAAAGTAAATTACATACATGATGGGTATCAGAGGAAGGGGGTTTCAAATCAATCAAAGTGCCTCAGGCTATCTACGAAGAACGGGTTAAGTCATTTCAACACTCGGTCATCGGTCGATTAACGCTTAGCAAGGGAGATCGCCCTTGGAAACACGCAGAGCTGAAACAAAAATTGAACCAGGTATGGAATCGAAACATGGATTGGAATCTTATCTCCCTCGGTCGAGAATTTTATCAAATCATTATGCCTAGTAGTGAAGCTATTCAATCGGTTTGGGGGCTAGGTCCAATTTCCCTAAAGCCTGGTGTAATGAGGTTCTCTCCTTGGAGCCCGAGTTTCGACCCAGACTCGTATAAATCCACTTCCGCACAGGTTTGGGTCCGTTTTTACAATCTACCCTGGGAGTTTTGGGACACTCGGATTATTGCTAGCATTGCTCGAGTGGTGGGAACTCCGGTTCGATTTGATCATAACACAGTTGATAACTTGTCGAAAAATCCTTGATCGGAGCACTTCCCTGTGAGGCGTCGTTGGGATCGGCCGGAGACACTCCAATGCCAAAGTCAGTAATATTTCTGAGAATAAACTGTAAGCACAAAAGTAGAGAATCAGTAAGTGTACCTTTGATCCTAGGAAGCTGGGGTATTTATATAGGTTTTTGTAACCTTCAGCATTAATGGGGGAGCAGGTGAAGAGTCGTGTCATTACTCGTCTTTAATTGCTATCAATTCTCCATTAATCCCAGTATTTAGCATTGAAACCCTCAGAGTTGAGGTATTCGAACAGTCAAGTCTTTATTCCCCTTTAATGGCTATTAATTGCCATTTAATTGTATTTATTCCCATTCATGGATGGTAATAAAGGCGCCTTTTCCTATTCTTTGATCCGTCAAGGCGTATGTACGCTCTCCTTGAGAGCTATGGTGGGTCTCCGCTACTCGCTCTCATCGGGCGTATCTCACCATGGTCCACGTGGCGTGGCATAATGCTAGAGACTCCTTCCTTTTCCTCATTATTTGCATATTCGCCCATGCATTAATTATCATTAATTCCACATTAATCATGCATAAATATCTCCTTTAGAAGAAATAATGGTTTGCCATTATTTCTATTAATTTTCCCTTATTCCTTATTCAAGAATAATTTGGGTTGTTATCAGAAGCCCCCCCTAAAGGTATAAAAAGCTCTTTAGGGCTGTCTAAATGGTGTTTTATTTTTCCATCTTGGAGGAAAGTGGACCCGCCCTAGATGGGATCATATATGGATATGATGCACTTTTAGGGGTTTTTTCTTCTTTGTGAATAGGTGGTCAGCTGTATCCATTGTTAGCCTTGATAGGGGTCAAAAACCCCTATCTTTGGGTACGGTTTTAGGACGGTTTTTAGGTTTATTTGGCTAATAAGCGAGCAATTCTCGCATTTAAATGCTTTTGTGTGAGTTAGTTAGAAATTGGAAGCATTCTATTTACTTTTCGTCGTTTAGGCTCGTTTTGTGATCAATTTAGGCAAATACGGTCGAAATAACACGCATAATAGAATTCCGTTATCTTTTGAAGCTAATTGGTCCGTCAAAAGTCGCACCAAACGAAGCGTTTGCTCAAAATAAGCGATTGACGGATCAATTCGGCTTTTGGACTAATGTTTTCTAGAGTTTTTATGCGTGTGCAGGTGTAAGTTCAGACGAAAAAGGGTTTGGAAGTCATCCGGTACGGATCGAGCGCGCTTCGGGCGAAAACGCTCGGCGAGCAGGGCCCCCCGGGCCATTTCTGCTCGCCGAGCAGGGCGCCAGGCGCCTGCTCGGCGAGCAGGGGCTGCTCGTCGCAATCCTGCTCGGCGAGCAGCCTTTCCTGCTCGGCGAGCAGACCTGCGGGAATTGGTCAAAAAGACCAATTCCGCCCCCACGAAGCCACGTTCGGCCCCACGTCTTCCTACACCAACAAGGACACGAAATTAGGTCAAAACGAGACCCGAGACGCGTCTATAAATAGGAATTTCCAATTGTAAATTAGATATCTTTTACTTTTGTAATTAGCTTAGCTTCCACCTTGAGAAATCCTCTCCACCTCCTCCATAACCTTCAAACCTCCATTGAAGACACCTCCGAATCTCCATTCACCGAGGATTACTCAAGCTCCATCCTTAAATCCTAGAAAGACGCCTGCATTGGTAGACAGGTTCCCTGAAAGGGATTTTTCTTCTTTTATATTCTGTCTAGCCTCTGATACATGCTATGAATTCTAGGTTTATTGTAACTTCGTGACAATTCCTTCATCTTTGATATATAATATAGATTTTGTTTATTCAACTGTTTTGATGTTTTAATCTTTGTCTTACGCTTTGTCTGATTGGTTTAACTCATTCGATAATCCCAAAATTAGGTTGGCACATATTGCGAGCTGAATCTGACCTAGTCAGTGCCTATAGGATTGACGACCCTATAGAAGATTAAGCCCAAATTACTGAGCCTTAGAGCTAGTTTCGGCCTTACAAGGGAATCACGAACTAGGGACTTTAGGAGGATAGGTCGGGTTAATCGCCTTGGACATAAGCGACTTAGTTTCAATTCAATTGCTTAAACACTCTATCATTGTTATCATCGTATTCCTTCATGTTCATTCAGTTAATTGCTTTGGTAAAAGATCAATTAGGGGTAGAGTAATTTAGTTAGGGTTAGAATAACTTAGTCAGAATTAGATAATCTAGTTAGGATTAGTGCAAACCAACCTAGGTTTAGATTAATTAAACAAAACCAACTCAAACCCCTTAAGCCTAGATAACATCCGAGACTTAGTAATTCGGTACTTGCAGAAATAAATCCTGTGGACGATAACCTGGACTTAAACCCAGAAATTTATTACTTGATAACGACGGGGTACACTTATCCCTTAGTGAGTTCCCATCTCTAACCTTAGGTGGTGACGCATCAAGTTTTTGGCGTCGTTGCCGGGGATTTATTTCTTCTGCAATATCGAACCAAAGGTCAACTTATTAGTTCAAGCATTCTTTGTGAATACTTTCCTTGTTAATATCATTCATATTTGTATAGATATATATACTTGTTGATATACTATTACTTAAATTGGATCGTTCTTCCAGCAATTATGGACAACAGAGCATCAAACCCGTCCATGAACGATCTCAACACAAAAATGGACTTCCTGGTGGCTTCATACAACCAAAATAACCAACCAAGGATACCATTCTGCGAGAGATGCGGCCAGAATCACCCCGGTAGGGTATGCCACATCAACTATTACGTACCTAGAGGTGAGAATGTAAGTTATTTGGGTAATCATCAAAGGTATAATTCTGAACCCTCAACTTACAACTACTACGATCAGGAGCATACACGATACCCACCGGCGCCCTACGTGGCACCTATGGATACCCTTCCATGTCCTCATTCTAACTCTGATTTTTATGGCAGGCGAACAGGGTACTCAGAAGGAATAATGACTCTCCTAAAGGAGATATCCGTTCGACTGGCAGCCAACGAGGAGGCATGCAGGACCCTGAGTGACCAACTCGCCACAATCAGACAAGAAGAAAGGGAATGCCACGAGGCGTTCCTCTTGCAAGAAGAGGCGGCTCAAACCATCGCCCTAAAGAGCGGCAAGGAAGTGGATACACTCGTGGCATCTCCATCGCAAATACCTCTGTCACCTCAGGTAAGTAGGGAACCAGAAGTGGTAAGCAACCCCGGTCCCGCATCTGAAACTTCAGCCTCTGAAAAAGCTGTAGAAAAAGTGGTTAGGCCTTATACACCAAAACTGCCATTCCCTCAGAAGCAGAAAAAGGCCAACCTAGATAAGAAATTTGCCCGGTTCTCAGAAATCCTTAGTAGATTAGAAATAAACATTCCATTAATGGAAGCACTAGAGGAGATGCCGAACTATGCAAAATTTCTTAAAGACATGTTGTCGAAAAAGAAAAAGTTTGGGGAAAACGAGATAGTGGCTTTAACAGAACAATGCTCGGCCATAATCACCCATAAATTACCCCCCAAGCTTAAAGATCAAGGGAGCTTTACCATCCCGTGTAGGATAGGGAACATGCACATAGATAGGGCATTATGTGATTTAGGAGCAAGTATTAATCTTATGCCTCTATCAATTTTCAGGAAATTGGGGCTCGGAGAACCTAAACCAACAAACATGACACTGCAACTAGCGGATCGGTCAATTGCACGGCCTAGAGGCATAGTTGAAGATGTGCTTGTAAAGGTGGACAAACTGATCTTCCCAGTCGATTTTGTGGTCCTCGACATGGAAGAAGATGACTCCGTCCCCATTCTCCTCGGGAGACCGTTTCTTGCAACCGGTAGGACACTAATAGACGTCCATGGAGGTAAATTGGTCCTAAGGGTGCAGGACGAAGAGGTAACATTTAACGTTTATGAATCTATGAAATTTCCTCAAGAACGCTCCAAAAGTTGTAACTTTGTGGATGCACTTATAGATGAATGTGTTAAGGAAGTTGATCTCGATATAAGAAATGCCTCTTTAGAACTCGGTCTAGGTGGTGAGACATGTGAAAACTCAAGTGAGCCATTTGAAGATCTCCCACCTGAAAAATGTTATTGGGTTAAGGGTAGAAAAGAGGACCTTGATCGTGAGATCAAACCTAAACCTAAGACCTCGTTGGAGGAACCTCCAAAATTAGAGCTTAAACCCTTGCCCAACAACCTGAAATATGTTTTTCTTCAACCTCCCACAGATTTACCCGTTATTATTTCTTCTTTGTTGACAGTTGAACAGGAAGAAAAATTGGTGGAGGTGCTGATGGAACATAAAGGAGCCTTTGGATGGTCAATCCACGACATCAAAGGTATCGACCCCAAAATCTGCACACATAGAATTTTTCTTGAGGAGGAGATCAAGCCATCTGCCCAACCTCAACGATGGCTCAACCCTAACATGAAAGAGGTGGTAAAAGTCGAGGTTATAAAACTCCTCGACGCAGGTATCATCTTTCCAATTTCTGATAGTCAATGGGTAAGCCCGGTTTAATGTGTGCCCAAAAAAGGGGGAACAACAGTAATGGAAAATGAAAAAGGAGAATTAATCCCAACTAGAAAGGTTACGGGTTGGCGTGTATGCATAGATTATAGGAAATTAAACGAGGCCACCCGTAAAGACCACTTTCCCTTACCATTTATTGATCAAATGTTGGAACGATTGGCAGGGCACGAATTTTTCTGCACTTTAGATGGGCTATCTGGCTATATGCAAATCCATGTGGACCCTTTGGATCAAGAGAAAACAACATTCACTTGCCCCTATGGGACTTTTGCATATAGACGGATGCCTTTCGGATTATGTAATGCCCCTGCCACGTTCCAACGTTGTATGATGGCTATGTTTTCTGACATGGTCGAGGAGTTCCTAGAAATTTTCATGGATGATTTTAATGTTGTAGGACCTACTTTCGACCAATGTCTTGAAAACTTGGACCGAGTCTTAGAACGTTGTGAAGACAAGAACTTGGCACTTAATTGGGAAAAGTGCCAGTTCATGGTCCAAAACTGCATAGTATTAGGACACAAGGTGTCGAGGAAGGGGATCGAGGTCGATCCGGCAAAAATTGAGGTGATTGAAAAACTGCCACCTCCTACTAATGTGAAATTAGTTAGGAGCTTTTTAGGACACGCGGGGTTTTATAGACGATTTATAAAAGACTTTTCAAAAATCACTAAACCCCTCACTCAATTATTGCTAAAAGATGCTGATTTTAATTTCAATGAAGAATGTATGCTTGCATTTAAATTGCTGAAAAAGAAATTAATTGAAGCACCCATTATGGTAAGCCCGGATTGGTCCCTTCCCTTTGAGTTAATGTGCGATGCTAGTGATCTAGCTGTAGGAGCCTGTCTTGGGCAGAGGGTGGATAAACTTTTTCGCCCAATTTTCTATGCTAGCAAAACCTTAAATGATGCACAACAGAATTATTCAATAACTGAAAAGGAATTGCTAGCCGTAGTATTTGCCTTTGACAAATTCAGATCTTATTTGGTGTTATCTAAGGTAATTGTTTTTACTGACCATGCAGCCCTGAGATATCTGATGAGCAAACAGGATGCAAAACCTAGGCTGATCCGTTGGATCTTACTACTCCAAGAATTTGACATCGAGATCAGAGACAAGAAAGGGGTAGAAAACGTGATAGCGGACCATCTATCCAGGTTAGAGTCAGATCAGCAATCCTTAGAGCATGGGGCAATAAAGGAAGTATTCCCGGATGAAACACTATATTCGGTAAAAACTCTCCCCTGGTTTGCAGACATCGCGAACTACAAAGTCGGTAACATTCTTCCTCTTGATTTAGATGCAAATAAAAGACGTAAGTTTTTGTTTGAAAGCAAACAATATTTTTGGGAAGAGCCCTATTTATTTCGATTCTGCACTGATGGCATGATTAGGAGATGTATACCTGAGGAAGAGGTAGAGTCAGTGATTAACATGTGCCACTCTAGGGAACCAGGCGGCCACTTCGGGCCAGATAGGACAGTGGCTAAAATTCTCCAAAGTGGACTTTGGTGGCCACAAATGCATAGTGATATCAATAATTATATTAAATATTGTGATGCATGTCAGAGAGTAGGGAATATTTCTAGGAGAAATGAAATGCTTCAACAAGGCATACTCGTCTGTGAGCTATTTGACGTTTGGGGCATAGACTTTATGGGACCTTTCCCTATGTCACACACCAACCAATACATTCTTGTTGCGGTTGATTATGTCTCTAAATGGGTAGAGGCCGAAGCCCTACCCACAAACGATGCTCGAGTAGTGATAAAATTCCTGAAAAAGAATATCTTTACCAGATTTGGTACACCCCGGACTATCATTAGCGATGGGGGATCCCATTTCTGCAATAAGCAGTTTGACACATTGCTCCAAAAGTATGGCGTAGCCCATAGGGTCGCAACACCTTACCACCCTCAGACAAGTGGTCAGGTAGAAGTGTCAAACAGAGAGCTAAAACGCATTCTTGAGAAAACGGTAGGGAATGCTAGAAAAGATTGGAGTCTTAAACTGGACGATGCTCTCTGGGCATACCGGACAGCATTCAAAACTCCCATAGGAATGTCCCCCTACCGTCTGGTTTTTGGGAAATCTTACCACTTGCCTGTTGAATTAGAGCACAAAGCTTATTGGGCACTAAAATTTCTAAACTTTGACCCTAAACTTTCAGGTGATCTACGGTTAACACAACTGCACGAACTGGATGAGCTCCGATATAACTCTTACGAGAATGCCAAATTGTACAAAGAACGAACCAAGCGGGTGCACGATAAAAAGGTACAGCGGAAAACCTTCCAAAAAGGCGACCAAGTGCTACTCTATAACTCCCGATTGAGATTCTTCCCAGGCAAGCTCAAGAGTAGATGGTATGGACCATTTTCAGTTCTTGACGCACATCCCTCCGGTATGGTTGAGATCATGTTGAAAGATGGAACCACCCAAAAAGTTAATGGACACCGACTTAAACTTTATCTCGGTAAAGACACTTCGGGTGTCCAAATCCTCCGGCTTCAAGATGATCAGTAAGTTGTCTTCTCCACCCTAACTTTTTACACTCGTATTTCATGATCTATAATGCAATGTTGGAACTTATTGCATATTTTAAGTGTGAGGAGGAGGGGTAGACAAACTTACAAAACTTGTATAAATTTTTAAATTTTTGTTGCGTCGTGTCTAGTTTAGGTTTGCGTTTTGGCATTTTATTATGTTTTTGCATGTTTAGGACCTAAAACCGTGAACCTCCTTCGAATCTAAACTTCGTTATTTGTCTTTGAGGGCTGAGAACCGAATCTAAAATTGCATGACAACTAGTTTAGGTGTGGGATACAACTCTTGTATCTGTAAAAGCATGAGCTACAGTTTGCATTTAGACCCTACTTTTGAAGAAATGCTAAAATCATTACTTAGGTAGATAACTTAAGAATTGAAGGCATGTAATATTAAACTTGAGTTTGGGGAAAATTAGTAAATACAAAATTGAAACCCAAAGAATTGTGAGTTGAATTTGAGCCTAAGAGCGAACATCAAAAAGCTCTTTTTCTTGACATTTTTGTGTGAATGCTTTGACTTGTGGAAGATTACAGATTTTGCACCTAATACTGTGTTGAACCTACATGCAATGATTTGAGATGATAAACGATGAATCAGCCTCATTAGAATTAACCTTTTCTTTACCTTGTTTTTCTTTTTCATCCACTCTAGGAAGCCCCTTTGAGCCGACATTTTTGTAGTTTGTATATTTTTCTTTCGTTCTAACCCGTTTTTGCGAACCACAACTTGGTTCGCTACTTAACCTTTGTTTTTGCAAAGCTCAAATTGAGCCTTTGTTTTTCTCTAGCGCTTTATCGTTGTTTATGGCATTATAGTAGCAAGCCAAAAGGCTAAGAAGTGAATGAGCATCACTATCCCAAAAGAAAAAAAAAAAGAGAAGAAGAAAAACAGAAAAAGAAAAAGAAAAGAAAAGAGACGAACAAAAGGGAAGAACCCCATTCCCTAGTTCTTAGAAAAATCAAAAATGTCTCAAAGAAAACATCCCAAAAAGAAAACAATAAGGGACGAATAAAAAGCTCAATCACTTCATATTTGCTAAAGCCATTTAAACTTTGTTGTTGTAGCGCTAGAACACTTAACATTTGTTGTACCTTTAACCCTCTAACCACATTACAACCCCAATTAGAGGCTGTTTTTGATATCATCGGAGTCATATAGCATAGTAGAGGAACTCAGATGAACGTTCAAAATCAACGTAATCCTAAGCAAGAATATAAGCCGAGAGTAAACACTTTAGCCACCAAAATTGTGTGAATGAGTGAACTACCTATGGTGAGGTGTTTTACTTAGCGATCCCCTCAAGCTCGTTCAATTGAACATGTGTTCTTTTACTTAAAACTATGACCTATTGTAATTGAAATGCGGCTTTTGGATATCGTGTCTCTACATTGTATTTCCGAATGCATGTAATTACAGATGCTCGAAATTGTGTCAAGCACCTAGTCAAACTGGGAAGTTTTCTAGCTTGCTTGTGATGGCGGGTTTAGTTTTTTAGTTTACTTGGGGACAAGTAAAGTTTTAAGTGCGAGGAGGTTTGATAGGGGTCAAAAACCCCTATCTTTGGGTACGGTTTTAGGACGGTTTTTAGGTTTATTTGGCTAATAAGCGAGCAATTCTCGCATTTAAATGCTTTTGTGTGAGTTAGTTAGAAATTGGAAGCATTCTATTTACTTTTCGTCGTTTAGGCTCGTTTTGTGATCAATTTAGGCAAATACGGCCGAAATAACACGCATAATAGAATTCCGTTATCTTTTGAAGCTAATTGGTCCGTCAAAAGTCGCACCAAACGAAGCGTTTGCTCAAAATAAGCGATTGACGGATCAATTCGGCTTTTCGACTAATGTTTTCTGGAGTTTTTATGCGTGTGCAGGTGTAAGTTCAGACGAAAAAGGGTTTGGAAGTCATCCGGTACGGATCGAGCGCGCTTCGGGCGAAAACGCTCGGCGAGCAGGAGCCTGCTCGCCGAGCAGGGCGCCAGGCGCCTGCTCGGCGAGCAGGGGCTGCTCGTCGCAATCCTGCTCGGCGAGCAGCCTTCCTGCTCGGCGAGCAGACCTGCGGGAATTGGTCAAAAAGACCAATTCCGCCCCCACGAAGCCACGTTCGGCCCCACGTCTTCCTACACCAACAAGGACACGAAATTAGGTCAAAACGAGACCCGAGACGCGTCTATAAATAGGAATTTCCAATTGTAAATTAGATATCTTTTACTTTTGTAATTAGCTTAGCTTCCACCTTGAGAAATCCTCTCCACCTCCTCCATAACCTTCAAACCTCCATTGAAGACACCTCCGAAGCTCCATTCACTGAGGATTACTCAAGCTCCATCCTTAAATCCTAGAAAGACGCCTGCATTGGTAGACAGGTTCCCTGAAAGGGATTTTTCTTCTTTTATATTCTGTCTAGCCTCTGATACATGCTATGAATTCTAGGTTTATTGTAACTTCGTGACAATTCCTTCATCTTTGATATATAATATAGATTTTGTTTATTCAACTGTTTTGATGTTTTAATCTTTGTCTTACGCTTTGTCTGATTGGTTTAACTCATTCGATAATCCCAAAATTAGGTTGGCACATATTGCGAGCTGAATCTGACCTAGTCAGTGCCTATAGGATTGACGACCCTATAGAAGATTAAGCCCAAATTACTGAGCCTTAGAGCTAGTTTCGGCCTTACAAGGGAATCACGAACTAGGGACTTTAGGAGGATAGGTCGGGTTAATCGCCTTGGACATAAGCGACTTAGTTTCAATTCAATTGCTTAAACACTCTATCATTGTTATCATCGTATTCCTTCATGTTCATTCAGTTAATTGCTTTGGTAAAAGATCAATTAGGGGTAGAGTAATTTAGTTAGGGTTAGAATAACTTAGTCAGAATTAGATAATCTAGTTAGGATTAGTGCAAACCAACCTAGGTTTAGATTAATTAAACAAAACCAACTCAAACCCCTTAAGCCTAGATAACATCCGAGACTTAGTAATTCGGTACTTGCAGAAATAAATCCTGTGGACGATAACCTGGACTTAAACCCAGAAATTTATTACTTGATAACGACGGGGTACACTTATCCCTTAGTGAGTTCCCATCTCTAACCTTAGGTGGGGACGCATCAAGCCTCTAGGGGCTTTTTGAGAGTTATATTTCTTTTAGAAATGGAATAACCCGCCCTTTATGGGACCATTTGTTCCTACCGCATAGGATTATGATTCGCCTTAGGGACTTTTTTTCTTCAGTTCTGCCATATTGAGGAGAATGACCCGACCTTAAGGATCAGTAAGAATGATCAGCCATTTAGGGACTTTTGTGCATTTTATGGAGGGTTTTGGCACTCTAGGCACTTGCCTTTTTAGCCTTTACTCATTTTCCAAAGTGTTTTTACTTTGCATTTGTGAAGGCGAGACTTCGTTATTTCTATGATGAAGACGTGAATTCATTACTTTGATGAAGACGAGGCTTCATTGTTTGGAGATGAAGACGAGGCTTCATTACTTGGATGAAGACGAGGCTTCATTATTTGGAGATGAAGACGAGGCTTCATTGTTTGGAGATGAAGACGATGCTTCATTACTTGGATGAAGACGAGGCTTCATTATTTGGAGATGAAGATGAGGCTTCATTAATTGGATGAAGACAAGGCTTCATTACTTGGATGAAGACGAGGCTTCATTATTTGGAGATGAAGACGAGGCTTCATTATTTGGAGATGAAGACGAGGCTTCATTATTTGGAGATGAAGACGAGGCTTCATTACTTGGATGAAGACGAGGCTTCATTATTTGGATGAAGACAAGGCTTCATTATTTGGAGATGAAGACGAGGCTTCATTATTTGGATGAAGACGAGGCTTCATTATTTGGAGATGAAGACGAGGCTTCATTACTTGGATGAAGACGAGGCTTCATTATTTGGATGAAGACAAGGCTTCATTATTTGGAGATGAAGACGAGGCTTCATTATTTGGATGAAGACGAGGCTTCATTATTTGGAGATGAAGATGAGGCTTCATTATTTGGATCAAGACGAGGCTTCATTACTTGGATGAAGACGAGGCTTCATTATTTGGAGATGAAGACGAGGCTTCATTGTTTGGAGATGAAGACGATGCTTCATTACTTGGATGAAGACGAGGCTTCATTATTTGGAGATGAAGATGAGGCTTCATTAATTGGATGAAGACAAGGCTTCATTACTTGGATGAAGACGAGGCTTCATTATTTGGAGATGAAGACGAGGCTTCATTATTTGGAGATGAAGACGAGGCTTCATTATTTGGAGATGAAGACGAGGCTTCATTACTTGGATGAAGACGAGGCTTCATTATTTGGATGAAGACAAGGCTTCATTATTTGGAGATGAAGACGAGGCTTCATTATTTGGATGAAGACGAGGCTTCATTATTTGGAGATGAAGACGAGGCTTCATTACTTGGATGAAGACGAGGCTTCATTATTTGGATGAAGACAAGGCTTCATTATTTGGAGATGAAGACGAGGCTTCATTATTTGGATGAAGACGAGGCTTCATTATTTGGAGATGAAGATGAGGCTTCATTATTTGGATGAAGACGAGGCTTCATTACTTGGATGAAGACGAGGCTTCATTATTTGGAGATGAAGACGAGGCTTCATTATTTGGAGATGAAGACGAGGCTTCATTATTGGATGAACCCTTTTCTTTCCAGAACTATTTTTACTAATGCATTATATCTTTTAGCAAGTAACTTTTTAGAATCTGGTTTAGGATTTCTCCGATTGTTTAGGGTAGGTCACCATCAAATGCGGGTTAAAATCCTTGATCGGAGCACTTCCCTGTGAGGCGCCGTTGGGATCGGCCGGGGACACTCCGATGCCAAAGTCAGTAATATTTCTGAGAATAAACTGTAAGCACAAAAGTAGAGAATCAGTAAGTGTACCTTTGATCCTAGGACGCTGGGGTATTTATATAGGTTTTTGTAACCTTCAGCATTAATGGGGAAGCAGGTGAAGAGTCGTGTCATTACTCGTCTTTAATTGTTATCAATTCTCCATTAATCCCAGTATTTAGCATTGAAACCCTCAGAGTTGAGGTATTCGAACAGTCAAGTCTTTATTCCCCTTTAATGGCTATTAATTGCCATTTAATTGTATTTATTCCCATTCATGGATGGTAATAAAGGCGCCTTTTCGTATTCTTTGATCCGTCAAGGCGTATGTACGCTCTCCTTGAGAGCTATGGTGGGTCTCCGATACTCGCTCTCATCGGGCGTATCTCGTTATGGCGTATCTCGCCATGGTCCACGTGGCGTGGCATAATGCTAGAGACTCCTTCCTTTTCCTCATTATTTGCATATTCGCCCCTGCATTAATTATCATTAATTCCACATTAATCATGCATAAATATCTCTTTTAGAAGAAATAATGGTTTGCCATTATTTCTATTAATTTTCCCTTATTCCTTATTCAAGAATAATTTGGGTTGTTATCAACAGTAAATGGCGAATTTGGTCATTATACAAGGGTTTTGGTGGACGTTGACCTTGCAAAGGATATTCAGACAAAGCTCCGTGTTGACACAGATAACCATAAGCACTGGGTGTATGTGGAATATGAAAACTTACCGGCAATGTGTGGAACATGTTCTGCTATTGGTCATACCTCAGCATCCTGCAGGCGGAATACTAATCGCCCACAGTATCAGCAAAAGAAGGTGCAGAAAGCAAATGTTAACTTACAGGGGGATGAACAGGAACATATTAGCCCTTTGCATACTGATAAAGGGACTGAGACAGGAAATGAAAAGGATGCTGAAGAGGAACAACAAACGGATCAGATACAGAATACTGCCTCTGGGAATGAGGAGAACTCGTCCAATCCTTTACAAATGATATTACACCAGTCGGAGACGGGTACTGAAGGAGTCAGTAAACAGGATGAAGCAAGAAAATGGGGAGAATTCAGCGAGGAGGAACAGTTAGACTCTGAAGAAGGTACTTTACAAACTACGGCAACTAGATCGGGACGTGACGCAGCGAGTAAGGACGATGTAGACGGTAACTCCGGAACTCCTGAACCGGGAACCTCTGACTGGATTACAACCAGAAAAAAGCATAAAACAAAAAACACTGGTATGTCCTTGGATTCCCGCTCTAAAGTGCGGATTAGACCCCCAATCCGTTTTACATGATAGTGTTATACTGGAATTGTCACGGGATCAGCAACCGCGATACTCAAAGGGCTCTAAGGCTCATTTGCAATGTTAACCGCCCCGACCTGGTTTGCCTTTCTAAACCTATGGTGACTTTTGACAGGATCCCTCATCTTTTTTGGAATTCGCTTGGTCTAGAGCTGATATGCAGTAATCCGGTTAGTTCTATATAGGTTTTTTGTCGTACTGGTTATCTCAGTCGTTACACAATTATTGCAGAGCATGAACAGCATATTACAATAAGGTTTTCCTTGGGTAATGAATCTTTTCAATTCTCCTTTGTTTATGGTAGCAATTTTTTGGCAGACGACGACTCCTTTGGAATTCGGTTGGAAATATTAGAGCTTGCGGCAAGAGGGTGGTCATGGGGGATTTTAATGCTCTCACTGGGGCCCATGAGAAAACTGGTAGGGCTCCGTCTGAGGTAAGTTGTAGAGATTTCCGTGATTTTATCAATAATAATGGCCTGGTGGAGGTTGATAGCACTGGACCTCAATACACTTGGTCTAATGGCAGGTTGGGAACTGAGAATGTGGAGAGCAAAATTGACAGAGTTCTTGTAAATGAGGATTTTGTGGATTCATGGGATAGAATCAATTGCTCCATTATGCCTCGTCACCATTCAGATCATTGTCCTCTCCTCCTCTCTTGCACGACGGGCCTTATCAGGACGCCGCGGTTCCGTTTTTTCGAGATGTGGACTACTACAGATTCGATTAATAAACTAGTTGCTGATCACTGGCAGGAATCGCACATATCATTACCTCCGGCGCAGCTTCTGTGTCACAAATTAAAATCTCTAAAGCCCAAGCTTCGTGCTTGGAATAGGGATGTTTTTGGGAGAGTAGATTCGAACATTTCCACGGCTAAACTTGGTCTTGGAAACATTCAAAACCTAATTTCTTATCTTGGTTTGAATGAGGAGAGGAGAGACCTGGAAGCCAAGGCGCAGAGGGAGTTGGATCTCCAGTTATACAGACAGGAGCTATTGGCCCGTGAGAAAAGCAGAGAAAAATGGTTGGCTGCAGGGGATAGAAACTCAAGCTACTTCCATCGTTCTATCAAAATCAAAAATTTGCAATCCTCTCTGAATAGCTTGATTATTGATGGGGTCTTAACTTCTGATGAGAATGCTATTGCCCAGCATGCTATTGGCTATTATTCGTCCTTATTCACTAGGGACCTTCTAAATATTGTGATGACTAGTGGGGAAATTCTGATCAGCTTCCGTCCCTGTGGGGGCATCGTTAGGTTCGACGGGGGGAAGCTCCGATGCCAAAGTCAGTAAGGAAGAACAAGAGAACAAACTGAATTGACAAATGGTAAGTGAATGTGTACCTTGATAGCCTGAGACATACGCTATATATAGTCATGAAGTTGTAACTTCTAGCAACTAGAAAGTCTCCATTAATGTCCCATTAATGGTGGTTACAGGTTACCCTTAAGTTGGCGGTTAGCTAATTGATAGCTCATTAATGGTCTTTATTGCCGGATCGGCCCAGCCGTTCTAATGGCGGATTGAGTGTTTATGGAGATTTGCCCCATAGGTTCGCCCGCGAGTCTCTTGTGGTGAGTCCTTGGAGATCCGCCCGTGGGTAACAAATGATACCTAAACCCTTTAATTCCATTTTTAACAGCTAGTAATTCTTTTTCATTGATATGATAATTTTTCTCTGAGGGTTTCCAAGTTCCTGATCTATAGCCACATATTAAATGAGTTTCTTTGTCTATATCTTCTTTTCTATATGCGATGAGTACTCCTCCCCACCCGATATCACTAGCATCTGTATATAATTCTAATTGATCATTATCTTTAGGTAGTCTTAATTTTGGGAGAACTTTTACTGCTTCTTTTATTTTTCTTATAGTATCAGTATGAGTTGAGGGCGAGCCTTGGCGCAACGGTAAAACGTTGTTGCCGTGTGACCAGAGGTCACGGGTTCGAGTCTTAGGAGCGGCCTCTTGCCAATTAAATTGGCAAGGGAAGGCTTGCCCCCAATACACCCTTGTGGTGGGACCCCTCCCCGGACCCTCGCTCAGCGGGGACGCGTAATGCGACCGGGCCGCCCTTTTTATAGTATCAGTATGAGTTGTCGTCCATTCAAATACTTTATGTTTCTTAATTAGCTCTTGCAAGGGTTGTCGTAATTTTGGTAAGTCTTTTATATAATCTGATGCATAATTTATTATTCCTAGAAATTGTTGGACTTCTTTCTTAGTATCTAATTTTTCTTTAAAATTTTCGATTCTAGTTACGATATGATCTTGTAGTTGTAATCATTCACTATCTATAAGATATCCTAAATATTCTATTTTATTTTTAAAGATTTCTGATTTCTTTTCAGATAAAAGGATTCCATGTTGTCTTACTGTTTTTATAAATGCATCTAGGTGCTGTAAATGGTCTGCTACATTATTACTGTAGATTAATATATCATCAACATAAACTACACAGAAGTCATTTAATTTTCTAAATATCGTATCCATTCTTCGTTGAAATATCTGGGGTGCATTTTTCAAACCAAAAGGTAACACAATCCATTCATAATGTCCTTGTGGTGCACTAAATGCTGTTAAAGGTCTTGATTCTTTAGTAAGCTTAATTTGCCAAAAGCCACTTTTACAATCAAATTTACTAAACCACTTTTTTCCTGATAATCTATTAATTAAATTTCTCTTATAAGGTAAAAAATATCCATCAAAAATCGTTTTCTTATTTAGTTCTCGATAATCTATTACCATTCTTGCTTTACCTCTCTTTTGTTCGCTATGTTTTTTTACTAAGAATGTCGGGCTACTATGAGGGCTTTTACTTTCTTGAATTAATTTTAAGTCTAATAATTCTTTTATTTGTATTTCAAATTCCTTTTGATCATCAGGACTATATCTTATTGGTCTGGTGCGAACAACATCATTAGGGTTTATGAGTTCTATCTTAGCATATATCTTTTCTTTTTCCCACAACGTTATAAGGTTTTCTCCAAAGTTGATCTTTAAATGGTCTAAATATTTCTGTTTTAAAAGTTCTAAATTATTATCTCTGTTTGTTTTGATATTATGTATTGTGAGTGGATATAAAGGTAGGACTCGCTTAAGGATAATCCATTTATTACAAGGAGTTAAAAGACTGATGGTTTCAGGTTTGATTAGCTGGACTTTAAAGAAATCAAGGAAATTATTTCCTAATAATATATGTTGTTTCATATTATTTTCTTGATAAATTGTGGGTAATCGAAAGATTGTCTTGTCAAGTATTAATCTCATATTTTCGGCTATAATATCTAATTCTTTCATTTGTTCATTAAATCCTGTAACTCTGACCTTATGTCCTTTAGATCTTTTCCATTTATGGGGAACTAGTACATCTTGCTTCGCTAAACATATGTCAGCTCCACTATCTATAAATATGCGGCGTTTTATAATCTTATTAGGTTTATATTCTACCGGTGCTTCTACATATATGGCTACCATTAGTTATCAGTTTCACTATCTTCATATTCTATTGGTTCTAATTCTTCTGAGTTCTCACCTTCTGTTTCAGTAATATAAAATTCATCTTCTTTATGCCATTTATCATCGCTGACTCTTATTTGTTCTAGACTCATTATAAATTCTGTTGTTCCTATATATTTGACACCTTTTTATTTTAATTTAGGGCATTTATTAGCATAATGTCCTTTCTCATTACAATTCCAACATTTACATTCTGTAAGTTTAGTATTTTTATCCCTTAGTGTCTTTCTCGTCTTTTCCTAAACTTTCGTTTATATCTAAATCTGTTCCTATTTTCTCGATTATTTTTATATCGTCTAAATCGTTTTTGTCGAAATCGTCAATTATCATACTTGTTAGTATAAGACTTCTTATATGTAGGATTATGTCTATAAGTGCGATTAGGAGTATATCGTCTATATTTTCTCCTAACTTTATCATCACAACCAAAAACTAACCGTTTTTCCGTGAATCCACATATTTCTCGTAATCCGAGTTTCTTATCCTTTTTAACCTTTTGTTGAACTCTATATTCTTCATATTTTCGCATAAGATAAGCTCGTAGTACTCTAATTCTTTCTCCTAATGTATTTTCTTTTGGTTCTAATTGAGTATATTCTTTTGAAACTTCTACGTTGTATGGGTTTGGTAAGTGGTCATAATATAGTTGTTGGTATATCAATCCTTCTTGGCTTCATAAAAGAACTTAGTAAAACTGATAGTATATTCTGGTAATTTACTAATTTTACAACATTTCATGTTATTCAAATTCATTATTATTTCAGCTTTTCTTTCAGCAAATACTGTTTCTCTAGCCACTAACCATCTTTCTCCTAAAAATTCTCTTTTTAATACCATATCGAATAATAATAACATTGATTTCCAATCATGAGCACAAGCTTCTATTTGTGGTCTTAACTGATGAGTTATAGATTCCATCCAAAATCCTACTTTTCCTATCATTGCTTTAGAGATTAGGTCATACATATAATCTAAATTTTCAGTGTGAGATGAATTCATTAAGGCTATGTACATTCCTAAATTCCAATCATTTATTCGTCTACTTATTTCTTGTTCATCATAGACATTATCTAAGTCTAAAAAATATCCATTTGGATTTAATCCTTGAGACATAGATCCTATAAATTCTTTGAAGTCTCCTTGTTGGCCTATAGGTATATGTCGTGGAATTGTAGGTACTTTTTTAGTTACTACGTCTAAATTGGGGTCTATCATTTATTCTTCTGGATTATTATCGGCATCTTCGTTTACTATATTTTCTGATCCTATATTTGATTCTTCATACCTAGTGTATTTGTTGTTGTATTCGTTGTTTTCTATATCACTTTCTGGTTCTTCTTCTATTATTGCATTAATGTTCTTCATTTGTTCTAATGCTTTCATTATTTGATGATTTTCTTCTATTAATTTTGTTTCATCTTTATTTTCTTCTTCTATATACCCAATGATTTTTAGTTTATTTTCAATTTGGGTATCTGAACTATCTGAACTATCACTACTACTGTTACTGATGTGAATAGTTTTCCCTTTTACTTCTTTAACCATTGTTCTTAAGACTCTTACTTCTTCCTTTAATTCTTTTAATTCATCTGTAATGTGGATTAGCTCTGTTTTTGTTTGTTTTAATTCGAGCTTTGTTTCTTTTAATTCTTTTTTAGTATTTTTAAATTTGTGTTTATATTTTTTATATTTTTCGACCCATTCTGTACTCGAATTTATGACTAATTTTATGTTTTCTTTTTGCAGGTCTTTGATTTCTTTATGTTGTTTTTCGATTTTTAGTTGAAGGTATTCGGCTTCGGTGCTTACGTCTACATTGGATGTTTTAGCATCATTGTCTTTAAAACAAAATGATAGGGATATATTAGTACCAAAATTATATCAGGACATATTAGAACCACTAGAACATAAGGAAAACTCCATAATAACAATACCAGACGAAATATGTATAGATTTTAATTCTAGAAAACTACAACCAATCCAGAAATTATTACCTAGGATAGAAGGAGGAAGGTTAAGTTTTAAGAAAGAAATAATAAGACAACCGAGAACCTTAGATTTATTACATACATATTATGAAGATAAGTTACGAATAAAAGTAATATTATTTAATGAGCTACGAGCAACTGACTATATAGCTGAAATTAATACAGGAACCAAAAGTTTAGTACATATTAGCCAAATAAATGAGAATAAATGTGAACTAATCGAACCACAAACTTATAACTATCCAAATAGTACTAGAGAAATAATCATAACTAAAAGCATAAGAATTAGATTTAAAATTCAAGATCTAGAATATGAGATAATTGTAGGAGTAACAGAATATGATAGTACATATGCACTATTATTAGGATACGACTTTTTAAATAAAATAAAATATAAGATAAATAATGAAGGAATTACGATAGAGGACCAAAACAAAATACGGTATACAAATAAAATATGAACATACGACAACACCTTGATAAAAAAGAGAGAAAATTACAAACAATAAAAACTATTATGGCAGAGACAATCATAGAATCTCAAATAAAATATTTAGACATTGAATCTAAACAACAAAGATTAGAATGTGAAATCAAACAATTAAAATCTTAATTAGAACCACCTAAGAAAGAATGGATCAAACTTGAAGACGGATGGATAAAAAGAATCTACAAAGATGAGTGATCCTAACCAAAAATTGGACCAAATATGGATAGAGATTGTAGCAAAAGAACAATTAAAGAATACTCTTAGTTTAATACAAGAAAATCATATTCAAATCCAAGAAATGATAACACAGGAATTAACAAAACTGTGGAATACATCGGAAATACCAACGTTTAAGATAATTTTGGAAAAATTAAACATGTTAGTAGCTAATATAGACAAAAGAAAAAGACCCATAGAAGAAAGCTGTAGCATTACCTCAGGAGAAAATCTAAACATTACTACAACACAAACTAAAACTCCAGAAATAGTACCCATAGATGCTTGGAGACGAAGCAAGGAACCAATAATGATGGATATAAGTGAAATAAAACCTAAAATCCCTACAACCGTAAATAAAACCTTAGATCTGTTAACAGATTTACACAAAAAAGGACAATTCTAATCTAATGGAAGAACAAGAACATAGTGTAATAACATTTCTTAAAAATCACGTCCAAGAAATTATTGAAAAGGAAAAATACAAATATGAACCGCTAAAAAACAGAAAACTCAAAGACAATGATGCTAAAACATCCAATGTAGACGTAAGCACCGAAGCCGAATACCTTCAACTAAAAATCGAAAAACAACATAAAGAAATCAAAGACCTGCAAAAAGAAAACATAAAATTAGTCATAAATTCGAGTACAGAATGGGTCGAAAAATATAAAAAATATAAACACAAATTTAAAAATACTAAAAAAGAATTAAAAGAAACAAAGCTCGAATTAAAACAAACAAAAACAGAGCTCATCCACATTACAAATGAATTAAAAGAATTAAAGGAAGAAGTAAGAGTCTTAAGAACAATGGTTAAAGAAGTAAAAGGGAAAACTATTCACATCAGTAACAGTAGTAGTGATAGTTCAGATAGTTCAGATACCCAAAGTGAAAATAAACTAAAAATCATTGGGTATATAGAAGAAGAAAATAAAGATGAAACAAAATTAATAGAAGAAAATCATCAAATAATGAAAGCATTAGAACAAATGAAGAACATTAATGCAATAATAGAAGAAGAACCAGAAAGTGATATAGAAAACAACGAATACAACAACAAATACACTAGGTATGAAGAATCAGATATAGGATCAGAAAATATAGTAAACGAAGATGCCGATAATTATCCAAAAGAAGAAATGATAGACCCCAATTTAGACGTAGTAACTAAAAAAGTACCTACAATTCCACGACATATACCTATAGGCCAACAAGGAGACTTCAAAGAATTTATAGGATCTATGTCTCAAGGATTAAATCCAAATGGATATTTTTTAGACTTAGATAATGTCTATGATGAACAAGAAATAAGTAGACGAATAAATGATTGGAATTTAGGAATGTACATAGCCTTAATGAATTCATCTCACACTGAAAATTTAGATTATATGTATGACCTAATCTCTAAAGCAATGATAGGAAAAGTAGGATTTTGGATGGAATCTATAACTCATCAGTTAAGACCACAAATAGAAGCTTGTGCTCATGATTGGAAATCAATGTTATTATTATTCGATATGGTATTAAAAAGAGAATTTTTAGGAGAAAGATGGTTAGTGGCTAGAGAAACAATATTTGCTGAAAGAAAAGCTGAAATAATAATGAATTTGAATAACATGAAATGTTGTAAAATTAGTAAATTACCAGAATATACTATCAGTTTTACTAAGTTCTTTTATGAAGCCAAGAAGGATTGATATACCAACAACTATATTATGACCACTTACCAAACCCATACAACGTAGAAGTTTCAAAAGAATATACTCAATTAGAACCAAAAGAAAATACATTAGGAGAAAGAATTAGAGTACTACGAGCTTATCTTATGCGAAAATGTGAAGAATATAGAGTTCAACAAAAGGTTAAAAAGGATAAGAAACTCGGATTACGAGAAATATGTGGATTCACGGAAAAACGGTTAGTTTTTGGTTGTGATGATAAAGTTAGGAGAAAATATAGACGATATACTCCTAATCGCACTTATAGACATAATCCTACATATAAGAAGTCTTATACTAACAAGTATGATAATGGACGATTTCGACGAAAACGATTTAGACGATATAAAAATAATCGAGAAAATAGGAACAGATTTAGATATAAACGAAAGTTTAGGAAAAGACGAGAAAGACCACTAAGGGATAAAAATACTAAACTTACAGAATGTAAATGTTGGAATTGTAATGAGAAAGGACATTATGCTAATAAATACCCTAAATTAAAACAAAAAGGTGTCAAATATATAGGAACAACAGAATTTATAATGAGTCTAGAACAAATAAGAGTCAGCGATGATAAATGGCATAAAGAAGATGAATTTTATATTACTGAAACAGAAGGTGAGAACTCAGAAGAATTAGAACCAATAGAATATGAAGATAGTGAAACTGATAACTAATGGTAGCCATATATGTAGAAGCACCGGTAGAATATAAACCTAATAAGATTATAAAACGCCGCATATTTATAGATAGTGGAGCTGACATATGTTTAGCGAAGCAAGATGTACTAGTTCCCCATAAATGGAAAAGATCTAAAGGACATAAGGTCAGAGTTACAGGATTTAATGAACAAATGAAAGAATTAGATATTATAGCCGAAAATATGAGATTAATACTTGACAAGACAATCTTTCGATTACCCACAATTTATCAAGAAAATAATATGAAACAACATATATTATTAGGAAATAATTTCCTTGATTTCTTTAAAGTCCAGCTAATCAAACCTGAAACCATCAGTCTTTTAACTCCTTGTAATAAATGGATTATCCTTAAGCGAGTCCTACCTTTATATCCACTCACAATACATAATATCAAAACAAACAGAGATAATAATTTAGAACTTTTAAAACAGAAATATTTAGACCATTTAAAGATCAACTTTGGAGAAAACCCTATAACGTTGTGGGAAAAAAAAAGATATATGCTAAGATAGAACTCATAAACCCTAATGATGTTGTTCGCACCAGACCAATAAGATATAGTCCTGATGATCAAAAGGAATTTGAAATACAAATAAAAGAATTATTAGACTTAAAATTAATTCAAGAAAGTAAAAGCCCTCATAGTAGCCCGACATTCTTAGTAAGAAAACATAGCGAACAAAAGAGAGGCAAAGCAAGAATGGTAATAGATTATCGAGAACTAAATAAGAAAACGATTTTTGATGGATATTTTTTACCTTATAAGAGAAATTTAATTAATAGATTATCAGGAAAAAAGTGGTTTAGTAAATTTGATTGTAAAAGTGGCTTTTTGCAAATTAAGCTTACTAAAGAATCAAGACCTTTAACATCATTTAGTGCACCACAAGGACATTATGAATGGATTGTGTTACCTTTTGGTTTGAAAAATGCACCCCATACATTTCAACGAAGAATGGATACGATATTTAGAAAATTAAATGACTTCTGTGTAGTTTATGTTGATGATATATTAATCTACAGTAATAATATAGCAGACCATTTACAGCACCTAGATGCATTTATAAAAACAGTAAGACAACATGGAATCCTTTCCATAGGTTCGCCCGCGAGTCTCTTGTGGTGAGTCCTTGGAGATCCGCCCGTCGAATCTATTTGTTTCAATACGCCGTGGCATTCCCGTATTAGGTGACCAACACGTGGCGTCCTTTAGGCGAGTATCCCTTTTGATCCTTGGGATAATATCACAATGTTATCATATTGATTACCCTGCCGTCGCAGCTGTAATCCCTCCCTGCGTCAATGACGAGGCTAACAGTCAGCTCTTGCGTCGTCCTTCAAAGGATGAGATTCGGTCTACTATTTTCGCCATGAGCCGTGACAGTTCACCTGGCCTGGATGGATATGGAGGGGTGTTTTATCAGCATTTTTGGGGCATTATCGGAACTGATGTATGCAACATGGTTCAGGGTTTCTTTGACACGGGCTACATGCTGCCAGGCATGAATTCCAGTATTATAGCGCTTCTTCCAAAAGTTGAGGGCGCTAATGAAATTCACCAATTTAGGCCCATTGCTATGGGGAATTTCAGTTATAAAATAATTTCCAAAATTCTCTCGGATAGATTGGCGCCCATTGCCTCACGGATTGTCTCTAATAACCAGTTCGGTTTCATTAATGGTCGAAGCATCCATCATTGCATTGCAGCGGCCTCTGAGGGGATCAATATGTTAAGAAAGAAGTGCTATGGTGGGAATATGGCTTTGAAAATAGATATTAAGAAAGCCTTCGACACTCTAGACTGGAACTTTATGCTTGCTGTTCTTGAAGCATTTGGGTTCTCCTTACAGTTCAGAAATTGGATCCTTGAAATCCTACGATCTGCTCGGATCTCTATTGCTTTCAGTGGGGGAAATAAAGGATACTTTGCCTGTTCTCGCGGTGTGCGCCAGGGGGATCCGCTCTCTCCTATTCTATTTGGTTTGGCTGAAGATTTCTTCAGCCGTTGGTTGGCAGGTCTTATGAGGGAAGGCAAGTTTGCTTCGATGGGCTATTCCGGGTCGTCCATCTTTCCGTCACATCTTCTGTACGCGGATGATATGCTTCTCTTTGGGAAAGCTACAGTTAGTAATATGCATTGTGTTCGGGAGCTTTTCGCTTTTTATGCCTCTATTTCGGGTCAATCGGTAAATTGGGATAAATCAGATGCCATTTTTGGTAATCATATCAGCAATCAACGTCGAGGCAGATTGATGAATATCTTGGGTATCAAGCAAGCTTCTCTCCCCTATCACTACCTGGGCGTGCCGCTGTTCCAAGGGGCTCCAAGTCCACGGTTTCTGCAGCCTCTAGTGGACAAATTCCTAGCTAATTTTAGTCTCTAGTGGGGGAAAACTCTCTCATTTGCGGGCCGCCTCACTCTTATCACATCGGTTTTGACAGGTGCGTTGATTCACTCACTTCTGATCTACAGATGGCCTGCTGCCCTTCTCTCTAAAATCAACAAAGCTGTCAGAAATTTCCTCTGGACGGGCAATAGAGACACTCGCAAGTTGATTTCAATCCCGTGGAAAACTTGTTGCAATAGACAGGATGAGGGTGGTTTAGGCATCAAGGATCTTAAGCTCTTCAACTCTGTTTATTGGGGAAATTTAGCTGGGATTTAATCCAAAGTAATTCCTTCATCCCCTCCCTGTTACGGTCGAGATTTTTTGAGCATTCAGGGATCCCTCGAAGGTACATATTAAATTCTACGATTTGGTCTTCTATGCGGGACACTATTGGTCAGATTAGGAGTGAGATGGTATGGTGGTTTGGGAGTAATTCTTCTCTGAATTTCTGGACGGATCTCTGGATCTCTCCGTCGGTTGCGGATCAACTTGCAATCCCGGTTAAGGATCAGCGCAGCCTTTTTGAGCCTATCAGCAATTTCCGAATGGATAATGAATGGACCAATTTACAGCAGCTGCCCAAGCATGTTCAACTTAATATCAGACAGGTTTCTCCTAATTTTGAGGATACAGACACCTGTGTGTGGCAGCCATCGACTTCCGGCAAGCTAACGGTGCGTGAGAGATATCATTACCTTCGTAGTGCTGCTACTGTCGACTGGCATCGTTTCCTATGGAACGCTGCTATTCCTCCTAGAAGATCGGTAGTCTGCTGGTTTATCATCAACAAGCGCATTTCGGTTCAGACAAGCCTCCAGGGTTGCGGTATCCAAATTGCCTCAAGGTGTGAGTTGTGCAAGTGCAGTGTTGAAACAGTTGATCATCTCTTTGTTGACTGTCCGGTTGCAACGAGCCTTTGGTTCATGGTCTTTAATATGTTTGGTGTGCATTGCTGTCGTGGTATGATTTTTGATGAATTTTTCTTATCAGTTCGGACGGTGCGTCTTAGGCGTGGGCTGAGGCTTGGATGGAATCATGCAATTATTACCAGCTTATGGTTTATTTGGAAGACCAGGAATTCTGCAATCTTTGAAGACGAGCTGCCTTCGATCCAAAATATGCAGCGTAGCCTGCATTTTCTTATTTGTGAATTTCGCCCACGTGATCGTCCTCTTCCGGCTCCGGATCATCTTTTTGTGAGATGGCTTCGACCGACAGCTGGTTGGACAAAGGTTAATACGGACGGAGTCGTGTCTGGTGTGCCTAGAGTAGGTGGCGCGGGAGGTATCTTCAGAAATTGCAGAGGATTCGTCAGGGGCTGTTATGCGTTTCCAATTTCCGACACCTACGCGCATGTTGCTGAGTTATTAGCTATCATTTTTGTCGTGGATACGGCCTGGGAAAGGGACTGGCATTGCCTATGGATTGAATCGGACTCTCTTTATGCTGTTAATTTACTGAATTCAAAGTCCGCGGAGGTCCCTTGGAAAGTTAAGCAGGATTGGTGCAGATGCCTTGCCCGAGTCTCCGCTATGAACTGCCGGATCACACATATTTTCAGGGAGGGTAACCAAGCGGCAGATAGGCTAGCAAACTTTGGCAAGTCAGCTTCGTCGATGGTTTGGTGGTCGTCCTCCCCTTTCTTCTGTCAACCTTTTGTGTTTGATGATATTTGTGGTTTAGCTCATGTTCGTTTCCTTTAAACTCATTTTTTTCATTCTTTTCTATTTCTCTCCTCTCCTGATTCTTTGTAATTTCTTCTATTCTTTTTAATCATATTCGGGTTGTTGGTTTGTGCTGGAGGTGCTAACCTAGTTGGGATGTCCGGCCTTCCTTCGCGTTCCATCCTTTAGTTAAAAAATTATATACGTGATGTATAACATTTGTCTTTTTCATATTTTGGTGTACAATCTTCAATTTTGATAAAATTATCCAATAAGGAACGGTAATTAGCAATTTGGGGCGATAAATAGCAATACCCAATTGTTATAACCACTCGTCTCTATAATGAATTACTTTTACAAGTTGTAAATGTTAATTATTTTATTTTATACAAAGTCTATGATACTTTGTTTGGTAATTACAAGGATAGGGTAGTAAAAGGTAAATTACATATGTCAGGTACAATATTTGTCTTTTTTCATATTTTGGTGTACAATCTTCAATTTTGAGTATAAAATTATATAACCTTTTGGTAACCTCCCACTAAAGTGTATAGCTGATAATTATGACTGATTGACATGAAGTCAACGTGCAATGGCACCAATTTGACCTGCATAAAAGTCAAAATTGATGACGTGACGCGTTGGCTTTGCATTGACCGACCAACTATTGACTTTTTAGGATGTCAATTTGATGACGTGTCACATTGATTGCGCGTTGACCGGTCATAATTAACGAGTGTTCACTTTAGTATGAGGTCACCAAAAGGTCGTACACTTTTGTGCAAAATTGAGGGTTGTACACCAAGTGTGAAATAAGATAAAAGTTGTACACCACGTATGTAATTTACCCATGTACTAAAATAGACCTAAGGTTTTTGAGCAAGTATCAATTTAGGTTCCACGTACAAAAGAGCACAAATAAAAGATTAATGTTTAAAAAAATGTACAAATTTAGGCTTCGATAATGGAACGTGAGACATTATTCATATTATTCGGTTAAGTTCTGTCAATTGTACGTGGAGAGAGAAATTAGAACTTAACTGAGTAATATGAATAACCTCCTCACAACATGGATATCCCAATCATCCTCATAACCTCCATCCTCGTCATCTTCAATAGGCTCACAAAACACATCATCATCCTCTTCATAATCTTCCTCATACCTCTCAACTACATTGGCACTTCTTCTCTTGGGATATTCATTGGAACGGTGACCCGACTCATTGCATATAAAACACTTGAATGAAGCCGGTTTAGCACATGGGTTATTTCCCCCTTGAAATCGACCTAGGTGGGTAGGTAGAGAATACCTAGGGGCGCGAGACAACTCTCGGGGTGGTGCCGCCCTAAAGGGCCTTACGTCCCCACTAAGTGCCTTACCCATAATAGGAGCATTGGTGCCACTTGTGCTAGCAACACCATTCCCTTTATCAACTCCATTAGAAGCTTCACTTCCAACATAAGCACCATCACTACCCGACCATCTATACCCATCACGCGCTCTTATACTTAGTTGAGATTCGGCTTTCAAAGCAAGATTTCTATCGTCTTGAACCCGAATTACCATTTGTGTTCCGATTCAATCTTGTATGTTGTACCTTAGCCCTTCAAGATACCTTGAAGTTTCTTGGCTTTCGGTTTCCGACAAGTTAACCCTTACCAAAAGCCTCAAGAACTCCGAAGTATATTCATGTACGTTCCTTACACCTTGTGAGCAATTCCGATACGAACTATATATGTATTACTCATAATCGGGTGGCAAGAAAAGTTCCCTCATCATCGACTTCATCCGCAATCAATACCTTATTGGCTCATTTCCTCCTCTTCTTCTCTCTTCTTTCATATGATCCCACCAAACCGAGGCTCCACCCTTTAACTGGTATGCCACCAACCTAATCTTCATATCCTCTGGTATTCCCACATAATTAAAGAAACTCTCTACTTCTAATAGCCAATTAAGGAATCCCTCAATGTCAAGCTCATCCTTGGATGGAGGTAATTCAATTTTCAGTTTGAAGGCATCATCTCTATCAAAATTTGCTCCATATCCACCTGTAACATTCACATATATTGCCACATTATTGTACCTCTTGTATGGTAATACAGAATCCCGAGAAAACCATTATTCCTTCTAGAAGAAGGAAGACGAAAAATAGGATAATAACCCAATTAGGACGAGCACATCATAAGAAAGTATATATACCTCCATTAGAGTATTCTTATAGGTAAGTTAACAACATTCTCCTCAATACATTTCAATACCCATCATTTCCCCATACACTACTGACAAGACCGAACTCAACGACGCCTCACCAATGATGGAATCACCAGTAGATCCACCCATAGAGGAGGTGTTGTTATCATTTTGGTACGGTGAGCGTGGATCGAACACGCGAATGGTATCAAAAAGATTAAGGGTTAATCAATAGAAAATAACTGATTAGAGGTTCAGATATGCATTTTACCAACTATAAACTATATTTGCAAATCAGGTACATAAACTATATTCTTCTTATAATTTTACCCAACAAATTTTGGTCCATAAATTCCAATTACACGTCAAAGGTAACTATAATATCCACATTACACCTAACGTTCTCTATCCAACTACCGTTGACCTCAACGATAAATCCAGACCATCCGAGTTGTAGAACAACTCATCCAACGGCTATTATTGCGTGAAATTCTGGGCACAAAGCAGGATATAAAACCCCTTCACCGCTTTATTTATTATTTAAATTATATACAAAGAAAAAACAAAAAAACAAGACATATAATTCAAGTTCAATTATCCTCCTTTCTGTCACTCAAATTCTTCTGCTCAAAACCCTAAATTATTACTCTTATCTATGGAGATGATCCAATCCAAGCTGATCGCATCTGTTTTCCTGATATCTCTGTGTTTAATCGCTCCTCTAACTCGAGCCACCGATGTCAAATATTGCGGTGAGTTTTTTTTTTTTTTTTAGTAAATTTTCAGTTTTAGAGAAGTTGTTCTGTGGATGATTTTTGTTGTTGATGCAGATAAGAAAGGAAATTATAATGTTAAGGTTAAAGGAGTAGAGATATCTCCAAATCCGGTGGCTAGAGGAGCGCCGGCGACTTTTAGCATCTCTGCAACTACAGGTTCAATATTTTATTGTTGATTATCGAGTCCTTTTGATGTGTGCTTGAAGATTAGGTTGAGAATTACGTCTTTATGTTTAATTTTTTTAGTCCCTGGTTCATACTTTTATTTCCTATTTCTTGTTACTAAGAACTTCGGAGTAGAATTTGCGTTCTTCAGATTTGTTTTTAGATTACTGATCCTTTTGTTTCTTATTTAAATAGTCAATTTTAACGTTTGTTTATTTGTAGTTGTATTATGTCAGTGCTTAGAAAGTTATTTATCTTCCTATGGTTTCATAGGATAATCAGTTAATGTGGAAATTGAT
The DNA here is from genome assembly GCF_963576675.1 of Euphorbia lathyris. NCBI lineage: Eukaryota > Viridiplantae > Streptophyta > Magnoliopsida > Malpighiales > Euphorbiaceae > Euphorbia > Euphorbia lathyris. The sequence continues at coordinate 73,717,208 of NC_088919.1, read as the reverse complement.
CACCGGGAGATGGGAATCCCCAAATTATATACTATGTGAACAGCAGTGGGAATTTTTCCGTCTGCTGGTCTGGGTATGTCGGTAAGGGGTCATCGCCCCAGCATAGATGTTAAAGGCATGCCTGAGGCAAGGCTGAGGGGTCAGCGCCTCTCTCTGTGTGAGGCGGGCGATGTCAGCCAGGCCCGCGCCTTTGTGCGCCTTGACTAGCTTTGTGCCTTGAGTGGGGCGCCTAGGCGCAACTGTAGGGTTTTTTAAGCTTCTAATTACAGCCATAGAAAGTCTTTATGATGAAGGGCTCATATTAAGTTAGAAAAAGAAAAAAAAAAGGAAAGGAAAGAGCTGCGATCTAAAGGACAGAACGCAAAACACTAGCAGCTTCTGCTCCATTAATGATGAATAGGGACTATAAAGACTAAAGAGTTTAGTCTTGCACGAGGAAAAGTAGTTAATTATAATTCATCTATGTATATTATGATACTTCCTTTTCAACTTGTCAATTCCTTTTGTGTGAAGATAAGTTGTTCATGCAATGCTAGTTGTGAAAGACAGTTTCATATTATAGACCAGTGGTAGCAATTTTCTGTCCAGCTTTTATATTTTTGAAGCAACTTCACAATATGCTAGATTAGATGTTTGCAGTAGCCAAAGCTATGGTGAGAAACACAAGTTGTTGGGGGCACGCAGTGGTCTGATATAATTTCAATGGCCTAAATGATTTACATATTCTTCAAATGAAAATGAAGAATAATTATGAATCTTTGTACTGCGTGTTAATGGACTTTCATGGCCTTATTTCATTATTCAGTTCTTCTAATATTAAACGTAGATGAAGAGTTGTATTGGGACAGCTGGCCATGCCTTGCAGAAATTAGGGAGAGATTATATTTCTGATTTATAACATCCAAAGTAACATGAAAACAAGCAATGATTAAGCACTTAATTGTAGAAGCATGTATATTGATGTCATAATTGGGCTAATGTTTATGCACAATGATATAGAAAACTTGCATTCATACAATACAAAAGAGTTATTTGTTTTTCATTATAGTTAAAGAAAACAGAGGGCGAGCCTTGGCGCAACGGTAAAACGTTGTTGTCGTGTGACCAAGAGGTCACGGGTTCGAGTCTTAGGAGCGGCCTCTTGCCAAATAAATTGGCAGGGGAAGGCTTGCCCCCAGTACACCCTTGTGGTGGGACCCCTCCCAGGACCCTCGCTTAGCGGGGACGCGTAGTGCGACCGGGCCGCCCCCTTTTTTTTTTTTTTTTTTATCGTTAAAGAAAACGTTTTTCTTAATGTTATAAGGGAGAAGTACAAAAAAATCCATGTGGTTTCACTCATTTGCAAGTACAATAATGTGGTATTTTTCGTTGGAAAAAAACATGTGCTTTACACCATTAGTAAAAGTGGGGAATTGATTAACACCATAGTTGTCAAATCGAGATTCAAATCGTGAATCAAAATCCAAATTTTGTGAATCGTGGATTGAATCGGATCGTAATATTCGGTTCAAATTTATAAAATTGTAAAAATAAAAGTATTTAGCATGTTTAACTTAAGATATTATCAAATATTAGTCTAGAAATGCAATTGGTTAAGGAGTAGAGTAAGAGACATTTTGTTATCCTAATTCCTAATTGGTTAAGGTGCAGAGTAACTAATTTTGTAATTGATTAATTTAAATTCTTAATTTCTTATTATTTATTACCTAATTCTTATTGGTTGTTGTATTGACTTTTTTTAGTTCTTTCCACTTTAGTGTTTCTAAGTAATTAAACTCTAATTGCCGCACAAGTCTCAACCTCTAATTTAGGCAGATTACATGAATCGTGGGAATCGGCCGATTCACCACTGATTCCCGCGATCACCACTGATTCATGGCAGATTTAGATTTTCCCCATAGATTCGAATCTAAATGGGGGTGAATCAAATCAAATTGTCATCAAATCAACATGTCATATCATCAAAATCAATAATTTGACTTGACATGTTGGTACGCCAGCAGAAGTCAACATTCCATATCAACAAAGTCAACATGCCACATTAGTAATGACTAAAACTGTTAATTGAATTTCTAAAATCAACTTTCAAATACGTGAAAACCACATGTTTTTTCTCGGGTACTTCAATATGCTCGGCACAATAATATAGCAATACTAACAATAGACGTGTGATCTTTTCATTTTTGTATGGATGAATTCATTTTAAAATGTGCATGCCATTGATATTGACCACTTTGCGTTGATTTTGTATTGCAGGTGAAGCAATTTCAGGAGGCAAATTAGTGATTGATGTTTCATACTTTGGATTCCATATCCATAGTGAGACTCATGACCTTTGTGAGGAAACATCCTGCCCTGTGACTGATGGTGATTTCCTAGTTGCACACTCACAAGTTTTACCCGGATATACTCCACCTGTAAGTGAATTCGCTTTTCCATATATTGAAAACTTCCATTTTATTTTGTGAGTTCAAAGCTACTGCCGTTTAAAGTCTTATTGGCTTAGTAAGTCATAGAGGAATGACCTAACTTATGATTCGAATGAGTTGCAGCAATTTCCAGCGTGTAGGGTACTAGGATGTTTATCTTTTATAACATGTTCTGATAAAAAACTGAAATCAATATGAACTCTGAAATCAAGTGAAACCTATTTTCTATCATTTGGGAGTGTATCGTTGTCTAGTTGATTCAGAAAATCTCGAGTTTGTTTCAACCAATAAAAAATGTGTAGAAAAAAACAGATAAATTATGAAAATTTGGCCTCATTGACTCCCAAATATGAGATCATACTGCCCGTTTGATATCTCTTTTAGACGAGTCTCGAGATGTCCAGTAAATCACTTTCTATAGTATTGATTATTGACCAATAGTCCTATAACCACTGGAACCGCCTCAAATGTTTTACAATAAAATATTGTCTGCAAAACAAGCAGAGGTTTAGTTGCATTGACCTGGACTATTATTTTGCACTTCGTTGACCGTCTTACTAATTCATCAGCCTTCCGGTAATGACTCCCATTACTTAGAAATTGCTAGTGCACACACAAATGTTGTGTATGTTCCAATTAGGGTTGCAAGGGGTGCAAGGTGGGGACGAGACTACTCCCCCCGTCCCCGTCAAGATGGGGAATCCTCATCCATGTCCCCCCGTTGATGAAATGGGAAAAAATCATCCTCATCCCCGTGGGAATCCCATTCCCCATTACTCAAATTCTAAATAAAATTTCTTTAGTGTAATTTAATTTTTTTTTGGTATAATACCAACAACAACAAAGTGTTAGTCCCAAAATGATTCAGTGTCGGCTAACATGAACCGTCATACGAAACTATGAAATCAAGTCGTGTCAGTGACATAGATTCTCTCCCTCTCCCTCCACTCCGTCCTATCCACTGTCATATTTTACTCAATCGCCAAGAAACTCATATCACTCTCAATCACACTCTTTCAAGTCTGCTTAGGCCTTCCCCTACCCCTCATGTTTTTCCGTATAATACCATTAGGAAAATATAATAATACTAATTCAATTACTATTTTTTTTCTCCCAATGCTTAATTCTTCAAGATTCGGGTAATCCACTTGTAGGCTACAAAATAAGTAATTACAAGTTTAAGAATATTAAAATATTAAAATGTACATATATACGAAAAGGGTATAAAACACAAAGGTCATTTTTAAAATCTTCACGCGGAATCCCAATGGGGACACGATGGGTATCTCCATAGGGTGGGAGAGAGATCCTCGTCCCACCCCATCCCCGCCTTTGGGGATTTATTTTCCCCCCATCACCACCCCATGGGGAAAGTTGGGGATTTCCCATCCCCGTTGGGGGGCTCCCCGCCCCAATTGCAACCGTAGTTCCAATATGTCAATAGATGCACATACTTAAAATTGCTTAGGCTTATTGGAAAAGGTATTGAACATTTCTTCACCACTTCCCTAATCACTTCGAGCTAAAGCCGCACACAGGCGCCTCTTAGTAATTCATCATTCATGTTTTTGGGATCTTCGTACTATATTACATTAAACTATCGCCAACGGGAAAGAAGCTGATATATGTCAATGGGTTTTACTTTTTCCCCATCCCCACCCATCTCCACCTTTGGGTTATTTCCTCATCACCACCCCATGTGGAAAGTTAACGGGGATTCTCCATCCCCGTTGGAGCAGATCCCCTACAGGAATGGGGAATCCCCGCCCCAATTGCAACAGTAGTTCCAATATGTCAATAGATGTACATACTTAAAATTGCTTAGGGTTATTGGCAAAGATATCAAACATTTCTTCACCACTTCCCTAATCACTTTGAGCTAGCAACATGCAGGGGCTTCTTAGCTATGTTGTGTCACGGGGCCAGGTCTGAGCCAGGCCAAAACCCCGTGAGGCGCTTCGACATTCCCCAAGTCTCGGCCAGCCAACTCCTACCGAAAGGTCCCGTCAATGCATCTGTTGGTATTCCGTTCCGGAGGGTCTCCCTGTAGTTAAACCTCGCCCTATAACGGGCACGCACCCCGCCCACAGTGTCCATAGAGTTCCCCTCTATGGAGACATCTGCCTCCCTTCACGAAGGACGTATGACCGACTCTCCTGTCCCTAGTGGATGAGGGTGGATCGTTTAAGCCAGTTTCGATTACTGGCCTACGGGGTGGTGGAGATCCAATGCTAGTGTAGTCCCTTTCCCCTATAGTGTTCCTTATATCAACTCCGCCTCTTCCATCGGCGTACGTTGATATGCCCCATTCGCCAATCCATGCCGAATCCTTCTCGTAGCTTTGCCAATGCTTGGGGTTGAGCTTGCCCCTTACATGTTGCAAGGAAACTCTTTTCCATTTGCATTTCCCCGTTCCGTTTCCTAGCAATATTTTTGTAGAAATAACATTTCCCGATGTCCATTTCCGATTCCTTTTCAGATTTTGTTTCCGTTTCCGTGCAACATAGCTTCTTAGTAATTCATCGTTCATGTTACGGGATCTTCGTACTATTTATTAAACTATCGACGAGGGAAAGAAGCTTATATATGTTCCTAATTGGTCTGTTGTTCTCCACAGGGTTCATACTCTCTGACAATGAAGATGTACGATGACAAAAAAGCCGAGCTAACTTGCATTGCTTTCGACTTCAGCATCGGGCTTGGATCATCCGTTGCAGATAGCTAATTTGGTTTTCTGATCAGGAGCACATAATAGCATGTATAAAGAAATTTCTATATAATGAATGTACCATGAACATAGTTTTACTTAACTGTTACAGAATGATACGAGGACTGATATGCTGTGTTTATTTTATTGAGGACCTGTTCATAATTGTTATGGATTTGGAAGTACTGCATAACATTACCCAGAAATTACTTTTGGTGTCTCTATTTGCTGCATATATATATAAATATATAATTAACTAAATTTACTTACGCGATTTGAAGATTTTAACCACTCAAGCGCGATTTGAAGCCTTTTCAAGTCAATTTTAATTAATAAACAGTATAGATCCATTGATTTATTATTCTATTTATTATGATCCATGAATTAATCTGGGTAATATGTAGAATTGGTCGTGGTACTCATAAAACTGATGCAATCTTGGGAAGAGGTGAAAAGAATACCAGTCAGGATTTTGATTTATCCAAAAAAATTTCATTTGGATTTATTATTGGGTCACATTATTTGATCTATTTCAATTAGACCTGGCTACGGGTCGGGTTCGGGCCGGATCTATTGGGTTTTTAGATAAAAATGTTTAGTTCAAGTCCAACCTAACTCGCTATTAATTCGGGCTGGTTCGGCTTAAAAATCAAATTTCAAGTTCAACTCATATAAATCTACCTATATATATATATATATATATATATATATATATAATTTTTAATTATAAAAAATAAATATTATATTTAATATATAAATATATAAATTTATTAATTAGTATTAATACTTGGGCCAGGTTAGGCCGGTCTGTGATACTTTTATTAATTCCAAGCCCGTCCAAAAAATAGGTGGACTTCAGGGGTCTGGTCAGGGTTGGGTCTAAGTTCAATTTTCATTTTCCAAGTCTGGTCTAAGGTGGACGGACCGGGCGGGTACCCGGGTCTGTGAACATGTCTAATTTTAATTGGTGAAATTTTATTCACGGTATTTTGACACCTAGACTTGATAAATTTTTAATTTAGGGATATGTTTTTTTATTATAATTAATTATTTTTACATAAGAAACTATATGTGGCAAATAAACTTTAACCTGCGCAATGTGTTAAGTCATGTGTCAAAATATCATCACAGGTAAAATTTCACAAATTGGGATAGTTCAAGAGCTAAATGTGATCGAATAATAGATTATAGATTAAATAACAAAATTTTGTACAGATTAGGGGTTTAATAAAATTTTAAGCCTAATTTCATCCTTAATGCTTAACAAAATGCAAATTTATCCTTAACGTAGTAGTAAAGAGCAAATTTATATCAAGACAAGTTAGGTAAATTTAAAAAACAATTCAGCAAACCATTTCAATTATAAATCTTATTATCTGACCTTCACATTTACATTATTTTATCATCCATTAGTAACATATTACAAACATATAAATAAATTTGAAAAAAAAAATACATTATATTTCGTATAAGTAAAAAAATCCAAATATTTCATAGAATTTAAAAATATTATCTTTTAATTCTATTATCAAATCACAAAAAACTGTGAAATCCATTTTTTTTCTTTTTTTTTTTTGTATTAATGGTGCTATGCAAAACGCAGAGCAGGAGCAAAACAAACACAAGGAAACAGTAAAAAAAAAAAAAAAAAAAAAACACTAAGAAGAAACTAAGGGCCCTGAATTAAAGATCAGTCCCAACTACATACTATTAAGTAGGGTCAGTGACCCTTCTAATCTGGCTAATTCCTTGAAAAACTTCTTCAAGCAGCTGCAATAGGAGCAGGGGGGTCTGTCAGTGAGTGTTTACCCCAGGGAGACTTCATCGCCTCACGAGCCAGCCAATCCGCGCAACGATTTGCCTCTCTATATGAGTGCTGCTGGAAAATTATATTCAAGTTCTTGTGGAAGCCTAATATGGTACCCAAGATAGCCTTCAAAGGGTGGACTGTTCATCATTAGTGGCACTTAGTAGGTTAATTAGTTCCGAGCAGTCAGACTCAACCCGGATGAACTGGATCCCGAGTTCCGCCTCCAATTCCAGCCCTGTCAATATCCCCCAGCATTCGGCAAGGAAGCTGTCCCCTTTGCCAATGTTATGAACGAATCCTTTTATCCATCTCCCATTGTTGTCCCTCCATTGTTGTCCCTCAGTAAACCACCTGCTCTGATGTTGTTCGTTCTCGAGCAGCAGGAGCCATCAGTATTCAAGGTAATCCAGGGGGGTTCGGCTTCATCCAGTTAACCAGTGAAATCCATTTTTATAAAATTAACTGGTATGCAACTTGTTATAAAATATTTGTGTTGTATAATATATAAAATTGAATTAACATTAGAAGTAAAAGTGATATTGTCTACCAACGTTAAGAATAAAATTATGGTAAATTACACTAATAGTACCTGAATTTTACTTATTTTACATTTTGGTACCTAGATTACATTTTGTCCTAAAAATATACTCGAAGTAACGATGACAGAACAATTTAGTAAATTTTACCGATAAATGACCGGTCAATGCAAATTTGTCTAAGTAAATTACATCAATGGTACCTGAACTTTTCCTAATCCACACTTTGGTACCTGGATTTTTTTTGTCCTAAAAATATAACTCAAGTGAAGGTGACCGGATAATTTAGTACATTTGATCGGTTAGTGACCAATCAATGAGAGTTTGACCATTTTGAATTAAAAATTAGGACCTATAATACACTCAATTAACATAAAATTATAATACTACCCTTTAATATATATGTAGAGCTAAATGGTAGGATCGTATATGTTAATTGAGTCTATGATGAGTCTAAATTTCCAATTTAAGATGGTTAAACTCACGTTGACTGGTCAAATATACTAAATTATTGATTCATCTTTACTTGAAGTGTAGTTTTTGGACAAAATGGAATTTAAGTACCAAAATGTGAATTAAGGTAAAGTTTAGGTACTATTAGTGTAATTTACTCATCTAACATTAGTACAATTTAGGCAGCCCCCACATTCATTGTATGCATTTTCATTTTATCACTTTCAAAAAGCATTACCTTTATTTTCAGTTTTCCTTTCTTTTCATGTTGGAAACCAAAAGAGAAGCCTCTTTCTTGTCCACTAGTTTCTTCATTTGTCAATTCTGAACTACCGATGTGTTTGATTACTCCATTTTCCTAACGTGTTTTTTTTTTTACTTTAAAAGTAAGAGTTTTAGACGTTTGGTCAGAGATCTACTATTTAGCCCTAACGTTTTATGGGAAGTACAAATTTAATCCTAAAGTACGAAATGATGTAAATTTAACTCTAACATTTTCAAACAATATCAATTTTAGCCTCATGTTATAAAAAAAAAATTGAAAAAAATGGGTTGATTGTTTTTCACTGTTATTTTAGGCCTTCCAAACATCAATTATATTTAAGATATTTAATGTGTTACTAACATAATTAAAAAAAACATGGTCTAATACTAACAACTAAATCTGTTGCGTATGCATTAATCACAATTTTTTTAATCAAAATATCTAAAATATTTAGTATTAATTACTAATATAATTAAAATAATATAATTAAAAACAACAAACAAAAGATGTACGAAACTACTTCATCGATAAACTTGTTTGGAATATACGATATGACATTTAAATAACAGTCAAACCAGTTTTTTCAAATTTTTGGTAATGTGGCTAAATATGATCTTGTTTGAAATGTTATGATTAAATTTACATAATTTCATAGGTTAAAGCTAAATCTACATTTTTCCTAAAACGTTAGGGCTAAATTTCATCATTATATAAAAAAGGATAAAGTCTTAAAAAAACTAATGTGCTTATCAAACTGGTATCTCAAAATGGAAAATTACAAAATTTAAAGTTGTTTAGTATCATATCTACTATGAAACTAAATTTTTATTTTTCAAAATCATCATTTTCGGAGCTTTCTCTCTCTAAAACCTCAACTTTCTCTTTTCTCATCAAACAACACCTAAATAACCTCAAAATTAAAAAGTTTTTTAGAATATCACCAAGTCTTTGAATTTTTCAATTTTGAAGCCGTCAACGTTCATTTTAATTTTAAGATCCTTGTTTTTAGTAAAACAAAAAACCTCTGTCATCTCGTTATCGCAAACGAAAACCTCAGTCACCGTTTGGACAATTTTTTTTTTCAAATAGCAGTTTGACAAAACGTGAAACCACCGAAACAAACCACAAACACCCGTCTACAAATTAACGAAAACACAAAGTCATTTTTGGAATTATCCCTTTTTCATTTTATCACTTTCAAAAAAGCACTAAGCTTTATTTTCAGTTTCCCTTTCTTTTTTTGTTGGGTCTTCTTGTCCACTACTCTCTTTCATTTGTCAATTCTCCCCATTTCAAATCAAACCCTTCTCTCACTTTCACCCATTTTCACCCACTTTCACCCACTTTCAAATAGTTTCACTCACTTTCACTTCGTTTCTCATCACACAAACACAACATGAAATCAATGAACGGAACATTCCTCACAAACCTGACGTTCCTCCCACCGAAAACCGCTCTAATCTCTCATCAAAACTTACTAATCTCATCAATTACCGCACCAGAATCAACCGAAATCAATCAAAGCCACTCCAACGACGTTGAAAAACCTCCATTCCTTTCTCCGTGTCCCCCCGGAGGAACGGATTCTGTGATCATCTACACAACGAGTTTAAGAACGATAAGAAAGACATTCGAGGATTGTCGAACCATCCTCTATCTTCTGCAGAGTTTTAAGGTGAAATTCAGTGAAAGAGATGTGTCAATGGACATGGAATTTAGGGAGGAATTGTGGAGGATTTTAGGGGGTTGTAGAGTGATTCCACCTAAGCTTTTTATTAGGGGAATATATATTGGTGGAGCAGATGAAGTTGTGAGTTTACATGAACAAGGTAAGCTGAAGAATTTATTACATGGGATTCCTCAAAACATGTCTGTTAATGTTGCTTGTTGTAATTGTTGCTCTAATCAGAGGTTTCTTGTCTGCTTCACTTGCCATGGCTGCCGGAGATTGTTCAGAGATGGTGATCAATTGAGATGTCCTGATTGTAATGAAAATGGATTGGTAAAGTGCAGTATTTGCAGCTGAAGATTTGGTTTATCGGTTTGGTTCGGTTTTTCGAAGCAGTAATTAGGGTTTTATCCCAAATCGTAGGAGATACGGTATTTGGTTAGGTTTATGAAACAAGTATTTTAGCTTTTCTGATAAAAAAAAATTAGCGTTTTGGATCTTTTAACGAAAATCTGTTTGTATTTATTAGATTAATAAATTTGTTGCACTTTGTAGTTAGCCTCAAAAGTTCTAAACGACCCATATTCGAGTCTAATTGCGTTCAATAACCTCATACTTTATCGAATTGCTTCAGTAATAACCCCCTATGTTGTGGGTTTGCTTCGATAATAACTGGTTATTTTTGTCTAGTTACATTTCATAACTCCCTAATCTTATCTAATTGTATTCAATAACCTGAGAACATAAACTACCCAGTAAACATTCAAAAAGTTCCTAATTATTTGCCTAATTGACATTTTTTACAAGTGACAAGCATTTTGACACGTGACTGAGGCGTGTCTTTCATTTTCTACATCCAACAAATTATATTGAGAAATAGAGGTTATTAGATGCAATAGACAAGAATAGAGTGTCATTTGAAACTTCTCAAAGTTCAAGGAACGGTTGAAATTTTAGGCCAAATACATGGGGCAGATGTATTAAGCCTCATCAATATATTGTTCAATGGCCGAGCTATAGGAATTGAGATTAGATGGGCTAATTTTACTCCCACAGTAGGGAGGTGAGAAAGAGGAGACTTCCACGCGGGAGGCACAGTGAACTAAGGAAGGAGGACTGACAAAAAAGACAAAAAAGAAAGAAAGGGTTCAAACTTCAAGAGCGAGGGTGAATGTCGAAGAGAAGAAGAGAGCTAATTCCGACGGAAGCAATACCCTACTCAGGGTTTCGCTGGGGTAGCGGGTTCCGGCCACCTCCGTAGTCTTCTTTGGATTTAGTTTTTGGGGGTAAATACTCTTAAAAATAGCAATTATTGTAACAGTCTGGTCAATATCACGTAGATATTGTCTATTTTAATCCGAATTCATAATTTTAGATCTCACGGTTTTAAAACGCGTTTATATTGTAGAGTGATTCCACCTAAGCTTTTTATTAGAGGAAGATATATTGGTGGAGCAGATGAAGTTGTGAACTTACATGAACAAGGTAAACTCAAGAATTTATTAGATAGGATTCCTCAAAACATGTCTGTTAATGTTGCTTGTTGTAATTGTTGCTCTAATCAGAGGTTTCTTGTCTGCTTCACCTACCATGGCTGCCGGAGATTGTTTAGAGATGGTGATCAGTTGTGTATTAGATGTCCTGATTGTAATGAAAATGGATTGGTAAAGTGCAGTATTTGCAGCTGAAGATTCTTAAGTTTAGAGGGGTGTTTGATTCGGTTTTTCAGAGCAGCATTTAGCGTTTCATCTCAAATAAGAGGACATATGGTGGTGGTTTGATTCGGTTTTTCGTAGCAGTATCTAGCGTTTCATCCCAAATCGCATGAGATATGTCGTTTGGTTAGGTTTATGCAACAACAACTTTTAGCTTTTGTGATAAATTTTTTTTAGCTTTTTAGATTTTTTCACGGACATCTGTTTGTATTTATTAGACTAATAGGTGTACTTAGTCCAAAACTTTAACTGTCAACTTTCAAAAGTTCTAAATGATCCCCTATTCGAGTCTAATTACGTTCAATAACCCTCTATTCTTGTCGAATTGCTTCAATAATAACCCTATATTTTTGTCGGGTTACATTCAATAATCCCATAATCTTGTCTAAGTTCATTCAATAACCCCAAAACTTCAATTGCCCGTGAACTTTTAAAACTACATGATTATTTATCTATTTGGCATTTGCTTTTTGACACGTGACGGATGGTATCTCTCATTTTCTGCATCCAATAAGTTTTATTGAGAAATAAGGAGTTATTGAATACAAGTGGACAAACAGAGATGGTCATTTGAAACTTTTAACAATTCAGGGAAGCCGTTGAAGTTTTGGATCAAGTACAGGAGGCAACATATGTATTAAGCCTCATTAATATGCTATTCAGTGGCGGAGCTATGATTTGAGATTGGAAGGACTAATTTTACTCCTACAGTAGGAAGGTGAGAGAGAGGCGGACTTCGACGTCTGCGACACAGTAAGCTCAGGAAGGAGGATTGAAAATAAACAGAAAAGAAAGAAAGGATTCAGACTTAATAAGTGAAGGAAAAGGCCGAAGAGAAGAAAGGAGCTAATTCAGACGGAAGCAGCACCCTACTCAGGGTTTTACCGGAGCAGTGGGGCTCTGGTGGCCTCCACCACTAATGTTGTTTGTCTTTTTTTGATTTAGTTTTTTTGGGTAAATACTCTTAAACTTAGCAATTATTGTAAGAGTCTGGTCAATATCATGTACGTATTATCTGTTTTAGTCGGAATTCACAACTTTTGGTCTCACAGTTTTAAAACGCGTTTACATTATTCCACCTAAGTTTTTTATCAGAGGAAAATATATTGGTGGAGCAGATGAAGTTGTGAGCTTACATGAACAAGGTAAACTCAAGAATTTATTACATGGGATTCCTCAAAACATGTTTGTCAATGTTGCTTGTTGTAATTGTTGTTCTAATCAGAGGTTTCTTGTCTGCTTCACTTGCCATGGCTGCCGGAGATTGTTCAGAGATGGTGATCAATTGTGTATTAGATGTCCTGATTGTAATGAAAATGGATTGGTAAAGTGCAGTATTTGCAGCTGAAGATTCTTAAGTTTAGATTAACGGGTGTTTGATTCGGTTTTTCTGAGCAGCATTTAGCGATTTACCCTAAATTGCAGGAGATATGGTGTTTAGTTAGCTCTTTTGATAAAAAAAAATTAGCGTTTTGGAGCTTTTCATGATTATATGTTTGTATTTATTAGTTGTAGTTAGCCCAAAACTTCAACTCCCATGAATTTTTAAAACTTCTAAATGACCCTATTCGTGTCTAATTGCATTCAATAACGTCCTATTCTTGTCCAATTGCTTTAATAATATAATAGCTCTCTATTATTGTTCGGTTACATTCAATAGCTCCTTAATCTTATCTAATTGTATTCCATAATCCCAAAACTTCAACTACCCTGTAAACTTTTAAAAGTTTCAAATTATTTATCCATTTGACATTTTCTGTTTGACACATGGCGATGCGTGTCGCTCATTTTCTGCATCCAATAAGTTCTATTGAGAAGTAAAAAGTTAATGAATACAATTGGACAAAAATAAGAGTCAGTTGGAGCTTTGAAAGTTCACGGCAGTTGAAGTTTTGGACCAAGTACATGGAAGGCAATAGATATTAAGCCTGATTAATATGTTGTTGACTGGCGGGGTTAGAATTTGAGATTAGGGGGGTTAATTTTACTCCTGCACTAGGGAGGAGAGAGAAAGAGAGGCGGACTTCGACGTTAGTGGCACAGTGAATTAAGTAAGGAGGATTGAAAGAAAAAAAGAAAGAAAGAAAGAGTTCATACTTCAGAAGTGAGGGAAAAGGTTGAAGAGAAAAGGGGGGCTAATTCCGGCGGAGGCAGCATCCTACTTAGGGTTCCACTGGAGTAGTGGGGCTCCGACCGCCTCCACCATGGATGTTGTTGGTCTTTTTTGGATTTAATTTTTGGGGGTAAATACTTTTAAACGTAGCAATTATTGTAACAGTTTGGTCAATATCATATAGATATTGTCTGTTTTGATCCGAATCGTTTGTGAGGGATTGGAAGTGATCATTAAAATATTTACCTGTTATTTCCTTCAATCTTCTTCATCATTAATATGTTGTTTCAGTGGCGGAGCCATGATTTGAGATCAGGGAAGGTAATTTTAGTCCGGCAGTGAGGCGAGAGATGGGGGATTTTGACATCGGGGTGAACACTGGAAGGAGGAGGATTGAAAATAAAGAAAAAGGAAAGAAATAGTTCAGACCTGATAAGAGAGGTAGAAAGTCGAAGAAAAGAAGGGTGACTAATTCCGACGGAGGCATTATCCTAATAAGAGTTTCGCCTCCGCCATTGATATTGTTGGTATTTTCTAGATTTAATTTTTGGGGTAAATTATAGTGAAATATAGTAAAATACATTCGTCAGGGATCCAATGTTGAGTGCGGCGTGAGAGTGAAAGGATTGAACAAGAAGTGGAGCAGAAATAAATTGAATCTCACATCGGAATAGAAAGAAAGTAATTAATGTAATATATGTAGACATATTTTAGAGCCATAAGGTGTCGTTGAATGAATGGAACTTAGGATAAAGGTCAAATTTGACCGTAACGTTCCGTGAAGTGCACATTTAGCATTAACGTACGAAATGGTCCAAATTCAATCCTAATGTTTTCCAAGCAAGGTCAATTTTAGCCCTACATTACCAAAATTTTGAAAATGCTGGTTTGACTGTTATTTAATTATCATATCATACATTTCAAACATTAATTATGTCTAAGATACTTAATGTGTCACTAATACAGTTACAAAAAACTTGTTAAAATGCTAAAAACTAAGTCTGTTACGAGAACTTCTACTATACACCAGATGAAATATACCCGACCAAACAAAAGAGGATGCGTACCAATTCATGGAAGTTAAATGATGTTAAAAAATAGAAGCATAGAAGTGGAATTTTATTTTCTCGAAAATAATATTATAAAGATAATAACATAACATTAAAAAAATATTTTGTACGAAATAAAAAGGATAATTTTATCAACATCAAATACATACAAAACAAAATTCGTGAAAAGTTCCAAAATACTATTGTTTTCAAAAAAAGTTTAAAAGATGATGCTGCATAAACCTAACTAAAGACTATATTTCTTATGGTTTAGAGTGAAATGTTAAACGCTACTCCAAAAAACTGAAACAAATATTTCAAAATCATAACATCCAGATATTATTTATGGGATCAAAAGAGTAATTAACCTGCGGATAGGAGGTCCGCCGGAGAGATGGCGTACGAGGCAAGACGAAGATGCGGCGGATCAATAAATTCCTCAACACGCCTCAGATGGTCAAATGCCTCAAGAGACCCGCCATCAAACATCGATACGCCCGCCAGGGCCGATTCCCTATGAGGAAACTGACGTTAATAAATACGCCCGCCAGGGCCGATTCCCTATGAGGAAACTGACGTTAATAAAGGCAAATAATAACCCATTATTGAGTTAACAGTCATACTTGAATAAGATCAGCAACCGCCATTAATGAGGCATTAATGGAGACTTTCTAGTTACCAAATTGAGAGTTACAACTACATGGATATAAATAAGCTTGCATCCCAAGCTATTGAGGTACACACTTCCAAAAACCCTACTTCGTGTTTACAGTTTATTCCCAGACAAATTACTGACTTTGGTATCGGAGTGTCCCCCACGATCCCAACGGCGCCTCACAGGGAAGTGCTCCGATAAAGGATTTCTTCACCAGTTATCACAAAATATGTTAAATTTATTTTTCAACTCTACTTTAAATTTAAATTACCAAATATAAAAAATAAGAGCATATATAAAATGTGCTAATTAATTATTGAATAAATTATTATACAACTACTTTAGCATATAGATACAAACATGTGTTAAATACAAGATCTCTTTTTTTTCCTTTCTATTGTCCAATTGATTTTTTCTCAAGTCAAATAATTTAGTAGCCTGAAATATAAAATAAAGTATAAATTAATAAAAAAAAATATTTGAAATTACAATATTAGACTAACTATAAATGTGAAAGTAACATTTTCCATATAGGTAGATAACAATGTAGTTTGGCATATTCATATATGCTTCTACTAATTCATGATAAAAAAGATAGGATCTTTATTACATTCCTATGAATTTATTTGATATTGCAATTAATTATCCTATGGATATAGATAAGGTCCAACATTTAATATATGCTTAATATATAGTTGTGTACTGAACTTGTCTGAAAAATTTGATGCGTTTCTGAATTTTTAAAATGTCATGATAACCTCGTAACTTGCTTAAATTGTCTCGATAGTCTCAACTCGATTACAAAAGAGTAAATTGTATGCAAAAGGTGTGTCTATATGTCTTGAAAAAGTCAAACAACCAAGACTGTGATATAAGAGTCTAATATTAGAGAGGACGAGTTTCACATAACATACCTATCATATGTAGCTTACTTCTTTATAATTGAATGATTATTTGATTACGTTTTAAGCAAGTTGATGGGGCTTTAAGTGTCTTGATAGTCCCTCAACTTGCTTAAAATGTAGTCAATTAATCACTCAGTTGTAAAAAAAAAACTATATGTGAAATGTGTGTCGCACGTGTCTTGAAAAAGTCAAACAACCAAGGTTGGAGTATGAGGTTCTAATAATATCGGAGAATATATGTTTTACAGTTGAACAAGTAACACCTTCTTTTTTTAATATGTTTTAATTTGTTCTGTGAATTATGTAATAACATTTTAAGGCGCATGCAACTTATCTTTCGCATGCAGCTTATTTCTTTCCAACTGAGTGATCAATTGACAAAATTTTAAGCAAGTTGAAGAGTCTATCAGAATATTTTAAGCAAGTTGAAGGAGCTATCAGTATATTTTAAGATAAATTATATATGCAGTGTACAATATTTGCCCTATTTTACAATTTAGTATACAATCTTCAATTTTGCACGCCACACTGTACAACCTTTTGTTGACTCCCACTAAAGTGCACAACGTGTCACGTCAGCAATTTGGCCTCCCTAAAAGTCAAAGTTGACCGGTCAATGCGACACGTCAGCAATTTTGACTTTTAGGGATGTCAAATTGTTGACTTGACACGTGACTCCGCGTTGACCGATCATAATTATCGGCTATACACTTTAGTGTGAGATAACCAAAAGGTTGTACAGTTTTGTGTGCAAAATTGAAAGTTGTACACCAAAGTGTGAAAAATGACAAATATTATATACCACATATATAATTTACCCGTATATTTTAAACAAATTGAGGAGGCTATAAGATACTTTAAAAGGTCGAGAGCTAATCAACCTTTTTCAGATAAATTCAAAAGCAAAAGCAGATGATGTATTAACTCTATAATAAATAAGGAATTAAGGGTAAAAATGGCTCCTGAAGTTGACAGATATGGACAGTTTAGTCCAAATCAAACTTTAAGCATCAATTTCGTCCTAAAGTTGGCAAATCAATTTTTATGTCTAAAAGTTTGTCAAATTTAAGTTAATTTTTTAAGTTTTGCCAACTTCAAAACTGAGGTGATACGTAAACTTCGATTTGAACTAAACTGACTCTATACTAATTTTAGGGCATTTTGACCCTTAATTCAAGGGTATTGCTATGTATCGCCCCCAAATTACTTATCATCGTCCCTATTTGGATAATTTTGCCATTTTCATAAAAAAATTCAAAACTGAAAAAATTTGTTTTTTTAGAGATTCCGTCTATTTTATGTCTAGGCGGATAGAAATTCCGCCTAGCGGCACAAAAAAAATTATGAAAAATCGTCATCTTTTTTGTGACGAAAACTATAAAATCGTCACAAAAATTATGCATTATTTTGATGATTTCTTTGATTAAAAAAACATAAATTTTAATGTTTCTGACTTGTAATCATCCATTTTCAGGGTTCTCGGATTGTCACGCATCAATTATTTTCATAATTTCAATTATTGTTGTTCGAGTTTGTGATTTTGAAGAGAGAATTTTCAGTTTTTGATCAAAATTATGAGAAGGATAAAAAAGCCCAAATGAAAAAATGTGATAAGTAAAATGATGGCTGTATTTAGCAATCCACTAATTCAATAAGTATGCATCTAAGGAAAGAATGTCTTAGAATGTGGAAAAATGCAATGTTGTGAAAACCGGACCGGACCGACCGGTTCGACCGCGAACCGGTCAGATGTTCGGACCGGTTGAGACTTGTTATTAGAAGGCTCAACAACCCGGACTGAACCGTGTGAACCGACCGGGTCAACCGTGAACCGGTCCGGTTGAACGGTTTGGTCCGGTTAACCATTCATCCATATTTAGTTTAAAAAAATAAATATGTAGAATGAGAGATTCGAACCTAGGCCATTAGTTATGACAATAAACACCTTACCACTAAGCTAGCTTTCAACCTATGTTTAATAATAACAATATATACTTATATATTATACTAATACTAAAAATTTAAAACTTAAAATATTATTTAGTATTTATTTCTTATATATTTTAATAAATATTATTAAAAATTTAATTGATCTTTACAATATAAAGAAAGTTTACTTGGTATTTAAATTTAAAATATACATAAAATAAAATTTAAAACTCTTAATAAATTTAATAATTTAAATTAAATTAAAATATATATATTTATTTATTATGTCATCCGGTCCGACCAATCTGATCCGATTAAGTGACATGCGATTCAGTTACAAATCTGGTTTGATGTCCGGTCCGATTCTGATAACATTGGAAAAATGATGATGATGTAAATTAATTAGGGAGAAAGAATGTGAATTATATAAATGTGGAGCCAACCATGATGAAATTGAATAATTGTGATGATGATATGTTTGGAATAATAATAATGGATAATGAAGAACATGCACATGGGATGGGTCTTCCTAATTTGCAAGAGAAAAAAAGTTACTTATTGGTATCAATAAAGGAATGTTTTATTTCATTATGAAAATGAAGCATCCATATTATTATTATTATTATTCCAATATTAATCATATTATTATTATTATTATTCCAATATTAATCTATTTTCTTGAGTCAATGCAATTTTGGTTTAATATATAGGAAAAGTACGGAAAAAATGCATGTGGTTTTTCACTTTGCAAACAGATGTATATGGTTTAAAAGTTTACAAATAAAGGTCTATGGTATATTTTATTTACAAAACAAAGTATTACAATTACAACTAAAGATATTTTTATCTTAAAAAAATTATTCATACATATCAGCAAAACATAACCTCCGAAAAAACAACTTCCTAAATCGAAACAATAAATAATATATGATGGAATTTTACAGTTTTTACTAATCTGACAGGTTATGAACTAAATTGATATTTAAGTTCAGTTTACACCGTTGCAATTTGATGGGATCCGTGTTTTGTCAATATATAAATATAATTAAAAAAATAAAAAATGCTCTTATTGTCATCAATTACTTAAAAGATTAATTTTAAATACTTTATTTTGTACAAAAAAAAAACATACCACATACCTCTATTTGTAAACTTTTAAACCACGGACCTCTATTTGCAAATAAGGCAAACCATGAACATTTTTTCGTACTTTCCCCTAATATATAATTACCTATTTAAATTTTTCGCTTTTAATTTATATTTCTAGGGTGCTTATTTTAGTTTTTTGAAACAATTTTTAGCATTTCACGATAAACCGCCTGAAATATAGTATTTGGTTAGCTTTATATAACAAGTTTTAGCTTTTTTGATGGAAACATGAGTGTTTTGAAGCTTTTTATCAAAAAAAATTTTTTTATCTTTTCATGAAACATTGTTTCTTCTTTAATATTATTTTTATCTCTATAATATTATTGACGAAAGAACAAAGTTTGTTCTGTTCAATAAATTTTAATTTTTAATTTTTATTTAGTTATTTAGATATTTTTATTATTTTTTTATATTTTTAATTTTCTATGTTTTTTTATATAATTTATCTGATTGCTCGGTTCGAGGTTTGTCAGACACCCTTTAGATAGATTCTCTTCCAATTAAAATTTTCGGTGTATACTAGAATTCAAACTCGAGATATCTAATTTAAACGAATTAATGCTCTTAACCAGTCAAGGCAATCTTAATTGGTTTCTATTTTTTTTCTTTCTGGTTGAGGCATTATTGAATAATGAATATGGTTTATAATTAGCATATGATTCTTAATAACAGAAGGCAAAATGTATTATTTAATTAATTCTTGAACTTTGTAATATTTTATTCTACTCCTACATTAATAATAATAAGCATTGAATTACGTAATAAGTATAGAAAATGGGGCAAATTAAATATAGGCAAAAAGCATATTTAAACCCCTGAACTTTACCTGTTTTAAGGATCAAGCTCCTGATCAATTATTTTTCCACATTGAACCCCTGATCATTGATTTTGTTATGGATTTGGTCCTTATTTAACTTTTCTATCGAGTTTGGACTGCATACATCGTTAGAGCGATTCGGCTTGTTGACATGGACAAATAAAAAAAAGATTTCTTTGACTAGGAGAGATAAAAAATCAAAAATTAAAACGAAATTATAGAAATTAATTTTCAGTATATTCTTCCAAATTCGATTTTCTTCTCTCCCATTTTGTGATTTTCAACATTAGAATTGCCAAATCGATCTTCTCATCTCCTAAACTCGACAAAAAAGTTAAATAAGGGCCTAAACTATAACAAAATCAATGTTCAGGGGCTCAATGTGGAAAAATAATTGATCAGGGGCTTGATCCTTAAAACAGATAAAGTTCAGGGGCTTAAATATGCTTTTTGCCTTAAATATATCATTGATCAATCATATATATATATATATATATATATATATATATATATATATATATATATATATATATATATATATATATATATATATAAATCTTAAATGTATATATCTATTACCCTCCCACAAGTTAAACATGGTAGAACAAATGTTTAACTTGGAATACAGAACTCGAAAGTCATCATTCGATAAGGGATCATTCAATAAGGGATTAGTAAAAATATCGGCGACTTGGTCTAACGTGTGAATGTATTAAGGAGACTTTTAGATACACGATCTCAAATAAAGAAGAAATTAATCTCTATGTATTTGCTGCAATGATGAAATATAAGGTTTATAGTTAAATAAGTTGCTGAAAGATTATCACAAAAACGTTTGGAAGGCTGAGAAGGAAAAAGCCCAAACTCTTTAAGAATAATATGTAGTCAACTAGTCTCTGAAGCATATGTTGCTAGAGCTCGACATTCAGCCTCGGTGGAAGACTGAGCAACTGACGTTGCTTATTAGAACTCCAAGAAATAAGTGATCGTCCCAAATATATAACATAGACAATGGTGGATTTTCGATCATCAATATTTCCCGCCTAATGAGCATCAGTAAAGCCATAAAGAAATAAAGGAGAGTGTCGATGGAAGAAAATACCGTGATGCCTTGTAAGCTGAAGGTACCGAATGAATGGAGAGTATCAGCGAGCCTGTCGTGCAACATTCTAGGAACTTGAATCAAAATGTATAATGATTTTTGCAGTTAATAGACATAGTGAGGTTATTGTGGATCTATGTTGCCCAAAGGTTTCTCTATGTACACTATCTCTTCCAGATTTTCATGAAGGAAGGCATTAGAAACGTCAACCTCAAGCTGTGTAATAGACAAGTTGAGAAAGACCGAGAGTGTTGGTCCCTTATAACGTAACAAGTTAGTTCCAAGGGGGGGGATAGGAACTATTTAAAATTTTGGTACGTTAAGGCTGACTTCTTTTACAATGAAAAGGATTACACAGCGCGCTGAGTGAATTTAAGACACTAGCTTAGTCAACTTGTGACTAAGTCAGTTTCTTTCCTTGAGTCAGGAGATAGCACTTGAGTCTATTCCTAAACTCAGATACTCAATGCACACAACTCAGCGTAACCTCTTTACTTAGTCAGTTTTCAAGCAAGCAAAATATATCAAAGGAGTTTAAAGGTTAGAAAGATATTACTCAGCAGATTTATCCAGGTTCGGCCTCTATGCCTACGTCCTGTCCCCGGAACACGTTCCGAGCTTTCGAATTCTCTACTGAGCTCTTTAAAGGTAGAGCACCAAACCTTTTACAACTAGAAGCTGAGTATAACAAGAGTACCTTCCTCTATACCTCTACTCACTCCTATTCTACCGCTGAGTACTATAACCGAGTACTCAACCTCTCCTTTCTATTCTTCTAGAAATGATAATGAGATTGTCCTAAACAACAATTGCTAAGACACTTTAGATGATTGGAAATCACTCTAGACTTTTACACAATGATATGAAAATTGGTGTAAGGTATTTGCTTTGCTTTTTCTCACAGAATCTTCGAGTATAAAATTGGTCAGCGTTTTGACAACTTGAAGTTCTGTCTTGATTGAAGCATATCGATGGCCTTTATATAGTGACACTTGAGGCACCTGGTCATTTCGAATTTCGAAATAACCGTTGGAGGGAAACGGCTTCCTGTCGTTGTCACTCTGGGCGTGCTCAGCGTCGTTGGCCAATAGAATCCTTGCATCTTCTGTCTTCGTCAGTCTTCGGCAGAATGTTTCGACATTTAAGGAAAATTCCACGAGACATCTTTCTGCGCCTTCTGATCTTTTCCCAAAGTAGAAATACTTTGTCTGGAAGTTGAACATTCTCTACCGCTGTCCAGACTGCTTTGTCGTCCAACTCAGCAGCTTCATCTTGAAGCTTTTGCCACGAAGGCTTCTCGATCCTTCTCTCGCTGAGTCGTCGTTTTGGTTGATACGGCTTCGTTTTGAACTTCTAAGCCGAATGATGTTGATGTGTTGACTTGGGCTTGACTTCCACTTTATGGGCCTTTGGGCTTTTTAATCTCAATGTCTTATACACAAATAAACTCAACATTGAACAAACACATTAGTGTAAATAAATCAAAGCATTATAAATTTAATGTGTTAGAATATTTTTATCATAACTTAAATAATTTTGTCAAATCAAAATCATGTGAAAAGGTGTGTCAACAGAGAGTGCAATAAGAAGTCTGATAGTAGCAAGTTTGACAATTGTTCTATAAGTCTCAAAGAAATCAATATCAGGGTGCTGATTGAATCCATTGGTACCAAACTTTCATGTCTCCAATCCCAGTGCATATGTGCTTAGTGATTTATCCACTTCCTAATCCAAGTCTAATTTGAATTATTCAATTGTTATATGAAGTGATCAATTTCATACATTTAATTTTTTCATTAACCAATCTGTTAATTTTTTTTGAATAAAACATAATTTATTATTATCTTAAATCAGAAGAAAGAACATCAAGTATAAACGATGGTGGACAAGCCCACTCACCACGAACAGAACTAGAAGTAACAGCCTTATCAAGACTATGGGCTTCTAAATTCGCTGATCGTTTCACAAAAGAGATAGAACAAGTGTTCAAATCTCGTAATAAATCACAACACTCACAAATAACATCAGACAAATATGATAATCGAATGTTTTGATGTTGAATATCCCGAACCACCGCCAAACAAATGTTAGTCCCTTATAACGTAACAAGTTAGTTCCAAGGGGGGGGATAGGAACTATTTAAAATTTTAATACGTTAAGGCTGACTTCTTTTTCTTTGAAAAAGGATTACACAGCGCGCTGAGTAAATTAAGACACTAGCTTAGTCAACTGGTGACTAAGTCAGCTTCTTCCTTTGAGTCAGGAGATAGCACCTGAGTCTATTCCTGAACTCAGATACTCAATACACACAACTCAGCGTGACCTCTTTACTTGGTCAGTTTTGTTTAAGCAAGCAATATATATATTAAGGAGATTAAGGTTAGAAAGATGTTACTTAGCGGATTTATCCAGGTTCGGCCTCTAAGCCTACGTCCTGTCCCCGGAACACGTTCCGAGCTTTCGAATTCTCTACTAAGCTCTTTAACGGTAGAGCATCAAACCTTTTACAATTCAGAAGCTGAGTATAACAAGAGTACCTTCCTCTATACATCTACTCACTCCTAATCTCTCGCTGAGTACTATAACTGAGTACTCAGCCTCTCCTTTCTAATCTCTAGAAATGATAAAGATTTGTCCTAAACAACAATTGCTAAGACACCTTAGATGATTGAATAATCACTCTAGACTTTTACATAAAAGATATAGAATTTGGTGTAAGTATTTGCTTTGCTTTTTCTCACAGAACTTCAAGTGTAAATTTGGTCAGCGTAATGGCTAGTTGAAGATCTACATGGAATGAAGCAACTGAAGGGCCCTATTTATAGAGACGTCTGAGGCATCAGTCATTTCGAATTTCGAAATAACCGTTGGAGGGAAACGGCTTCCTGTCGTTGTCACTCAGTCCTGCTCAGAGCTCTTGGCCAATCAGATTCAAGTATCTTCTGTCTTCGGTCAGTGCTGAGCAGCTTTTAGTCAGTCCAACAGAATGTCTCTCCATTTAGGGTAAGGTCAACTAGACAGCTTTCTATGTCTTTTGAACTTTACCCAAACTAGAAATACTTTGTCTGGAAGTTGTTCTTGCTCAGCTGCTGTCTTGTACACTTTGTCGATACAACTCAGCAGCTTCGTTCCGAAGTTGTCCAACGAAGGTCTTCTCGATCCTTCTTTCGCTGAGCTGCGTTTTGTACATAACGGCAGCGTTTTGCACACACGGGCCGAGTGGTCTTGATCTGTTTGACTTGGGCTTTGTCTTCCGTATTGGGCTTTAAGCCTTTTAGTCTTTATGTCTTATAAACAATTTAACTCAACATTGAACAAACACATTAGTGTAATAAATCAAAGCATTTAAACTTAGTGTGTTTAGAATATGTTTAATTTTACTTAAATAATTTTGTCAAATCAAAATCATGTGGAAAGGTGTTTCAACAAACTCCCCCATTTTGATGTTGGCAAAACTATTCAGCGAAGAACTCAGTGTTGAGCTCCCCCATGATAGTTGACCTTTTATAACTTAATAAACTCCGCCGTAAGGGTTGAGCTACTGACTTAGTTTTATCTTTGAACATTTTAAGGTTTAATCGAGTGAGTCTAAGGTTAGTTTTCAGATATAGGTCAGTTCATGGAACATATTCTATTTTACTCAGTGTGAAGCGGAAGATTTATCATTCAGAGAGCGCTGAGTATTTTATTGTTCAATGGGTCTTATAAGACAGTGTTTAATAAATATCCAAGATAATGTCAAACAGTTTATCGGCATAGCATACAATCAACAAGTATTTTAAGCAGTAAACATAGTTGATGTATTAGAAGATACATAATAACATAATACTCAGCATCATATAAAATAACTCAGGTTTGGATAAAGGATGCAAGTATTGTATTGAAATAAAGCAATCAGCATATACAGCAAAAAGATAAGCAAGAAGAAACATAGAAACTACAAAGTAAAGTACAAGACTGAGTTAGCCTATTTCTATTTCTTCATCTTATGCTTAGGCTGACTACTTCTAGCAGCCTCCTGCCGAGTTCTAGCTTGTTCTTTCTCCCCCGTTTTGTCAGCATCGGGAGGAGGAGGAATTTTAAAGGAGTCGGTTAAAACTGCGTTGGTCAGTGAGGCGGACAACTCCTTAAGCTTATCGGCACTTTCATTGATGCCGTCGAAGACAATAACGCCTTCATCCAAGACCTCTTGAGGTATACTGAGTTCAGCTGCGCTGAGCATGCTCAGGATGTAGGCTTGAGACTTACCTACCCAAGTAATTGTATCTGATAGTGCAGCAAAAACTTGATGAAATGTCTTCAGCAAGGCTGAGTCATAATATTGACGTTGGATATTGTAGTGACGCACATGGGTGAAAGTCTTTTGGGTAGTGACCAGTATCTCATTCTGCTTCATTTGGTCAGTGTCCATCTCTTGCTTATTCAAGTTCAGCAAACGAATGGCTTCGCTAATTTGCTCCATCGAGCATTGAGAGTAGGAAGCAAGCTGATTGTTGGTCTTGGTTTGCTCAGTATGAAGCTGTTCAAAAAGCATCTTAACTTCAGCAGAAGTGGCATATTGAGTGTTCGCAGCTGACAAGGTTTGGAATTGGCCTTGAAGAGTGTTGAGATGTTGAACCGTTGTCAGTTGGAGCTCAGCCAGCTTTGTTATTGAGTCCTGCTTGGGCTGTTGTGATTGAATCGAGATCATATCACTTAGCAAATCCTTCAGTCCTTTAACTTCATTTAGAAGATGGGTGACTTGGGACAGCTGAGTTTGCTCATTGAGGGTAGACCCAGCAGTAGGTTCAGCATTGTGATGAAGATCCTTGATTAATGACTGCACCGAGTTGATGAGTTGTCTACCAGACTCGGTGGCATGCAGATGGCTGAGTGATCCTTCATCAGTTTGCCTAGTTTCCTCAGTGTGACCAGTTGATGGAGGAGTCGAGTTTGTCGCAGTGATGACATGGTCAGTGACTGGAAGGGGGTTTTCAATCTGCACTTGGTTCTCTTGGAGAGGTGATTTATCAGCAGGAATGATTGTTGGTGCAGGTATAAGCTGACTGGGTTCAGCGCTGACAGGGGCTGGAATGTCCTGAGTCAGCACAGAGCTTGGAACAGCAGAATTTTCGAGAACTTGCTCGGGTTGGCTTGGGGGGTTGGCAGAAGCATTCAAGTCGGCTTGTTCCTATAGTGAAGAAACAGAGGCTTGCTTTTCTAGAGCTGAAGGAGTTTGATTACGGAAGAATTTGAGCTTAAGTGTACAAGGATCTTTGGTCGGCTTTTGAACAGGAAGGTCAAGGACAGTTGTCTGACTTGCCTTTACGAGTCTTCTTCTTCGAGGAGTGTCAGCAGGGATAGACTCTACTGAGTGAGGAGGAGAAGTTTCTTCTTGATCAGCGTTGAGCTGGTCAGTTTTTTCTTCTTGTCCTTGTTCTGCAGCCAACTCAGTATTAGTTGGGTCAGCAGTTTCCTCTCCACTGGTCTCCTCAGTGTCATCCTGACCACTTTCTTCTTCCTCTTCATTCTGATCATCCTCTTCATCTTCGTCTAGCTCTTCTTCATCATGTGTGATGAACTCATCATCCAGTTGCACATCGTCTTGCTGATGCTCAGCTTCAGTTCCCTGACATTGTGTGAAGTGAGAATCACCAGGAACAATGAAGTCAGTGGGGACAGCATCAATAGGGGTCAGCTCTGAAGACTTCTTCTTCTTCAGAGGTTGCTCATCAGCATCCATTCTTTCTTCTGTATCAGGCTCATCTTGCCTGCTTCTCTCTCAGCTGACTTAGGTTTCTCCTGACCTTTTTGAGCAACTGACTTCAGCTTCTTAGCCGGAGACTCAGCATCTTTTGAAGGAGTCTCAACAGCTTTCCTTTTGCGGGCAGCTGGAGCCTTAGTTCTTTTCCCTTTTTGGACAACAGTCCCCTCAGCATTAGGGTCAACAAGAACCTTTCCTTTCTTGATCGGCTGATCAAACTTCAAGGCACGCATCTCGGCAGCTGTGATCTAAGAGCCATAGGCCTTAGTTTCCTCATTTAGTTCAATCTGATGGTCTTTGAGGATTCTAGTTATGAGTGACCCCAGCCTTAGAGTTCCAGTGCTCCTTTGGAATCCGGCAATTAAGAATACTGGCATGTTGATGGGCTTGTAGGTCAGCATATGCCATAGGAAGCATTGCTCAAAATTTGTTGCTGAGCTGGTGCAGTTTATCTTCGGGAAGATGTAATAGGTCAGCAGGTAGTGTGCCATCTTTTGGTGCTGACCCATTGAGGAACTGGAGATTTCTCCAGAATGGCCAGCGGGCTTGCAGAAGGTGGTAGAGTACCCAGTTCCTTCATGATCACCAGTCCTTCTCAGTTTTGTTCCTTCATTCTTCAGCTTCAGCAAATTGGCAAGGTAAGTAGGGTTGATAAAGATTGTTTTCTCCTTTACCACGGTTACTAGATAGTCTTGGTTATCGTCAGCAACCCGCAGATTATGGTAGAATTCCCTTACTAGGTCAGGGTAAGTTGGATCTCGGATTGAGAATAGCTCTGTCCACCCATTCTTCGATATCCATTCACAGAATGGTTGCTCGGTTTTTACGAAGGCCTCAGAGAACCATCTTGAGTGGTCTATCTTGCACTCTCTTACGTTTTCGTAGACCTTAGTGTAGGTTCTGACTTTGGTCGGCTTTCCTTTAGAGGAGGTGGCTTGGCCAGCTTTGTCTTTGCTCGGTGTGGTGGCCTTAGTCGTTTCAGGCGGAGTAGAATGCCCAGAGGGTTCATCGGAACTGGTCTTAGAGTGACCGGCACCGGAAATGTTCAAGGAAACCTTAATCATAGTTTCAGAGAGAGGTTTGGAAGTTTTGAGAGTTCTTAGAGAGAAAATGCTTATGCCAGAGAATTCGGTAAGTGTAAAGAAATAAAAATGGGGATTTGCCCATTATTTATAGCTGTGAAAGGTGGATCTTATCGAATCCATGTGCCAGTTTTGCCTTGGGATTGTCAACCGACAAGGATCCTGGAATTTATGACACATTCGGCGCATACGTCATCCTAGGTGGCTATTCGCGTGCTCTAGCATTAAGTGCAACGGGTCTCTTACTCGGCGTTGGAATCCTAATCGTTCTAAATTCCGAGTTAGTCAGCTTTACATAAATGGATGGTTTAAGTGATTGGTTGCTCAGCTTGAGATAACCACTTAGTGCGCATATTTGCTCAGTATGTGATATTTTGTCATTTTGCATTTAAAACACTCAGCATACATCTATTCACTCAACAAGTAATAGCATAAGTCTTTAAGTAAGGTAATTCACTCAGTATGGATATATGTTAAGAGCTGGAATTTACTGAAGAGGATTAAACATACCAATGGCTTCTCTCAGTATGCTGAACTGCTCACGGGCCAGTGGCTTTGTGAAGATATCTGCAAGCTGCTCATCCGTTGGGACAAAGGTCAGCTTGATCTCACCTTTGAGTACATGGTCTCTAATGAAGTGATGTCTGATGCTGACATGCTTCATTTAGCTGTGCTGGATTGGGTTCTTTGATAGATCAATTGCACTTTTGTTGTCACATCTGACTTCAATTGTCTTTGTTTGAACACCATAGTCTTCAAGTTGTTGCTTAATCCGTAGGACTTGAGCAACACAGTGTCCAGCAGCAATGTACTCAGCTTCAGTGGTAGACAAGGCTACTGACGCTTCCTTCTTGCTGAACCAGGATATAAGGCAGCTCCCTAGGAAGTGACATCCTCCAGAGGTGATTTTTCGTTCTAGCTTGTCCCGTCCATAGTCAGCGTCAGTGTATCCAACGAGTGTAAAATCATGAGTGTTGGGATACCATAAACCTGCGTTCACTGAGCTTTGCAAGTATCTAAGGATTCTTTTTACAGCGATGTAATGAGATTCCTTAGGGTTAGATTGATATCTAGCACAGTAGCATACTGAGAACTGAATGTCCGGTCTACTTGCTGTTAAGTAAAGTAGAGAGCCTATCAGACCTCGATATAATTTGCTGTCTACCGACTTACCATTTTCGTCAGCGCATAGGACAGTGTCAGTGCCCATAGGAGTGGATATTGGCTTACAATTTTCAAGATCATATTTCTTCAATATCTCCTTGGCATATTTAGCTTGACTGATGAAGATGCCATTTTTCCCTTGTTTGATTTGGAGTCCAAGGAAGAAGTTGAGTTCTCCCATCATTGACATTTCAAACTCAGTCTGCATTTTCTTGCTAAATTCCTTGCACATTGACTCATTAGTGGCACCGAAAATAATATCATCAACATATATTTGAGCCAGCAGGGTGTCTTTACCCTTTCTCTTAATGAATAAGGTTGTATCAGCTTTGCCTCTGACATAATTTCTAGTCAGCAGGAAACTGGTCAGCCTCTCATACCAAGTACGTGGTGCTTGCTTGAGGCCGTACAAAGCCTTTTTGAGTCTATAAACGTGGTTTGGGAATTTAGCATCCTCAAACCCTGGAGGCTGATTAACATAAACTTCCTCGTTTATAACTCCATTAAGGAATGCACTCTTAACATCCATTTGAAACAGTTTAAAGTTCATATAACTTGCATAAGCGCATAAAATTCTAATAGCCTCTAGCCTTGCCACTGGGGCAAAGGTCTCACCGTAGTCAATACCTTCTTGCTGACTGTAACCCTGAGCTACAAGTCTTGCTTTGTTCCTGACTACATTTCCTTGTTCATCCAGCTTGTTTCGGAAGACCCATCTTATTCCAATGGTCTTCTGACTTCTTGGATGTGGCACTAATTCCCATATATCGTTTCTTCTGAATTGATCAAGTTCCTCTTACATTGCGCTCATCCAGAATTCATCGTGCTCAGCATCAGCGAAGTTCTTTGGTTCCTGAACTGAGATGAATGCTACGTTACTGAGGTACTTCCTGAGTTGACTTCTCGTCATCAGGGTATTCCCAGCTGTGTCAAGGATGGCATTCTCCGAGTGTCCTCTTGGTATCTTGATCTCCTTTGACGAATTGATGTCTTACGCTGGTAGGTATCTCCTGAGTTGATTTCTTGTCATCAGGGTATTCCCAGCATCATCAAGAATGGCACTCTCTGAGTGTCCTCTTGGTATTCTGATCTCCTTTGGAAGGTTAATGTCTTGTGCTAGTTGTGTTTCAACAGTTTCTGCAGGTTTAGATTGGTCAGTGAAAACAATTTGAGATGCACCTTTACCTTTGGTCAGCCCTTGAGGAAATGACTCAGCAGCAGCTTCTTTGTCAGCAGGTGTTGAGTGTGGATCATCCTCAGTTAGCGACTTGTATCTTCCTGCAGGGTTAGTTTCATCGAACTCAACATGTACTGACTCTTCTAAGACTTGAGTTCGCTTATTGAAAACTCTGTATGCTTTGCTGTTTGTTAAGTAGCCTAAAAAGATAGCTTCATCAGCTTTTGAGTCAAACTTAGCTAGGCTATCTTTGGTATTCAATATAAAACATTTACAGCTAAAGGCACGAAAGTAACTGATAGGGGTCAAAAACCCCTATCTTTGGGTACGGTTTTAGGACGGGTTTTAGAGTTATTTGGTTAATAAGCGAGTAATTCTCGCATTTAAATGCTTTTGTGTGAGTTAATTAGGAATTGGAAACGTTCTATTTACTTTTCGTCGTTTAGGCTCGTTTTGTGATCAATTTAGGCAAATACGGCCGAAATAGCATGCATATTAGGATTCCGTTATCTTTTGAAGCTGATTGGTCCGTCAAATGTCGCACCAAGCGAAGCGTTTGCTCAAAATAAGCGATTGACGGATCAATTTGGCTTTTGGACTAATGTTTTCCGGAGTTTTTGTACGTGTGCAGGTGTAAGTTCGGGCGAAAAAGGGACTTAGAGGACACTCGGCGAGATTCGAGCACGCTCCGGGTGAAAACGCTCGGCGAGCAGGGCCCCGTGGGCCATTTCTGCTCGCCGAGCAGGCCTTCGGAGGCCTGCTCGCCGAGCAGCCTGCCCTGCTCGGTGAGCAGCCCTGCGGGAATTGGTCAAAAAGACCAATTCCGCCCCCACGAAGCCACGTTTGGCCCCACGTCTTCCTACACTCACAAGGACACGAAAATAGGTCAAAACGAGGCCCGAGACGCGACTATAAATAGGATTTCTTTATTGTAATTTAGACATCTTTCGTTTTTGTAAATTATTTTAGCTTTCCCCTTGTAATTCCTCTTCATCTTCTCCATCTTCCTCAACCTCCATTGAAGCTCCTTCAAAGCTTTCTACCGAGGAATTACCAAGTTCCGTCCTTAAGATCAAGTCGCCGGCTGCAGAGTAAACAGGTTCCCTGAAAGGGATTTTTGTATCTCCTTTTATCTTTCCATGTTTGTACTCTTTGATACAGTTACCGAACTTGACTTATTGTATCTTGTGACAATTATCTTCGCCTTTAATAATAATTTAGCTCTTGTTTTGTTCTATGATTATTTGTCTAATCTCTGTCTTACGCTTTATTCAATTGGTTTAACTCATTCAAAAGCCCCAAAATCTAGTAGGCACATATTGCGAGCTGAATCTGACCTAGTCAGAGCCTAGGAGATTGACAACCTCTTAGTTGATTAAGCGCCAATTTACTGAGCCTTAGACCTAGTTTCGGCCTTAGGGAATCACGCGCTAGGAACCTCAGGAGGGTAAGTAGGGTTAATCGCCTTGAATACAAGTGACTCAGATTAGGTTTTTATTCATTAGACTTGATAATCTATCTTTATTATTATCGTTCATACCATGTTCCTTCGAATAGTTTCATTAATGAAAGATCAATTAGGGGTAGAGTAACTCAGTTAGGCTTAGAATAACTTAGCTAGAATTAGATAATTTAGTTAGAATTAGATAACTTAGCTAGGATTAGCATAATTCAACCTAGGAGTAGATTAATTAAACAAACCAAACTCAAAACCCCCTAAGCCTAGATAACATCCGAGACCGAGTAGCTTGATACTTGCAGAAATAAATCCTATGGACGATAACCTGGACTTTCCAGAAATTTATTACTTGATAACGACGGGGTACACTTATCCCTTAGTGAGTCCTCATCTCTAACTTAGGTGGGGACGCATCAAGTTTTTGGCGCCGTTGCCGGGGATTTATTTCTTCTGCAATATCGAACCAAAGGTCGACTTGTTAGTTTAGGCATTCTTTGTGAATATATCCTTTGTTAATATCATATATACGTGTTTATAATCATGATACTTGTTCATACGAATCTATACCGTTTATACTTGTTTATATACACATGTTTATACATACTCATTTATGATAACCGTTCTTGTTTATACTTACACTTGTTCATATTTGTTTGTACGAGCAGATAGGTATCAACTTCATCTGTACGTGTCTGTATGTGTTTATTTATACCGTTCTTATATTTGTACAAAACTGTATAATGTGTATGATTCCTCTTCAGCTTTCATTTATTTATGTATTTACCTTTTCTCAGCGTATGCCTACGAGATCAGCGAAAATACCGTGTGTCCCTCTTAACCCTGAACTTGAACGTACTCTTCGCAGGATCAAACAGATCGGAAAGCTGAAGCAAGACGAGATCATCGAGCCTATCAAGCCTATCAAGATGACTGACAATGAACGGAACAATGACCGGGATACTGAGAACACCGGACCAGAAAATGACACTCGTCTGATGAGTGAGATCCTGGCACCGCACCGACACCAGCATCTGTCCGGCATTGCTGCTCCAAACATTCCGGCGAATACATACGAAATCAAGTCTGGTATAATTCACTTGATCCAACAAACCGGACTGTTTGGAGGAGAAGCACATGAGAGCCCGAATGATCATCTGGATCGCTTCCTAATGTGCGCAGACACCGCAAGGACCAATGGGGTTCCCCAAGATGCTGCTAGACTGAAACTGTTCCCGTTCTCTCTGACTGGGCAAGCTTTGGAATGGCTGAGAACACTGGAGCTCGGTTCAATCACGACATGGGCAGGGTTGGAGAAGGAATTCTTGTCCTACTACTTCCCTCCCTCGAAGACAGCAATGCTCAGGGGTGAGATCACATCCTTCCACCAACCCGAGCATGAGGCGCTCCACACATCTTGGACTCGATTCAGAAAAATGCTGCGCATGTGCCCTCATCATGACATACCCAAGCATTAGTTAGTAAGCGTCTTCTATCACGGACTAACACCCACCAACAGAGCCATTGTAGACTCCGCAGCGGGTGGAGATTTGTTTAGAAAGACAGCAACAGAGGCATATGACATGATTAACGAGCTGGCCAGAAGGAGTGTGCAGTGGCAAGAACAGAAGCTCGCCGGCCCCACAAGGCAGCGGGTATTTGCCGTGGAAGAACAGGAACAAAATCCAGTTGTTGCGGATTTGAGTAGGAAGATGGATGTACTGTTGGCTACGCTTAGCCGACCTCCCACCTGCGTGCACTGTGGCAGCGACCACAATGGAAAGGATTGTCAAGCAGGTAGCCCTTTCGCTGGAGATGGGGTGGAGATGGTCAACTATGTTGGGGGGCAGCTGAGATACAATCAGAACTATAACAACTCCAACCCCAGCAACTACAACTCCTACAACAACAACAACAATGGCAACTACAGGAGGCCTCAGCACCCGAACCTCTCTTTTATTTCATACTCCCTTTTTTATTAAAATGTATATATATATGTTTATATTATTTCCTTTATTCTTTCGGACCATTTATGGGTCCATATTTCAAATGGCCTTTATTTGGAAGTGAATTTTGGGTTTAAATATGTTTATTATTGTAATTATGACAAGTAGAGAATCCATTAAGGAAAAAGGGGAAAATAAATCACAAAAAAGAGTTTTCAACTTAATTATTTAAACTAATGAATTTTTAGAGGTTTCTAATGTAAATAAATAGTGTTTTCTTGACATTTCAAATCGTTTCTTAAAATACCACGTTTCAAAACTTAGTCCGTTCCAACGACGGATTAAGCGAACCTTGTAATTAAAATCATTTTCATTGTAAATAATGAAGTTTTGAATCGTTTTCTTAAAAGATTTGTACAAAATAAAATTGACTTGTATGACTTAACCACGTTTTCTTATTAAAGGTTTTTATCTTAACGTTTTCAAACACTCGAGTCGTTCCAACGGCGATTCGGGTGAAATTCATCCAACGGGGTTTTAAAACGCACCTAAATCGTTCCAACGGCGATTAAGGTGCGAACCATGTAAATAAACTCGTTTTGGGGAAATAAGTTAGTGTAGAATTAACTCGCAACACGACATGTAAATCACGTTGTAAATAAACTACTTCTTCCTTCCTCCCCTCTCTTTCATATTGAACTGATGTAAATGGGTGATTCTTTACTAAAGTGGCTTTTCAATAATATATGCTCAAAACGGTTTCCAAAATGAGAAAGAAAAGGTTTCAAATGAATTTCAAACTTAAAGAAATATGCGATTAGTCCGTTATCGCCTAACATGCTGAGTAGGAGGCCGGTGGTTCATAACCGGGCGATGTCGGGGTGCCTAGTAGCCTTTCTCTGGAAAGGAGCTAGCCTTCTCGGCTCGTACCCAAGTTTCCCGAACCCACACCGGTCTCCCACAAGGGATCGGTGTTCATTTTCCCATTCGTGGGTGGCGACTCTTCCATATCTCCGAGCTTCGGTCCTGCCGAGCAGCTTGATTCCACGATTGGTTGCTTTCGGCGCCAATCACCGCTTACGTCGCCATGAGGTTGTCCACCCCCCGGTCCGCCCCGGAGATTAGGCCGCGGCACCTCGTCTAACAAGTGGCGATTCTGCTAGGGAAGCGAGAAATTTGATTCCGGAAGGCGTGTATTAAGCCCTTAACGGGGACGGATCGTATTATTTCTTTTCGTATGCATTCATAAGCATTATTGCAAACCTTTTGGGTAATTTCCGCGAAACCTCTAGCGAGAGTCCATTCGTCGCTCGAAAGAGGCTAGCGTAAGTTCCCCCTTACAGTAAGGCGCCAAAGGGTCCCCATCCATTCGTTAGGGGCGAATTTGTGCGGTCCTGTAAGGTCCCGCGATCAGCCGTGTCAGCATATAGTAGCCTTAGAAGTTGCCATAGGATTACCCGTTACCATTTTTGATGTGATGAATGAATCAGTTCGTGTTTTCAAATTGCCATGATACGTGTCTAATCCTAAAATATGTAAAGAAAATGAAACGATATGTTAATATATACTCTTAAACCGATATACAAACTACCCCAAAACATCGAAACGATTCGAACTAAAGACGACTTAGTCATCTCGTATGAATGAACTTGTGCGACCCGCCTGGTCCCTTTTCTTGTCCCGAAGAAGGCACATGTTCAGGAAATACATTATGACGTAAGCACGTATTAGTGCGGATCGGTTTGATATTAAGGATAGTTATATCTCGATTCAAAAGACTATATTAACGAGTAGCCGTTATTCACATTCTTTAAATAGGTTGGGATAAAACGAAATTATGACGAAACGAAAACGAATAACATTTCTGTTTCGAATAACCCTGTTGTAACGTAAAGAGTTTCGCAAACATGGCCCGTCCCTTCCGAATAAAAGACGAGCTCTTACGTTATGTCTTGTGTTGTTAAGAGAAATGGACGTGTCCGCAAAAGTGACTAAGAAAGTGAAAAGAAAAAATGAAACAAACGACCAAAATCATTCTTTATCTACGATATATGTCAATCTCGAAAGTAGTTAAAGAAAATAAACCAATGTCGTTGGATACGTGTCTCGAACAAGTATATGCGCTGTTTAAAATCACAAAGCCGAATCAAATCAAACCGCATGATTGCGCCATATGGACGAGACTGCGGGTTTTGACTAACGACTCGATCATTTCGACCGTTACCAAAACTGCAAGAAATATGGCCCGATGTACGTGTTTGCTTAATTCGTGCCAAAATGAAAAAGAACGGTAAAATCCTTGCTTCGGATAAACATGCGATTCAACGAAACGTTGATTTTCTATAACCACGCTAGGATGATATATCCCGTAGATTGGAAGGAATAAAGAGTTGTAATTAGCCGAAAGATTACCGTACGCTCAAATAAGACTCGCCATCTTTTCACGTAGCCAAAACGAGCAAACGGAGTCTTAACGCTAAAAACAAATGCGTTACGTGATGAGTCCGTTCCTTAAATTCAAATGTGATCCCATCACTAAATAAACACGTGGTTACGTCTCTCGATAGATCCAAAAGATCCCGTTGTAATCCAAAAATCGAGACACGAACCCACGCGAATAAAAGGGAACGAGTCATTGATAATAACGAACGGTTGGACTAAAAGAATAACTCGTACCACGTCTAAAAACTGAGATGCGCTCAAAGGGAGTCAAAACCCGAGTTAATGCATCTCGCGAAAGGACAAAAGACGAGTTATTCCGAAAGGACAATCCAACTTGGTCGATTTCTTAGTCACTGAACGTTGATACGTCAAAACGAACTGTGTTGTCTGATGGATGATTTACTTTTTCCGTAATAATCGACGGCATCACGCGTCCCCTTGACCGCAATGTGAGCCCAAAACCAAAATCCTAGGAAAGAGACCTGGACCAACGAGTGTGTGGAGGAATAAGGGTGGAAGAGAGATGTTGTGATACGTGTAATTAGACTAACGTTTGTTCTTCTTATCTTATATATCCGTAAATAATAAACGCACACACCACAAATCATGCATATAAAATCATGCATACATACTAATGGATACCGTTCGTGCAGACGTCATCATTAAGCGGTTGTGGTCCCGAGAGAGCAGTCGGCTAGTTAGGCAGTTTGATCAGCTACAGATTGACGGTCCCGAATCAGCAATTGTGGCTTCTAATTCATCTTCGTCCGAGTATTCTCGTTCTTCCGTCAGTATGTCTGCAACCGACGAAAAAGTGGCCGGATTGGAAAACTCTGTGAACAACATTAATGAGCAGTTGGCTGCGATAGTGGCCCAGATAGCTAAGTTGGCCATGAAGGAGGATAAGAGTGGCAGCAAGCACGCTGAGAATGAGGTGAACGATGGCCCTCGCTTTGGGAACGAGGATGATTATCAGGATTATATCCGAAAACAGCTTGAGAAAGAGAAAGCTAAGGAAGAGGAGTGGAAACAGCACATCACGCAGGAGGTGCAGGACTTACGCGGGGGAAGTTCCGGGAGTCAGGACTTTTATAACTTGAAGAATTGTTTGTCGGCAACTGCTCTGCCTTTGAAATTCCGACTTCCTGACATGAAAAAGTTCGATGGAACTGGGGATCCCACTGCCCACATGAATCAGTATGTTGCTGTGATGAAGCACACGATCCTGACTGAAGATCAAGTCCTGGGGCTGTTTAACACTTATCTAGAGGGGGCTGCCCTCACATGGTTTCATGCATTGCCTATGGTGACGAAGAGGGATTGGAAGGAATTAGCGAAGTCATTCATTGCTCAGTATAGCTTCAATACCATGCTTGAGGTCACTTTGAAGGAGCTAGAGAGCACTAAGCAACAGGCTGGAGAATCTTTTTCCGATTTTGTGAAAAGATGAAGGGCTAAGGCCGCGGTCATGAAACAGAAGCCGCTTGAGCAAGATCAGATCCGAATGGTGTTCGGCAACACGTTGCCGTATATTAAGAATGAGTTGCGATATATGCCGTTTACCGATTTCAATCAGATGTATAGTTGTGCCTTGACCGTTGAGGGGGATGGAGAGCCGAAGAAAGCATATACCAAGTGGACGAAGTCGGGATATAGTGCCGGAGGGCCAAGTGCAAGCGCAGAATCTGCTGCAGTGAAAGTGCTTGATCTTAATGCTATCGAAAAGAGGCGGTTCGCCAAGTTTGATCAGACTTACGCAAAAGTTTTTGAACGTTTGCAGAAAAAGGGATTGTTGAAAGCCCTTACCCCATATAACAAAGCTCCACCTACTCCGCAGATACAGGCTAGAGGGTATTGTGAGTTCCACAGCAGTTATGTGTTGGAAATAGGGCTAAGGTATAGCAGCGGAAATATAAAAATTTTAGCCTACTTCCTTTTAACCATAGGATCCGTTAATCGTTATTTCATATAAAGAGGGATAAGAAGAAATACCGTTCGATGATCAATCTACCGTTGCAAACGAAGTGCCCACAACTTCAAAGGAGATGTAAACTGTTTATCAATCTGCCCCTATTCGAAACAGACCTTCCAGACCTCCGAACGACAATCCCTTCGGTGGAAACGTGGAAGAATGTGTCTAGAAGCTACTATCCAAAAATCGCGATGATCCGACGGTTCAATCTCTGGAAATCCTCAAAATAGTGAACTGACCTGATGTAGGCGAAGAAAAACGAATTTCTCCCTTTTGATTGTTTTTCTTCTTTCGTGAACACGGTGAGATTAAGTTAGAATCAACCCTTATGAGATGCAACCAAAATAGATTGCCTCTAATAAACCAACACAAGATCAAAGAGAAAGAGGGATGAATAAGATTAATCAATCGATGGAATGCCGTATGAATTCTTGTCCACGAACTTGGGGATGAGAATTCACTTTCTCTCTCTAAATGCAATTTTCGAAAAACTCAAGTAGGGGAGGAAGAAGCATGGGTCGAAATTCACATATAGGAGGGGTATATATATTTGCTTGTATCTAAACCCTAGTTAGATAGGAATAGGTTACTTAATAGGAATCCAATTCGGAATAGGATTTCTAATTATTATCTTACTATATATCTAATATAATTAGGATAATAATAAATAACCTAGTTAGATAATAATAGGAGTATATTAATCTAATTAAAACTCCTAACTTGATTATCTCTTAATTAATTTAATTTCACAATCCTAATCAAATTAGGATGAATGGAATAAATTAATTCCTTACTCAAATACATATAAATTTCGGCTCCTCCATGTAATTGGGCCTTACTGGGCTTAATTTTGGGCTTCCATCTATTAATCATATCCATCTCTCCTTTGTTTCCAAGTCTTATGTGTGATCCATTAGGTCCTTACTACTTCTGGCCGTATGCAACCTATTAAATTAATTTCTTCAAGAATTATATTTAATCCATTGCATAACGAAATGATGTACAGAGTATGTTATTGGCAAGTCCGTAATCATTCCCCCAGAGTCCGTTAAGAAGACAGGTTGATTCTGTCGTTAACCCTTCCGTATTAGTTACGGTATAATACGATCCTTTATCAACTACATCCTTGAATTGAATCTTATGACTATGGGTAATGTCAAGTCACATATAGCGAGACGTTCATTTTACTTGTTATTGGCCGAGTCAACTCAAAAGATAGGTTAAGTGAAATCCGAATTTCTACTCTTAAGCTATCACCTTGCAAGGGTTTAGAGTCGAGTCTTCCACAAGCGATCCTTGGATGTATCTCCCATTCATCGGGAGTGATAAATGCTCAATCCAATGTATAACTACCCTGACATTACCTCCTGTGACACCCAACCTTTGCAGTTCACACACCAGAGTCATCTCTGTTAAGGATCGTGGGACCACGCGATCAAAGTCTCACATTCAGTAATTCAGGATGACCAATTAACATTCCTTTGAGTCTGAGGATTAGTTATACCTATTAATACCAATGAGATGAACATGTGACAAGGATGAATCTACCCATCCTGTTATCTCAAGTCGGATCCCCAATCCTAATGAACAACGTTTCACCGGATCTATGTAACTGTCCAGATATCTATATATGTGAAGCTTGTGAGATCAGCTTTCTGTCGGACAGAAGACATTGTTACATACAAGTCTCAACAGTGATATATCAATCCTAAACATATCACTTGACTTGGGGTGGTTTTAAGTTTATTAGTTTATTATAAAGTTTTGTCTCACTTCATGCTTGTATGAACACTTTATAATCACTTTAAACAAACTTACGGATTTCCTTTTATTAGACTTTATTTAGTGCTTTAAAAGGGATTGCCTTTATATAGTTATAAAACATATATCTTATTAAAACAAATGATATAAAGAACAATTCATTTACAATAAGTTTGTATCCTGCAACAATTGTCTATAGGACACTAAACCCCAACATATGGGCATACAATTGAGAATTGCGAGAGGCTGAAACACGAAATCCAAGATTTAATCGAGGAGAAGAAGATAGCTGATCCTTCGTCAGCAAACCCTTCCGTTAGGCGTAATCCATTGCCTAATCATAGGGTGAGCATGATCGGAGTTGGTCTGGCAGAAGGTGTAGTGATGGAATCCTTCGAGGAGAATGTAGAGGAGTTGTTGGACTCCGACGAAAAGAGCAATGTAGGAAATGGTATATATGTGTCCTTCCTTGGCGAGGAACGGGAGGATGAACTGATGGATGAAGGGTTGGACAGTGGAGCACCGTATGATGAAGATAGTGCTGAAGAGACCGGAGAAGGGTCATCTCGGACTATTGCGCCAGAATTGGGTCTGTTTAGTGGTGGAGGTAATCCCGAGGTGCACTTGCGTGAATATATGCGCGACATGTTTGTTGAATCCTTCGGGGTGGATGAGATTACTCAGTGGTTTCACCATTCGCTGGTAGGCGAGCCTTTGGGGTGGTTCCACTCGTTACCCGACTCTTGCAAGCATGATTGGGATCAATTATCAGATTTATTCTTAGAAAAGTACCAAAGAGCCGAGGACAGGACCGCAGAGCGCTTCGCAATGCAGATTGGACCTATCAAGCGTCCGTTACCGAGGGTTAGCAAGTATAATGGCAACAAAGATCCTATGGAACACCTTCACTTCTACTTATCGGCCATGGCGCCTTTGGGTTTTAAGGAAGAAGAGATCACCAGCTTGTTCTGTAATTCGCTAATGGGTGAGCCGTTAATGTGGTATATGTCACTTCCAATGTATGTTAAGACCGATTGGGCGGCAATGACGAAGAGGTTTATCAAAGAGTATACGGTATGGATGCTGGCAGAGCAAACCCCGGATTCCCCCTCTTATCAAACACCCGATGCGGTGTTAGCAATGCCTAGGTATGGTGGATACCAGGATCCTGTTGAGCATGCGAGGTTATTCCGCAACCATATGTATGACGCCGGATTCCCGCAATGTGAATTACATGAATATTTCCCGGAAACTTTAATGGGAGAGGCCTTGTTGTGGCACCAGGGCCTATCAGAGGAGGAAATGGGCCATTGGGTACCGCTTAGGAGAGCCTTTGTGGCAAGATATGAGATGTATGTTCCATGGACGGGATCCCTGGAGGATCTGGATAGCATCAGGCAATTCCCCGAGGAACCATTTGTAGATTATGCTAGAAGGTGGAGGCACCGTTATGAGCAGTGTCATGAAACAATGAGCGATAAGGTGCAGCTTATGTGCATACAGAGAGGAGCTATTCCGTTAGCAGCTAGAAGGATGAGTAGAGTGTCCCTCCGGGATTATGATGATCTGATAGGCTGGGCATTGTATGGATCGGCGGATCCTTTTTATTTGAATCCGAACGTTCCTCATGTTATGGATTTAATGATTGTAGACATTTGGGAGAGCTCTTCGGACGAGGAAGATGCTAATCGGAGGATGCTTATTAACATTTGGGACGAATCGGATGATGAGCCGAAAATTACCGTCATGACAAGATCAGGTCGAGTGGCCGAAGGGAAGGCACCTATGGTAGAGACTGAGATAGGGGAAGGGTCGGCTCCTAAGCCCGAAGACCAAGTTCTCGAGTAGTTGAAGAAGACACAAGCTAAATCCACGGTGTGGGAAGTTTTATGCCATTCTAAGTATCATCGTGAGAACCTGATGAAAGAGCTGCAGAGTTTGGTCATTTCTACCGATACTGAGCCAGCAGCGCTAGTAGGGGCAATTATGGCTCGAAAGAAAACCGAGATCACGTTTACTGACGAGGATCTCCCAGAGGAGGGAAAACCTCACAACAAGCCTTTGTACATCCGAGCTGATATTAACGGAAAGAAGACTAGCTGTGTGATGGTCGACGATGGATCGGCTATTAATTTTTGCCCATTGAAACTCTTGTCTAAACTGGGAGTGGAAAGAGGAGACTTGACGGCCTCGGAAACTGTGATTAGGGCTTATGATGATAGTCGTAGGCATATTGAAGGAGTCTTTAAGGCCAAGTTGAAAGTGGGGCCGCATGAAGAAGAAACTGAGTTCACAGTGCTGGATATCCCGGTAACTTTTGCTGTATTGTTGGGACGCCCATGGTTCCACAAGTTGGGAGGTGTGCTCTCCACACTCCATCAAATGATCAAGTTTCCCTTCGGGGAAGAGATAGTGACAATCAGAGCAGAAAAATTGAGCTCAGTGGTGGCATTGGGGATCGAGCCTCAGCTTTTCTCCGGATTCCAAGTTTCTGGGATCTACGAGTCTAGCATGACCACCGATGTGGTGAAGATGATGAAAGGAGGTTTCATCCCAGGAATGGGCTTAGGAGCACACCATCAGGGGTTGCCAGAATTTCCGGACTTTAAGAGTCAGAAAACCCGGAGGGGTTTGGGATATGAGCACGAAGGTCCGT
The DNA here is from genome assembly GCF_963576675.1 of Euphorbia lathyris. NCBI lineage: Eukaryota > Viridiplantae > Streptophyta > Magnoliopsida > Malpighiales > Euphorbiaceae > Euphorbia > Euphorbia lathyris. The sequence continues at coordinate 73,674,506 of NC_088919.1, read as the reverse complement.
CCAATGCAAGTAGTGAAGGAAAGGTGGGCCTAAGGAAGTACTTTGTGAATGAGGGGCATGGAAAGGTTTATTCGGGGACTCCCGAGTCGTGGACTAGCACCGAAGGGAAGGTTCTGCCAGGTTTTGAAATTTTCAATGATGTGACCGATTGGGGCAAAGGAAAGGCGAGTTGCTTTGTCGAGGAGATTATGATGTTAGACTTGAAAAGTCATCACCATTGAAGCAACTGCAGGAGCGGCGAATGAACCCAGTACCTCCAAAGCATATGAGAAACCCGAGAACCTTGATGATGAAAATTGTATTACTGCTTTGTTTGAATCAGATGATGTAATCTCCAATACTATCAATGAAATGAATTCTGATTTTGCTTACTTGCTTGATGTTGATCGTGATCATACCATGCATTCTCATTCATATAACATGCCTACATTTGAAATCAATGCAATAGAAATGTCAACTTTCAATCTTGGTACGGATGAAAATCCTAAACTTATACAAATTGCTCAAGAATTAACTATTGAAGAGAGGAAAGAATTCGAGAGAATAATTAAAAAATACGAAATAGTGTTCGCTTGGACATACGAAGACATGCCAGGAATTGATCAATCAATTGTAACTCACCGCATTCCAACATATCCCGAGGCGAAGCCCGTAAAATAGAAGCTCCGACGCATGAGACCAGAATGGGCAGATAAGATCAGAGAGGAAGTGAAGAAGCAGTTAGAAGCAGGGTTCATCGAAGTAATCGACTATCCCCCTTGGGTCGCAAATGTGGTGCCCATCGCAAAGAAAGACGGCAAAGTGAGAATGTGCGTTGATTATAGAGATCTTAACAAAACGTGCCCGAAAGATGAGTTCACATTGCCTCATATTGACGTATTGATCGACAGTGCAGCTTCAAGCGTCTTACACACGAATGTGGACGGTTTCATGGGCTACATGCAAGTTCAGATGGCCGAAAAACACAAAGCAAAAACCTCGTTCACAACTGAGTGGGGGACATACTGTTACAGAGTGATGCCGTTTGGTTTGAAAAATGCCGGGGCAACTTACCAGCGAATGGCTACAGCACTGTTCCACGATATGATACACAAGGAGGTAGAAGTGTATGTGGATGACATGATGGTCAAGTCGGAGACAAGAAAGGGGCATTTTGTCGCACTCGAGAAGTTTTTGGCCCGAATTGCAGAATTCAAGCTAAGTTTAAACCCGAAGAAGTGCTTTTTCGGCGTTTCATCAGGGAAAATCTTAGGCTACGTAATCGGAAATAAAGGAATCGAAGTAGATCCCGATAAAGTGAAGGCTATACAGGAAATGCCGGCACCAAAGAATGAGAAAGAAGTGAGAGGGTTTCTGGGGCAGGTTCAGTATATCAGTCGGTTCATAGCAAGACTCACCGCAATCTGCGAGCCAATCTTTAAGTTGTTAAGGAAAGACCAACCCACAATCTGGAATGATAAGTGTCAGCAAGCTTTGGAGAGCGTCCGGAACTATTTGTCTAATCCGCCAGTGCTGAGACCGCCTAAACTAGGAAAACCGCTTCTCCTCTACGTAGCGATTGAAGAACGATCTATTGGGGCAATGCTGGCCCAAGAGGGAGACACCGGTGTGGAGCACGCGGTGTATTATCTGAGTAAGAAGTTCCTGGAGTACGAGCTCAAGTACAACATGATCGAAAAGACGTGTGTGGCGGTAGTATGGCTAACGAAGAAACTACGGCATTATTTTCAATCATATAAAGTAATCATTATTTCTCGGATGGACCCCGTGAAGTATCTGTACCGAACTCCGTCTTTGACAGGGAAGTTAGCCCGATGGTTACTACTTTTATCCGAGTTTGACATTGAATATGTAACGAAGAAGGTTGTCAAAGGGAGAGATAAGCTATGATTTCCCCGATGAACACTTGAACGCAATAGAAGTCATACCCTGGAAAATGTTCTTCGACGGAGCAGTTAATTCGAATAGAGCCGGAGTTGGAGTACTACTTATTTCACCGGAAGGAGAAAGGATCCCGATGGCCAAAAAGTTATCCTTCCCTCTCACCAATAATATGGCCGAATATGAAGCGTGCATTTATGGTTTAGAGTCATTAGCAGCACTGGGAGCATCGTATGTCGAAATTTGGGGTGATTCAAAGCTGATCATCGAACAGGCACAAGGAAACTGGGAAGTAAGGGAAGAAAGGCTACGTCCATACCTAGACCAACTAGATGGGTTGGCACAAAGATTCAAGGAATGTCATTTTCATCATATCCCTCGAGCACAGAACCAGGCAGCGGATGCTTTGGCCACTTTGGTGTCAGTTTGGGACAATCCCCGGAACCTCGCCTCGAAACCGTTGGTATTGAGGAGATCTCACAAACCATGCTACGAAGACGTAATGCTATTAGGGGCAGATGAAAAGCCATGGTATTTCGACATCGTGAACTTCATGAAGAGTGGAACATATCCGGCAGAGTCAGAACCTAGGGATCAAGCTGTGATTAGAAGATTGGCTCAGCAGTTCGTCATCCACAACGATTTGCTTTACAAAAGGCACATCGATGGGTTACAGCTAAGGTGTTTGGATGCGGGAGAAGCCCGCGAAGCGATGGAATCTGTACACTCGGGAATTTGTGGGGCCCATATGGGAGGAGCAGTGTTAGCTAAGAAAATCATCAGACAAGGCTTCTATTGGCTCACTATGGAAAGAGATTGTAACGAGTATGCGAAGAAATGCCACAATTGTCAAATCCACGGCGATTGTAGTCATCTGCCAGCCATGGAATTACATGTGTTAGCACCTATTTGGCCATTCGCTGCTTGGGGCATTGACATCATTGGTGAGGTAAGGCCTAATGCTTCGAATGGGCACAAGTTTATCGCAGTCGCCATCGATTATTTCACCAAGTGGGTAGAGGTAGAGTCGTTTAGCAAATTGGGATCCAAGCAGATGAGAAACTTCATTGAGAAACACTTGATCACCAGGTTCGGAGTGCCTCATCACATGATTACAGATAATGGGGTCCAGTTTCAGGGGGAAGTAAGAAATCTCTTCCGAGAATATGGCATTGAACATCACAGGTCTTCTCCGTACCGTCCACAAGCTAATGGGGCAATAGAAGCAGCTAATAAGAACCTTAAGAGAATTCTCGTAAAAACGGTGGAATCACATCGGAATTGGCACGAGCAGCTCCCACTCGCATTATGGGCTTATCGCACGACAGTTAGAACCTCGATTGGGGCAACACCGTTCTCCTTGGTATACGGTGCAGAAGCCGTTCTCCCGATTGAGATTGAAAAGCGATCGTTGAGAATCGCAGTGGAAGCAGAGATTCCCGAGACGGAATGGGTGAAGAAGCAATATGAACAGTTGGCACTAGTAGACGAGAAAAGGATGGAAGCCCTTTACCATGTGCAGCTATATCAGAGAAGTATGGCCCGAGCCTTCAACAAAAGGTCAAGGCCAGCCCTATCAAAGAAGGGGATATGGTGCTAAAACAGATCCGTGTGACGCATACCGACCCTAGGGGCAAGTTCAAGCCTAACTGGGAAGGGCCATTCATCGTGAAGAAGATACTAAGCAAAGGAGCGGTGAAGTTAACTACTATGGATGGCATGGAATTCTCCGAACCTACCAACCTGGATAGGCTTAAGAAATACATTTCGTAAAAAAAAAAAAGAAAGAAAAATTCCCGATAGGTTGAAAACCCGCAAATGGCGACCTATGCAACAATAAGGGAAATCCCAATGGGTGAAAACCCGAAAGGGCACTCATTTAAGAATTCCGGGATAGTAAAAGGAGAGGAGAAAAATCGTCGGGATCTGAAAACCGAAAGGCGGGTCCTAGTAACAATAGTTATAACTTGAGCAGTTATAAAAACAATGTATAAGCGGCCAAGTATTTTTGTTGTTTGTAAATAAATAAAGGCATGAATATATTTGACGAGAATGATTGGAATCATCATAATCTACTGAATGCATGGTAATATGAATCATGAGTTATACATTTCCTACCTTACTTTTCACAATAAAAAGCCTACATGCTATCCACCCCACTCCCTATACATCAGCTATATATCGGGGTAACTCTGATGAAAACTACAAAGCAATACATAACAAGCCTAATAAGGAGGGATATCCCAGTTTTCCTCAAAATCCCTCAGGTGCGACGCCCGCTCCGCAGATAAGGCCTCCTCGGCAACTCGAAGTCTCTCCTCGGCGACTCGTGCTCTCTCCTCAACAACAAGGCGGCCCGCAGTCTCCCTCCGCATCACCTCCGACCAGTGGTCGTTCCTCTCCCGGTAAACCTGACCAACCCTGGCATCGGACTCCTGCACCGACTCAATCCGTCTCCGCTCATGTGCGCGAAGGTCACTCTAAAGAAAAAGAAAGGAAAAACAGATGATGAAAAAATAATAATAAGTAAGAAGCATCATAGGCAAGAACGGAAATCATACATACATGCATACATTCCACTACACTAAAATAAAGTAAAGATACATACCAGGTGATCGGAGCAACGCAAGCTAAGGCGGTCTCGGAGGTAACCGGACAGTCCCACATAATCTGTATAGGTCTCTCTCATAGTCAGAGAAGCATCTGAAGGATCAAATGGGACCCTCGAGGTGAAGATAGAAGGAGCCGTCTCGACCCCCGCATAAGCTGCCCCGGACTCATCGTAACAAACCGTGGTAAAATCTCTCCCGTAGTCCGGTACGGGCACACCTAGGGAAGACCTCTCCGGTCGGGCGGCGCTGGAGGACTCGCCGACATAATAGGGTGGCTCGTCTACGGATGTCTGAGCTCGAGTACCGTCAAAGAAATCGGATAGATGGGCACTCCTCCAAGACCCTTCCTGCAAATAAAAACACAATAAGTACCGCTAACCATCTCATGAATAAAAGGTAAAAAGGCGGAATCACTTACCGGGACCTCCTCCTGACCAAAGACTGCCGCGACAGCCTCCCTCGAAAATACGTCTGCTACCGGATCCACCTCCATCGCTGTCGCCGGGGCATCCCTCACGCTCAGCAGAGTAGATAAGTAAGGATCACGGCCCCCGGCGTGAACCCACACCTCTCTACCAACGAACCGACGGGTCAAGTCCCGACGGATGACCGACAGGGGCATGGTCCGCATCGCGAACATGGAAACGGAAATCTCGCCCAGTGTCCAGTGTGCGTCACTAACCCCGGTGATGCCTCGGTCCCCCAAATACCATATCCGCACGCAGGGGCCGGTGAGCACGCACTGCTGCTCCTGGATCACAGATACATACATATAATCAGGACCGAAGTCGAGGTCGTCCCACCTGAACTTAATCTAAAAAAAAAAAACACACACACAAAGAGAAAGTCAGAACGGTTCAAACGAGAATCTAGCACGACTAGACGACATCTACCTGTCCCAGGGTCCGCGAGTCAATCCAATCTAGGAGTCGCGCCACAGTCCGTCTCCTCTCGGCTCCTAGGTCAAAATCTCTCCATCGGGTCATGAGAGGGAGCCTCGGTACTCGTGGCCGAGGCCGAGACTGGCTGGGAAGAATCCGCCTCTCATACGCCCAAACCTGCCGTAAAAACAAGGATTATAAGTGTGAAAAGCGCGAAGAAGATAAAATGGGCGAGTCAAGGGTGCGTCACGTACCAGCAGGGCAAAGGTGTAACCACCGAAGTCCTTGCGCTTTCGGCAAGTCAGATCCAAAAATTTATATAGAAAGGCTAGGCCTGCCCCCGCCCAATCATAGGAAGCCGCCGCATCCAAATCACTGAGTGCCTGAATAAGACCCGCGTGAACCTTTCCGCCCTTGGTGCGGAAGATCGTCTCGCCCAGAGTGTACACTAAGAAACTATGAACTGCCAAGTCAGTATCGTCCGTCTCGCAAAAATCCCGGCGACTCAAAAGGCTCGCAGTAGAAACAAACTTCACCGGAGTAGATCTGGCGCCTGGACAAACTCCCGGTCCAATCAAAGCAGCAAGCCTAGCGAGGTCAACCCGCGGTCGCATCATGTCAAAATGAAAGGGAACTGGAGTGCTGCTCCCCCGCAGCCCCGTCAACAAAGAGAAGTCTCTGGGCGAGATGGTCATCTCCCCAAAGGAAAGGTGGAAAGTGTGGGTCGAGTCAACCCACCGCTCGCATAAGGCACGTAGGCCAAAACGATCGCACACCCCGTTGGTGCGGGGTAACGCTGAAATAAAAGGCTCAAAGCCCAACTCGCGCACACGGGCTCTCGCTGCGGCGCCCAGCCTAGCATACCACGAATGAATCTCGGCCGTAGTCCCGGAAATCTCAATGAACTAGAAAGAACAAGAAAGGAAAATTTAAACACGATTCCTAAAGCATACAATTGATGAGAACGCGTTAAGACTAAGTATTCGTTCATGATCTAACCTAGAGACATCTGGTCAGTTAGGACCAACTTCCTGTAAAAATCTCTCCTTTAGGGTCGTTCATGTAAGGTTTAGTTAATTCTTTAATCCACTCTCGTCCGCGTTGACAACGCGCATTAGTTAAGTTGTACTATTCACATGCATTAGTTAAGTTTTCACTATTCACATTTTCACTATTCACGTGCACTATTCACGTTTTTACTATTCACCTGCAATATTCACGTTTTTAGTATTCACGTGCACTAGTTAAGTTTTCACGTTTTCACTATTCACGCGCATTAGTTAAGTTGTACTATTCACATGCATTAGTTAAGTTTTCACTATTCACGTTTTTACTATTCACATGCATTAGTTAAGTTTTTACTATTCACACGCACTATTCATGTTTTTACTATTCACGTGCACTATTCACGTTATTTTTACTGTTAGCATGCATAAATTCGTAGTGTCACTATTCATATGCATATAGCGCGCATTCTCACACAGAAATAAACAAGTGTTACTTGTAAGTGAAGAAATTCATGTTTTCTAGCTAAAGTCCTCTAAAGCAATCTAAAGGTTAGCATGCAAATCATGTTCGGATAGGGATACTAAAGCCTAGAATTTAAATCAAACAAAAGTGAGAAATTACTTACCTCGTTGCAGCGTGTCCGGCTCAGATGCGTCGTAGGGTCGTGGAAAGGGTCCACTCTATCTAGGTTCGCGTAAACCTCGTCCATGCATCTTGTGCCATCCCATTCATCTAAATCCATCCCGAGAATAATCCAAATCAAAGTCTAGAGAGAGAAAGAAGAGAGAGAAGGTGTGGGGTTGAAATGAAACCCCACCACCTTATATAGGAAGAGGGAATGACATTCCCGTAAATAGTGAAAAAGGTACGATTTGACCTAAAGGTAAAAAGTAAATAATTAATTATCGGGTGCACAGACCTCCGATTTGCAGTCTATTTCAGCCTGTATTTCTCCCAGACAGCAACCAATATTGTCAAGATATGAACTCCAGACAACAGCCAATTTTTACAGAACAGTGACACCAGTCAAAGTACAGACAACAGTCAACAGAAAAATTATCATTAGTCTATATCTTTCCAGACTAAAACGCGTTCCCATTAAACCTCCGAGACGCTAGCTCCAGTGAGAAAATATAGACGACAGTGTTGTAAGAGAATCCAGAGACAATCCCCGCTTTTGAGCCATCTGACTCACGGTCGCAGACCGGAGTTGCTTTTGAGCCATCTGACCCACGGTCGCAGACCGGAGTTACTTTTGAGCCATCTGACTCACGGTCGCAGACCGGAGTTGCTTTTGAGCCATCTTACTCATGGTCGCAGACCGGAGTTGCTTTTGAGCCATTTTACCCGCGGTCGTGGACCAGGGTCGCTTTTGAGCCATCTTACTCTCGGTCGTAGACGAGAGTTGCTTTTGAGCCATCTTACCCAAGGTCGCAGACCTGAGTTGCTTTTGAGCCATCTTGCCCGCGGTCGTGGACCAGGGTCGCTTTTGAGCCATCTTACTCCCGGTCGCAGACCGGAGCTGCGTTTGAGCCATTTTTCCGCATTCGTAGGCCGAAATCGCTTTCGAGCCCTCTTACTCACGGTCGTGCACCGAAATTGCTTTTGAGCCATTCTTACCCATAGTCAACGTACGCTAGATTCCGAGAAAGGAACATCCACCGACAGCCGCTTCAGAGGCGAGGATGGAAAGAATCAGAGAACGACACCGGAACGCGCAGCGTGAAGGTCAGGTATGTTCCCTCCTACTCTTTACGTGTCTTTTACTTTTATATGTTTTACATTGCATGTGTTATGTTAGCAAAAAACGTTTTCAAAACACACATCACTGTCAAAATAGAAAAGTAGGGGCAACTGTAGACACCGAGTCGGAGGACCTGTGACGAAAACCTGGAAACAAGACGGTTGAAGCGATTGATTCCGGAATTTTAAAAAAAAATACATAATAAGGAAGGAAAAGTTACGACGGGTCGCTGTTGCCGGTAAGGTGGCTCTCGTATGCTTAGCGGTATGGCACGGGTGCTTAGCGGCATCCGGCGCGCGGTCGACGATGGTCAGACACCCGCTCGACGGCACGGGGCGTGCGCCCGGCGTCCGTTGGACGCACGCGTCCAACCACGAGTGGCACGCGCTCGACGTCCGAGCAATGCTCGGGCCCGGTGGCGCGGTGCGCGCTCTCGTCGTCCGCTGGGGCGTGCGCGCCCGGCAGCGCGGAGCGCGCGTTCGGCGGTCGCAACGTGTGGGCGCCCGGCGGCGCGGAACGCGCGCTCGGCGGCCGCGGGGCGTGCACGCCCGACGGCGCGAGGCATGCCTCGTTGGCCGTTGGACGAGTGCCCAACCACGTCGGGCGAACGCCCAACGGTCGTTGGGCGAACGCCCAACGAACGTTGGGCGAGCGCCCAACGACGGTTGGGCATGCCCGCCCAACCTTGCGTTGGGCGTGCGCCCAACAATTGTTGGGCGGCCGCCCAACCTTTGTTGGGCGATCGCCCAACGATGTTGGGCGATAGCCCAACGTAATGTTGGGCGGCCGCCCAACCACCTTGGGCGACATCGGGCGTCGCCCAAGCTTCCGGGGATCCGTTTCCCTATAAAAGGGCACGGATCCCCATGCATTTGGGGGAGGATGATTTTTGGATTCACTCTAGACATTTTTAGAGAGAGAAAGTGATTTTTTTGAGAAAAATATTTTTTTTTCTCAAAAATTCCGAATTTCCCAAAGTTAAATTTTTACTAAAAAAATACAAAAAAACGGAAAATCACGACTCGTGGAAACAATCGGCTTCGACTGTCAGATATCGAATTTAAGGTATTATCCGAGGACTAGACTCTTTTATTTTATTTTATTTATTTCCTTCTTCTATTTATTTTTTATGTTATGTTTTTATTTATTTAATTGTTCATTTATTTTATCGGTTTTTATTTAATTTAGCGTATTTATTTAATTTTCGTCTCGTATTGAATAAAATTCGGTTTTGTTTTAAAATAAAAACCTCGTTTTAATATCCCAATACGAACCGTGATCCGATAAAAAGGTAGTTCGGGTATTGAAAACGTTGTAATTATAAGTTTTAATCTAAAGAATTTCCAAATAACGTTTTAAAATAAAAACGTCGTTTTAGGAACTTCCGTTATTGACTATGATCCATATTTGGTAGTTCGGAAATCCAAAACGATTGAATTAGATTTAATTTAAAGCTTTTGAATAAATCTGAAAATAATTGGAGTGCTTCTGTAATTTACCATTTCTGTCACTAATTGCTGTTTCCCGTCGGTAAATCTGCCAGAATGTAAAAAATGCTGTTTTAGTCCACATTTCTTAACTTTTAAGCTTTTAATCCTTTATATATATATGTATAGTTATGTAATATATATTTTCAAATTATTTTAGACATTTAGTATGTATAATTATTTAGGATGTTTGTATATCATTTTTTTATTCTATTTTTAAATATAAGTATATGTATATGTATATATATATTTTCCTTTTTTGTTCATTTGGGTTATATTGGATTTTATTTTAAATATTACTTACTTGAGCATTTTGGAGATAATTAGTGGGTTAATATATATTATTTTTTGACATTTAAAATTACATTAGGTATGTATACATATAGTTTTGGGATATTTGGGCTATATTAATTATTATTAAATAAAACTATTTTGGGGATGAATGTTATTTTCTTATTTAAGAGTTTTATTTACTATTTTCAAATGTTTAAAGTATAAATGTATTATGTTTAGTATTTTCATACATGTATTATTTAATCTCTTTCCATTAACTTTTATTTCATACTCCCTTTTTGATTAAAATGTATATATATATGTTTATATTATTTCCTTTATTCTTTCGGACCATTTATGGGTCCATATTTCAAATGGCCTTTATTTGGGAGTGAATTTTGGATTTAAATATGTTTATTATTGTAATTATGACAAGTAGAGAATCCATTAAGGAAAAAGGGGAAAATAAATCACAAAAAAGAGTTTTCAACTTAATTATTTAAACTAATGAATTTTTAGAGGTTCCTAATGTAAATAAATAGTGTTTTCTTGACATTTCAAATCGTTTCTTAAAATACCACGTTTCAAAACCTTAGTCCGTTCCAACGACGGATTAAGCGAACCTTGTAATTAAAATCATTTTCATTGTAAATAATGAAGTTTTGAATCGTTTTCTTAAAAGATTTGTACAAAATAAAATTGACTTGTATGACTTAACCACGTTTTCTTATTAAAGGTTTTTATCTTAACGTTTTCAAACACTCGAGTCGTTCCAACGGCGATTCGGGTGAACTTCATCCAACGGGGTTTTAAAACGCACCTAAATCGTTCCAACGGCGATTAAGGTGCGAACCATGTAAATAAACTCGTTTTGGGGAAATAAGTTAGTGTAGAATTAACTCGCAACACGACATGTAAATCACGTTGTAAATAAACTACTTCTTCCTTCCTCCCCTCTCTTTCATATTGAACTGATGTAAATGGGTGATTCTTTACTAAAGTGGCTTTTCAATAATATATGCTCAAAACGGTTTCCAAAATGAGAAAGAAAAGGTTTCAAATGAATTTCAAACTTAAAGAAATATGCGATTAGTCCGTTATCGCCTAACATGCTGAGTAGGAGGTCGGTGGTTCATAACCGGGCGATGTCGGGGTGCCTAGTAGCCTTTCTTCGGAAAGGAGCTAGCCTTTTCGGCTCGTACCCAAGTTTCCCGAACCCACACCGGTCTCCCGCAAGGGATCGGTGTTCATTTTCCCATTCGTGGGTGGCGACTCTTCCATATCTCCGAGCTCCGGTCCTGCCGAGTAGCTTGATTCCACGATTGGTTGCTTTCGGCGCCAATCACCGCTTACATCGCCATGAGGTTGTCCACCCCCCGGTCCGCCCGGGAGATTAGGCCGCGGCACCTCGTCTAACAAACGTGCAAAATCAACATAATCCTAAGCAAGAACATAAGCCGAGAGTAAACACCTTAGCCACCAAAAATTGTGTGAAATGAGTGAACTACCTATGGTGAGGTGTTTTACTTAGCGATCCCCTCAAGCTCGTTTAATTGAACATGTGTCCATTTGCTTAAAACTATGACCCATGATAATTGAAATGCGGCTTTTGGATATCGTGTCTCTACTTTGTATTTCCGAATGCATGCAATTACAGATGCTCGAAATTGTGTCAAGCACCTAGTCAAACCGGGAGGTTTTTCTAGCTTGCTTGTGATGGCGGGTTTAGTTTTTTTAGTTTACTTGGGGACAAGTAAAGTTTTAAGTGCGAGGAGGTTTGATAGGGGTCAAAAAACCCTATCTTTGGGTACGGTTTTAGGATGGGTTTTAGAGTTATTTGGTTAATAAGCGAGTAATTCTCGCATTTAAATGCTTTTGTGTGAGTTAATTAGGAATTGGAAACGTTCTATTTACTTTTCATCGTTTAGGCTCGTTTTGTGATCAATTTAGGCAAATACGGCCGAAATAGCATGCATATTAGGATTCCGTTATCTTTTGAAGCTGATTGGTCCGTCAAAAGTCGCACCAAGCGAAGCGTTTGCTCAAAATAAGCGATTGACGGATCAATTTGGCTTTTGGACTAACGTTTTCCGGAGTTTTTGTACGTGTGCAGGTGTAAGTTCGGGCGAAAAAGGAACTTAGAGGACACTCGGCGAGATTCGAGCGCGCTCCGGGCGAAAACGCTCGCCGAGCAGGCCACCAGGCGCCTGCTCGGCGAGCAGGGGGCTGCTCGTCGCGAGCAGCCCTGCTCGCCGAGCAGCCTGCCCTTCTCGGCGAGCAGCCCTGCGGGAATTGGTCAAAAAGACCAATTCCGCCCCCACGAAGCCACGTTCGGCCCCACATCTTCCTACACTAACAAGGACACGAAAATAGGTCAAAACGAGGCCCGAGACGTGACTATAAATAGGATTTCTTCATTGTAATTTAGACATCTTTCGTTTTTGTAAATTATTTTAGCTTTCCCCTTGTAATTCCTCTTCATCTTCTCCATCTTCCTCAACCTCCATTGAAGCTCCTTCAAAGCTTTCTACCGAGGAATTACCAAGGTCCGTCCTTAAGATCAAGTCACCGGCTGCAGAGTAAACAGGTTCCCTGAAAGGGATTTTTGTACCTCCTTTTATCTTTCCATGTTTGTACTCTTTGATACAGTTGCCGAACTTGACTTATTGTATCTTGTGACAATTATCTTCGCCTTTAATAATAATTTAGCTCTTGTTTTGTTCTATGATTATTTGTCTAATCTCTGTCTTACGCTTTATTCAATTGGTTTAACTCATTCAAAAGACCCCAAAATCTAGTAGGCACATATTGCGAGCTGAATCTGACCTAGTCAGAGCCTAGGAGATTGACAACCTCTTAGTTGATTAAGCGCCAATTTACTGAGCCTTAGACCTAGTTTCGGCCTTAGGGAATCACGCGCTAGGAACCTCAGGAGGGTAAGTAGGGTTAATCGCCTTGAATACAAGTGACTCAGATTAGGTTTTTATTCATTAGACTTGATAATCTATCTTTATTATTATCGTTCATACCATGTTCCTTCGAATAGTTTCATTAATAAAAGATCAATTAGGGGTAGAGTAACTCAGTTAGGCTTAGAATAACTTAGCTAGAATTAGATAATTTAGTTAGAATTAGATAACTTAGCTAGGATTAGCATAATTCAACCTAGGAGTAGATTAATTAAACAAACCAAACTCAAAACCCCCTAAGCCTAGATAACATCCGAGACCGAGTAGCTTGATACTTGCAGAAATAAATCCTGTGGACGATAACCTGGACTTTCCAGAAATTTATTACTTGATAACGACGGGGTACACTTATCCTTTAGTGAGTCCTCATCTCTAACTTAGGTGGGGACGCATCAGTAACCAATATTGGGCTTTCGTCCTTTCCAAAGTTCGTAGGGGGTTTTCTTTAGTATAGGTCTAACAAGAGCCCTATTAAGAATATAGCACGATGTGTTGACAGCTTCTCCCCAAAAGTACTTTGGAAGCCTATGCTCACTCAGCATTGTCCTAGCTATTTCAACCAAGGTTCTGTTCTTCCTTTCAACAACCCCATTTTGTTGAGGCGTTCTAGGAGCAGAGAAATTATGGTCAATGTCGTTGGTTTCACAGAATTCAACAAACTGTTGGTTCTTGAATTCTCCACCATTATCACTTCGGATGTGAGCTAACTTAAGGTATTTATCATTTTCAAGTTTTCTTATCAAATTTGAAAATGTCTCAAAGGTTTCATCCTTGCTGCTGAGCAAGATGATCCAAGTGTACCGAGAAAAGTCATCTACAATGACTAAGGAAAATCTTCTTCCACCCAAGCTCAGCGGCTGGACTGGACCGAAGAGATCCAAGTGTAGTAACTCTAATGGACGCTTAGTTGAGACAATGTTTTTACTATGAAAGGATTGTTTGGTTTGTTTTCCAGCTTGGCAAGCATGGCATAATTGATCTTTTTCAAATTTAAGTTCTGGCAGTCCCTCAACCAATTGCTTTCTTGTTAATTTGGCCAGGAGGTCCATGCTTACATGACCAAGTCTCCTGTGCCATAGCCAGGAATTTTCTTCCTTTGATACTAAGCATACAGTTTTTGAAATTTTTTTCTCTAAGTTCAGCATGAAGACATTATCAATGCGAGGGGTAGTTAAAATTAACTCATTAGTCTTACCCTCGAATATTTTACATCCAGTGTCATCAAATATAACTTTTCTCCCATTGTCACATAGCTGAGCTACGCTGAGTAAGTTATATTTGAGTCCGCTGAGTAGGGAGACAGACTCAATAGTAGGATTACCACCAATGGTTCTTGACCCTACTATCTTACCCTTTTTGTTGTCTCCAAAACTTACGCTTCCTCCTCGTTTACGCTCAAATATGATGAACTGAGTTTCATCACCAGTCATATGCCTCGAGCATGCACTGTCAATGTACCACATTTTTTACTTCTCAGCACACCTCAGGCTTACCTGCAATGTAACTAGTTACTTTTAGGTACCCAATTCTTTTTGGGTCCTGGCTTGTTAGGTTCAACAGGTAAAGAATCATATTTTATTTTATGGCGATATACTTGGACAGTATGGCCATTCTTTCCACAGAAGTCACAACTGACTTTCCGTCTAGGATATCTCACTGACTGGTCAGCACCCCAGTGCTGAGCATGCCAGCACACCTTTGTGGTGTGTCCTTTCTTCCCACAGAAGTCACACTGGACATTCCGCTGAGGATTCCATCTCTGCTGACCAGTACTTTGGTACTGAGTATTCAGAGGAATATTTCTTTTGTTTGGAACCTTTAGTTGGTTCTAAATATATGTGACATCCTTTCTCAGTTTCTTAGAATCTGATTGGACCTCAGAGACAAGCTTTTGCATAATTCCAATGTTACTATGCAAATCTAAGTTGTCCTGAAGAAGATATCGAAGGTCACTCAGTTTGACCTCCTCAACTTCGTCACATCGCCTGCTGAGTGCTCTAACCTTTTTATTACACTTTTTGACAAGTGTGTAGAGGTCACTCAGGGCATTAATCATTTCATTTCTGAGCAAGGGTAGTGATATTACCTCAGTTGAATGCTCCTCATTGTTAGATGCAATGGAGGGGCCAGCATGCTCAGAAACACATGGCTCAGCAAGTTCGTCAGCCATGAAACAAATCTTTGCTGACTCAGTGGCATCAGCTTCAGATGATGATGAGTCATCACTATCACTCCAGGTTTCCACCATTGCCTTCTTGCCGTTCTTTCTTTCTTTCCTCAGCGAGGGACAGCTTGACTTGATATGGCCAGTTTGATGACATTCAAAGCAAGTTATGGGCTTTGAGCTGTCCTTCTTGTACTTGCTGTCGCTGGAGTCAGCTTTGTACTTATCAAACTTCTTATAAGGCTTCTTAGAATATTTTTCATTCTTTTTTAACAGCCTTTTCATCTTTCTGGTAAACATAGCCATCTCTTCATCATCTGTTGAGCTCCCATCAGTGGAGTCAGCTTTCATGACAAGAGACTTTTGCTTCTTGTCATCAGACTTTTCCTTCACCTCGAAGTTCTTCATCGAGATCTCATGGGTTAGCAGTGAGCCGATGAGTTCATCATACTTGTAGGTGGTTAAGTCTTGAGCTTCCTCAACAGCGGTCTTCTTTGCTTGCCAGCTTTTAGGAAGACTCCTAAGAATCTTCTTGACTTGTTCTTCCCTAGTGAAGATCTTCCTAAGTCTCTTGAGCTCGTTGATGATGTTTGTGAATCTTGCATTCATGTCTGAGATCCCTTCATCATCGTTCATTTCGAACAGCTCATACAATCGCATATGCTGGTTCACCTTAGATTCTTTCACCTTGTTGGTTCCTTCGTAGGTGACCTCCAGCTTCTTCCAGATCTCCTGCGCTGACTCACAACCTGAAATCTTGTTGTATTCTGCAGCATCAAGCGCACAGTGAAGCATGTTTATAGCCGAAGCATGATTTTGTAGCTTATTGAGATCATCTTCTGTCCATTTGGACTCGGCTTTAACAACCGTTTGGCCATCAACAGTTTCAACAGGAACAAACGGGCCTTGGACTATAGATAGCCATGCACTCATATTTGTAGCCTGAATGAAATTTTTCATCCTATTCTTCCATAAGGTATAGTTAGACCCGAAGAATAAGGGAGGCCGAGTTATAGACAGACCCTCAGGTAGAATCTGAGTTGTCAGATTTCTTGGGAGAAACCGAGTGCTGTTTTCAGCCATAGTGGGGATCAGCTCAAGGTAGTTAAACCTTGTACAGTGAGCTTTTAGGCTCTGATACCACTTGTTGGTCCCTTATAATGTAACAAGTTAGTTCCAAGGGGGGGGATAGGAACTATTTAAAATTTTAATACGTTAAGGCTGACTTCTTTTTCTTTGAAAAAGGATTACACAGCGCGCTGAGTAAATTAAGACACTAGCTTAGTCAACTGGTGACTAAGTCAGCTTCTTCCTTTGAGTCACGAGATAGCACTTGAGTCTATTCCTGAACTCGGATACTCAATACACACAACTCAGCGTGACCTCTTTACTTGGTCAGTTTTGTTTAAGCAAGCAATATATATTAAGGAGATTAAGGTTAGAAAGATGTTACTCAGCGGATTTATCCAGGTTCGGCCTCTAAGCCTACGTCCTGGCCCCGGAACACGTTCCGAGCTTTCGAATTCTCTACTGAGCTCTTTAACGGTAGAGCATCAAACCTTTTACAATTCAGAAGCTGAGTATAACAAGAGTACCTTCCTCTATACCTCTACTCACTCCTAATCTCTCGCTAAGTACTATAACCGAGTACTCAGCCTCTCCTTTCTAATCTCTAGAAATGATAAAGATTTGTCCTAAACAACAATTGCTAAGACACCTTAGATGATTGAATAATCACTCTAGACTTTTACACAAAAGATATAGAATTTGGTGTAAGTATTTGCTTTGCTTTTTCTCACAGAACTTCAAGTGTAAATTTGGTCAGCGTAATGGCTAGTTGAAGATCTGCATGGAATGAAGCAACTGAAGGGCCCTATTTATAGAGACGTCTGAGGCATCAGTCATTTCGAATTTCGAAATAACCGTTGGAGGGAAACGGCTTCCTGTCGTTGTCACTCAGTCCTGCTCAGAGCTCTTGGCCAATCAGATTCAAGTATCTTCTATCTTCGGTCAGTGCTGAGCAGCTTTTAGTCAGTCCAACAGAATGTCTCTCCATTTAGGGTAAGGTCAACTAGACAGCTTTTTATGTCTTTTGAACTTTACCCAAACTAGAAATACTTTGTCTGGAAGTTGTTCTTGCTCAGCTGCTGTCTTGTACACTTTGTCGATACAACTCAGCAGCTTCGTTCCGAAGTTGTCCAACGAAGGTCTTCTCGATCCTTCTTTCGCTGAGTTGCGTTTTGTATATAACGGCAGCGTTTTGCACACACGGGCCGAGTGGTCTTGATCTGTTTGACTTGGGATTTGACTTCCGTATTGGGCTTTAAGCCTTTTAGTCTTTATGTCTTATAAACAATTTAACTCAACATTGAACAAACACATTAGTGTAATAAATCAAAGCATTTAAACTTAGTGTGTTTAGAATATGTTTAATTTTACTTAAATAATTTTGTCAAATCAAAATCATGTGGAAAGGTGTTTCAACAACAATCAGATTGAAATTCGACGTGTCCTAGATTGAAATCCTTAACCCATGATAACGCTTCGCGGATCGCCATAGCCTCTGCCAAGGGAGGATTAACTGTATCTGCAAGATAGCCCATACGAGCCGCAAAACATCGCCCTTGGTGATCTCGTAGAAGAAAACCATATGAACAGAAATTATTTTAACTATCAATGCATGCGTCAACATTGCATATGAAGCTGCCGACGTTGGGCTTTTTCCACTTACTCTGTGCATTTGAATATGGAGTAGCCTGACTCGGATGACAATTCTGTGCAGCCTGCCAAGCCACAAGTTCTGTTGCTGCCGAATGACATATTTCCTCAGGGGTGCGAAGCTTATCGTTCTATACTTTGTCATTTCGCGCCTTCCATAACCAATCTGTTAAATTAACTATGCATTAAAACAAGCAAAATAACATATTAAACCACAAGCCCAAGACTGGTTTTCACCTGAAATGAACTACTCCTCCATGGTTATGGCAGAAACTGCTACCATAAAGAAAGAAGCCATAGATACAAATTTAAAAATAAATGAAGCAAGAAGATGAAGAAGAAATTATATGATCAAATAGTGCTTTTTACAAGCAAATACAACCCTATATATACGTCAACTATCTTACATAAACTAATTCAAATGTTCGTTTTGCTATGCTATCACTTAATACAAATTATTTCTTTTTCTATTTGGCCTTTTGACAAATATCGTAGGGCTTTTCATTGAGTGAAATTGGAGTATTATAAAATAAACCTAAACTTAACAATCTTTTTGAAGAGCCCTCCATGCTTTCTAGCCAAGCCAATCTTCTCCCATTTTGTAAGATCATGTAGTATGCACAATGACCCTGTTACTACCATGCATATTTAACTTGTAGCTAACAGTTTACTTGTTGAAATCAAATTATATTCAAACTGAGGCACACATAAAGCTTTATCCAAAACAAGCCTTGAGCTTAATTCAACTGTACCAATGTATGACACATTTACTATGTCCACATTAGGCAGACTTACACTACACTTCTCAATCTCAGTATAGGACTTGTACTACCTCTTATCACACACAATATGTTCGGTTTCACCCGTGTCAAATATCCAATATGACTTTGCAGGTTTATTTAGAGAGGAGCTTAGAATCATACTCGAGTTCTCATTGCAAATGAAAGTATTTGCACTGCTCTTTGACGTGGAGGCCTTGGAGCCAACTTCCCGAGGAAGTAATGATATCAATATCTGATATTGATCTCTAGAGAGTGTGAATTGATCCCCATTTCCTTGGTAGTAGCATGTGTTATCTTCTTCCCAAGATTCTGCTTCTCCTCTTTCTTGATTTTGAGTTGTTATGGAGTTTGCTTTAGGTTGGAAATTCTGTTGTTCCTGCCATGATTTCCATAGTTGGGTGGATACCCATGTTTTTTGTAGCGGATCTCCTCTGTGTGGTATGTGCCTCCACAAAATGTACATACTGACTGGTTCCTTGTGTTGTTGGGCCTACAAAAATTGTTCTGGTTTCTGATGTTGCCTCTATTGCTTTGGTTCTTGCCTTATGTGTTTATGAAACCTGCAAAGGGTAAACCCTCCAGGTTCTGGGTCGTTGTTGTTTTGTTTGATGACATACCCTGTTGTCTCTCATGTTTAATGGATAGTGCAAAGACTCGATTGAGTGATGGTAATGGCTCAATGAGAAGGATCTATGAATACACTATAGAATATCTGTCATTCAATCCTTGTAAAAAGGTTATCACTTGATCTGAGTCTTGCTAGTTTCTCAGGTTCTTGAAGGCGCCACATTTGTAGGCAGCCTTGCAACTGCACTTGGGCATAAACCTTAAATTGGGAAGCTCGTCATACAAGATCTTTAGGTTGGTGTAGTACTATGTCACTCCATCTCCTCCTTGTTTAAGGTTGTGTATTTCTCTCTTTAGCTCTGAAATTCTTAATGAATCTCCTTCAGAGAATCGTCATGCAGATCTTGCCAAATGTCTGATGCCTTATCTAACCAAATGATGCTCTTTACGATAGGTTATGAAACAACATGTAAGATCCATGATATTACCATGGTGTTGCATCTTTCCCAGTTGGAGTGGAGGTTATCATCGGAAGTCAGCATCGACATCGTCCTATCCACGAAACAGAACTTGTTTTTGGTCATTAGGGCCACCTTCACTGCTCGTGCCCATTGATGGTAGTTTGGGCCCGTTAGTATATGAGGAACTAAGGAAATAGTTGTTGTTTCTGTTGTAGAGAGGTGATAAGGACTACCAACTGTGATGTTAGTAGCCATTGATATTCAACTGAGCTTTAGTGGAGCTTATTTTGCTCTGAAACCATCAAGAGATGACTAAAGAAAATATCCTAAAACTCTTCTTATTGATGAAAAGCAAAGATTACAACATTATAAAGAAGAAACAAAATAAAAACGGTTACAGCAGAAAATGACAAACGCCTAGGTGGCTACCAATGATTGGAAAGGCTGAGTCACCAATAGTGGTAAGGACAAATTAAGGAATAATCTGCTGAGGTGGGGTATATTGGAAATGCATTGCATAGGTCACGAAACTTCTAGAAACAAAGGAAGAGAGAGAAAGGACTGTTGCAAAGGAGTCCAATTTGAAGAAATCCGTTAGTCAAAATCCCTAATAATCAATTAGGATTTTTCAATTTTGGAAATTTTTCTCATTATTTTTTTTAACGTGAAATAACCATAAAACAACTAAATAACATAGATACATTCTACTCTTATCACAACGGTTTTACATCATAAAGTCAAGGACGAGGAGAAGGTTAAGCTTGATCTTCAATAGAAAGAGATGATGAGCAAAAAGATAAGGTGACCTTTTCCCAACAAATAGGTGAGCATGCCAAGCTCTTCGGTGAGAAGGTTACTTTTTACGGGATTCAGATTCGGCAACATTTAGAGTGCTTTTGTCCAAATCAAACTTTCAAACTTAGAGGTATTGGGTTTGCTTATGAAAAAATATATCAATTTTTTTCATACTTTTTGGTAATACAATTTTAAGCAAATTATTATTTTTTTAATTCCCGAAATATCGCGAAGGTTATATTTTGGTTTACAATAACCAACTTTGCAACCGTAACTACATCATATATTCTTATTCATAAGTTGCCCCAAATATGATACTATTATATGGACTATAGATTCTTAGATATGTTTTAACTTCATTGAATTGAAAATCGTATATAAATATATATTCATTAGAGTTCCTAGTCCGACTAACATTGGGGGCTAGCTGAACCAGTTTCAATGACTGCATTCCCCGTGATCAATTAGGAATTTTTCTGATAGGGGATTCAAGTGGCCTTTCCACCAACAAATCACTAAGACTTTCGTCTCTCGTCAAGGTGACACTCCATTGTTGAGTTATATCCCTCCCAATCTATGGATAGGCAAGAGACAACCCGTCGAACTGAAACATCTTAGTAATTAAATCTATAATAAGTGGTCTCATTTTTTTCATCGGGTCCCGGAGGTTGGATCGATCGAACAATTTGAAAGTCTTTATGAAAGGACCTGCTTCAACACTAGAGACATTTTTAAAATCTAATACCCTGAAAACCTAGGTTTTCGCGCTCTTGCATCGGATACATATATAACATTGAAGGTTCATTTCATAACCAAGTCCATAATAATTCTATATCAAGATATTTATTATCCTTAATAATAATAATAATAACCTAAATATTGGGAAACATTCGAATGAAACATCATATTTTACCGGTGGTGAGAGAGAGAGAGAGAGAGAGTAGAAGGGGCAACTGCCTCATTCCCTTGTGTCAAACATTAATATGAATTGTACATTTAACTATGAGATTAAATATGTAGTTTCAAGCACGTTCGAGGCTGTGTCACATATTGATATGAATTGAACTTTTAACTATCAAATTAATATTGATGCAGCCGTGTTCAAGGACACTAATCAGATCGGGATGGGGGCGGTTGCAAGGGATCACCGTGGCTTGTTTCTTTGGGGATATTCGTGCACTAAATTTAGCAAGGTTGATCCATTGATTGCGGAAGCTCTAACTTTGAAGGAGGTTCTGTCTTGGTTAATCTTTAAGCAATGTTCAAATGTTTTAATAGAGTCGGATTCTAGGCTTGTGGTGGATGCTTTGTCGAGTGATGAGGAGGGGTTTTCGGAGTTTGAGTTAGTGATTTCACATTGTAGGCTATTGTTTCAACAGATTCCTGTTGCTAGTCTTTCTTTCATTTTTAGACAAGCGAACTGTGTCGCTCATGCTTTGGCACGGGGGTCACGTTCATATGCTAGCCCACATTCTTTTGTTCTTGCTCCAGATTTTATGCGGCCTTTGTTGCGTTCTGATTTTTTTGGTTCTGATCCTTAATAAAGCTTTTTCTTTGATTCAAAAAACTATCAAATTAATCTTTTAGTTTAATTGGTTCCATGTCATCCTGAAATTTTTTAAAAATATACTTTTTATTTTGTTCGTTTTTACTTTAAATTTAATTAATCTTTCTTCAAAAAAAAAGGTCTTTAATCTATATCTTAAAATCAATTAGGTCTCTGATCTTCAAAAATCATCAATTAGATCCTCAATCTAAAAAATTTAAAAATATAATTTTTTGTTCAATTTTACTTTAAATTTAATTACTCTTTCTTAAAAAAAAAATAGGTCTTTAATCTCTATCTTAAAATCAATTAGGTCTCTAACCTTTCGAAATCATCAATTTGATCCTCAATCTATTTTTTTTAATATAATTTTTATTTTAATTAATCTATCTTCAAAAAAAATTAGGTATTTAATTTATATCTTAAAATCAATTAGGTCTCTAACCTTCGAAAATCATCAATTAGATCCTCAATCTATACTTTAAAAGTCAATTAAATTCATAACGTATTGAAATTTCTAATTGGATCCCTCGCTCATTTGAAATAAAATTTGGTTCGATTTTTTTTATATTAATTGATTTGGTTTATTATTATTTTATGATATTTTAAGTTTCAATTATCGGTTCAGTTGTTTTATATTTTCGATTAATTTTGATTAGTATTTCATGATATTTTCAATTCTAGTTATTAGTTCAGTTTTAATAAAAGAAAACTCAATTAAACCTAACCAAACTAAATATTATATATACACCGAGAAAAATATATATTTCGATATGATATATTAATTTTCGGTTCAAACGATATTTTTTACTAAAACTGAATTCACAACCGAATTTTAAAATATCAGAAAATAATGATCGCAGCCGAACTGAAAATATGAACTAACTGAACCAAATTTTATTTTAATTTTGGGAGGGATCCAATTAATGGTTTCACCATACGCCGAGGATCTAATTGACGATTTTAAGACACTTTGTAAACAAATTAGTAAAGATTTCACCTCCTTTCACAAATTTCTAGATCCGTCACTGATTAATTACGGTAATTTATATACCACCAAAATTATCATCAATATATAATACCCTAAAATAGAATGGATATTTATATGGAATTATATTCAGTAAATGAAACCATGCATAAGAAATATAAAATAGTAATTAAGGTTGACTTATTGGTTAAGTAACTCAAGCCGGTTAAACTAAAGATTTCGAGTTCAAATTTTAATTTACGTAGAAAATTTTAATCAAAAGATAATTCACATAAATGATGTTTGACAAGCAGTGACATATATAAGATTCACTGACATGAGTGCTTATGGTGATCTCGTGATTTATGGATGTGAAATTAATGTTGTTTTTGGGTGTTTCTAAATATGTGATATAAATAGGACCGGTCATGATAATTTATAGACTCCGGAAGAAAGAAGAGATAAAAGGCTCCCTCCGTTTCATATTACATGTCTTTTTGGAGAGTTGTATAAAAATTAAGGATATTGGAAAAAAGACATTATTACCCCTTATTTATTGATTCTAATATTTATTTATTCTATAATAAGTCCATTATTCTAATTAATTTCCGTAAACCCGCGTTTTATAGCGGAAAAAAAAAACGACTTAATGTGTACTGATCATATAAAATGACATGTAATATGAAACAAAAAAATTCTCTAAAAAGACATGTAATATGAAACGGATGTAGTAATAAAGAATAAACAAAATAATTCATGCCCTCTGTTTTAAAAAAAAAATTAAGCTCTTTTTGTTTTAGTGAAATTTACATGGAAATACAGTAAAAGTTAGGAGTGAGCAAAATAACCGGTAACCGATTACCAAACCGATAACCGAACCGAAGTTTTAGTTTGGTTCGGCTATTTTAACATTTTGGTTCAGTTCAGTTTTAATTTTGATTTAGTTTGTTATTTGGTTATCGGTTCGGTTACTGAAAAAATATATTAGTATAACCGATAACCGAACCGAACCGAACTTATTATATAAATATAAAAAAATATAATTTTATTTATATATATATAAATAACTTATAAAATATAAAATCCAACCCTAAAAAACATACTTTTATCTTTATATACATAAATTTTGGTTCATTAGTCTTTAATTTCTTCAATTGTAACTTTTATACAATAGCATTATTTGAAAACCAATAAAACAAAAATATCAAAAATTAAATATTATGAGTTTTTGGTTATTCGGTCGGTAACCGAACCGAACCGAACTGAAAAATTTTCAGTTAAATAAAATTCAATTACCAATCTTATTCGGTTCGGTTATGAAAATAGCACAAACTTTGGTTCGGTTAACCAAAAGTTCAGTTCGGTTAGTAACAGAACCGAACCGATACTCACCCCTAGTAAAAGTTATTTACAACTATATTGAGCAATAATTTATAAAATCAAGAAAATTATTGTTTTCAATATATTTTACGAACTAGAGTTTATAAATTAAGGATTTAGAATATATTTTTTAGAGTTCAGAATTTATGAATTGAGATTTAAAATTTATAAGTTGAGATATAAAAGTATATTTTATTTATGATATATAAAAAATAATGATATATTTAGAATTAATTTTTGTGGTATGATATAATTGTAATTTTTATTATTAATTTTTTTTTATGTAAAATGATTTTTTTATAGACATGTGTCTTTTGTAATTGGGCTCATTCCTCTTCTAAGCTTAGGCCCGCCTTAAATATAGTATGTTTATAAAGTATTACTTTTTAAATGAAAATCATAAAACTACATATGGTACTATTAAAATTAATTTTTAATATATTATTATTTTTTATAAATCATAAATAAAATATATTTTAATTTATAAATTTTAAACCTTAATTTATAAATTTATAAATTTTAATTTTTAAAATATAAAAAAAATAATGACTTATATTACTTATATGATTGTAGATAAAAAAATTTAAAATGAATAAATTTCTCTATATTTGAGTGCAAATTATGGCAAATTAGATTATAAATATAAAAATTTAAGCAGAAATTCATTTTCTAAAAATTATTTACAGCTATATCAAATATAATTTGAATTATATTAAATTAAATAAATAATTATTTTTAATATATTTTAAGGACTAACGTTTATAAATTATGGGTCTAAAATATAATTTTTAGAATTTATAATTTTTTTTGTTAGAAATTGGGACGAGACAGAACTTAGGCGGGATGAGCACCCATGGCTCAAGAACTGACAAACCCGCAATATATAAATAAAAGAAAAAAGTGAGTGTTTGAACAAGAGAAGAGGAATGAAAACAAACAAAAGAAGGGGGGAGAAAAAATAGGAAAAGTACAGAAAAACGCAATTGTGAAATACTATAAATGTCATCATTGATAAACCTGTGGCAAAAAGCAGGAGCTGAAGGCCACCAATTGATCATGGAGGAAGAGACTTCAAACTTTGTCAATGTATCAACAACTCTATTTCCTTCCCTAAAGATGTGAGAAAAGATAATGTTCATTCTAGAGCAAATGCTGACAGCCATATAAGCAAAAGGAGGGGTAGAAAAAGCAAAACAACTTTTGGGAAAGCCTCGATAGTTGCTAAAAATGCCTCCTGCACCTGCCTCGAGGAGTACCAAAAGCAGAGCCGTCCACATTGACTTTAACCTAGCCCGGATGAGGTTTAATCCAATGGACCGGAATAATGTTGGGAGCAGGAGTCGGCCTAGGAAAAGCCAGAAGGCGAGATAAGATAGCAGCATCTCTCCGAGAAGTGCAAAAACCTTTAGAGGTGGCCAAGGACTCTCGAATCATTATTATGAATTGGAGTCTATAATTTTTAAACTAAGGTATAAAGCCGTACTTTATTTATATTATATAAAAAGCAGTAACATATTTAAAATTAATTTTGATAATACGATTTAGTTGTAATTTTATACTAATTATAATTTTTAGGTAAAAGCTCTTATAAATATTTGTGAAATACTCAACCTTCTTTAATTCCATATAAATAGATTATGTTTTTAATATATTTACATAAATGATAAATGAAAAAACAACGATGATTTTCATTAAAAAAATGATAATGATAATAACTATACACGATATAAATATCATCAAATACTATATCAAAGTAGAGGTGGTAATTATCAAGCTCGTGTCGAGTTCATATCCTGTGATATCTAAACGTGGTGTGTGGGGCCCATGTGCACCTTTTTGCCATTCGTTGGTCAATTTGGTCCAAAATAGGATTTTTAGGGTCTCTAATCACGTTGTTGAAGTTCGTTTGTCTTTACAATAAGCAAAAATTAAGGTTTAAAGCACATACACTCTCGTCTGGGACTGAAACTCGCACTATTCCGAATATGAAAACCTTAAATCACAAATATAGATAGTTCTATGCGATTCCAATACCGTTTTCACTAAAAAAGGTTCGAAAACCATATATTCGTGCCCAATAAACTCATCTAATACAAATAGTAGTCCTAGCATGCAAAAACTATGTTTTTCTCCATATTCAAGGATCAAAACTGACAGAACACGAGATTTGTGACTCTGATACCAATGAAGGATAAATATCACATATTCTATACGAATTATCTGATACAGACATCTCCCAATGAACCCAACGGGAGGGGCCGAAGCGACTAAAAGGGCAGACCTGCAATGACACGGCGTGTGACATTCCACTTGGTGTGTCACTTACACTCGGCGTGCGATACTCGTGCGAGGAGGGGACGAAAAGGCCGCGGAGAAGCAGAACTGCACCCACACGTCGTGTGGATATGTGACTCGGCGTGTGGGTTCCCTTTTTCACCAAGCTGGATTAGAGGGGACAAGAGCTATCATCTCTTGAATTACTGTTTTTACCACTACACACTATTTACTGTCTTGATATTATGCTTATTTTCCTTATTACCATTTGCATTACTTACCTCCTTCTACCCCTATTCTCTCTTATTTGGCTTGTAACCTTAGTGTGGGCATTTTAGTATCTTTACTTAACCTAAGGGTAAGGATATAAGCCTCTTTATATGAAATGAAATACAACTTTTTATGAAATGAATCAATTTTAGCCTCTATTGTTGAGAGCTTGTTCTTATACTTGAGATTCACTCTTTCTAGCTAGGCTTGAGAAGAAACATTCTTTGTGGATTTAAGATTAAAATCCTCACTTGACTACCGATCCATATCAGTTAGTATCAGAGCCGAGTCGTTTTCCTTCCCAAAGACTTCTTCTTGGTTATGGTTCAACAACGTCCCCAACAAGAGGCTATGGAATCCAATTATAAGAGGTCTGAAGAGATGGAGTCTTGGATGAAGGGGTTAAGAGAAACCCTTCTAGAGCAAAATGAAAGCCATCAAGCAAGTATGAGAGTTGGCTCTTTCTATTGAAGAACTCAAGTTTGAGTTCCGAAATCCCTACCCACAATCCGCTGGAGGTCCTCACTAGAGACAAGAAGAGGCTATTCAGCCTCAACCCCAATGACACCCAACACCACCACGTTCACCGCCCCTAGGGGAAATCCTATTCAACAACTGTTTAGTTATACGGAACCCTAACCTCCATTTATCTCTTTTGGATTATACTCATTCTATCTATGGGCTGGTCATTTATTCGGTCAAACCCAAATAAGTCTAACAATAACGATTTCAACAACGAACCCACAACACTTTTTAGAGAGAGAGGCTCTTCTTCTCGCTCCTTTTCTTCTTCTCAGATCCCATCATAGTCGTTATCGTCACCGTCACTTTCTCCATTCTAGCTCCCTAAACAGGTCTTGTTAGAGGATTTCTCCTCCCATTTATGTTTTAGTCTTTTTTTTTAGTTTCAAATTTACTTTTCTTGTTAGTTTGAAATCTATATACCTTCTTGAACTTCTATTTCCGTCAGATCTACAACTGTTCGCTATATTTCTTTCTTTTAGTCTTTTTTCGGTCTTAGCAAGAGCGGAAAAGGTTCATCTTGCCCGTAAATTTATAGATCTGCGTGGTTGCAAAAACAGAAAGGACTCAGATCCGAACATCCGGAAGAGCCTAAATGATGAAGCATGGATTACAACGGTTTTTCAATGGAATTTGACTTACGAGAAGAATATGATTTCTATGTTTATTGTATTTGTACCTTTGATGGTTTTTATTGCTCTTTATAGTCTTTTATTGCTCTTTGTAGCCTATTTTCTTTCCTTTGTGGGTCTTATATTGTACCTTTTAAATTAATGAAATGAGATATGGTATTTTATATAAAAAAAAAAAGTCTAACAATAACTATTTTGCAAAGACAATAAATTAATTTCTATTAATGACAATAAACAATAAATATGAAAATCTAAACTAAATAGGCATTTAATCAGGAATTTTCACATGCATCTTAATGAGCAAGTGAATTTGTTCATTCACCGTTAGATACAGGCTTACTAAATCTAAATCTCAGGATGTTTTGAATCTCCACCTTAAGATTCTAATAAGCCTAGATCTAACGGTGGATGAGCAAATTCTACATGCTCATTAAGGTGCATGTGATCAAGACTGGGCATTTAATAATATCATTGTCAAGCAGATTAATCAACCAATTATCTCATTACCATTTTTCATATAAATTCCCATTACCATTTTATCACCATCTTTCAAAAGATTATATTAAAAGAAAATAAATTGTACACCTGCTATTTTATTATTTTGTCTACTGAATTAAATGTGAACATAATAAATTTAATGTCAAATTATTTTTCTATCTTACAACAAATTAAATATTAAGTTACCAAAAAAATAAAAATAAAAGAACCCTTTCTCTATGGATGTCTATTTCTGTCAAAATCAACATGCTTGCAATCACTTTCACAATCACTATCAACCAACTAATTTAAGAAAATCAAATCAACCACATATTATATTATATATTTTTTATTAAATAAAGTGCATGAAATATTGCCAAAAGGCAAAATTGTTATAAAAAATAAATAATTATAGGGCTTCAATATACATATTACAAAAAAAAAAAAAAAAAGTCAAAAAAACATAATTAAATCTAAACTTTACATGTTTTAAGGATCGAGCCATAATCAATTGCTTTTTCTTTTTTTTAATAGAAATTGGGACGAGACAGAACTTTGGGCGAGGTGAGCACCCATGGCCCAAGAATTGTCAAACCCGCAATATACTAATAAAAGAAAAAAGTGAGCCTTTGATCATTGTATTTGTTATAGATTTGGCCCTTATTTACCTTTTCCGTCGAGTTTGGGAGAGGAGAATAACGATTTGAAGATTCTAATAATGCCGAAAATCACAAAATAAGAGAGAAAAAGACCGAATTTGGAAGAACCTATTGAAAATTAATTTATATAATTTCTTGCTATTTTTTACTCTCTATATATCATAGTCAATAATTGATCATTATAGTTGTTATAGATTTGGCCCTTATTTACCTTTTCCGTCGAGTTTAGGAGAGGAGAATAATGATTTGAAGATTCTAATAATGCTAAAAATCACAAAATGGAAGAGAAAAAGACCGAATTTGGAAGAACCTACTGAAAGTTAATTTCTGTAATTTCTTGTTATTTTTACTCTCTATCTATCCTAATCAACAAACTCTTGTTTTTATTTGTCCACGTCAATAAGTCGAATCGCCTTAACTATGAGTGTAGCCCAAACTCGACGGAAAAATTAAACAAGGGCCGAATCCATAACAGAATCAATGATTAAGGGTTTAATATGAAAAAATAATTGATTAGAGGCTTGCTACTTAAAATAGGTAAAATTCAAGGGATTAAATTATGCTTTTTGCCAAAAATAATAAGAGTTGTCTCATTACCTTTGGAATGTTTATACAACCTAATTAAGGGTCCATTCAAAGTATTATTTAAAATTAATGCACTTAATTTTTTTTTTTTTTTTAAGAAAATGCACTTCGTTTTTTTTGTCATTAAATTATGTAGGGTCATTAGATTTTGACCAAAATATATAATTATCCAACTTAAATTTTAAAAATATACCTTAATACGCAAAGTTGTAAAAGACGTTAGACGTGAATCAGGTAAACAAGATTCATTAATCAGTTTTTGTGTTTTTATTTTTTTATTTGTTAATCACCAAATTGTTATATAAATTAAATTAAAATATATATTATATTATCTAAAAATAATAACATAAAATTTTTTAATATAAAAAACGTGTATATGTGTATGATATATATTTAAACATGTTCAAACATGTATCATTGAAACAACTCAAAAATGAATATATAATAAAGCAAAAAAAATCCACAATAAAAAATATTTATGCTCATCATCGCTTAGCCGACAACCATGCAGCTAAAAATCATTTAGGAGCCGAA
The DNA here is from genome assembly GCF_963576675.1 of Euphorbia lathyris. Taxonomy (NCBI): domain Eukaryota; kingdom Viridiplantae; phylum Streptophyta; class Magnoliopsida; order Malpighiales; family Euphorbiaceae; genus Euphorbia; species Euphorbia lathyris. The sequence goes on along the minus strand of NC_088919.1, from coordinate 73,644,318 downwards.
AAACATCCATAGAGGCTAATCGGAAAAAATCGGAGCAAATTCTTGATTTCGAATGCCTGAGTGGGGCCTAAGTGGTGCAGGCGGCCTTGTTTTTTAATGGTGCTAATATTTGGTCCAAAACTTTAATAACCCCTTGAACTTTCAAAAGTTACAAATGATCCCTTATTTTATCGAATTGAATCCAATAATCTCTTATTTCTCAATAGAATTTATTGGATGCAGAAAATAGGAAACACGCGTCACTACATGTCAAAAAGAAAAGGGTAATTAATTATTAGTCTCTATATTTTGACAAAACACACTGTTTAGTCCCTATATTTTCAAAAACACATGGTAAAGTCCCTAACATTTTTCTCGGTGAACTGTTTATCCCTGTCGTTACTCTCATGAAGATTCTGTTAGTCAATTTGGATTTGCGTTCTTCTTTTCCTTTATTTTCCTTTCCTTTAAAACTCTAATGCATCTGAAATCAACTTTGAGTGTTATTCTTTTTTATTTTCTTCTTAATCGTTCAAATTCGTAAGCATTGGGTCTGTTCTTTTTCTTGTTCTCCATACAAATAGCTTCTTCTTCTAAATTGGATTTCATCTTCTGAAGTTTGAAGGTAAACAGTAAAGGGTAATTTAGTTATTTCCGAAGTCATAAATGGTAAAAAATCTAACAAACAGACGGAATGACTAAACAGTTCACTGAAAAAAAGGTTAGGGACCTTACCATATGTTTTTAAAAATATAGGGACTAAACAGTGTGTTTTGTCAAAATATAGGGACTAATAAATTAATTACCCAAAAGAAAATGTCAAATTGATAAATAATTAGAAACTTTTGAATGTTCACGGAACAGTTGAAGTTTTGAGGTTATTGAATATAATTGGAGAAGAATATGAGGTTATTGAATGCAATTAGATAAGAATATGAGATTATTTGTAACTTTTGAAAGTTCTGTGAGCAGTTGAAGTTTTAGATAAAGTACAAGGAACAACGGATAGGGGTGTGCATCGAACCAAAAAAAAACCGAATAACAAAATTACCAAAATACTTCACACCGACATCGGACCGAATAATATATAATTAGGTATCAGACTGTATAGTAACTGATGATAGGTTCCTTCGTACTTCGAGAATCTCCCGAGGTGTTGGGCCTCCGAGCTACGTCCCCGTGGGGAGGTCAGTCCCTGTATTCACTCCGACGATCAAGACAATTAATGATTCCAAGCGAGGTGCACAATTAAATAGTCGAAGTGCAGGGGTTAGAATGCATACCATTGAATGAGGTGTGGATGGGTATTTACAGATCTTGCTGATGGGCCTGGGAGCCCTGGTTGGCCCGATGGGCTTTCTATTTATCCCAGCGGGCCTGATGGGCCACACTCATATTCCTAATCAATATATAAAACTGAAATACAACCGAACCTAAATATTCGGTTCGGTTTGATTTTAAACCGAACAAACCAAATTTAATGTAAAAATAAAAACAATAAATAAAAATCACTATATTTCATCATTAAATTTACCTCAACAATAAAAAAATTTGAAATACTTTCAAAATATATTCATATTAGCTTATTATCTCAACAACAATAAACAAAATTCAACTTGTAAAAATTCAAATATTTGTGTATATATACAAAATAATATAAAATGTGTGTAGTTCGGTGCGGTTCGGTTTTTTATATTTTTTTTGTCAAACTGAACCGAACCGAATATCGAAATGCACGAAAAAATAAAACCAACGCCGAATCGAAGTGTTAAAAAAATCGAACCGAAAAACCGAATTCAATCAGCTCGGTTTGGTACGCGGTTTTCGTTGCACACCCTAACAGATATATTAAACAAAAAAAACCATATATATTCATTATTTACCATGAAAGGGACTAGTTGTTCCATCTAGGGTATATGAATAACTTTTTATGGAAGATACAAATGGGTCATTTTCTGTGTATTTTAGAGGTTAAAATTGCTTTTTCATAAAGGTATTTCTTAAAACATATTAAAAGGTAATTTGTTTTTTTGGGTAAAAGAATATATTTAACCATGATTGACTAAATTTATTTAGTGGTTCAGTGTTCAGGTGAGTATTACTGTTAAAAAGTAGGGATAAGGAACAAAAATATCACTAATGTTTACAGTCAGGAACAATTTTACCACTAACATCTTAAATAGTGCAATTTTACTCCTAACGTTAACAGCCAAGATCAATTTTACCCTAAGATTGTCAAGTTGGATCAATTTCAGATATTATTATAAAACATAAATATTTTGTTCCTTATTCTATACCAATTTTGCATATCATTTTGTTTTAAAAAAAAGATTTCACATTTTATGTGATTTAATAATAGAATTGGAGATTAATATTTATAAATTCCGTGAAATATTTTGAATTTTTTTTTTGTCCAACTCGTACAAAAAATATTACATTTTTTAAATTTTTTACACCTCTAATCATATGTTTATGATATGTTGCTAATGAGTGATAAACGACTAACATGTGAAATGTATATGACAAGATTCATGACCAAAAAGACAGTTTGATGAATTATTTCTCAAATTGACCCAACTTGACAATGTTATAGATAAAATTGCTCTTGGCTGTCAACGTGAAGAGTGAAATTTGCACCATTTTAGACATTAAGGGTAAAATTGCTCCTGACTGTAAACGTTAGGGGTATTTTTGCACCTTATCCCTAACGCAATATTTTTTTTTTGTAAATGCATTCTATAGGATCAGTTTGTTTCAGCTGATAATTGACAACTTTTGTTATTGTTGTTGTTGTTAGTTGCTTACTGTTGCAGTTAGTTGTTTATTATTGTGGTTAGTTGTTTGTTATTAGCTTACTTTTTTTTTTTTGGTAGAAAAGGAAAAGAAAAACGAATAACAACAAACTACCCAGGAATTGGCCTAGGGAAGCTAACCCCAATCCTATCTTCTAAGAGAAGATGAGAGATGAAACTAGGGGAAACAGGAAGGGTAGTAACGCCTAACGTCCCTTCATGGCCCGCCGCCGCCAAGCGATCAGCAACACGATTCTGCTCTCTAAAAATGTGTCTGAACTCTACGAACTCAAAGGAGGAGCAAAGCCTTATAATAGCTTTGATGAGGTTGCGACTGTTAAGACCCATAGAATGATTCTCAGAAATCATTTTGATTGCTTCCAAATTATCAGACTCCACAGAGAGCCTCTTAACACCCAGCCTTTTAGCAAGATTGATTCCAGTAAGAATAGCCCAGAGCTCCGCAGAAAAGGAAGAACCCAACCCTAAATTCTGGGAGAACCCAGAAAGCCAGACGCCCCCTACATCTCTAAGCACACCTCCAGCCGCAATCTTACCGTTACTGAGGCAGGAACCATCAGTATTCAGCTTCACAACCCCCTCTCTTGACCTGCTCCATCCCACGAGATGGACATCACAACACTGAGAGGCTCTGGCAAGGGACTCTCCTTTGAAACTATCGATAATAGAGAAAAGTTTTTTCGAGAAGAAATCAGCTAAGTTTGTCATAAAAACAGTTTTATCTCCAAAAATCTCCTCGTTTCTCCATTTCCAAACTTGGTGACAGATAATAGCAAAGAAAATGTCACCATGCTCCATGTATGGAAGCAACTTTCCTCTAATACCATCAGAGAACCAGTCGACCTCAGAATGTGCCATGAAGGAAGAGAAAATATGGTGTGGGAGAATTTTCCTCCAAACCTCTTTACTATTAGAGCAATCTCTAAGAGCATGGCACAAAGTCTCAATATGGCCTCTGCATCTACTGCAAGCTCCAGAATCAGCCAAGTGCCTTCTGTGCCTATCCGAATTAGTAAGAAGCCTGTCCTTAACGCCCAGCCACAGGAAACTCCTAATACGGAAAGGAACTTTAAGGGTCCAAATCGACTTCCACACATCCGAGGGAGGATCAGATCTAAAGAGAGAGAAAGCTTCAAAGGCCGATTTGCAAGAATAAACTCCATTGTTAGTCAGCGCCCAACAGTGCCTATCCAAGTCTTCCTCTTGATTACTCACCTTCACTCCCCGCATTCTAAGGAGAGTCTCAAGGCTAAAGAAAGTATCAAACTTTGACCAGATCCAGTCCCCTTCCGAGTCAAAGTTTGTTATTAGCTTACTAATTATTAGTGTTTGGTAGAATTCAGTAGAATCTGTTTGTTTTAGGTGTTAGCTGATAAATGTTGTTGTTGTAATTAGATATTTACTGTTGTAGTTAGTTGTTTGTTGTTGCGACTAGTTGTTTGTTATTACCTAATTAATTATTAGTGTTTGGTAAACTTGTGATGAAATGTTGTTGTTATTATGTAAAATGTCCAATATAAGCATGTTTTAAATTAATCAATGAATAAATTATAAAAAATAATATCTAAATTAATAAAAAATAATCTAAAACACTAAATAATAATTAAAAATAATAATTTACTAAACAAACTAAAATCTTGATCCGTAGGCTACAATATTATAGAAATAATGTTAAAGAAGAAATATGTTTTGTGAAAAATAAGAAGGATAATCAATATCAAATAAATACAAACAGTTTTTGGTGAAAAGCTTCAAAACTTTATTGTTTTCATTAAAAAAGCTAAAAGTTATTGTTGTATAAACCTAACCAAACACTATATTTATTGCGGTTTGAAGTGAAATGCCAACGTTGTTCTGAAACGATGAAATAAACACCCTCTAAATAATTTAATATTATTAACCAGTCAACCCAATTTTAATTAGTAATAAACGGAAATAAATTACCAATTAATAAATTTTAATAATCTCATTTTCTTGTCTATTTGCATTCAATAACCTCATATTCTTGTCCAATTGCATTCAATAACTCCAAAACTTCAACTGTCTTGCGAACTTTCAAAAATTTTTAATTAGCATTTTCTTTTTAACATGTGGTAAGCTTTTTGAAATGTGACGGAGCGTATCTCACATTTTCCTCATCCAATAAATTCTATTGAGAAATAAGGAATTATTTAATACAATTAGACATGAATAGGGGAATATTTACAACTTTTGAAAATTCAGGGGACAATTGAAGTTTTAGACTGAGTACATCGGCAAGAGATGTACTAAACCTGTAATTTATATGATTAAATAGTGTTTTTTTTATAAGAATGATAATTATTTAATTCATATGGAAAATAGTAAATATCGACATAAATAATTAAAAAATTACAATTGAGAAGTACATCAGAAAAGTTTGAATGTGCATCTTCAATATCATAGATTGTGATAGAGCAATAGTAAACAGTACTTGAAACTGTTTTGATACAACGACGAGAAATACGCTTCTCCCAAAATCGATTCCTTAATCTCTTTTTCTTGGAATAACTTCATGATCTTTCAATAAGTCAGATCTATGTAATGGACAAAACTCTTGATTAAAGAGTGTTAAGGGGGAGAAAGTAGATGTGACAACACACGATCCGATTACACGACATGAAATCGCACTTAATTTTAGTGTTTGAGTTTAGCTTAGTAGGTAATGTGTTATTTTTGGGTTAACACGAAACTGACACGCAAATTTTTGGGTTGGGTTAGGGTTGATATGCTAACCGAAAAATGACACGAAATGATACGAATATTTAAATTATTATTATATTCTCTCGTGTTTTTATATGTCACTTTATTAATAAAAATAATAAAATTATAATTATTACTTACAAATATGATTCGAACCTCCTAATTATTATAAACACATTACATGGCCCTTAACATGATATTAGTGGACTTTTCGATGGTTAGTGTTAACATATTAATCTAAAAATGACAAAGTATTTAAAAATAATATCATATCTTCTTATATTTTTTAAAATTATCATTAATATATATGCATAATAAAATTACATGCAACCCGAAAACACGACACAAAATCAACACTAACCTGAACAGATTAACACGATTGTGACACAAAAGTTTTTGAATTGGTTTTGGGTTTACTTTTTTTAACATAAATCAGTAAATGACATGACAGAAACACGACTCTAACATTATTATTGTCGGGTATTAGGAGAAAGCAAATTTATATAAAAAAAAAAAAGCAAGAAAACAAAGAAGTTGAGAGCGTGTGAAATAGGGAACTTTGGATTGCAATATTTGCTGTAAAAGGAGAAAGAATATTCTCGTGTGCACAAAGAACAAACTTCAAAAGTTTCACTTTGCACCTTATACATTTTGAGGGAAAAAGAATAGGGTATAGCCAGTAAACTTGAAAATGTAATAAAAAGTCACTTAATTTTATATTTTTTAAAATTGGGATAAGGTACCAAAATAGGTCTAAGGTTTTTAGGGAAGTACCAATTTAGGCTCAACGTTCAAAATAACACTAATATAGGTTTAACGTTCACAACATAATATCAATTAAGGCTTAACGTTTACAATATAGCATCAATTTAGGCTTCACGTACAAAATAGCACCAATATAGGCTTAATGTTTACAAAATAATACGAATTTAAGCTTAACGTTTACAAAATATATACAATTTAAGTTAAACGTCATAATTAAATTAACCATATTATATTCTTTCCCTATTAACTTTATATGTTATCTTTTTATTTAGTTCTATATTCTTATTTATTATAATACAATTAATTAGTATTCTTGCCCATTAAGATTTTATATTTGTTTTTCATCAATAATTCCATGACTACTAAATTTCATTGCTCATGTAATATATGCAAACTAAAAGTAATTGAATATCCCCAATATTTCGAACACTGACAATTATCAATACTTTTAGTTTGCATATATTACACGAGCCATGGAATTTAGGAATAATGGAACGGATGATGAAAAACAAATATAAGGTTTTAATTGGCAAGAATACTAATTAATTGTATTATAATAAATAAGAAAATAAAACTAAATAAAAAAAAATAACATATAAAGTTAATAGGAAAAAAATATAATATGGTTAATTTAATTGTGACGTTTAGCTTAAATTGGATATATTTTGTAAACGTTAAGCTTAAATTCGTATTATTTTATAAACGTTAAGCCTATATTGGTGCTATTTTGTACGTGAGGCCTAAATTGATGCTATATTATAAACGTTGAGCCTAAATTGATATTATGTTGTAAATGTTAAGCCTATATTGGTGCTATTTTGAACGTTGAGCCTAAATTGGTACTTTCCCAAAAACCTTAGACCTATTTTGGTACCTTATCCCTTTAAAATTAGTACCACTAAACTTTAATTAACGCTTCAAAATGATTGTTGATGTCCTCAAAATAGAAAATTCCAAGAATTTGTGATATTTTAAATAACTTTAATTCTTCACATTTTTGGTTTTGTGGTTATTTAGATTTGTTTGGTTAAGAGAAATGAAGTGAATTTTTAGAGATAGAAAGCTCAAGAAACTGTGGTTTTGACAAATAAAAAAATTGGTTCATAGTAAATGTAGTTCTAAACAATTTTGAGGGCCCGTTTATTTTACCTACTGTTTGCTGTTGCTGGTTGTTGTTTACTGTTACGGTTTGTTGTTTGATGTTACGATTTGTTGTTGCTGTTACGGTTTGCTGTTTGTTGTTGGAAAAAACTGTTTTTCCAAAAAGCAGAGATTCTCTGCTTTTATAAAAGGCTGCTTTTCGGGTGTAAAAGGCAAACAGGAGATCACTAACCAAACACATAATGCTGCTTTTCAATTGTAAAAGGCAAACAGGATGTCACTAACCAAACAACTAAAACTCTCTCTTTTGAAGTGAAAAGACAAAAGGGGACCTGAAAAGGAGCAACCAAACACCCTCTGATTTTTTTTAATATTGTTATTTTAAAATAGTCAACCGCGAATTGTTGTTTACAGGACATAATGTTATAAAATATAAAATTGAGTAACTTTTAGGGTAAATTACATCAATGACCACTAAACTTTACTCATTTATATGTAATAACCATTAAACTTCAAATCAACGCCTCAAAATGACCACTAACGATTTCAAAATAAAACAAATTCAAGAATTGATGATATTCTAAGAAACTTTGATTTTTCAAAATTTTCGTTTTAAGATCATTTAAGTGTTATTTGGCTAGGAGAGAAACTGAATTTTTAGAGAGAGAAAGTTCCAGAAATTGTGATTTTGAAAAATAAAAAACGTGGTTTCATGGTAACCATTGTTCTAAACAACTTTAATTCTTGAACATTTTCATTTTAAGGTCGTTAACGAACACTTTGAGACGTTAGTTTATTTAAAGACTGTAACGTTGAAAAATATAAAGTTGAATGGCTTTTCTGTTACGTTTTGAAATTCCACGGTGATACCTTGAAAATTAATATAGTTCAGTAACTATAGGTCATAACAACTGAACTTTACCCATTTTAATATTGTGGTCACTGAACTTTAATTATTTGGCCACTGAACTTTACACTTTTTAACACCGATGGTAACTCAACTTTAACTAATTCTTCAAAATAACCGTTAACGATCTAAAAATGCAAATAGTTCAAGATGACATTTACCATGAAACCACATTTTTTATTTTCCAAAATCACATTTTTTGGAGCTCTCTCTCTCTAAGAATTCACTATCTCTCCTAACCAAACAACACCTGAATGACCTCAAAACGAAAATTTTCAAGAATTAAAGTTTCTTAGAATATCATTAACTTTTCAAATTTTTTATTTTAAGGCTATCGACGGTCGTTTTGAGGCGTTGAGTGGTCACCGATGTTAAAAAGTGTAAAGTCCAATTGGTTATACCGTTAAGAATCGAAGTTCAGTAGCCACAATGTTAAAATTTATAAAGTTCGGTAGCCATGAGTATAATTTACCCGTGTAATTTACCAAAAAAATATCTCATTCAAATGAAAAAATGTTTACACAAGGACATGAATAATTCATCTGATTCATTCCATAAAAAGGACCTATGGTTTTATAGCCTTTTTGTATAGGGACTTGAATTCAACTCTGCCAACAACTTTTTTGAAAACTGTCAAAAAGTTAAAAAGAAAAATAGTTGAGAGGCTGAATCAGAAATTTTACAGTCTATTTTTCAGTAAAAAACGAACCTTTTTCCATGGTGGAAACACGGGTTTCAATTTCTGATACGGTAACACAATTAACATTTGAGGAACACAATCCTTTTATCTCGGGTAAATTACACCTATGGCCATGGATGCAATTTACCCGATTAACATTTGTAGAACATAACCCTTTTATCTCTTTCAAACTCATCAGAAGTCTTCGCTATAGTTTCATTAATCCGATTAACATGATAAGAAATGGGTGTTGCTAATTACCGCTCTCTATTGGATAATTTTGTCATTTTCATTTTTTTTTCAAAACTGAAATTGTCTTTTTTGCGAATTTTTTTTTACCCGTAGGCGGAAATTGTGACGGCATAGGGTAAAAAAAATCGCAAAAAATGTATCTCGTCCAATTTTTCCGACTCGTCATCATCCATTTCCGGGGTTCTCGGTTTGTAACTCATCAATTATTTTCAGAATTTCAATTTTGATCGGAAGAAAAACCATTCAATAACGTATATTTTCACGAAAAATGTATCTCGTCCAATTTTTCCGACTCGTAATCATCCATTTCCAGGATTCTCGGTTTGTAACTTATCAATTATTTTCAGAATTTCAGTTTTGATCGGAAGAGAAACCATTCAATAACGTATATTTTCACGAAAAATGTATCTCGTCCAATTTTTCCGACTCGTAATCATCCATTTTCCGGGTTCTCGGGTTGTAACTCATCAATTATTTTCAGAATTTCAGTTTGGATCGGAAGAAAAAAAAATCAGTTTTTTAAAAATAATATATGAAAATGGCAAAATTGTCCAATAGGAAGTAGTAACTAGCAATTTAGGGACGGTATATAGCAATCCACTAAAAAAACAGAACACGGGTATCAATTTCTAACACGATTTTAACAAAAGACATTTGAAGGACACAACGGTTTTATCTCTTTCAAACTCATCAGAAGCCTCGGCTGTAGTTTCATTAATCAGATTAACATGATAAGAAATGATAACACGATGGTAACAGAACACGGGTACCAATTTCTAACACGATTGCAACATAAGACATTTGAAGAACACAACCGTTTTATCTCTTTCAAACTCATTAAAAGCCTCTGCTATAGTTTCATTAATCCAATTAACACGAGAAGAAATGATAACACAGTTGTAACAGAACACGAGTACCAATTTCTAACACGATCGTAACAAAAGACATTTGAAGAACACAACAGTTTTATCTCTTTCAAACTCATTAAAAGCCTCTGCTATAGTTTCGTTAATCCGATTAACATGATAAGAAATGATAACATGATCGTAACAGAACACGGGTACCAATTTCTAACATGATTGCAACAAAAGACATTTGAAGAACACAACCGTTTTATCTCTTTCAAACTCATCAGAAGCCTCCGCTATAGTTTTAATAATCCGATTAACACGAGAAGAAATGATAACACAGTTGTAACAGAACACGAGTACCAATTTCTAACACGATCGTAACAAAAGATATTTGAAAAACACAACCGTTTTATCTATTTCAAACTCATTAAAAGCCTCTGCTATAGTTTCGTTATCCGATTAACATGATAAGAAATGATAACACGGTTGTAACAAAACAAAACACGGGTACCAATTTCTAACACGATCGTAACAAAAGAAATTTAAAGAACGCAACTGTTTTATCTCTTTCAAACTCATCAGAAGCCTCTGCTATAGTTTCGTTAAATTAACGTGATAAGAAATGATAACACAATAACAGAACACGGATATCAGTTTCTAACACGATCATAACAAAAGAAATTTGAAGAACCCAACCGTTTTATCTCTTTCAAGCTCATCAGAAGCCTCTGCTATAGTTTCATTAATCCGATTAACATGATAAGAAATGACAACACGATCGTAAGAAAACACAGGTACCAATTTCTAACACGATCGTAACGAAAGAAATTTGAAGAACACAACCGTTTTATCTCTTTCAAACTCATCAGAAGCCTTAGCTATAATTTCATTAATCCGATTAACATGATAAGAAATGATAACACGATCGTAACAAAAGAAATTTGAAGAACACAACCGTTTTATCTCTTTCAAACTCATCAGAAGCCTGGTTATAGTTTCGTAGTTAATCCGATTAACATGATAAGAAATGATAAATTATGACAAGTTGGACTAATCACACTTCCTAAGATTTACACTAAACTTACTCTATCGGGACGCTTTCTGTTATTGCAACGTCAACTGATTCCGGTGGTGTTATCGTCATCATCATTTCGATAGCTTGAGTTTCAGGCACTGTTTGTAGGGACTGAGTGTAGTGGAACTCGATCTGTAATCGCTGATGAAGAGGCGTTGATGCCATTAAACCTTTCTTAATATCTGCTTGTAGTTCCCGGATTGGAATTGCGGCTAAGAAGCTCTTTATATACTCCTTGCAAGCGTCTTTTCCTCGGCAAACAACTTCAGCTTCGGCTTCTTCTTCCTCGTTGTTCATCAGTTCCTCAGGCCTGATTGTTAGCGCACGAGCTTCCTCCCTTTGCGTCACCGTGCTCTTTGGTTCAGTAGCAACGGCCACAATCTGCTTATCGCCTGTAGTTTTCTCATCAGACGGCTGCTGAGTATTTGGCAATTTGTGAATGGCTGTGTTTCGGTCGAATTTCAAAATGTATGCCTGAGTGCAACCTTCGTATAGCCGTTCTCCTAATGTGTCGATGATGTAGTAAGCTTCGGGTTCAACCTTGAGGATGAAAAAATGGTCATTCCAACTCACTATATACACCTGAGGTTCACTGCTGTTAATTCGTTCTGATTCGATGCGACTAATCTCATCCCATATGCTATCAAATGACATGGCACCGCGCAGAAAGTCGAATCTTCCTTCATCCATTCCGTCGGGGTGGAAAAACCCGATAAAGGACTTTCCAGGAATGACAGAAAGGGAGCGTATTTTGGCTTGGAGAACTGTTTCAAGGTCAAAATGCTTGTCCGGGAATTGCTCCCGGTATGTCTCGTTCTCGCAGAGGTTCCTCCATTCCATCGATCCTTCTCTGATCAGACTATCGAACTGTGACTTGATCGGCATCATATCGTGATTGTTCTGAAGCCAATCAGCAATCACCGCAACAAGAGCAGTACATGCACTTTCACCTGCAGCCCGTTCACTTCGTTGATCGATTGAAGCAAAGAACACCTCTGTTTGAAGCTTCATGTGTCCGTCACGACTAATAATTTCTTTGTTTTCCCAGCTGCCAACAGCAAAATTGTCATCTCCGAACTCAGAAACTGATGATCGATTCGCAGATGAATCTTCATCCGCTTTTTGAAGCTGCAAGCAAGTTCAAACAATTGAAATTCAGAAGCAGTTCTAATGTTCTATCGTAAATGATCAACAGGTTCGTTCATTCATTGAAAACATTGACTCGGGTTCAAATAAAAAAAGGGGCGGCCCGGTGCACTACGCATCCCCGCTTAAGCAAGGGTCCGGGAAGGGGTCCCACCACAAGGGTGTACTGGGGGCAAGCCTTTCCCTGCCAATTTTTTGGCAAGAGGCCGCTCCTAAGACTCGAACCCGTGACCTCTCAGTCACACGACAACAACGTTTACCATTGCGCCAAGGCTCACCCTCATTGACTCGGGTTCAAATATAAGCTTAAAATATGAGAATTAAATTACACGAATATCTTACCCCAAGAGGACCTGCATCATCAGAGCTAAGTTGCCGCCGATCAAAATCAATGTCATCCCCACCTTCTTCTCCATACGCCTTCTTCAACAATGGCTCGCCTTTAGCTTTAGGAGATCGAAAACTCAACTTCCTCTTCCTCCAAGGCAGTATGCTACGTTTCGAGCTTTGAAACAGAGGCGGCTCAGATGTTTGAGTTAACTCCTCAGTTGTTGAGCAACCCACATGGGACATACGATTACTGTAATAAACCCAATCCTCAATATTATCATTTTTCCTCATATCCGAATAAAATGACTCTCCGGCACAATTTGCATACGCCAGGGTGCCATAACTAAACGACTTCCTAAAATTAACACTAGACTCCTCCTTGATCTCATCTGATTCCCCTTCCTCATAATCATCAATCGAATCCGTGTCAAATGGGTAATTATACTCACCATCATCGCTCCTGGCAGAACATCTGCCATCACTTCCCTCTTCCTCACGACAAGCTTTTTTAGCTCTCCTCGTTGATACATACTCCGTAAAAATCTTTACCTTTCTGAGACCAGCTTTAATCGCAGAAAGCTCATCCTTCTCAGGCGAAACAGTTTCAGCTGACTGAGGCGGTGATGAATCAGGGACTATCGCTCGTTGTATAGGCTCTTCCGGAGCAGTTCTCAATTCCAATAAGCTAAGTGATATCTGTAACATCAATCCAAACTTCAGAATAACAAACAAACGCAAAATTTCGGGATAAACAAACACGAAAAATACAGGGAATCCGAAAACATACACAGAGGAAGACTTGAGGCTCGGGAGAACCCGAATGAAGCGAAAGAGGGAGCCTTAGCTCCATCTCTTTTGGTTCAGCAGTAGAAGCATATTCAGCAAGATTCAGAAACGCAGTTCCAATTGTAGGAACCTTGTTCATCGGCCCGCGATTCGCTCCCTGAATTAAACAATAAAATCATCCAAACACATTAAAAAACACTATAATTACGCAATCAAGAGATCAATTCTAGAGATCAGATTAGAAAAATTGAAATCAAATCATCAAGTTCAACAGCTCTCACATCAATGGATAATCCGATCAAAATCAGAAAGATTTCAAAAAAATTGACACCGGAAAACATTATCTAACTAATTAAACTTTTCAATCAGTAAACGAGAACTGAAAAAATTAGGGGGAAAATCGAGAAACATACATTGAAGACGGTAAAAGCGATCTCCCAAGGATGAAACACATTCTCTTTCTGAGGAGATAAAGTGCAGAGATTCTGAAATTCCTCATCCCATTCAACGGCGTCGTTTTCCTCACCGGAAACCTCAACTTCTTTAGTAAAATTCCTCTTCACCGTCCGTCTAAACGAACTCAACGCAAACTTTGGACCTTTCCAACGAATCTCAACCGTTAATCTACTACCTGACCCTATTTCCTTTTCTTCTCCAGATTCCTTCACCAGATCCCACCCTTCCATCCTCCGAACAACCAATTTCACCTCATACTTCCGAGGACCTAATAGCGGCCACGGCCGCCACCGCATCATCTTCACCACCATTCCTCAAAAAATCCCCAAATGTAAAACTACAATCAAAATCCCCAAAATCTCCGAATTCGAACAAAATCCTCAAATTCTTCCTTCTTCCTGTGGTGCTAAAGAAGACGGAGAAATGAAAATTGATTATTGGGATTTCAGAGAGAGATAAAAAGGAAGAAGAAGAAGAATACGGCGTTATACAGAGAAAGAAGTTTAGGTTAGAGAAAAAGAGACAAATATGAGTTAACTATGGTTTATTTAAAAGGGGGGAAAAAGGACCGTTAACGGTGACCGGTGATCGGGGTGGGTGGGGTGGGGAAGAGAGTGAGGTGGTGGTGGACCGGTGGTCGGAAAAAGGGTAAAAAGAGCAGAGATTTTTTAAGAATTGGGAGGTTTCCGACTGTAACGGCGTATTAAATTTTTCTAGCTATGAACAAAGCTATATTAGCTGTTGACTTGACTTGAAGCTCTTCTACCTGTTTTTTCTGGGTAAATTACACCCATAGCCACTGAACTTTACTGATTTTCACAATATGGTCATTAAATTTCAGAACGTTATATAGCTTCAAAAACTACTGAATTTTATATTTTCTAGGCTTCAAATGGTCCAAAAACTGTAACTGACTTTCTGAATTTCAAAACGTTACAGCTAACATCATCAACTTCTTTATTTGGAATTAAATTAAAGATTTTCAAAATATCTGATGTTGCGTCTAACTAATCTGCTGATACATTGATAAAAGAGAAAAAAACTCTCAAAATCACTGATTTTAACATATTAGAGGGATTATTTGTTTCAAATAAACAAGTTGAGGGGTTAGTTATAAACTTTTGAAGTTCATGGGGTCAATTACAGTTTTTGAACAACTTGAGAAAACTAGTGTTTTAGAGAAAAAAAAAAAGCTTAAAAAAATAGTGATTTTTAGAAAATAAAAACGGTGGTTTTATGTAGAGGTGGCAATTTCGTGTTTTGTGTCAAAATCGTGTTATCTCATATATATGTTCCATATGGGTTTATATGTTATAAATGCTAAAAAAAAATGATTTTCGTGTCAATCGTGTCGTGTCAGTCGGGTTGGCTCTGTAATCGTGTTTTCGTGTAAAAAATTGCCACCCCTAGTTTTATGGTAAACAGTGGCGAATACAAGATTGGTCTATTGGGGCAAAATTTTCACCTGCGTCCATTAAAAAAATTTGCTTAATCGAACTCGTTTTTTGTGTGCGTACATATACATGTTATCATCTTAGTGGTTTAGAACTAATTTTTACGTACCACTGTAAAACTTCTCAAAATTAAGCTAGATTTGAACTGTAAAATTAAGCTTGAGTCGTTTTTGTCGAATATCATATATTAATCAAGTTTAATTTTGTAACTAAATACAAATTCAAAGAGTTAATTAACCATCGCAAACTTTATTTTATCAAAAACATGATAATAAGGTTAGTTTCAACGGCCGGGAACCAAAACTATCAATAATAGGAGGAGATCGACCTAGGCTCTTCCAGGTCCCTCCTTGTCTCCGTCCCTAATGGTAAATAGCGTTTTAAATAACTTTAATTCTTGAAAGATTTTCATTTTAAGATCGTTAACGGTTATTTTGAGGTTTTAGTTAAAGTTCAGTGATCATAATATTACAAAGAGTAAAGTTAAGTGACTTTTTATGTTGCATTTTGAAATTTAGTAGTCATACTGTAAAAATGAGTAAAGTTCAGTGGTCTAGGTGTAATTTACCCTTTTTCATTCGTCATTATTATTTTCCTTTTTTAACCTTTACTTTTTATTTTATTACCATTTTATCCGCAATAAATAGCATAATTTGGTGGATACTGGCTGGATACTGATCTGATCTTCTTTTTTTATTTTTATCTTTTATTTTTTCCTTTTATAATTATTAGGTTGCGCAAATTTAATTGAAAAAAATGTGTTTTTTTATTTAAAAAAAATGTGTTTTTTTTTATTTTAAAAAAATGTGTTTTAATAGAAGGAAATTGTAAAGGGGTAAATGAGTTGAGCCGCTTGCGATCGGCTCGATAAAAGCTCGATCATATTGTTGAGTTAGAGCGCGGTGAAACTCGGTTCGAAAGCTTTCGAGTAGGCTCGGTTATAGGTTAATGAACAAGCTCGATTATAATATTCATGAAAACTGGAGAGGTATGGTTGTAAATGAGCGGCTCGACGTTTAGCTCGATAAAAGCTCAATCATGTTCGGTCGATTTATAAATGAGTCGAGTTTGAGCAAGGTGAAACTCGGTTCGATACTCACAAACATGTTCGGTTGTAGGTTCATAAAAAAGCTCGACTATGACATTCACAAAGACTCGTGAACATGTTTGGTTCGATTATTTTTCTAACAATATTATTTCTATAAAAAGGAAAATGTAAAACTGCGTAGTTTTGTGTGAAACTTTAGTTTTGGAAATTTTAAAACTACGTAGTTTTGTGTTAAATAAAATTCAAATGAATATTAATTAATGAGATGTTCGTGAGTAAGGTTCATGGACAGAATTAACGAAATACTCGCGAGCAAAGCTCGTAAATAAATAGAAGGCAACTCAATAACAACTCATGAATAAAATGTTACGCTCGAGCTCGTCATTTTTCTACAAACCGAACATGAACAAGCCAAGTTCGGCTCGACTCAGCTTGAATACACCTCTTATTTAGGCTTAAAATACAAAAAGCAGTTCCTATAAATGAAAACAAACTGATTAAAAAAAAAATTTAAAGCATTTGAATACTTAAATATTTATTAAATACCACCCCCAAATTATTTATTACCGCTCCCATTGGACTTTTTTGCCCTTCTCATAATTTTGATCAAAAACTGAAAATTCTCTCTCCAAAATCATAAACCCGAACAACAATAATTGATGTGTGATAACCCGAACTCCAAAAATGAATGATTACGAGTCGGAAACATTAAAATTTACATTTTTTTATCAAAGAACTCATGAAAATAATACATATTTTTCATGACGATTTTGTATTTTTCATCACAAAAAATTGGAGAATTTTGCATTTTTCAAAATTTGGTCTAAACGGATGGCGCATTCCCCCGGCCCATGGCAGGAGCGGATGGCGCATTCCTCCCGGCCCATGGTGGGGGCGGATGCGCCATCTGTTCCCGCCATGGGTCGGAGGGAATGCGTCATCCGTTTAGGCCAAATTTTGAAATTTTCTCTCATATTTTTTTTCAGTTTTGCAAAATTTGTACGCAAAGATAAAATTCTCCAAATAGAGGCGGTGATAAGTAATTTGGAGCGGTAAATAGCAAAACCCTTATTTATCTTACCCAACTCTAATCTATATCAACATCTGAATTCTAGGGTATAGATTAAGTGTCAATTTGAGTTGTAAAACCTAATAAATTTTAAGTGATTAATAGTGTATTTCTTATTAAAGATTTTGTAAATGTTTTTTTTTTTGAACTTCAAAATGGAATTTTGAGTGGTATTCAATATTAAAAAAACAAGGGTAATTAATTTATTAGTCCCTATATTTTGACAAAAAATACTGTTTAGTTCCTATATTTTCAAAAACATACGGTAAGGTTCCTAACTTTTTTCTCGATGATGAACTGTTTAGTCCTTAACGTTTTTTTCGGTGAATTGTTTTGTCCCTGTCGTTAGACTCTTATGAAGATTCTGTTATTAGTCAATTTGGATTAGCAGAAACATCTTTCGTCATCATTGAAGCAGTTGGCAGTAAACATTAGTTGAGAATATGGAGGAAATTAAACTCATCATTGAGAGTAAGAGGATTTCCACCTTCAATTCTAACAGGAAGAGTAAGCGAGAGAGATTTGAGTTGATTTCTACCTTCAATTCAAACAGGAAGAGTGAGTATGAGTGATTCGATTATGGGTTAGAGATTCAATCCTTTCTCCATTTCTTTGTGAGTGCGAGTTGTGAGAGAAAGAGATAGCTAGAGATGTGAATTGCTTTTAACTGATAAATTGTAAAGGGTAATTTACTCATTTTTGAATTTATAAACGGTAAAAAATCTAATAAACGGACGGAAGGACTAAACAGTTCACTGAGAAAAAGATTAGGGATCTTACCGTGTGTTTTTAAAATACAGAGACTCAACAGTGTGTTTTGTTAAAATATAGAGACTAATAAATTAATTACCAAAAAACAAAGATAGACCCGGCCAGATTAAAAATTTAAATAGTAATTATGTGTTTGTCATTGACATCATTTTCAACTTTGTAAATATCAAAATATAAGAAAATGAGGAAAAAGAAACAAGAAAATATTCTAGTAAAGATGGTGACAAAAGAGAGGAAAAGGTAAAGAGCAATTGCGTTAATATGGACTCTGATGACCACGTAAATTTGGTCATTCACCGTTAAATCTAGACGGATTAAAATCTTAAGGTGGAGATTCAAAACATCATAAGGCTTATATTTAATCCGCTTAAGTCTAACGATGAATGACCAAATTTACAATTAAATTAAGTTAGGTTATTCTGAGGGTTAAATACATCGTTGGTCACTGAACTTTTATAGTTATTTCATAATGGTCATTCAATTTCAATTAAATCATTATAATAACTTCAAGAGCAAAAAGAAACGGAAAAGTAATGTAACTGTCATATCTGTAATAGTCAACTTTCACAGCTGACCGAAACGACGTGTGTTGTTTCGATCAGTGGTGAAAGTTGACTAGTGATGTGAGTGCCACATCATTTTTTCCATGTCTTTTTTGCTTGAAGTTACTATTGTGACTTAGGGCGGCCCAGTGCATTACGCGTCCCCGCTTAACTATTGTGACTTAATTGAGATAAAATTCAAAGTTCAAAGATGTTATTAAGATAAATTGAAGTTGAGTAACCATCTTAAAACAATTATAAAAATTCAGTAATCAATCGTGCATTTAGCTAAGATCCACAATAGTATAATATTGGGATAAGGTACTAACTAAGGGGTGTTTGGTTGCTCTTTTTCGTACTATTGTTTGCCTTTTCACTTTAAAAGTGAGAGTTTTAGGTGTTTGGTTAGTGACCTTCTGTTTCCCTTTTACATTCGAAAAGCAGCATTAGGTGTTTAGTTAGTGACATCCTGTTTGCCTTTTACACTTGAAAACAACCTTTTACAAAAGCAGAGAATCTCTGCTTTTTGGAAAAGCAGCTTTTTTCAATAGCAAACAGCAAATCGTAACAGCAAACAGCAAACAGTAGGTAAAACAAACAGGCCATAAAATAGGCCTATGGTTTTTGGAGAAGTATAAATTTAGGCTCAACGTACAAAATAACACCAATATAACTTTAACGTTTAAAAAATGGTATTAATTTATGCCTCGATAACGGAACGAGACACGTCATTGATATTACTCCGTTAAGTTCTGCCAATTGTACGTGGAGGGAGAAATCAGAACTTAATGGAGTAATATCAATGACGTGTCCAATTCGTTATCGAATCCTAAATTTATACCTTTTTTAAATAGTAGACATATATTGATGTTATTTTGTACGTGAAGACCAAATTGGTACTTTTCCAAAAACCATATCCAATATTTCCTACTAAATGACAACTTTCAATCTTTTCTGTTGTGATTAATAATGCCTATGTTTTTTTGTTGTAACCAATGTTATTGGTGCGGCATTCGCGTCGGCCATGTCGTGCGGGTGCGCCCCTAACCTAACAGTTAATCGATTGCACCTCTCTGCGTGTGAGAGAGCATTTTCCCTAGTAATTACTTAAAGGCTTGTAAATACCATTTACTTATAAACTAGTTAAGTTTATCCTTTATTTCCTATGTGAGATGTGAATGCTTAATTTTCTTTTATCTTCTTCCAAACCATTTTAAGCCGTTCACTTTGAGCATCAACTTCTCATTCATCACTTGTCCGTTTTGAGTTTATAATATATTTTTAAAAAGATCTCATTACAAAGAATACGTTGATATATTTTGATTTATTCTAAACTTAATTTATTCATTATATTTAAGACTCAAATTAACAAAAAATAACAAACAAAATGTTGTTTATAATTTATTTTGGATAAATATAATTTATAAAAATAATTTTAAATTAGTTATATATATTTAATATATATAAATATTATTTATTTATTTATTTATTACGTCATCCGGTTCGACCAATCCGAACCATCCAGTCTGACCAAGTGATCCGTGACCCAATTACCAATCCGGTTTGCCGTCGGGTCCAGTTCTGATAACATTGGTTGTAACTCATTTTATTTATCTCTTCTTTTGTTGTTTTGTTTAGATACTTCTTTAACATATAAATTCATCTAAGTGACAGTAATTATATACTCCAATGATCACAATAAAATATAGCCCTAATTAGTAGGTAATCTGTAAATTCCACTGTAACGGTAAATCCTCATCGAGATCTGTAGTTTATCCTGATCTTAGGAATGGGTGGACCTACGTTTACCTAAATTTTTTGTAACCAAAAAATGATCACAATAAAATATATGGGATTAGTTATTTTTTATTTTGCCAAAAAATATTGGATATGAATATATTTTTCTGATTTTTCGATATTTATTTTTAGAAAAATAAGTTAATGAAAAATCTTAAGTTAATCAAGTGAGAAATATATGAAAAAAAATAAGAATAAAAAATTTTCGCTTCTCCAATATTTTAAACCACATTAATTTTCGACAAAAAAAAAACGGAAAGTGAGTTTTACATGCCACATTATTCATATAGCTGTCTTTATTAATTTTAGACCTAATACATCACCAACTCCTTGAATTTGTCCAAAATAGTATATTGGTTCCCTGAACTTTGCAAGTGTCTCACCAAACTTGCTTATTTCGTATCACCAGCTCTCTAAACTTGTCCATAAAATTAGATTAGCTTCCTTAACTTTGCAAGTGTCTCACTAATTTCCCAAATTTTCTTATTCTGTAACAATTAAATACCCTAATAAATTACATAATTATTCTATAAAAAAGTAATTATTACTTTGTCATAATATATTAGTATTTAGTGCCTTGTACGTCCGAAATGTGAGAAAGGATCCATGTGGCAATAGTCAATGGTGAAAGTCGACTGTTAATCAAAAATGATTGTGACAGTAGCACATGTACTTCCGCAAATCACGTCAGTAGATGCATGTAAGAACATGTGTGACCTTGAGGTCTCATTTGACTGGTCCACGTGGCTTCAACGGTTAATATTGAGGAACGAGCGTCTAATTGATCCATATAAGAGGAAGCGTTTGATTGGTACACGTGTATTATGATAAATTATGTGATATGATATCCCTCCAACCGAAGTCTCTAGACCGAGGTGCTTTAGAACTTCGTTGTAAGGGACGGTCGAAGGTCGAATCCTTTTTATTACGGACCTGTGTAAGAGCCGGGGCGCATCCGTCCAGGCGTCTGTCACGTTGTTCGGGTTCTTCAAGAATTTATGCAACTTACCATATTCCACCATCTTATTCAGCTCTGTGGCCAATTGCCGAGAATCCTCAGTATCACTACCCTCACTCTTATGAAACTCGCAGTACATCTCATTATGGCAACACCGAAGGTTTTGACTTTCAAAGGATACTTGATGTGCTACCTATTCTTTTCAACTCAATACAAAATCTCTTTTTGGTCCGCGTGTGATTTGAACAAGCATTATTTGTTTTCAGAGACTCTTTTGTGCTTAATAGATCTGTCTTCTTCTAACCCTACGTAATAACGTTATGACTCCCCTGGACGCGTGTTCGGCCGAGCGTCTATCACTTTGTTCGAGCGCTTTCTCAAAATTCTTTAAGAATTTATCTAACTTATCATATTCCACCATCTTATTACGCTCAGTGGCCAATTGCCGACAATCCTCACGACCCTCACTCTTGTGAAACTCGCAGTACATCCCCTCGTGGCGACGCTCGAAGGTTTTAACCTTAAGAGGATACTAGATGTACTGTCTATTCTTTTCAATCCAATATAGAATCTCTGTAATACTTTGTTCCAATACCATGTAGATATTGTCCGCTTTGGTCCAAATCCAACACATTGGGCCTCACGGCTTTAAAACGTGTCTGAGTGTATTGGATTTTCATCTTACTAATAAGCCTCAATCACTCCCTCTCCATTTCCGACGTGGGATTCAATTTATTCCTGCCCCCATCGCCATTCCTTAGGGCCGCTCCTTGCTCAGGCCTTCTACTCCGGTGCCACCCTTTCCTAGACTGGGTCGTTATAGGCCTACCAGCTTCCGCCTAGTTCGTCCTCGAACCACACATCGTATGTGGAGAGTCGGCTCTGATACCAATTGTAACACCCTGGTCTAATACCATGTAGATATTGTCCGTTTTGGCCCAAATCCAACACATTGGGCCTCACGGCTTTAAAACGCGTCTACATGTATTGGATTCTCATCTTACTAATAAGCCTCAATCACTCCCTCTCCATTTCCGATGTGAGATTCAGTCATTCATGCCCCCATCGCCATCCCTTAGGGCCGCTCCTTGTTCAGACCTTCTACCCCGGCGCCACCCACTCCGAACTGGGTCGTTACAATCTCCTTTCGAGTACATTCAGTGGTACAAACATCGTGATTCCCCGAATATGTAATAGATTTTTTCTTTAAATAATAAATTAAAATAGAATGACTAAAAAATAATAATTAATGATAAATTGAATAAATTGTAAGATAAGGGATAACTTGTTGGCAATGGAACATTGACTTGTATAGTTGTATTTCAATTTCATGCATGTGATCATTGTATTGTATTTCCCACTTTCCTTTATAAAATAGACATTCCTTGTGTGAACTCTCTAGACATTAGGTTAGATGAGATGTGAAGTTTCCTATTTCAAACACTTTTAAAAAAAAAAATTAAATTTTATTTGGGACACATGATTCACCTTTATTGCCTTGATAGAAACTTGAAATTCAGGTCAAGCTTTCCTTTTCATATGGTTTGAATAAAATTGTGGAGTATATTGATTTCTTGAATTAAAAACATGATTAGTGTTTTAATAATGACAAAACATATCATGAGCTCTATAATCATTTTGATTTTTGTTTTCTTATTGAGATTCAGATTTTTCATTTTATTATTTTTCAGTAATATTTTGATCATTTGAATAGTCAGTTTTAAATATAAATTTGATTTTAATAATTTGAAAAATGATTTTTAATAAACTCGATTAAAAATTCACAACTAAACAATGGTTTAATAGAAAGAATTTCCGTGGCCAGCAGTCCCATCCATAGAGGTGCAAACCATCTGCGAAATGAAATAGTCACTGCTACCAGCGGTGGATACCCTTACGGACCAAAAAAAACAATGGTTTAATGTGACAAAAGTAAATAATAAAAATAAGAGTTAAGGTGCAAAAATACCCCAAACATTTTGGGTCAGGAGTAATTTTACCATTAACGTCTAAAATGGTACAATTTTACCTCTAATATTGGAAGTTAAGAGCAATTTTACCCCAACATTGATAAATTTTGTTAATTTGAGAAATAATTCATCAAGCTGTCTTATCGGTCATAATCTTGTCATCTACACTTTACACGTACATCATTTTATCAGTAACAAATCACAAACATATGTTGGGATATGAAAAAATAAAAAAATATATTGTCTTTTGTACGAATTGGACAAAAAAAAATTCAAAAAAATCACCGAATTTATAAATATTAATTTTAATTCTATTATTAAATTATAAAAAAAATATGAAATCTTTTTTTAAACGAATTGATATGCAATCGGTGTAGAATAAGGAATAAAAATATATGAGTTTTATAATATTGTTTGAAATTGACCCAAATTATCAATGTTAGAGGTAAAATTGCTCTTGGACACCAACATTAGGGTAAAATTGCACAATTTTAAACGTTAGGGGTAAAATTGCTCCTGACCCAAAACATTAGGGTATTTTGCACCTTAACCCTAAAAATAATATATATTCAATAAAAAAATTATAAATTTAATCCACTAAAATCAAAATAATTAGGAGTTTCTAATGTTTTTTTTGTCCAACCATTTGGTATCAAAGACTGATGACTAGGATCCGGAGCGGCTCCAACATTTTAGAGGCTCTAAGCTATTAATTTTTATACTTAGATCTTTTGTAAATTAAAATTTAATTAATTTTTTTGACTGAACCGATCAAAGTCAAACAAAGATCGAACTTTTGAAACAAACTGTAGAGAATAAAACAGTTAGTTGCTATATACAACAAGACAAATTATATAAAAAATATTGTGGTTTGACCTTTTTGTAAATGCAGCCCGTGATTTAAAAGCTTACAAAACAATGATCGGTAGTTTGTATAGTTTACAAACTTAGACATTCCGTAAAAAAAAGATTTATTATGGTTACTTACCGCAATAAGGAGCAATTTGAAAAAATTATAAAATGTGACTTTGCAAATTATCTCGTATATAAGATTTGACTTCGCAAATTAATTAAGCCATAAATCGAAAATCAATGTTTGCAGATTTTTAAACGGCAAAACTTTATTTATAAATCAGGAAACCCACAATTTTTTTTTAACTTTACCCCGTAAAATAAATTTTTGAAATCTCTTATCGTACTATTGTTGTTGGAAAAAAGGATATTGTGCTATTTTTGTCGATTTTCAATTCCATTTCAGTTTATTATATTCTTGCTTTCCATTTGAGTTGGCTCATGCTTTTACTCAGTCTTCTCGTTTATCGCCTTGACCCATTACTTACAGTGTTTTATCGAGTTTTATTTTGTCTTCCTTATTCAACTATTACCCAATTGAGGCTCATTGAAATGTCAATAACTATTATACGTAATTGAAATATATTTTGGATCGGAGGGCCTAAACGACCGCCTAGACTGATTTCTCTTGGAGCCGGTTCTGCCTAGACTAATCCAAATTTGAATTGGATAGGTCCCTCTCAGAGGTAAAGCTCTCCCAAACTCTTATTGAGTACTTTTTCTTATAGTTTATCCGATTTGAGACTCGTCAGATAATTATTACGTGGATTTTTTTCCAATTAAAGCTTTCTATATATTTTAAAATTCGAACTTGAGATCTAGCGTAAGCTGCTTCTAGCTTCCGATAACTTGTTTTTATTAATGTTTTTTTTGGACTTTTGTAATTTATTTTTGGTATTACATTCATTTGATCCTCAAACTAAAACTTCAAAGTCAATTAGAACCCTAAACTATTAAAATTATCAATTAGGTCTCTGAATTAAGCAAAAATCATCAATTGAGTCATCGTCATATCATAAAATCAGAAACTATGACTATTTGATATAAACTGTAATAATCTCTGTATTGGTTCAAAATGAGTTTATGAAAGAGAGTCTAAAATGTTCAACTGAATGATTTTCGATGAGACCTCAATTAAAGATTTTTGTTTAGAATTTGGATTCAATTGATGATATTTTGTTAGTTCAGGAACCTGATTAATAATTTTTATAGGCCTAAACCATACGCAGCCCCCTGAACTTGTCAATTTTGGTCATTTTGCCCCATGAACTTACGGGACGACCTATTTGTCCCCTCAACTATTTAAAAGTAGTATTAGCAACCCCATATTTTCATTATAACGGAAAAAGGAAGTTCCAACATTAGTACAAGTGTTCATGAAAGTATTAGAACCAGCCTACATATATGTAACCTTATCTGCAATTTGTTTTAGTAATACACAACCCTATATGCAATTTTTACAAGAGAACTTGTGTACTATCTATAATAACCTCATTTGCAACTTGTTTTAGTAGTGCACAACCTTTTTTTATTATGACATTGGTGCTTGCAATGAGAAATGTCATAATTGCTTCTGTTATAATGAAAATAAAGGGTTACTAATACCACTTTTAAATAGTTGAAGGGGTAAATGGATCGTCCCGTAAGTTTAAGGAATAAAATTACAAAAAATGACAAGTTCAGAGGCTGTGTGACGTAGGGCTTTTTATTATTATTTTTTCATTGTTTTTTTTGGCCTCTTACGATTTATTTTTTTACGGAATAGCTTTGATAATTTCAAGAGAGTACAACTTCTCAAAAACACCGATGAACAGCTGGATTTTGATTCCACATTGTGATGGAATCATCATCCCTTTTTTGGAGATTTTGACTTATTCTTTTAATATTATTATAATAATATTATAATATATAAAAAATATTAAAATAATAAAATGATTTGGTTTTATGCAATTTGTTATTATCCTATTTCTTTCTGTCTTTTTTATTATTATTACTTAATATTCAAGAAAAAGACTACTCCCTTGGATTTTTTTTGCTCCTTTAAAAAAAAAGTGCAAGTAAGACCCAAACAAAAATCTTAATTTTATAATATTATAGAGTAAATAATTTATTAGTCCTTTATTTTTTACTTAACACACTTTTTGATTTCTTATTTTGAAAAACATATTAAAAAGTCCTTAGCTTTTGCTAATATTAACTCTTTAGTCATTTTGTCTAGTTTTTTTAGACTTGTAATCGTTATATTTTAGCATAAATAGAGATATATATAAAATAACAGAGTAACATGACCAACTTGTATTGTACTGTGGTTGTCCTAAAAGCTAAGATATGTTCAGTTAAAAATCTAAAAAAAAATAGATAAAAGGACCAGAAGGCTAATATTAACAAAAGATATGGACCTTAAAATGTGTTTTTCAATATAGAGGGAATAAACAGTGTGTTAGGTAAAAACTAGATGACTAATAAATTATTTACCCTTTTTTATACAACACACCATTTATGGGGCATTTGTTTATCTAATTTTTTTCCGTTGTATTAGCCTTTTTACTTTAAAAATGAGAGTTTTTGGTGTTTAGTTAAGAACCAGTGAACCACCTACGTGAAAAGTAGCTTTACAAAAGCATGAAATCTCTACTTTTTGAATTTTTCAAACAGAAAGAAACAACAAGTAAACCAATCGGACCCTTAACGGGTGTTTGGTTACTACTTTTTTTCCTATTTGCTTTTTCACTTTAAAATTGAGAGTTTTAGATGTTTAGTTGCACACCTCATGTTTGCCTTTTATAGCTAAAAAGGTAGTTGTTTATAAAAGTAGAGAATTCTTTTTTTTTTTTTTTTTGAAAAAACAGTTTTTTCCAACAGCAAACAGTAATAACAAACATCAGGTAAATCAAGCGGCCCTTAGTCTTCATATTTTAATAAGAGCGTAATACATCATTTGCCCCTCAATTTGTCCAAAAAGTTCGATTGACTCCTTAAACTTTCAAAGTATCCTGATAGCTCCCTCAACTTGCATAAATTGTTTAACTAGCCTTCTAAACTTGCATAAAATATAGTCAGTTAATCACTATCTTGCAAAAAAGTAAGCTATATGTGTATATACGATTCGATGTCTTAATTAATTATTAAAAGTTAGGAAAAACGAAATAAAGTTTTGATATTTGATTTTAATATTTGAATACGGATAAGGTGTAAAAATACCCTAATCATTTATAGCCATGAGTAATTTTTATCATAATATTTAAAATTGTGTAATTTTATTCTTAATATTGGTAGCCATGAACAACTTTACTTCTAATGTGAGCAAATTGGATCAATTTCAGACATCATTATAAAATACAGACACCAATTATATATCAGTTGGTTTTAAAAAAAATCATAATTTTTGTAGTTCAATAATATAATTGGAGATTAATAATTTTTTTAAATTCAGCGAAATATTTAAAAAATTTGTCCAACTCATACAAAATACAGTATGTTTTTTTACTTTATTTTTTTTAAAAAAAAATCACGTCTAATCATATGTTTGTAATTCGTTACTAATAAGTGGTAAAATAACGAATATTAGAAATGTAGATAACAAGATTCATGACCGGGTAGATAGTTTGATGAATTATTTCTTAAATTGACCAAATTTACCAATGTTAGAGATAAATTGCTTTTAACCCTCTATATTGAGGGTAAAATTGCATAATTTTAGACGTTATGGATAAAAATGCTCCTGACCGTAAATTTTAGGAGTATTTTTGCACATTATCTCATTAAAATATATTTGGGAAAAAAATGTATACATATATGGATAAATAATTTATTAATCCCTATATTTGTACGTAACATAATGTTTAGTCCCTTATATAATAAAAAGGGATAAGCTTCATCTTCATAGCTCCAACAGGGCGACAACCCCCCTTACTAAGTGTTGGTTCTATCCAGGCCAAGCAACCAAGGCAGGTGGGAAAACACATTATAAGATCTCTATTTTTTGTCAATATTAATTTTTTGGTCATTTTGTCTATTTTTTTGAATTTTAACCGAACATATTTTAGCTTTCAAGACAACTATAGTATGATACAAAATGATCATGTTGTTCTGTTATTTTTTGTCTGTCCATGTATGCTCATGACTTTAAATTTTAGGAGTATTTTTGCACATTATCCTATTAAAATATATTTGGGAAAAAATGTATACATATATGGATAAATAATTTATTAATCCCTATATTTTTACGTAACATAATGTTTAGTCCCTTATATAATAAAAAGGGGTAAGCTTCATCTTCATAGCTCCAACAGGGCGACAACCCCCCTTACTAAGTGTTGGTTCTATCCAGGCCAAGCAACCAAGGCAGGTGGGAAAACACATTATAAGATCTCTATTTTTTGTCAATATTAATTTTTTGGTCATTTTGTCTATTTTTTTGAATTTTAACCGAACATATTTTAGCTTTCAAGACAACTATAGTATGATACAAAATGATCATGTTGTTCTGTTATTTTTTGTCTGTCCATGTATGCTCATGACTTTAAATTTTAGGAGTATTTTTGCACATTATCCTATTAAAATATATTTGGGAAAAAATGTATACATATATGGATAAATAATTTATTAATCCCTATATTTTTACGTAACATAATGTTTAGTCCCTTATATAATAAAAAGGGGTAAGCTTCATCTTCATAGCTCCAACAGGGCGACAACCCCCCTTACTAAGTGTTGGTTCTATCCAGGCCAAGCAACCAAGGCAGGTGGGAAAACACATTATAAGATCTCTATTTTTTGTCAATATTAATTTTTTGGTCATTTTGTCTATTTTTTTGAATTTTAACCGAACATATTTTAGCTTTCAAGACAACTATAGTATGATACAAAATGATCATGTTGTTCTGTTATTTTTTGTCTGTCCATGTATGCTCATGACTTTAAATTTTAGGAGTATTTTTGCACATTATCCTATTAAAATATATTTGGGAAAAAATGTATACATATATGGATAAATAATTTATTAGTTCCTATATTTTTACGTAACATAATGTTTAGTCCCTTATATAATAAAAAGGGGTAAGCTTCATCTTCATAGCTCCAACAGGGCGACAACCCCCCTTACTAAGTGTTGGTTCTATCCAGGCCAAGCAACCAAGGCAGGTGGGAAAACACATTATAAGATCTCTATCTTTTGTCAATATTAATTTTTTGGTCAACCAAGGCAGGTGGGAAAACACATTATAAGATCTCTATCTTTTGTCAATATTAATTTTTTGGTCATTTTGTCTATTTTTTCGAATTTCAACCGAACATATTTTAGCAAGACAATTATAGTACGATACAAAATGACCATGTTGTTATTTTTTGTCTGTCCATTTATGCCAAATACATCGGTTAAAAATCTTAAAAAAATACATGGTAGGACCAAAGGGTTAACAGTGACAAAAGATATGAATCTTATAATGTGTTTTTCAAAATAACGAAACTAAATAGTGTGTTACGTAAAAATGAGGGTACTAATAATTTATTAAGCCTATATATATTGTAGGCTTAGGCCAAATTTTAATAGTATAATAAAAAGGTTTAGATCTTGATATTAATTTAATTAGCAATAGTATGTCTTTTTGTCATGAGATTGCAACTTGTATAAACTAGACAATGGATATTGATTGATTAAGGTTTAAGATTTTGTTAATTAATTAATTAATTAAGTTGATAGTGCTACCTAATTAAACGCGGATAATGACACGTGGCTTTTGACTATTCCACTAATGCAAACACTTTTTCATATTTAATTATAAAATAAGAATGAATTCTGATGACAGGGTAGTTGGACTGCTTTATTGGAAAAATATAATAGCTAAATAATTTTAAAAAATAATAAAAATAAATTAATATTCGATAAATTAATAACTTCTATAAAATAATAATTTCTTCCGGTCCCGATTTGAACAGTTTAATAAATTTATACTCGATAAATTAATATCTCTATAAATTAATAAAATTTCATGTTCCCAACATTATTAATTTATAGAGGTTTTATTGTATATGGTTTGATAGATTTTAAAAAAATAATGATTATGTCTTATAAAAAAATAGGGATTATGGTCAAATTTAACCTCAACGTTTCAAGTGAAGCTATGGTTTGTGTAGTTTACAAACTCATTTATTCCGTTAAAAGTTATTGTCATGACTCAATTGTATATAAATTTTGAGCAATTAATAATGTTTGATGTTGCAAATTACTCAAAATACAAAATCTGATTTTAATTAATTAAATAATGAGTATTGTTTGATAAAAAAAATTGACTTACCGTACAAATTTCACAAAGCACAAACCTCTTGTTCATAAACTTTTAAATCACGGGAATGTTTACCTAACAAATTGCTAAGTCTTTATATTTTAATGATACGGTATAAGGTCTTTAACTTTTGTTCTATTCAATAATATAGTATTTCAACTATTTAAATCATTTAACGTATTAGTTTCTATATTGTATTATTAAAACATAATTGTGATATAGTTCGAATCCTGAAAGTGCGCTTGACAACTTACGACTGTATAGAAATAAGGTTAAAAATGGCTATTGTCCAGCTAATCTGTTTTGATGTCTAAGTCAGTTTAAGAAATGACTAGATGATAATCACAATCAATAAATAAAAGTTCTAATGTAAGTTTAATATAATAAATGAATGGTGTACCTTAAACTGAGTTTATTCTATTTATACTGTGACTGAATTGTAGAAGACGGTTATAGATTAAGGGCGAAGCGTGCTACATGTCACTTGAATGTGTGCCCAAATATCGAAGCCTAGAGTTCTTTAAGTCCACTAGGTCCGTGATTCTCAAGATCGAGTGTGATCATAGTAAAAACTAGATCTTGACTAGGTCTAGTGAGACTTTCTGAATCGGTGTTCCTAATACACAGTCGTACTGCTCTATTTCACTCAATATGCGCCACGTGATCTCTTTTTACAAAAATTGGGTCGGGTCTCTTAAGTGCCACGTGACGAGTATATATTTGCTTGATATCATAATATCTTATTAAAAATTTGATTGACCTCTTAAATTTTCAAAGCTTGATCGCCCTTTAACTTGCATAAAATGTCCAGTTAGCACTCTGAACTTGCGTAATATATAATCAATTAATCACCCAGTTTGAAAAAGTAAGTTAAATGGGGACTATGTATTGCACGCGTCTTAAAAAAGTAAAACGATCAAGATCGGGAGTATGCAATACTAATATTAGAGAAGACAAATTTTACCGTTGAACAACTAAGAACTTCTTTTTTAATACAAAAAACAAATCCTAAACTAAAATCTATTAAGTTCAAGTGTCAAAATATCGTTACTTATCAATGAGGTAATGATTCGGTTAAGTTTGAATCCAAAGTGGATGAAAATTTACCAATTTAGGTTAGATCAGGGACCAAATGTGACCAAATAATAGGTCAGGGGCCAAATGATAAAATTTTGAATAGATCAAGGGCCAAATAGTGCTTTAAGCCTATATATAAATTTAGCTTAAAGTAAAATCAATACATTGAAATTATTATTATTATCATCGTTGATGGTTCATTTTTCTTTTGACCAATTCATTATCAATACTAAGGGCATGTGACAATAAATAAACAAAAACTAAGGGGTGTTTGCATCATTTTCTCATTCATTTTTTTATTATTCTGTTTGTCTTTTTATTAAAAAAATTTAGGTATTTAATTAGAGAATTCTTGTTTTTTAATTTTTTCTAAAACCAAAAAATGTCTGTTTTTCCAATATTAAATATTAATAATAACATCAGATAAATCAAACGGATCCTAAGTGCAACATTTAGCGTTTCACTCTAAAATACATAAATGTGATATTCATTTAGATTTATAGAACAACAAATTTTAGCTTTTTTATATAAAAATAGTAGCACTTTTTGAGTTTTTCACAAAAATAAAAAAAATCTCATTTTTGGTGATTTTCACAAACAACTGATTGGATTTATTTGATGTTGCTAAAATTATCTTTTTGATTTCCACAAAACACATTTCTTCTTTAACGATTTTCCTATCTCTATAAGAATAATTATATATTTCAGAAAGTCATATCACACAATTTATCATAATACACGTGGATCAATCGGATGCTCCCTCCTCAAAAGTAACTGTTGGAGCCGCATGGATCAATCAGACCCTCCCTCCTTAACAATAAACGTCAGAGCCACGTGG
The DNA here is from genome assembly GCF_963576675.1 of Euphorbia lathyris. Taxonomy (NCBI): domain Eukaryota; kingdom Viridiplantae; phylum Streptophyta; class Magnoliopsida; order Malpighiales; family Euphorbiaceae; genus Euphorbia; species Euphorbia lathyris. The sequence continues at coordinate 73,611,797 of NC_088919.1, read as the reverse complement.
ACCAGTCAAATGAGACTTCACGGTCACGCATGTTCTTACCGCATCTGATGCCGTGATTGATAGAATCACAGGTGTTACCGTTACAACCTTTTCTCATTGACAGTAGGTCATATATGTCTCTAATCATATTTACGGCACACAATCTGATTCCCTTATAAATACAAGATACATAACGTTACAAGTCCTATAAATTAAAGGTCGAAGCCCAAATGGGCAAGACACTATCTAAGAGGTCCAGTCCTCTATAAACCCACGAGCCTCACACCGACTAACTACCACCGCCTCACTCGGGTCATTAAGATAATCTAATCTTTTGGAACCCTCTACAACAAGATACTTTTCTCTCATTTTAAGACAAATTCTATATTTTTGTTCAATATACTGACTTTGACATCGGAGTGTATCCAGGAGGCCACCCCACTGCACGTTAACCTTCGAGGAACCAGTCAACAATCAAGCTCTTGGGACAGACCCTACACACAATTGATGAGGGGCATCTTTTCCTAGGATCGAGTCCGAGCGAGGAAGTCGGAGGAAGAACCAAGTGCGAGCAACAAGCGAGTAAAGAAGCCAAAACAATACAACACATCTGCTCAGACACGCCCTGCGTGTACTTGGACACGCTCCGTGTGTATTTGGGATTGATCCGGAGAAGGTCGGGAAGGTCACATATGCAGGGCTCGGATTGGGCACGCTCCGCGTGGAAGAAAACACGCCCTACATACTTGTGGGTTTGATCCGGAGAAGAGTTCAACAGCCAAAGTACGCCCCGCGTATTTCTGAGTACGCCCCGTGTAAAATGGCTACTGATCCAGAGAATGGCTCATCAGCCAAAGTACGCCCCGCGTACTTTTGGATACGCCCCGTGTACTCGCACTTTTCAGGAACTTGCTCCTTACTCTAGCTTCCTGGTTATTTACACCTTTGGTCCCTCAGCTCCTCCCCCTCCTCCAAATCAACCCCCTCCACTTATCTTTACCCCATTTACCCCTTATCTTTATGTTCTAATTAGCTAAGCTCTTTACCCTTTATGTAATTAGGCAAGTAGGGGTTTTGAGATGATATAAATTCATCTCTTTCTTGTAATTCTTCTTCAACTTTTTATCAATCAAAATTATATCTTCTTCAAGAAGCTTTTGTTAAGGTTTTCACCTTCAACAATGGGGGATCTTTGATTTCCTATGGATTTAGACTATGAATTGGGATCCACTCCTTCTAGTTTAGCTAGATAAGTTGTTAATCTTTGTTAGTTTACGAATAAAACTAACACGTTACTATTTCAGATAAAACCGATCTGTATCAGTTGGTATCAGAGCCGATCGTTTTCCTTGAACGGAGACTTCTTTCGACTATGGTTCAACCAAATTTATCTCCAAGCTATGAAACCATCAACAAGGGGTTGGAAAACCTCAAAGCTATGATGATAAGGCATGATGAGAGTTGTAAGGAGGATTTTCGGGTGCTACACGAGATAACAAGGAAGTTTGTGGCATCTTTGGAGAGTCGCAAGCAAGGAGACCGAAATGATCCCCAACCCGCGGTAGAGGTCCCTCCTAAAGACCCATCACCAATATTTTCTCCATCACATGAGGTAAAGGTAACTCCTAAGCTTCCAATCTCTAATATTGAAGTTTTGGATATTCCTATTGCTATGGAAGATGTTGTTTGTGGTGTTGGAGTGGATTTAAATTCTTCTTGTGAAATTATTGATAATGAACTTGTGGAGAGGGATTTAGATTCATTTGTGGATGGGGATGAAGGAGTGTTTGTAGGTGAGAATGTTGGGAAAGTCCATGTAGCAAGTGATGCTCCCCAAGTGTTTGATGAAATGGCCCTTAAGCATAATTTTACTTGTGTGTGTGATGAAAGTGGGGGTATTATTCTTGGAGAAGGGGAGAGTGACCTTGGGCTTATTAATCTCTTTGAGGAGAATGATGAAGTTAGCCTATGTGTGGAGGTTGATGACTATGGAGATGAGAGAGATGTTGGTGGTTCAACCATGTTGGGTGGTTGCATGTCTTATGAGTCAAGCGGCTTGGCACGTGAGTTAGTCGGCTTGAACTATAGGGAGAAGTGGAAGGAAACGAGAGGTCATGGGAAGAGACGGATCGTGGATGAAGATGGAATTGAATTTGAATACAACCATGAAGAAGAGGAGTTAGAAGAGGAGATTCATGAAGAGGAGAACCAATCCGAGAATGAGCTAGAAAGAAATGTTGAACATGATTATCGTGAAGGCGAATTCGAGGATGAGGTTGAAGAGAGAGAGCACGCTTTCGAAGATGAAATATGTGAGGATGGTGAACTTTGTCATAGTGCATATGAGTTTGATTATGATGAAGATGGTAGAGTTTACCATGAGGAGGATGAATGTCAACGGATTGAGTGGAACCAATATGGGACCGCTTATGAGGAAGACAGAGATAGGGTCTACTATGATGAGAATGGGCGTCGGTGTGTTGAGTGGGATCGACACGGGGCTCCCTACGAAGATAATGAAGGTAGATTCCATTGTGATGATGGGTTGGAGGATGTTGAACAGTCCTATAACGAAGATATCTATGAGTATGGTGGAGGTAGGTTCCATCATGATGATGAGTTGGGGAATGTAGAGTGGGACCGAAATGAAGATACTTATGAGCATGATGATGGTCGGTTCCGAGATGACTATGAGTTGGGAAATGTTGGGTGGAACCGAAATGAAGATGCTTATGATGATGAAGAAAATCGGTTCCAAGTTGAGGATGAGTCGGGAAGTGTTGAGTATGAAGACACCTATGAAGTTGATGATGATGGCAATGAGCACAATGTGTATTTGGTGACTAGGGTGCCAATGCCTAGTGAAGAGGAGCCTAGCCAACGTCATCGATTATTTAGAACTCGATGCTTAGTTCGTGGGAAGAAGTGTGAGATGGTGATCGACAGAGGAAGCCAAGTGAATATCATTAGTCGGTCCGCCATGATCAAGTTTGGGTTGGTTCCCGAGCCACATCCTAGACCTTACCGCCTTGGTTGGATCAACGAGGTGGAAAAGCTTCAAGTTACTCATTGGTGTAAAGTTCCTTTCACTATTGGAGCTTATGGGGATGAAGCTATGTGTGATGTTGTGGAGATGGGTGCTTGTGATGTGCTACTTGGTAGGCCATGGCAATTTGATTGTGATGCCTCACATGCGGGAAGAAGCAACACCTACACCATACGCAAAGGCGGAATCCGATATGTCCTTATACCTTTGAAGAGTTCTCCTAGTAAGAAAATGGAGACCACTTTGGGAGATTGTCCAACTCGGGAGTTGAATGTGAATGGGTGCATTGGTGGAACGGGTGAGACATTGAGTCATCTTGATTTGGGTTCCATGGCTGAAATAGCTAGCCACTCTCCTAATAAAGTCAAATCCCAAGAGGGGAATGAAGTTGAACGGGGAGTAGCAAAGTTGGAAGTGGGGAAGTAGAGCCGATGCTCAAGGGTGACAAGCACGTGTCTTTCAACGAGCCACCTAAAGGGCTTCCTAAAGGACTTCCACCTTTGAGGAAGCTACCACATGACATAGCATGGGATCCAGGAGATAGTGCACCTAGCTCTACATATAGTGAGATGATCTCTAGAGAGGAGGAGGAAGGTTGCTCTATGAAGCCTATTGATAGCATCGAGATGCCTAGTGCATGCCACATGCAAAAGAATCGAGTCACTCATTGGGTAAAATCTGAACTTATTCTTTTGTGCTTTGTTGAGATATTTGTGTTGGAATCTTGGATGTGTATGTTGAGGGAGGACCTTCCCGATGATGAGCTTATGGGAGATGATCTTGTTGTGGGAAGTGTGAGCTCTATGTTGAGGGAGAACCTTCCCTATGAGGAGCCCATGAGAGGTGATCTTGTTGAGAGAAAGGGGAGCTTTATGTTGAGGGAGGACCTTCCTTATGATGGAACCATGAGGGGTGATTTTGTTGTGGGCTTTGATGATTGTCCATTGAAGGGGAATGGCTTCCCGGGGAACATAGAAAGGATGGAAGGAGATCAAGACTTGGTAAACTCAGAACTCATTATTTTGCGCTTTATTGCTATGTATATGTGGGGGTATATGTGGTGCTTGTTGAAGAAGCATCAACCCTATGAGGAGTCAATGAGAAGCGATCTTGTGATGAAGAGAGTGGGGTTTGTGAAGTCTTTGAGGAATGGGGATAGCCGCCCGAGAGATGTTGAGAAGGTAGAAGAAATTCAAGACTTGGGGATTGAGGGCCAAGTTAGTAAGGTAGCAAGTCTTGAAGTTCCGGGATTGTTAACCCAAGGTGAGGATGGAGCTACTATATGTGTACTTAGGTTCACTATGATGTGGGATGACGAGTGTCGCCGAGATATTCCGTTTGATGTGGGCCATGGGCAAGGAGATAATGAGCATGATAGCCAAGTTAGTGGAATGAGTGATAGCAAAGTCCGGGCATATTCAATTCAAAGTCATGTTTGGGTTGTGAAGAGTACTCAAGGGATCGCTCCAATTTGGGTTGATATATGGCGTCGAGACATGTCATGTGAGGTTGGCTATGTGCGAGTGGAGGTTGAGCCTAGCATCCGGGTTAATGGCGTGAGGTACATTGAGATCCGGGCATATTCGACTCAAGATCATGTTGGGGTTTTGAAGAATACTTGTGAGATTGATTCTAGTTGGGTTGATATGTGTCGTCGGGATATTCCATTCGAGGTAGGCCATGAGTGGAAGAAGGTTGTGTTGATTCCTCAAGTTCGTGATGGGGAGATCAAGAGGGTCTATGGGTGGTCCGTGCAACCAAATGAGGGGTGTTGGAAGACCATCCAAGCATTCAATGGGAAGTGGTTTGACAAGCTTCGCCAAGACATACCATTTGATGTTGGTAGAACATCCGATATTGGTGGAGATTGGGAGGTGAGCACCACGGAAGATGAAGTCCGGGGTGAAGCACTTGTTGAGGTATGGGGAAAAGCTCGTGAGGAGAGGGTGAGTCCGGTAATATTTGGAGTGGACTCCTTGAATTCATCTCGAACAACACCTTGGTTCGATTTGAGGGCTTGGGTTCATTCACATCGAACACGTCTCACCAATATATAGCAAGCAACTTGGGGTCAAGTTCTTTTTTTTTAAGAGAGAGTGAATGATGAGGGGCATCTTTCCCTAGGATCGAGTCCGAGCGAGGAAGTCGGAGGAAGAACCAAGTGCGAGCAACAAGCGAGTAAAGAGGCCAAAACAATACAACACATCTGCTCAGACACGCCCCACGTGTACTTGGACACGCTCCGCGTGTATTTGGGATTGATCCGGAGAAGGTCGGGAAGGTCACATATGCAGGGCTCGGATTGGGCACGCTCCGCGTGGAAGAAAACACGCCCTGCGTACTTGTGGGTTTGATCCGGAGAAGAGTTCAACAGCCAAAGTACGCCCCACGTATTTCTGAGTACGCCCCGTGTAAAATAGCTACTGATCCAGAGAATGGCTCATCAGCCAAAGTACGCCCCGCGTATTTCTGAGTACGCCCCGTGTAAAATGGCTACTGATCCAGAGAATGGCTCATCAGCCAAAGTACGCCCCGCGTACTTTTGGATACGCCCCGTGTACTTGCACTTTTCAGGAACTTGCTCCTTACTTTAGCTTCCTGGTTATTTACACCTTTGGTCCCTCAGCTCCTCCCCCTCCTCCAAATCAACCCCCTCCACTTATCTTTACCCCATTTACCCCTTATCTTTATGTTCTAATTAGCTAAGCTCTTTACCCTTTATGTAATTAGGCAAGTAGGGTTTTTGAGATGATATAAATTCATCTCTTTCTTGTAATTCTTCTTTAACTTTTTATCAATCAAAATTATATCTTCTTCAAGAAGCTTTTGTTAAGGTTTTCACCTTCAACAATGGGGATCTTTGATTTCCTATGGATTTAGTCCATGAATTGGGATCCACTCCTTCTAGTTTAGCTAGATAAGTTGTTAATCTTTGTTAGTTTACGATTAAAACTAACACGTTACTATTTCAGATAAAACCGATCTGTATCATAGACCCTACACACAATACACTAAAATATACCTGATTCATCCATACACCTAAGCTTTTACACTACTACTCAATAGCTATTTTCATCACTAACTTAAGTATTGGAATTGGAGTACCGATTTCCAGTCCATCTTTAACCATTTTTATATCTTATCTCAGACATTCAAGAGACTCCTCAAATTCAGTTTAGATTACATCAGAAAAATTACATAAAAATCCATCATGGATCACTTGAGAAAAGATTTTTAGCCAAGTTAAGTAATTAATAACATCATGGACCACTTGAAAAACCTTAGAGATTAATCTAATCAATTTTTAGTAAATAATAACACTAACAAACTATATATTAATTAATTTTCATTTAAGGAATATTCCTCATTAATTTTGTTAACCTAATATGCTATAACCATAGCCTAAAATAGTTAGTTTCTTAACGTAATGATCAATCAAACTATTAAATACTATTTTTTAATTTCATTTTACTTCTTATATTAAATAATTCTTTAACTAATTTTTGTTTACTTTCATAATTATAGTAACCAAATTTAAATTTGAATCTATACATCCTTACATTATATTATACCTAGCTACCAACTAATTTTTTCCATAATAAGTAGGATGACAAATTATTTAAATTTGACATAATCACTCCTAGATTGTTCCTAACTAAAGAGAAATTATATACGCAGTAATTGTAACGATTCGGTCCAGAGTGGGTGACGCTGAGGTATTCTGTAATGATTCGGTCCAGAGTGGGTGGCGCTGAGGTATAAAGTCTGAGCAAGGAGCGGCTCTAAGATGATGATAAGGGTATGCATGTACTGAATCTCATATCGGAAATAAAGGGAGAGTGACTGAAGCTTATTAGTAAGATGAGAATTCAATATATGCAGACGCTTTTTAAAGCAGTGAAGCTCAAGATGTTGGATTTGGACCAGAGCGGACAATATTTACATAGTATTGGTTCAGGATGTTACAGTAATGTCCACTTGTATCCTGAATAAACAAATGAATTTATTAAGGCTCAAATTTAAGAAAGTTAGATCTAACGGTAAATGACCAAATTTATCTAGTCATTCAGGATCCAAGTGAATACTGAATATAGAATTGTAATCACGCCCACCCGAGATTTGGGCTACTTAGGCTCGAGTCGTCAGAAATTTGACGAGCTCAAGCTCAACATTATGTTTATGAGCTGTTCACGAGCTTCTCTCGCGAGCAGCTCGTTAATTCAGTTCATGAACTTCGGTCGCGAATAATTTATTAATTATGTTTATTAAATATATTAATTTGAAATTTCTCTAACACAAAATTTTATAGTCTTGAAATCTATAAATCTTCGAATTAAGCTTGCTTATGAACAATATTCATGAACAATATAATCGAGCTTGTTTATAAACCTATAATCAAGCCTACTCGAGAGCTTTCTAGCGAGTTTCGCCGTGCTTAAACTCGACTTATTTATAAATCGAACCGAACACAATCAAGCTTTTATCGAACCGAACACCAAACCACTTATGAGCGGCTCGACTCATTTATAGCCCTAACTGAAGATGATCTTCATGCTAATAGTAAAAATTGAAGATTTGACGTCCCACCTTCTTCCTCATCTAAATCCACCGCCTTCCTCACCTAAATCCATCGTTTCTTCACTAAACGATTCACTTCATGTGCACAACACATGAGAGTTTTCCCTTTTTCTGCTATCCTCCATCTTTTTATTGTTATTAGAGTTGTTTTCCTCCGGGTTGCTGATATCAGTTTGAGGAGGAAGAAGGAAACTTGTCTTCCTTTTTCCTCTTCCCACCGTTTCTGTGTTCTTAGTTTTTCTTTAGTTTTTTTATCTGTTCATTTCTTTTAGTTGGATCTCATATATTTTATCGGATCTCTTTATCCGTTTGAAGTGCATCTATTGTTCATAATCTTTGTTTTTGTAACATTTTCTGTTTTAGCAAGAGCAGAAACGGTAGATCTTATCTGTAGATCACTGGATCTACGAGATTGCGAAAGAAAGGACTCAATCCGAATGGTTCTAATGTTGAAGATTAGACTACAATTGCTCTTCTGCGAATTTGAAGTTACAAAAAATATATAATTTAATTGTTGTCGTTTATGTTAATCATACCCTTAATGGTTTTTCCTGCTTTTATCGTCATTTTATTGCTTTAGTGGATCATGTATTAGACATAACCTATACTTATGTGAAGTTTTATATTTTAACTGCTTTCATGTTGTACTCTCAATATCCTTATTTAGGGCATGTTTGGTTCAGTTGTTGCGGTTGCTGTTAGATGTTTACGATTGTAGTAAGAAAATCTTGTTACTGTTAGTTGTTTGACGTTAGCTGTTTAATTATTAGTGTTTGGTAAAATTATGTTGAACTGTTGCTGTTAGTATTTAAAATGTTTAATATAGATATGTTTTAAATTAATCAACAAATAAATTATAAAATAAGAATGCTAATTTTGTCAATAATTAATAACTACAAATAGTTGTTCATGAAAAGCCCCAAAAGGAGCTTTTCGTGAAAAGCTCCAAAACGCTGCAGTTTCCTAAGAAAATGCTAAACACTGCGGTTATATAAACCTAGACCTGTTCAAAAGCCCACTGGCCTGCTCAGCCCGTCCAAGCCCGCTCTTCAAAGACTGAGCTTGGACGTATATGTTTCGTAATAGGTCCGGCCCGGTGCAAGCCCGCTTAGGTCCGTATATAGAGTATGTTGGGTTTGGGATTTGTCTCAAAACCCAAGTCCAGCCCAGCCCGACCCAGAATTTTAATAATAATTTTAATTTAATAACTTTATAGTGTAATAAACTTTATATTCCAAAAAATAAAAATTTTAAATTTCTTCAACATAAAAATTTCCAAACCATATATTTTTAGAATTGGTGAACATACTATTTTATTTACTACTATCAAAAAAGTATTTTTTTTATTTAGAATTGCGTTAATTGATTTTTATTGAAATAATAATTCTCTAAAATTTAGTTTATTGTATTTTATTATTTATATTTATAGTATACTTTTTTAGTTTAATTTTAATTTTTTTTTTAAAACAAAGATATTAGTTGGGTCGGACCAGGTTAGGCTTGGAAATTAGTTCTTTTAGCTTGGTCCAGCCCGGCTCGAGCCCGATGTAAATATAGTGCGGACTTGGACAAAGTAATTATATTACAAGCCCGATTAAGCCCGGCCCAAGCCCACCCCGACCCAGCCCATGAACAGGTCTATATAAACCTAACCGGATGCTATATTTCCTGCAGTTTGGAGTGAAACGCTAAACGCTAATCCGAAAAGCTGAAACAAACACTCTCTTAATGAAATATTAGTATCATTATAATTATTATTTTTTTTGAATGTCTTTATATTTTTTTAGGATCAATTAAGATAATTTTTGTTATTATTATTTGTTACATTATAAATTAAATATTAATATATATATAGTAATTAAAAAATCAATCGAGCCCGCTCACGAGCTTTCGAGCTGAACCTAAGGAAGCTCAGCTTGGCTCATGAATGTCTCGAGCCGATCCCAAACTCGAACCGAGCTCTATCCAATCGAGCTTTGACCGACCTTTGACCGAGCCGAGCTCGGACCGTTTGCGAATCACCCGGCTCTTTTACACCCCTAGATGCGGTTATATACACCTAATCGGACGCTATATTTCCTGCAATTTGGAGTGAAACACTAAACGCTAATCCGAAAAGCTGAAACAAACACCCTCTTAATGTATATTAACATCGTTATATTTTTTTTTTTTTTTTTTTTTTTGAAGATTTGACAAATATTACCTAGAAATAGTGTAATTTATCCAAAATTGAAAATAAAAACAAAAGACATAAAAAAAAAGGACAAGGAGAAGGGGCAGCCATAAAACAAAAACAACTAAGGAGATGTAGACATCTCCTGCAATTTCATCCTTCCATTTATCTATTTATTTCCACATTTTTTATTTTTTTTTCTCAAAATACAAAAATATGTCACACGACACCATACTCTAAAATAATAGCCAATAGCATATAGCCACGTGTACTTTATAACCGCCCACATTAGAATCTATTACAGTAAAACCTCTATATAGGAATATACTGGGGACCGGACGATTTGTATAACAATTGGGAGGTTATTACTAAATAGAGTTTGGTATAATAAAATTTCTCAACACATAAAATTTTAAATTTATTTTTATCATTGGTATGCATGGTTTATATATAATGTATAACAATAGACATTAATAAACAAATTAAATATTTAGAATTTCAATTTAGAGTTTAAGTTTTCAATATATAGATAATTGGAAGAGTTTTATGAGAAAAATGTAAACATCAATGAGAATACTAAATATTTATAATTTCAAGTTGTAGTTTGTGTTTCCAACTCATAGATAATTTCAATAGTTTTTTTTTTAATATTTTATAATTTAGTTTGAATTTTTAATATATATATATATAATTATTACTATATAGAGGTCAGGCCCGTCCCTGGGCACGGGCAGGAGGAGCGCCTGCCCAGGGCCCAAGAGGGCCTCAAAATATACTATTACTTAGCCTTTTATTACATATATGAATATAAAAATAAAATAGCTATTTAAATATGAATAATTGGGCCCAATAATTAGAAGTCAACCCTCATTTGTCAGCTTTCCTTTTTATATAGATGTGCATCCGATTAATTAAGGATAAATTTTCATTTTTTTTCCTTTTTATAAAGTTGTATATCATGTTAATTAAGGATAGAATTTCAATTTTTTTCCTTTTTTATATAGATGTGTATGCTGTTAATTAAGGATAGAATTTCATTTTCTTTAAAAAGGATAGAATTTCACCTTTCACAAATCACTAATATATCCCTAAATATATGGACTTTTAATAACTAAAATACACCTTTAATAACTAATATACATCTACAGTCCGTAAAAAAAATAACATTTAGCAAAAATTATAATAACTCACCAATTAATCCAAAAGAACTTCAAATACGTTATATCTCCATTTTGTAATTACTTGTCATCTTCTTTAATCAATCTCCCCCAAATTCCATAAATTTCTAATTTATCTCTCCCATAAACGGTTATATTTTTTCAACTCTTCATTTTCATTCTTCAATTAAAGGTTATATAAATCCTCATTCAATTTATTATCCATCTTCATCATTCTTTTTATCTAAAGGTGAAAGCCGTCAAATTTTCTTCAATAATCAGAGCAATTTTGGGTTTGGGAGAAGAAAAAACAAATCAAATTCAACCACACTCAGACCAGACGCTACTCTTTATTATTATTCTTCTTCAAATTTATTTTTCCATAATCTAAGTCAAACTCAAGATCCAGGTGCTATTGTTCTTTACTTTTTATATAAACTTTGTTGTCATATAAATTACCGTTTTAATATATAATGTTGCATAGTAAGCATTTATGTGGTAGTGAAAAATGGAAAAAAAGAAAACGAACACACGACTTCATAGAATCGCAAAAAGGGCTATAAACAAATTTTTTTCTAAAAGAGTTGAAGAGTCTTCTAATGGTGTCGTGTTTTTAGGAAAAAACAATTTGACGAGAATGATAATGATGACATAATACAATCAGTAGAGGAATCCTTTAGAATTAATTATTTTTTTATTGTCGTTGATATGGCAAGAAAATCTTTAAAAGATAGATTTGATCAATTAGAGATATTTGAAGGTATTTTTGGATTCTTATTTGATTCAAAAAGGTTGAAATCATTGGATAATGATGAATTAAGAAAATCTTGCATAAATTTTAAGACTACATTTTCTTATAATGATTTTTCGGATGTTGATGCAGATGATTTTTTTTTTCAAAAATGAAAGTGTTACAAATGACTTTACCAAATGAGTTGATATCAGCAATTGAAATTCTGGAGTTTGTGAAAGCATCAGATTGTTATCCAAATATTTCAATTGCTTTTCGAATCCTCTTAACTATGCCAGTGACTGTTGCATCTGCTGAAAGAAGTTTTTCGAAGTTAAAATTATTGAAAAACTATATGAGATCGTCAATGTCACAAGAAAGGTTGAATGGTCTAGTCATTTTATGTATTGAGAGAAATATGTTAGAACATATTGATATAGACACCGTTATTAGTGATTTTGCATCTAGAAATGCTCGTGGACAATATTTCGTATAAGCAACATGGTACTTAAAACAATTTTTTATATATATAATTGACTTTTTTTGCTTTATTTTTTACTTGCACTTATTTATTAGGGTCCCTTTCGGTACTTCGCCCCTAGGCCACCGAAATCTCAGGATCGGCCTTGATAGAGGTATAGTTTCTAAATGTGGGACTTGAAAAATGTATAACAAATAACGTTTGGGAGGTTATTCCTATTTATAACTGGCCTAAGTTGGGACCGAGTTTTTTTTATAACAAAATAGAAATTATTCTTATATAGAGTATTCATATATAGAGGTTTTACTGTACATTACCCTTATCAATTTTCAAAGGCTAAATTAAAAAAAAACATGTTATTTTTTTTTTTTTCTAAATTGCATTTCTGTTTTTTTTTGGGTCCTGATATTTAGCCCTAAAGGATGTAAATAAAACCCCACAAATTACTATATTTAGTATTAATTTAGTTTTTCAAGATAATCTTATAATAAAATTTATTAATACTTAAAATTTAAATTATTAAATACTCATAAAAACTAGTAAACTAATTATATTTTCAATACAAACAAATGATTTAGTATTAAGATTTTATTTTATTATATTGAAAATATATGGAGAATTAATGCTTATATACAACCCCAAGGGTTGTATATATCATTTGCTTTTTTTTTAAGGAATGAAGTTTTCTTTTATTAAAAACGATTTTTAATTTGATATTATAAAAATAATTGTTAATAAATTTTAAAATAGAAAATTTCAAAGAATTTAAATTATTCAGTAATATATTTTATTATAAAACCACATTTTTGTAAAATTATTATTTCGCACATTTCTTTATATAAATATTTACTTTCTTTTTTTTATCAAATAAAACCTAAATAACTTCAAAATCTAAAAGATTAAAATATTGAAATTTCTTAAAATATCATTAATTTTAGAATTTTTAAGTTTTGAGATTGTTAATTTTCATTTTAACCGTGTCAACAAAAAAAGATAGTTGTTTTTAACAAAATTAAAAACCCCAATAATCTTTTGGTTGAAAGAAATTTGAGTCCCTGTTTTGGGAAAAAACCCCACAAGAATATAATTGGTAAAAAGTATAATCACATATATTTTTTACCCTTTTTAAATAGTTACCGTACCAACAAATTAGCTTTGAAGTTAGTAGTCATGTTGAATTTAGTCCAAATCGAAATTTAGGCAACTCAGACTGAAATTGGCATCAGTTTTAGAAATAGGAATTTAAGCCATGTTTGGCAAATAATTGTTTGATGTTAGCTGATTAACTGATTATATAAACTTATTTGGTAAAACTTAGCTGATTGTTAATAGTTTTTTTTTTTTTTTTTGTGTAAAATGACAAATAAGAACATGATAAAACATTTATTTGGGGTTAAATGTAGTAACTAGAGGTAAAAATGTCATTCAAAAGTGATGAAACAATAAACTAATTGAAATAACTCTTAAAATCAGCCTTTTCAAAATTAGATTTTTGGATCCAATAAGCTATTTTAATCCATTTTTCACCAAACACAACTATTAGAGGTTTGACTAGTCAAAATCTCTAAAGTGACTCAAACCTCTAATTTTACCCAGAAAACTCTTTACCAAACAGTGCCTAATTTTTTTTCCCGCTTTCCCGTTGAGAGTTTTGATATTTGACAAATTAAGTCAAATACAATATTCAATACCTATTTTTTTTTTCAAAATTAGACTAATATTACCAATTTTATGACTGAGTTAATACCTAAACTTCGATTTGAACTAAACTGAATATGTTTGCGTAAGTTTAGGACTTGTCCCTTAATTCATTTTTTTTAATATTTAACAATGTTTTTATGAAGCTAAAATCACATTCTTAGACTACTTATAGAGAGAAAACCAAGGAATCAAGGATTAATTTGGCCTCCTAAAGTTGGTAAACAAGTTCAGTTTAGCCCTAATCGGCATTTAGGTATCAACTCAGTCTTGAAGTGTCAGACGAGTTCCGTTTAGCCCTAATCGAAATTTAGGTATTAACTCAGTCCTGATGTTGACACATAGGTTCAATTTAGCCAAATTCAAGTTTCAACTCTGATGTGATATTGGTTATGAAAAAGAGATAATAACCAAATCAACAAGTTTTCCCGATCTATCTTAAGGAATTAATAGAATCAAATAACAAACATAAATTGGTGATAACAAACCAATCCCAAAGAATTAAAGACAATGAAAGGAGATCTGACCTTACACCTTCGAATAATTAAATTGGAACCTGAGTGTTTGGCGATTCACAAGTACCTTACCAAAATACTTGTTCATGATCAAGATAATATTGCAAGAATGATGACCCGGTCTCTCAAGCTCACAATAAAGAATTCAATCCCGGATTGAAAATAATTCCCAAAGGAAAAGAAGAACTTTTGTTCATAAAAATATTGATTTCTGATCCATCAAAATAATGAAGAATACAAACCTTTATATAGGCTACAAAATAAACCTAAACCTAAACTAAAAAGGAAGTTGAATTCTAGTGCACCAAGGTAAAAGAAATCCTAATTAGACAAGGAAAAACATTAAATTCGTTTTTGTCCTTTAGAGCCCAATTTCAGCCCACTAATTAACATTATTTGGGCCTTTTAATTAGCTAGAAATAAGCCCAATCAAACCTATAAGGTTATAGCATTAATTTTAATGAGTCCCAATGGGTTTTGCACATGCCAAACACATGCAAGTCCAAAGCTTCTCTTAAAATATGATCAACCTTTTTACATATCACTATTATGGGCTTGGGCTTGGATACAACACAAAAACACACCATCTTTAATGACTTTGCTAGAATTCATTCCTTGTTTAAAGAAGCTCAAGATGAGTCCATTAAGCATTTGTTGGTCTTTCTTTGCACGATTCTTCGTCATAGGTCCAATTGACAGCTCCAATGGATCCCTCATGCTTCTACTAGGCTCCTTAACTCCAAGCTCCTTTGTTCCATGCTCTTGTGCTTTTGATATCACATCATTCCCTCTCTCTTGAAAAGGATTTGTCCTCAAATCTTCATCTCCTACATCAAACAAAGATAAATCAGCCACATTAAAAGTTGCATGCACACTATACTCACCTGACAAGTCGAGCTTGTAGGCATTATCCCCAATTCGTGCGACTACTTGAAATGGACCATCGCCTCTAGGATGTAGCTTTGATTTTCTCTGAGCGGGGAACCTTTCCTTGCGCATATGCAACCACACCCAATCACCGGGTTCAAATAGAACACATTGTCGACCCTTGTTAGCTTGCTTTGCATAATGCTCATTCTTCTTCTCCAGTTGTTGTTTCACTTGTTCATGTAACTTAAGCACCATTTCTGCCTTTTTCTTTCCATCTAAACTTTTCCTTTCATCAACAGGCAAAGGGATCAAGTCTAATGGTGTCAAAGGATTAAAACCATAAACAATTTCAAATGGTGAGAAGTTAGTAGATGAATGTATAGCCCTATTATAAGCGAACTCAATAAATGGTAGGCATTCTTCCCATGACTTAAGATTCTTTTGAATAACTGCCCTAAGAAGTTGTCCTAAAGTTCTATTTACTACTTCGGTTTGACCATCAGTTTGAGGGTGACAAGAAGTAGAAAACAACAGTTTAGTCCCCAATTTATTCCACAAAGTCTTCCAAAAATAGCTTAAAAACTTAGGATCTCTATCACTAACTATACTCTTTGGCATCCCATGCAGACGAACAACCTCTCTAAAGAACAAGTTAGCAATATTAATAGCATCATCAGTTTTATGGCATGGTATGAAATGTGCCATCTTAGAAAAGCGATCTACAACCACAAATATGGAATCATTACCTCTCTTAGACCTAGGTAAAGCCATCACAAAATCCATGGATATAGCAGTCCAAGGTTCATTCGGCACAGGTAATGGAGTGTATAAACCATGAGGCATAACTCTAGACTTAGCTTTCTTACAATTAATACAACTAGCACATATTCTTTCCACATCACGTTTCATATGAGGCCAAAAGAAATGTTCAGAAATCATGTCCAAAGTCTTAGCAACCCCAAAATGCCCCATCAAGCCTCCACCGTGGGCTTCCCTCACAAGAAATTCTCTATGTGAACATTTAGGCATGCATAATCGATTATCTCTAAATAAGTAGCCCTCATGTCTATAAAATTTTCCAAAAGCAGTAAGTTCACAAGCTTTATAAATAGATGCAAAGTCTAGATCATCAACATATAATTCTTTGATATACTCAAATCCTAAACACTTAGCATGCATCACATTCAATAAGCTAACTCTCCTACTTAATGCATCAGCAACTACGTTTTCCTTCCCTTGCTTATACTTAATCACATAAGGAAACGTCTCTATAAATTCCACCCACTTGGCATGTCTTTGGTTCAATTTTTGTTGACCCTTAAGATGTTTCAAGGATTCATGATCGGTGTGGATCACAAACTCTTTAGGCCATAAATAATGTTGCCACATTTGCAAAGCCCTAACTAATGCATAGAGTTCTTTATCATAAGTGGGATAGTTTAAGGTTGCACCACTAAGTTTTTCACTAAAGAAGGCTATAGGTCGACCCTCTTGCATTAAAACAGCACCAATCCCTACTCCCGACGCATCACACTCAATTTCAAACGATTTATCAAAGTTTGGAAGTGCTAAAATGGGGGCAGAAGTTAGTCTTGCCTTAAGCATCTCAAAAGCATCCTCTTGTGCTTTGCCCCACTTAAAGCCAACATTCTTTTTTATTACCTCGGTTAGTGGTGCGGCAATGGTACTGAAGTTCTTCACAAACCTCCTATAGAAACTCGCCAAGCCATGAAAGCTCCTCACCTCGGTAACTGAATTTGGCGTTGGCCACTCTTGAATGGCTTTCACCTTTTCAATATCAACAGAAACTCCTTGTGCTGAAACAATAAAACCCAAAAACACAACTTTCTCCATGCAAAATGAGCACTTAGAAAGGTTAGCGTATAATTTCTGTTCTCTCAAAACATCTAATACAACCTTAACATGTTCTATGTGTTCTGCCTCAGATTTAGAATAGATAAGAATGTCATCAAAATAAACAACAACAAATTTACCTATAAACTCTCTCAAAACATGATTCATTAATCTCATGAAAGTACTAGGTGCATTTGTTAAACCGAAAGGCGTAACTAACCACTCATATAAACCATGCTTAGTCTTAAAAGCCGTTTTCCATTCATCTCCTAATGACATGCGAATCTGATGGTACCCACTCTTAAGATCTATTTTAGTGAAAATAACAGCCCCATTTAATTCATCCAACATATCATCTAACCTAGGGATAGGATGACGATACTTTACCGTGATTTTATTGACGGCTCTACAATCGATGCACATCCGCCAAGTTCCATCTTTCTTTGGTACTAGGATGACTGGTACAGCACACGGACTCATAGATTCACGAATCAACCCTTTTGCCATTAGTTCCTCGACTTGCCTTTGTAGTTCTTTTGTCTCCTCAGGGTTACTTCTATAGGCTGGTCGATTTGGAATTTGTGCTCCGGGAACAAAGTCAATTTGATGCTCAATTCCTCGAATCGGGGGTAACTTATTAGGCATCTCTTCGGGGAATAAATCCTTGAATTCCTGCAAAAGAGGGGAAATACTAGAAGGAAGGTTAGACTGACTTACAGAAGATAAACAAAAACTCTTACAATAAAATAATAATAAATTTTTGTTTTCAAAATCAGCTTGCTTTACATCCCTCAATTTAGCATATAAAGATAGATTTTGGCTTTTGTTAATGCTCCTCTCTTTTTCTCTCCTCTCACCCTCATTTCTCGACCTCACTAATGCCTTTTCACTCACCTCTTCTCTCTTCACACCCTCACTGATTTTATCACTCTTATTTTCTCTCGCCTTAACCTTTTCCCTTCTCACAGATTGTTCTTGTAACATTCTTTGCATGTAGAGCTGATCTTCAAACACTTCAGCAGGTGATAAAGGTGGCAAAATATACTTCTTCCCATCCTTAGCAATAGTAAATTTATTTGTTCGACCATGATGTAGTGCTGATCGATCGAATTGCCAAGGCCTCCCCAATAACACATGATATGCTTGCATAGGTACTACATCACATAATACCTCATCAGAAAAAGAACCAATAGAAAAGTTCAGAAGCACCTGTTTAGTAACTTTGAGTTCGTTACTATCATTCAACCATTGTAACCGATAAGGATTGGGATGTGGAATTGTTGATATCCCTAATCGGCTTGCTAACACATTGCTTACCACGTTGCAACAACTTCCTCCATCAATAATTAGTAAGCATGTTTTTCCAAGTATGTTGCAATGAGCATGAAAGATGTGCTCTCGTTGCTCAATGTCACCACTCACTCCCATCTTCAATGTTCTACGAGTGACTAAGTTAACTCCATGTCCTCCTTTACTATCCACCTCTTCTATATCACTACAATCTTCTAAGGTGGGCATATCATCTGATTCATGTTCGGACTCACTTTCGGATATTAACTCACCATGCTTCATAACCATCGCCTTTTGATTCGAACACTCTCTTGCATAGTGCCCTCTCCCTTGGCACTTAAAACACACAATTTCATGAGTTCTTGTGGGTTTTTCAGTAGTTTTGTATTTTGGAGTAGTTCCACCAATTTGCAACTTCCCAAATGCTTTTGAATCAACCTGAGGCGTTTGGTCACTTTTAGAGCTAAATTCAGATTTAGTTTTGAAATTACCTCTTGGATCTGACTTCCATGGAGTGGAAGTAGTGCCTTTGAACTTTGATCTCCCTTTCTCAACCTCTTGAAGTTGTCTCTCAATTTTTATCGCTTTATGGAGCATCTCGTCCATGTGGAAATAAGTTTGTAGCTCAAGAGGGTTGCGAATCTCCCTCTTCATTCCCATGAGAAATCTAACCATGGTAGCTTCCTCATCTTCTTGTATATCAGCTCGGATTAGTGCCATCTCCAATTGTTTGTGATAATCTTCAACAGATTGGTTACCTTGAGACATGGATTGGAGTTCTTTCAACAACTCCTTATAATAGTGAGCCGGCACAAATCTCTTTTTCATGACCTTCTTCAATTCACCCCATGTTCTTATGGGTTCATCACCATCTCTTTTTCTTGTGCGCTTTAATTGGTCCCACCAAACAGCCGCATATTCAGTTAGTTCGGATACTACAAGTTTCACCTTCTTCTCCTCGGAATACTCATGTATGTCAAAGATTGTTTCAACCTTTCGTACCCAATCAAGATACGCCTCTGGGTCACTGGCTCCTCGAAAAGTAGGCATTTTAAGTTTGATAGCATTAAGATTACTATCTTTTCGATCGTTACCCCTTTTTCGGTATCCAAACTGCTCCTCCTCTTCAGACTCGGATAGTTCATCATCAAAATTCAATCTCCCGCGTCCTCCTTTCTTTTGGCTTGATTTCTTTTGGTTTGAAACCAAATCAGCCACAATAGCCCCTAACCTCTTCATCTCACCTACAATAGCTTGTTGCCATTCTTTAGAATCAACATCGTTAACGTTGTCCTTTTTAGGTTCGTTAGACATGACAAAATATATAAAGAATGAAAGAAAAGTGAAATCTAGTCTAAAGCAAGAAAAGAAGAAAAAGAAAGTAAAAGAAGTACCTCACAACCGGTTCAATCACTCTTTTATATTATCTTGATAGATCACAAGGATTATCTCGGGTAATATAAATGCCAATGAAGCAAAAGAATGACAAAATAAAGTAGAGCAGAAACTAGAAGCAAAGAAGACTAATATTGTAACGATAACCAAAGTTTAGCACACTAAGAATAGAATAAAAGACGATTTTCGAAGAAGAGACAAATGTTTGAAAGAAATTTTAAGAATGTGTGTTTAGCATGCAAATTCTAGAAAACTTGTAACTTTAGTACAAACAATGAGCCGATTTTTTTTTTTTTTTTCCTTTTTTTTTTCCTTTTTTTTTTCCTCTTTTTTTTCCTTTTTTTTTCCTTTTTTTTTCTTTTTTTTTTCCTTTTTTTAAACTAGATTGGAATTGATTAACAAATTAAACTTGCACTAATGATTTAGCATGCAAAAAAAATTGAAGAAATTCACACACATAAATGGGTTTGGCTAGTAAGAATAGAATCTAAAAATAATCAGTTCGCTACAACTAAGAACCTAAATAACTAGATGCAAAGATATGAGGAACTCGATCAATAATTAAAGACTCTAGATTGGGGTAATTTTTTTTTTTTTTTAATTTCGACAAACAAAACAAAAACAACAAATTCCTTAAGAGCCAAAGCTCTGATACCAATTGATGTGATATTGGTTATGAAAAAGAGATAATAACCAAATCAACAAGTTTTCCCGATCTATCTTAAGGAATTAATAGAATCAAATAACAAACATAAATTGGTGATAACAAACCAATCCCAAAGAATTAAAGACAATGAAAGGAGATCTGACCTTACACCTTCGAATAATTAAATTGGAACCTGAGTGTTTGGCGATTCACAAGTACCTTACCAAAATACTTGTTCACGATCAAGATAATATTGCAAGAATGATGACCCGGTCTCTCAAGCTCACAATAAAGAATTCAATCCCGGATTGAAAATAATTCCCAAAGGAAAAGAAGAACTTTTGTTCATAAAAATATTGATTTCTGATCCATCAAAATAATGAAGAATACAAACCTTTATATAGGCTACAAAATAAACCTAAACCTAAACTAAAAAGGAAGTTGAATCCTAGTGCACCAAGGTAAAAGAAATCCTAATTAGACAAGGAAAAACATTAAATTCGTTTTTGTCCTTTAGAGCCCAATTTCAGCCCACTAATTAACATTATTTGGGCCTTTTAATTAGCTAGAAATAAGCCCAATCAAACCTATAAGGTTATAGCATTAATTTTAATGAGTCCCAATGGGTTTTGCACATGCCAAACACATGCAAGTCCAAAGCTTCTCTTAAAATATGATCAACCTTTTTACATATCACTATTATGGGCTTGGGCTTGGATACAACACAAAAACACACCATCTTTAATGACTTTGCTAGAATTCATTCCTTGTTTAAAGAAGCTCAAGATGAGTCCATTAAGCATTTGTTGGTCTTTCTTTGCACGATTCTTCGTCATAGGTCCAATTGACAGCTCCAATGGATCCCTCATGCTTCTACTAGGCTCCTTAACTCCAAGCTCCTTTGTTCCATGCTCTTGTGCTTTTGATATCACATCAAACTCAGTCATGAAGTAAGGCAATATTTGATAAATTATCTCAAATACAATCAATTTTACAACCTAAAAATTTATCAAATTTTAGTTAATTTGTCAAATATTATCAACTTTAGAGTTTAATTGATAACAAAATTTCGATTTATACTGAATATATCTACCAACTTTAATGACTAGACAAAGCTATATTGAAAGAGATATGATCATTTCTTTATCGATTGCATGTGAAGTTTCAAGATTTACGGAATTATTGTCTAATTTAGTTTTTTTAGCCACTTAAACATCCACAACTCATGATTTTTATTGTAAACATTTCAACGGAATACAATAATAACTATATTTATTAAATTTAAGTCTTACGATAATTTTAATTTTTATTTTAAAATTTTAATTAAGTAATTTGATCAAATTCATTTTATCAATCAGAATTTATATGAACACTACTGAATTCAAGTTCCAAATTGATAAATTACTTCGAATTAATCACTATTTACAATTGTTAAGCTTATTCTTTACTTTTTTCCTATATTTCAAACTTTTCACAAGCAATAAAATAATAATAATATATAATTTCAATACTTAGAACTAATATTTACTTAGTGAACCTTTTATAGGGATCCAAAAAGTTTATTTTTCCAATCTAAAACTGTGTTAATCCTGTTTATTTACTAAAAAAATATTATCAAACAAATATTTTTCTGATATTTCGATATTTATTTGTTTAAGAAAATAAATAATTAGAAAATTTTAGATTAGTTTAAGCCGGTGAGGAAAATATTTTATTCTTTTAAAAAGTGTAAAATATTTTCCTAAATCATTTGTTTTACCCTTTTAAAAATAAGTCACCATCACTTCTTTTCATCTTCCGTTTCACCATAAAATATTTTATGTTTCAACAAAAAAATTTTCCTTACCCAATATTTTTCCAACAAATAAACGGGATCTAAACATTAATTGTTCATTTGTGAATCTGTCTTTTTCCCTCATGAATGATAAATATCACATATTCTATACGAGATATCAGATTACCTCTTGTAGCATAGATAACCTTTGATGTGATTTACAACGGAAGTACGGATCACCGTGACCTTTATAATCAGTCACACTTCAACTACGTTGTTAATCGGGAGAGGAGACGATTGATCCACGAACTAAGAAAAATTGTATTCAAGATATAGAGAGAGTGGGAGGCACACATGTATGTGTGAGAGAGAGGCAACATTCCGTCGTCCTTAGGTTATTTCTATGTATTATGTTAGACGATTTAACTGTTTATTTATAGGGAGGGGGTAGGTTAAAACCCAAGCCTCCTTTTCTCTCTATTTGAGTTAGGCCCATTCCATCTACGAACGTGCCTCCTATTCGACCCAAACTCAAATAAGTCTAACATCTCCCACTCGCACTTAATGGAATGTAATCCAAGTTCTTCCTCAATCCCATTTTATACTTTGCAAATTGTTCGTGTGACCGACATACACTTGAAAGCACTGGTGTTATATACTCGTTGGAGATATATAACGTCTCAATGGGCATGTTTCAAAGCAAGTATTATATACTTGTTGCAGATATATAACCTTTTGATTCGAACATATACAATGACAGGTGGTACGCCTTATCCTAGAATCCACCTCACAGCCATATGTAAAACTTTTATCTCAATTACACTTTACTATTTTCATAAATATGCACATGTGCATAAGTGTCAGGAAAGTGATAAACAAGAACATTTAGATGCGATCGAATGGATTTTTTCCCTCTTATTATCTTCTTTCCATCGTGATCCATTCCGCTTAAATGGTCGAATTCTTTTACAATCTGTATTATCTCATGGTCGTCAAAACTTCCTTCCAAGATAAGTAAAATCAGATCATACTTACAGAACAAGTTAACGGTCTTGAGGATAAAGTAATCAAGAAACTATGGTTCATGATTTTGAGTCTCACACTAGAAAAAGTTAAGATCCATTACGATTAATGTTTTTCCATTTCGTGGTCGCTAAGCACACATGGTACCAAATCATGTGTTATGATGTTCTATCTTTTTTTTTTTTTTGAAAAGGAGTGCATGTCTTCTAAAAAATACCATACGGAAGTTCCAATTCAGGTTAAAACCCTAGCCTCCTTTTCTCTTCATTTGAGTTAGACTCATTCTATCTACGGGCGAACCTCCTGTTCGGCTCAAACCTGAATAAGTGTAACACCTCCTTAGTCCTCCCACATATTCAACAAAATCAACATTAAAATTAATATAGTTCAAACATAAATAAAGGAAATCGTAACGACCCGATTCGAAGTGGGTGACACCGAGGTAGAGGATTGAGCAAGTAACGGTCCTAAGGGATGTCGATGGGGACATGAATGAACTGAATCCCACATCAGAAATGGAGAGGGAGGACTAGGACTTATTAGTAAAGTAGGAATCCAATGCATCCATACGCGTTTTAAAGCCGTGAGACCCAATATTGTCCGCTCTGGCCCAAATCCAACACTTTGGACCTTACGACTTTAAAACGCGTATGCATACATTTTATTCCTACCTTACTAATAAGCCCTAGCCACTCCCTCTCCATTTCCGACGTGGGATTCAGTTCATTCCTGCTCCAATCGTGATCTCTTATAAGACAAACGCCACCCACTCTAGATCGGGTTGTTACAAAAATTATAATATATGTGAACATAATAAATATTTGATCTTTGAATTAATGTATAACAAATTCAATTAATTAAGATTGAGGTAAGCAAAAGAGTAATGACATTATTATCTATTAGGAAGATGTCAAATAAATCTGATTCAGCAAACATAAGGATAAGATGAGTTAGGTTAGGTGTTCTTATTTAGATTTTGCTTCAATCTTAACAAAATTACAAATTAATTAAGACAAATAAAATTAAACCGACTATGAGCTCATATATCTATTTTATTATATGATTATGGTACTAATTAATTAATTAATTTGGCATGTATATGTAATACTATATAATATAATAATTGTGGAGACACTTTATTGGCTTCGTTCAGAATTTGCAGTAATAATAATAGGCCTAATACACAAATAACCCCCTGAACTTGTCTAAATGTTGTAATTGCTCCCTCCAACTTTCAATTGTAACAATTTACCCCTTAAACTTGTCCAATTGTAAAACATAACCCCAAATTGGGAATTTTTTTACCCCGTACTTGAAGCAACCGTAAAAAATTTTCTACGGATTCGTATCACGCCAACGATATGATTATCACACTTCACGAGCGTTGCAAAATTTGTATTTCACGTGTTTCTTTAATTTCAATTTATGTCAGCAATTTGGGGTTATGTTTTACAATTGGACAAGTTTGAGGGGTTATGATTTACAATTGGACAAGTTTGAGGGGTAAGTTGTTACAATTGAAAGTTGGAGGGGGCAGTTGCAACATTTGGACAAGTTCAGGGGTTATTTGTATATTAGGCCATAATAATATATTTTACATGAATAGTAAAATTATAATAAGTACAAAATTAATTATTTTTGAAACAAATTAAAAATTTGTTTATATCATATTTTATATTTTATATGTAAATGAATCTAGAAAATGACAAATTAAAAATCCTCAACCCTGTAAAATGGTCCCAATATAATTAGATTTCTTGGAGAAATTGCAATTGGATGGTTTTGCAGTGTTGTTTTCCTAAAATTATAATAAAATAAAATAAAATTGCAACTCACAAATTCTTTCCTTAAGCAAGCAGCAATGTCAAAAGTGATAAAAAATAATTAAATAAAAGAGACAACCTGTTTTTTCATCCATATTCACTCCTTACCACTGTTGATGTAACGACCCGGTCTAGAGTGGGTGACACTTGGATAGAAGGTGTGAACAAGAAGCGGTCCTAAAGGATTGTAATATGGGCAGGAATAAACTGAATTCCACATGGAAATGGAGAGAGAGTGACTGAGGCTTGTTAGTAAGGTGTGAATCTAATACATGCAGATACGTTTTAAAGCCATGAGGCCCACAGTGTTGGATTTGGACCAGAGCGGACAATATCGTCATGTTATTGGACCAGGATGTTACAATTGGTATCAGAGCCGACTCTCCACGTACGATGTGTGGTTCGGGGACGAAGCAGACGGAAGCTGGTGGGCCTGTAACGACCCGGTCCCGGTTCGGAGTGGGTGGCGCCGGGGTAGAAGGCCTGAACAAGAAGCGGCCCTAAGGGATGACGATGGGGGCAGGAATGAACTGAATCTTACATCGAAAATAGAGAGAGAATGACTGGAGCGAGCTTATTAGTAAGATGTGAATCTAATACATGCAAACGCGTTTTAAAGCTGTGAGGCCCAAGGTGTTGGATTTGGACTAGAGCGGACAATATCTACATGGTATTGGACTAGGGTATTACAATTGGTATCAGAGCCGACTCTCCACGTACGATGTGTGGTTCGGAGATGAACCATGCGAAAGTTGGTGGGCCTGTAACGACCCGGTCCCGGTCCGGAGTGGGTGGCACCGGGGTAGAAGGTCTAAACAAGGAGTGGCCTTAAGGGATGACGATGGGGGGCAGGAATGAACTGAATCCCCCATCGAAAATGGAGAGAGAGTGACTGGAGCTTATTAGTAAGGTGTGAATGCAATACATGGATACGCGTTTTAAAGCTGTGAGGCCCAAGGTGTTGGATTTGGACCAGAGCGGACAATATCTACATGGTATTGGACCAGGGTGTTACAGTTCAAAACTAAGTCCGTTTCGACCGTCTAGACGCTCGAAATCGAGAATCCATCCCAATTTTCACCAATTAGTTCCTTCTGAAGTGTTTTTCCTAGGTGATTTTTAGCCATTTGGGCTCCGCCTAGACTGCCTTGACACCGCTTGGACCACCCAGACACCGCCTAAGCGACGATAAAAGAAACAT
Source organism: Euphorbia lathyris (assembly GCF_963576675.1). Lineage (NCBI taxonomy): Eukaryota > Viridiplantae > Streptophyta > Magnoliopsida > Malpighiales > Euphorbiaceae > Euphorbia > Euphorbia lathyris. The sequence continues at coordinate 73,585,564 of NC_088919.1, read as the reverse complement.
TTTTTTATTGTGAATTTATTTTTTGCTTTATGATAATTTACTTTTGAGTTGTTTCAATGATATTGTTGTTGAAATATATTGATTTTTACACATTTTTAAAAATATATATTTATATACATATTTTCTATATTAAATAATTTTATACTATTTTTTAGATAGTACAAAATATATTTTAATTAATTTATATAATAATTTATTGATTAACAAATAAAAATTATAAAAATAAAAATTTGATTAATCCTCGACTTATTCCTGATTAATCCTTGAGAGACTTGTCCGTTCGACTAGTGCCTAACTTTTTTACAATCTTGTTCATTGCTAACGGATCACAAACATATAATTAGACGTAAATTTAAAAAAATAAAATAAAATATTTCATACTTATTGGACATAAAAAATTCAAATATTTCACTGAATTCAAAAATATTATTCTCCAATTATATTATTAAATCACAAAAATATAAACTTTTTAAGAACCAACTGATATGTAATTGATGTAGAATAAAGAAAAAAATACATCTGTATTTTATAATGATGTATGGATTGACTCAAATTGTCAACGGGTAAATTTACTCATGTCTTTCAATGTTAGAGATAAAATTACATTATTTTAAACGTTAGGGATAGAATTGCTTAAACGTTAGAGATATTTTTGTATTTTAACCCTATGATATAGCAACAACAACAACAACAAAGCCTTAGTCCCGAAATGATTCGGGGTCGGTTAACATGAACCATCATATAAAACCGTGAAATCAAGTCGTGTCGGCGACATAAACCCTATAATATAAGAAATAATAAAATTTTATCCTTAGAGTAATTTTAGACCTCAATAATAATGATACATAGAGCAATTTTGAACTCAATAAAAAAAAAGTAAAAAAAAAAAAAAGTAAAAAACATAAGCTCATGAACTTTGCATATTTTAAAGATTAAACCTGACCAATTGTTTTTCTATATTGAGTTATTGATCATTGATTTCATTATGGATCCGATCCTTATTTAACTTTTTCGTTTAATTTGAATGACACACGACATTAGAGCGATTCAACCTGTTGACATAGACAATAAAGATAAGAATTTCTTGACTAAGAGAGATAGATAGTAAAAATTAAAAAGAAATTAGAGAAAAAATTTTCATTAAGTTATAACAAGCTCGATCTTCTCCTCTCTTATTTCGCAATTTGTAACATCAAAATCGCCAAATCTGTCTTCTCCCCTAACACCAAAATCCATTTCCAGCAGGTTCTTACAAGCACGATTTCTAGCTTGGAAGAACTTACTGAAAATCTATTTCTGTAATTTTTTTTACTTTTTACTATCTCCCCTAATCAAGAAACTTATGTTTTATTTGTCCACATAGCAATGGAAATGTCCACGTCAGCATGTTTGAATCTCTTAAAGGCATGTGTCGTCCAAACTCGATTAAAAAGTTAAATAAGGGCCGAATTCATAATAAAATCAATAATCAAAGACTTAATATGGAAAAATAATTACTCAGGACCGATCTTTAAAACATGTAAAGTTTAAAAACTTAATTATGATTTTTGCCCTAACAAAACACATAAAATGAAACTTTTGCTCGTACTTAGAGAGAATGCAAAGGATACTGGAGTATCGATGCATCATCGACTATCGGGAACCACCTTTGTCCACTCCTTCATCTTCATCTACGAGTTATCGATTGTACCCAACACAGATGAAGGGTTTATGCATCTTCATTTCTTTTGCTCCAACACAAATCAAAACGACATTGTTTTGGGCTGAGTGGGAAAAAAGCTTTTAATCCCAATTAATATGGGTTGAGATTATTTTTTACACTTAACACATTTACAGACCAACTTTGCCGTTATTTAGGTCTAAAATTGATTCACGTGGTCGAAACGATACATTTTTCCCAAACAATTACTCGTTCTAAAATCAAATTTGAAATGCAAATTTTAGACTTATTATATTTCAAGCCCCTTTACTTGTCTAGCAGAATCAACTAGAAATATCCTATTTATCTTTAGATTTATTTAAAATGACTTATTAACTTTTAAAAATTTTCTTATTGACCCATTTAAATTTATTTATATTGATTAATGTTTCTTAAACTTGCTTAAACAATACACATTTTAAGTTATATAAAATTAACCTTTGCTTTAACACGAGATTTAGATGTCCATAGATTAATTTAAGCAAATTTAAGAAGTAAATAATAAGTCCAAAATATGAGGAAATAACTTTTTTTTAGAAAAGTGGATATAGCTAGAAATATATTATTCAAACTTTTAAATAATGACTTTATATTCCTATTTGTTTTATAGTTCTTTTAATTTTATTTATTAATTCCATAAAAAAAAATTAAGATGCCCTTATAGTATGTTAATAGATATGTGGTCTATAAGAGGGTTAATAAATTGAAAGAATTAATAAGAATTAAAATAGTATGTAAAATAAACAATCAATATTAATTTAGTTTGAATTAAATTTTAGTTTAATCCATTAATTTTTGATAAATTAGCTTAAATACAATCGATTTTAATATTTAAAATTTAGAAATTTTAAACTAAATTTTTAAATTTACCAATTTAAAATTGAGTTTATGTATAAAATTCGACTCAAATTAAATAAAATACACTAATTTTGACATAACGTTACATCAAATTTTCAATTGAATAATGACATTTTCGTAAATATAAAATACAGTCGGACTATTCTATCCATATAACTTTTTTAAATTCAAAGAAATAGTTTATTAAAATTGCTCGTGTTACATCAAATTTCTTGCCACAATTAGGGATGCAAACGGGGAGGGGATTGGAGTTTCCATCCCCGTTCCCCGACTAAACGGGGAATCCCCATACCCGCCACGCGAAACAAACAGAGACAAAATTCATCTCTATCTCCGTCCCATGGGGAATCCCGACTCCGCGGGTATCCCCGTTTATCCATTTAAAGTTTAAAAGAAATAATGAAAAGAATAGAGAAAAAAGAAAGAAAATAAGAGAATATGATGAACAAATAGATATAGAGTGAAGGTAAAACATTTGGATCAAATTAATCATAAGTTCAAGTTTTTCTATGCGTATTTTTTATTTTCTATAATTAATAATATGTTATCGGGGATTAAACGGGTAATCCTTCGGGACACACTACTAGGGATGGCAACGGGTACTCTACCCGTGGGTACCCGGTACTACCCGACCCTAATGGGACTACCCGTACCCTGTATAAACGGGTATGGGATCAAAATCATTACCCGTTAGGGTAATGGGACGGGTATGGGAAGACCCCCCAGGGTACCCGGTACCCGTTACCCGTCATAACATTTATATATATTAAAAAATATTATTGTATTTTAGATGTAAGATCTGAAATTTGAACACCAATCTTTTGTTCTTCAACCATTAAGTAATACCACTAAGCTACTTTATTTTTATTGATTAAGGTTCAATTTGTTCAATTTTTAGATGGATGGTTTATTAAATTCATATTTTATTAAATTTGTAATATTTTTTGTTTTATTTATTGATTCTTAACGGGTAAGGGTACCCGCGGGTACCCGTGAATTAAATGGGACGGGTATGGGATGCAAAACATATACCCGTTAGGGTAATGGGAAAGGTACGGGTAATTAAAAAATAAACGGGTAAGGGTTTGGGATTGACACTACTCGCGGGTACCCTACCCGTTGCCATCCCTACACACTACAGGGCGGATTCGGGGATCCCCGTGGGACGGAATACCCTTTCCCATTCCCGCCTCGTCCCTGCTAACGAGGCACATATTTGTCCCCATCCCCGTCCTATAATAAAACGGGACGGGGATTATCCATCCACGATGGGGTTGGAAACGGGTAATTCCCATGCCATTTACATCCCTAGCCACAACGATTGCAATAGATATCATTATCGTTAAATTAATTTCAAATGTCAATTTTAATCAACATCTTTGACCTTAATTAAAGTTGGAAGGGTTCACAAAAGGAGAGGGTGGAAATGGGATGTTTGACCTACAAATAAAAGCCATGATTACATGCTATATTAATGGCGGGCTGTAAAAGACAACTATGGCCCACCAAATTCCCACTTTCATTCAATTTAGTCCTCAACTCACAATATTAATTATTAATAAATACCAAGAAAGAAAAAGAATCCCATGAAATTGGTTCACCATATATTTAAGGGATAATTTCAAAAATAATCCATATGTTTTCATCGATTTTTAGATGGATACCCGTAGTTTTATTGTTGCAAAAAGATGACAGAGATCCTCGTCTGTTAGAAAAGGCTTAAAGCACTATTTGACTCTTGATCAATCTAAAATTTTATTATTTAATCTCTGATCTATTATTTAGTCATATTTGGCATCTGATCTATCTCAATTGGTAAAATTTCACCCAATTTATATTTAAATTTAACCGAATCATTATCGCAACACTTGAACTTAATAGATTTTAGTTTATGATTTGTTTTTTTTATTTTTTAATCTAATTAATTATTTCCACATGATGTGGCAAAAAAAAAAACTTTAAAAAATATCACTTTTCAAGTTCAAGTGTCAAAATATCGTTACTTGTCAATGAGATAACAATTCCGTTAAGTATTTATACAAATTGGATGAAATTTCACCAAATGGGATAGGTCAGGGGCCACATGTGACCAAATAATAGGTCAATGGCCAAATGACAAAATTTTGGATAGAGACCAAATAATGTTTTAAGCCATTAGAAAAACCAATGAATTTTAGGTTGATACTGTAATTTAAACGTTGATGACCTCAAAATAAAAAATTCCAAGAATAATCCATGTGATTTCATCGATTTATAGATGGATACATGTAGTTTTTTGTTGCAAAAAGATGACTGAGGTCCTCGTCTGTTCGAAAAAACCAATGATTTTTAGGTTGATACTGCCAATTTGACTGTTGATCACCTTAAAATAGAAAATTCTAATAATAATCCATGTGGTTTCGTTGATTTATAGATGGATACATGTAGTTTTTTTTTGTTACAAAAAGATGACAAAGGTCCTCGTCTGTTAAAAAAACCAACGGTTTTTAGGTTGATACTGTCAAATTCACTGTTGATGATCTCAAAATAGAAAATTTTAAGAATTTATGATATTTTAAGTAACTTTAATCCTTGAAATTTTTTGTTTTGAGGTCATTTATGTGTTGTTTGGTTATGAGACAGAAAAAGCTTCGAAAAATAATAATTTTGAAAAATAAAAAATGTTCTTCTATGATAGATATGGTAGTACTAAACAAATTTAATATTCGAAATTTTCTATTTTGAGATCATCAACGTCAAATTGGTAGTATCAATCTAAAAGACATTGGTTCTACAAACGGTCGACAACCCCAATCCGCTTTGTACAACCAATAAAAGCACATACATCCATCCGCAAATCAGAGAAAACACAAAGGTTGTTTTTGAAATTATCCCTATAATTAATCATACTTTAATTGGTCTTCTCCATTTTCAAAATACCCTCTCAATCTTTTTAAAATGTTCGATAGCCTCCTCAACTTTCTTAAAATGTAATAAATTAATTAAGGCATAACACTTATTTTGACCTCTAAACTAAAACTTCAAAGTCAATTAGGACCTTAAACTATCAAAATCATCAATCATATCCCGAACTAAGTAAAAATCATCAATTGAGTCATTATGTTATCCTAAAATCAGAAACTGTGACTATTGACATGAACTGTAATGATTTTTATGTTAGTTCAAAATGGATTTGAGGAAGAGAGTCTAAACTAAAACTGTTCAACCGAATGATTTTCGATTAAGACTCAATTGATGATTTTTACTTAGGATTGAGACTCAATTGATGATTTTTATTTAGTTCAGGGATCTGATTGATGATTTTGATACTTTAAGGTCCTAATTGATTTTGAAGCTTTAGTTTGGGGACTCAAATGACTATTATGCCATTAATTAATCGGTTGGAAAAAAATAAGCTGTGTACAGAACGTGTGTTGCACGCGCTTTGGAATATTATTACATAATTCACAGAATAGATTAAGATATATTGAAAAGGAAGTTCTTATTCGCTCAACCGTAAAACTTGCCCCCTCTGATATTAAAACTCCATATCCGACTTTGATCATTTTACTTTTCCATGGCACGTACAGCACACTTTTTGCATGTAACTTACTTTTTTTTACAACCAAGTGATTAATTGACCATATTTTAAATAAGTTGCGGGGGCTATCAAGATATTTTAAAAGTTCAGAGGTCAATCAAGTTTTTTAGATGTTTAATGATAAAATGTGGAAATTAGGTGTGTGGAATTTAATGAGGATGTTCAATGCTTTTTATTCAAGTTGTTAGACAAATCTGTATAAAAGTAGAACATATCAATTGATACATTTAAAATCACTATTGATTGGTTGGGAATGAGGACTAAAAAGTGAAAAAGCATGAAATGTAAAGGACCTTTTTGTATTTGTTCACTAAAGCAAATTGTGGAATGATTATTATACACTTTAGTACAGTTTGAGATAAGATAGTACAATTTTAGCCCACTTTCTATAAGGCTTGGATTTGAATATAAATGCTAGGGGTAAATTACACCCATGACTATTAAATTTTACTTTTTTTTATTTTTTATTTTTCTTGATGTGGCTATTAAATTTCAAAATATAATATAAAACTATTTTGCTACACTTAAGAGTGTGCATGTGGTTTAAACCGCACACCGAATCGAACTGATTGAATTCGGTTTTTCGGTTTGCTTTTTTTGACAATTCGGTTCGACGTCGTTTTATTTTGGTATTTTTGGTTCAGTTCGGTTCAGTTTGATAAAAAAATATAACAAAATCAAACTGTGCCGAATTACACATATTCTAAATTACTATTATATATATATATTTTTTAATTTACAATTTTTTTTTATTGTTGTTGAAATCATAAGCTAATATAAATATCTTTTGGAAGTATTTCAATTTTTTTATTGTTGAGGTAAATTTAATGATGAAATATAGTGATTTTTATTTATTATCTTTATTTTTTAATTAAATTCAATTTGTTCGATTTAAAGGTATTCTTATTTTTATAATATTATTGATGAAAGGATAAAGTTTTACTTCGTTCAATAAATTATTATTTTTAATTTTTATGTAGTCATTAGGATATTTTTCTTCATTTATAGATATTCTAATTACAATTTGTTCGATCTAAAGGTATTCTTATTTTTATAATATTATTGCTGAAAGGATAAAGTTTTACTTCGTTCAATAAGTTATTATTTTTAATTTTTATGTAGTCATTAGGATATTTTTCTTAATTTATAGATATTCTAATTACAATTTGAACGAACACTAAATAATTAATCAACTAATAGCAAATAACTAACAATAACAACAAATAATAACTGCAAACAGTTGAATCGAACATGCCTTAAGTTACAAGAATTAGCTTTTTTTTTTTTTTTGTTTATTGTATGTTATTTTGTATTTACTACTGCTATATAAATACTACTTTTTAAGTAGTACACTTCTTCAGAAATATTTTAAGGGACTTTTGAATTCTGTTTTGACCAACGCTATGACGATTAGGGACAGATCAATGTGGTGAGGAGAGAATTTGAATACTCACTGGTCGTCAGAAAATGAATCATAGACTTGTCAATGCGTGTTTTTTATTGTTGTTGTAACGGTTGTGTAAGTGGCGACCAATTATTATTATTTTGCCATAAGTGGCGATTTCAAATTATCTTAACAAAATCATGTTATATGTAAAAGCTTGATTAAATAAAAAAAGTTAGATCAAGATAAATGTATACAACTGTTAGATACAATTGATAGGAAAGAAGATTTAACAAACCAAAGTTGTGCCGGAAAGATCGTTTTAACCAACGAAAGTTGTGTTGTGGACGTGCCGCTATTTTAAAAACAATTTCCAATAAGTTCTAGTGCAATACTAAAAGTACGATCACTTCCCAAGTTTTAATACACTAAAATTCAGAGGCTATATAACATCAAAATATAAAACGTCTAAAAATACTAGTATTTTGTAAATATTTAGAATATATGACTTCGTTGTTTGCCGTAAAACATTATGTTTTGAAAGATATTGGATAAATAAAAATTTGGTATTGATTAATAAAATATTTTTCGATGTTTAGCTTTAATACTGCAAAAGCAAAACAAAAAGTGATGGATAGTTTTTTTTATATATATAAAACTGTAACAAAGATATAAATGACCCACAAAAATTAAAAATAAAATTCAGCCCTGGGCCCAGGTCCAGCCCAAAAAGAGATGTGTCCCATAAATAGCCAATTGGAAAGGCTCGTTTATATAGTCAAATAACATGAGCTTTGCCAATGTGGGTTGGTCCAAGTGGTAAGGTGTTAAATCTTTGTTTGACAGGTTTAAAGTTCGATTTCCTAATTCCGTCAAAATTTAGTCCTCATTAATAGGTAATCTGTAAATTCTACTATAAATCTTCATCGAGATATGTAGTTTGTCCTGACCTTAGAAGTGGAAGACATATCCTTATCTAAATTTAAAAAAAAAAAAAAAACATGAGCTTGTATACGTGGTTAGTGACAATTAAATATTAATCGAAGCAAAAACATTTATATAACTAAATTTAAAGGAATAAATAAAAACAACATTCCTAATATATTTTGGATTATCCCTTATGGCCCAATTCATCTAATTTATAAGCCCAGCCCATAACAGGCACAAATCAGCAGTGAATAAAATAGATCTGTAGTTAGTAGTTAATAGTTGATTTGATACACGAATACCTTATTAGAAACCTTTAGAATTCTTAATAACTTTGATTTTCTTCAAAAAAAAAAAAAAAAAAGAACTTAGATAATTCGAAAATAACGATTTCATTAAGGATAAGATACCAAAAGAGGTCTAAGGTTTTCGGAAAAGTACCAATTTAGACTCAACGTTCAAAATAACACCAGTATAGGCTTAACATTTACAACATAATATCAATTTAGACTTAACGTTTACAATATAGCATCAATTTAGACCCCACGTAAAAAATAGCACCAATATAGGCTTAACGTTTACAACATAATATCAATTTAGGCTTAACGTTTACAATATAGCATCAATTTAGGCCCCATGTAAAAAATAGCACCAATATAGACTTAACGTTTACAAAATAATACGAATTTAAGCTTAACGTTTTACAAAATATATACAATTTAAGCTAAACGTCATAATTAAATTAATCATATTATATTCTTTCCCTATTAATTTAATGATGACGTTTTTGTCAACGTTAAGCTTAAATTCGTATTATTTTGTAAACGTTAAGCCTATATTGATGCTATTTTGTACGTGAGATCTAAATTGATGTTATATTGTTGTAAACGTTAAGCCTAAATTGATATTATGTTGTAAACGTTAAATCTATATTAGTGCTTTTTTAAACGTTGAACCTAAATTGGTACTTTCCCAAAAACCTTAGGCCTGTTTTAATACCTTATCCCTTTCATTAATAATAATCTGTTTCAATATAGGAAGAATAGACCTTTAAATAGACAAAAGAAGTCCTAATTAGAAACGGAGACATATATCCTAATTGGCAACAGAATTCAAAAGATAAACGGACAAATTCAAAAACTCCTAAAAACACAAAATTGCGAAAATAAGGGCCTTAGAGGCCGAATTTGGCTAAAAAATTCCAAATGTCACAGCAAAGCGGTACGTTTTGCTCCCAGATCCGACTTCGTCCAATTACACTTAACACAAAGCCGAAAAGAATATCGGAGCATATTGCAGCACAATATAAAATTTACCTCATGAGCAAAACGTACCGATATAAATGCAATAAAACCGATAATCATATGAAACAGATCGTTTCAGGCTGATTGTTTCTGGGGTAAATTACACCCATGGCCACTGAACTTTATCATTTTCACATTGGGCCACTGAACTTTACATTTTTAAACACGGGTGGCCACTCAACTTTAACTAACTCCTCAAAATGACCGTTAACGACCTCAAAATGAAAATGTTAAAGAATTAAAGTTGTTCAGAACGACAATTACCATGAAACCATATTTTTTATTTTCCAAAATCACATTTTTTAGAGCATTCTCTCTCTAAAAATTCACTCTCCTAACCAAATAACACCTAATGAACTCAAAACTAAAATTTTCAAAAATTAAAGTTCCTTAGAATATCCTTAGCTCTTTGGATTATTTATTTTGAGACCGTCAACGGTTGTTTTGAGACGTTGAGTGACCACCGATGTTAAAAAGTGTAAAGTTCAGTGGTCATACCGTTAAGAATTGAAGTTCAGTGGCCACAATGTTAAAATGAGTAAATTTCATGGATGTAATTTACCCATTGTCTCTGCAATGATAATCATGCAGGATTTATATGTCCTTGTGGTTAATCGAATAAGAGTTCCATTTATGCAGTAAACTAAGTCCTTGAAATTCAAGTTCCCTAATTACTATTTCTGAGAAAGGTCATAATCTAAGAACATGACTTGAAGAACAATATAGCAGGATTCTAAGAACATAGAGCATGAAACACTAAACAAAAATCATTAACTACATGCAAATGCACTCACTCAAAGTCTGAAATACAGGGTTAAGGTGCAAAAATACCCCCTAAAGTTTTACGTCAGGAGCAATTTTACCTCTAATGTTGGTTGTCAAGAGCAATTTTACCCCTAACGTTGGTAGTCAAGCCCAATTTTATCCCTAAAGCTGATAATTTGGATCAATTTCAGACACTATTATAAAACACAAATATTTTGTTTCATATTCTGCACTAATTACATATCAGTTAGATCTAAAAAAAGATTTAATGTTTTTTATAATTTAATAATAGAATTGGAGACTAATATTTATAGATTCGGTGATTTTTTTTTGTCCAATTCGTACAAAAGACATCACATCTCAACATATGTTTGTGATTTGTTACTAGATGACAAGTTTCATGACTGAGAAGACAGTTTGATGAATTATTTCTCAAATTGACCCAAGGGATAAAATTGCTCTTGGCTTCCAATGTTAGGGGTAAAATTGCTCCTAACCAAAAACGTTAAGGGTATTTTTGCACCTTAACCCCTAAAATATATATCTATCTATCACTTCAACATATAATCTAAAGCACGAAAGAGAAAAGAGTGGTTTATCTGTCACTTCAACAGATAAACCCGGCGGCAAGACGGGACTAGTATCAGGATTCACTAAGAGGGTTTGCTTATCGTGATTCCGTACTGTAATTTATACATAAAATCCCAAGACTTTAATACTAGTCCAAATGAAGTCAAATGTTTTCCTGACAGTATATCAGAAAAATAAATAACCTCCAAATGCCTCAACAATGTCTATGTGATATAAAAAATCATAGGTGCTACAGCAACATAGATGCTAATCAATATGTCATGAAAATAGCCTTGAAATGACAACGGAAGTGGATACGAGACAGACATGGACAAAGTTACAACGGAAGTGGACACAGACTAAGAAAAAAAAATCATCCCTTAACCTCCAAATGGCTCAACCAAAAACGAGAAGTGTGATGTTTCAGAGAATTGCAAGGTGCTAACAGAATAATTCAGCATAGAGTAAGCTAAGAAGTATAGATAGTAGGACACGAAACAGAAGTGGATAGGACACCGACACGAAACACAGAAACGCTACTAAAGGGTAGTTTGCGTGCAACATCACGAGAATGTGATTGACGATGATGATGACTACGGAGCCTGTGAGAAGTTAAAAAATAAGACTAAAAGGAATTGCAACAGAAAAGAGAGAATAAAGTTACAATTATAGAAAAGTTTTGATGTGAGTCTCTCAAAGTTTATTCTTTCCTTCCCGGCTTAAGATATCAGTTGCTCCCTGAACTTGTCCAAAAAGGTTGATTGGCCCTCTGAACTTACATGTTGTCTCATTAGCCCCCTAAACTTGCTTAAAGTGTCATGATTAAGTCTCTAAATCTATAAAAATGCCGTAAAAATGCACAAAATAAAAGGTTAATTTATTTTAAAGACTTTCAAATCACGAATTAAGCCTTTACTTTTTAAGTTTTGGATTTTTTACGGATTTAGACAAATTGCAATGTAGGTCCCTTTAAACAAGTTCAAGGAGCAAATTGATCACTATAAGCAAGTTCAGGGGGCCAATAGATCATTTTAAACAAATTTAGGTGATAAATAGGTTATTTTAAGCAAATTGAGAGGGCTAACGAGACACTATGTAAGTTCAGGGGCCAATCAATCTTTTTGGACAAGTTCAGGGGCTTTTGATGTATTAAACCTTCCTTCCCCATAAATCAATTATACAAAACCATATTGAAGCACATTATAAAATGTGAATATTCCACCACATAAACTAATGATAAATTAAACAAAAGATCTATAAAATGAACAATGACGCATTCTGAAGTAAAACTCCACAGAAAAGTATGAGAACAGTATAAATATCAGAAAATAGCATTGAAACGACAACATAAGTTAATACGAAAACGGACACGAATTCTTAACCATAGAGTAAGAAGTATAGATAGTAGTTAAACATGTTTACCTTTCGTTCCTCATAAATGAAGTCAACTGGATTATCTCTACTAGGAAAGAAAGCATTAGTTTCTCCTTCAAACAATCTGTAATCCTCATACTCAAACCTTTCATCTCTAGAATATTTTTCATGAACCTGATGACCGATAACATATATTATCTCGCAGCTTCAAAATGGATTCAGATTCCACAGATTTCCAACTGTAATTTCTCCCATAATCAGTATGAACATTGTAATTTTCAACAAAATCACTTTCCCTGTATCTTTCTGGTAATCTTCTTAGTGACATCTTATTCCTCAACCTTCCATTATGAGAATAGAGATCCCAATGCTCACCTTCATATTTAGTTCTAGAAACTGAAATATATATCTACCTTGAAATTGAAGTTCATATCAAGTATAAAGCTGCAATAACAAGATAAAAATGATGAATTTCTTTCACTTCTCCAAGACCCTTCTTCTTCTTTCTTATTCTTCTTCGTCTCATTAACCTACGGGCATGAGACTTTCAGTACAAAAAAATATATCCGAAGGAATATTAGGCTTACTTACAATCTCTTGGAGAGTTTTCTCTCCAAAATCACACGAACACAACTTCCCATTTGAAGAAAGAAAAACCTTATCTCCTTTCTTTGAATATGCAACTTTCCCTTCTACAAAACAGTTAAACACTTCCCTAGAAAATTGTCTCGTAACAGAATATAATCTAGTCCAAGTAAACGCAACTCCATCCTTCTTCCTTGCATATATATCAACACACCCTTCCGAACTCGTACTAAAAAAACTGATAGTAAGGCACCCTCCCAAAACATCTAAACGGATAGGAATTTCTTTAGTTTGATAAACAAGCTCGTGTACTATAGAAAATGTCTCTTTTGCAACATCAAATGCCACAATCATATATGATTTACCATAGCATATAAAATGCAGAGCACCATCCACAAAGCAAACTCCACTTCCACGAAGTGTAATACTACTATCGTACCCAACATAAGGACAATCCCGAATCCTTTTCCAACAACTTGACTTCAATTCAAAAATCCAAACTTGGGAGAAACCGCATCCCTTCTTCGATATAAATACTAGAGCCTTGAAATCATCTGTTGTAGAGTCATAACCCAAAGCAAATTTGAGATTGTGAGTACGTGTCACAGGGAAACCCGGAAGGATCCTATACTTTCTGGTCGATGGATTCCATACGTAAAATTCACAAGGGAACGTATACAAAAGAACCAAACCATTGCAATAAGAAAATAACAAGGGATATGACATGGATGGAAATAATTTATCAAGTACCACCTCTTGTTGGAACTCTTCGTTGAAATCTAAAGCATGGATTAGCAGGCCCTCGTTACCCTTCCAATGTACTCCTAGGTCAATCAGCTTGCGATGAATCCTATTTTCAGAAGACCTTTTGAAATGAGAATTGATGAAAGATTGGCTTTCCATGATTGCACAAAACGATTTGCAAACACATCTAAAACGAAGTAGAGACTTCACTGGCAACCAAAGAAGAATTTCGTTGATCAATTCCTCCGGAAGATTAGCCATAGCTAGGCAGAGCAGTCACCTCGTTCAACTACAGAGATTCAAAAGCAATCGATACAACAATTCATTCCCTCTTAGATCAAAATTAGCAAATCAGATATGAATTGCTGGTTTATTCGGTAAAAATTCTCATAAATTCCTAAAATTATATAACCAAAACAGGAAAACGAACTTATGACTGTGCGTTCTTCCGATCACTAAATTATTGAAAATACCAAATGAACTCTAATCAAAGAGATTCAAAAGCAATCAGTACAGCAATTCTAAGATCAAAATTAGCAAATCAGATATGAATCTCATCAATTCCGTAAAAATTCTAAGCAAAACAGTAAAATGAACTCTAATTAAAATTTCAAACCCTAACTCTATATCCTATAAAAAAAAAATCGAACGGGATCGAGAAAACTAATTAATATAATGATCGGAAAAGGAAAGAAATATAGAGTAGAGAGATCTGCATACCTACCTCGTCAATCGTAACCGCCGGTGAGCCTGTTTCCTGAACATCAATGGATCTTCAATGGGTTGTGTTCCGTAAAAAAAATATACAGGACAACATTTTGCTTTTATAGCAATTCAAAACTCCCCGTTTTGGTGTGCAATATATCGGAATTACATCCAAACCCTACAGCTTGAAATTCAACTAGATCCAAAATTATTAAAATCATCCATTAGATCCTTGAACTAAATAAAAATCATTAATTGAGTTTTCATTGTATCTTAAAATCAGAAATAATGACTACTTGATATAGACTGTAATAATTTTTGTATTGGTTCAAAATGAGTTTGTGGAAGAAAGTATGAAGTTCAACCGAATGATTTTTGATGAGGCCTCAATTGATGATTTTTATTTAGAATGAGGACTCAATTGATGATTTTTTTATTACTTCATAGACTTAATTGATAATTTTGATAATTTAAGGTCTTAATTAACTTTGAAGCCTTAGTTTAGGGAGCTAAATCGATATTATGCCTAATATATCTTAAAAAGTAGAATAAGTTACACATATGGTACTTGAACATTGGTTAATGTTCACCTGGACTCGGAATGACTATGTGAATTTGGTCGTTAACCATTAGATCTAGACTTACAAAAATGTAGACCTAGATGTAATGATGAATGACCAAATTCACATTATCGTTCAATGTCAAGGTGAACACAACTGCCACAACATTAACAATCAACCTTTTTTATAAAAATAATTTTATTCAAAATTAACTTTAGGTATCTGTATAAATCTTAAACTCAGCATTTTAGATCGAATTAAATGTCAAAATGGCTCCTGAAGTTGGTATTCAATGTCACTTTACCCTAAATCGAAGTTTAGATATCAATTTAGGTTTGAAGTTGGCAATATTTAACAAAATAGTCCAAAATTTATTTATCAAATATTACCAACTTCAGGATTATGTTGATACCTAAATTTTGATTGAGCTAAACTGAGTCTGTCTGCCAAATTCAAAGGCAATTTTAACCATTAATTCATTTTATATCACATAAATTCAAACGCGCATTTGTGTTAGAAATTCATAGGTATAAAAAAAGTCATGAATTATATATGAATTAAGGGTCAATTTGGCATCTGATCAGTTGACAGATAGGTTCAGTTTAGCCCACATCGAAGTTTAGATATCAAATCAGTCCTTAAGTTGATAATATTTGATAAATTTTTAGGTATTGATATCGATTGTATTTGTGTTAATTTGTTCAATATTGCCAATTTCAAGGCTGAATTTAGATCTAAACTTCGATTTGTGGTAAACTTAACTTATTTTCCAGTTTCGGGGGCCAAATCGACCCTCCATTACTAACAAGTAGGCTTGAACATGGATTTTTGAGATTTTTAAACTCGACCAATAACGTGAATAAAAAAATCCATAATTGAATTGAACCATTAACTTTTTTTTTTTAGGACTGAACAAAATTGTCTTGTTGACATTCATTAGGTACAATGTTGTAGATTTTCAAATTCTTAATCTTATTGAGTAAATATGTTATAGACCTAAAACCAAATCGAATATCCAAATTAAAAGATTCAAAACCGAATTGAATTATTGACTTTTTTAAATTGAATCAACGTGTGCAATTGAATTTGACTTTTATTAAATACAGTACTGAATATTTTCAAATCTCGGGATTAGAGCAAACCACCCCTACTAATAAGTGTCGTTTTTTCCTAAAGCTAATTTCATCAAAAGTACCAAGTTGTGAATTAAAACTATTGATAAAATTTGTTTTGAACCAAATTGATCATTCAAGCCAATTTTAAGGGTGAATTTCACGTTTTATTTGTTCTGTAATTTTGTTAGTAATTGTTGAGGGCTAATTTAATTTTTTGTGTTTTAGCATAGGTTATAATTTTTATTTTATAGTTATTTTATTTTAATTAAATTCATTTTACAACAAAATAAAAATGTGATAAAAAAAATAGAAAATAATATCAAAAGATTATTATAAAAAAAACAGAAATAAAAAGAAAAGAAAAAGAAATAATAAAAATCAGAGGCAAATTTGCACCATTTTTCAGTAACCCGTCCAGCAAATTCGACAACGAAAACGGACCACGAAACAGCAAGATATCAGACAGTTATTATTTTTTTCGGAAAGTTCGGGATGTTAGCTTTCTGGAATGTCAAAAACGGAGCAAAACGGAGCTAAAACGAAGCCGGTAGAATTTTTCAAAGAGAAGCAGTGCTGAAAAACGGGTTTGAATATGTCTACCTATTTGAGGAACGTATTTCACGGCATTACCTCCATTTTTTCAACTCCCAACTCAGCCATTTTCTTTCTTCAACTTATGGGAAGATAATGAGATCATGGGTGAGAAGTTTAAGGGCCACTAACATGGGATTTGTTACTCAAAATCTTATAAATAGAGCTCAACTCTTTCATTCCAAACCCCACTCAAAATCAATCAAACACAGACAACTCAATTTTTTTCTCAAATTCTCTGCCAAAATCGGCATTCTTATCAATCCTTAGATTCGTAGAAATCGTTCTTTAGCATCTAATTAGTCTAAACAAAGTCTCAATTCCCCTAATTAGTTCTTTAATCTTCCGTTCATCAGAAAAACTTCCAATTTTCAGAATTTTCAAATCCGAAATTTTCTTAGTTTAATCAACCAATCTTCAAATCCGAAATTTTCTTAGTTTAATCAACCAATCTTCAAATCGTTTCTTGCAATCTCTTAGTTAAGTCAGTAAAATCATCACCCAATCCTGGGTTCAAGCTTTCTTAGTCTAAATCAAATTTCACCATTGTTATGTTCTTCAAAGCTTCAAACATTTTCCGTGAAACCAAGATCACCGAAACCCCATTTTTGAGTCATTCTTAGTTTACACACCTATTCCAAACCATGTTTAGAAACTTTTTATTGATCTCAATCAATTAAAAAGACCCAGAAACAAGCTTTTGAGTTTTTCATCATTCAAAAATTCACCAAACAATTTTTCTGGTGAGCCATTTTCCAAATTTTATTTAGAGTTCGTTAGCTGATCATTTTAGCCCAAATTATTTTTAATATCTTTATTGACATCAATTCTTCAATTCTCAATTTTTATTTCATAAAAAACGACCCTTTATAGCCTTCTTAATCGTCCCTAAAGTACCCTCCACGAAACAGAATCAAGCTTTTGGTTTTTCAACCATCGAACAATTATTCTGTCACCCAATTTTCAATAATTTATTCCGACTCATTTACTCGACCTTTTTGTGAAATTCCAGTTCTAAACCCTTCATTCGCACACTAACTTTAAATACTAGCATTCGTCTCGCTATAATCCGACCTCTACAGCTCCCGAAATTGAACCAGACAGTTTCAAGAAATCACTGTTTTTGTTCCACAAAGTGTTGCTGATTTATTAGCTTGGTGGTAAATTTATGTCTAAGTCCCTGAACTCTCCGAACTGCTCCGAATTCACCTAGAATTACCCGGACAACGCAACAGCCCCCGAACCGATTTTCCGGAGTTCCAGTCCTTAATTTCGCACATCCCAACGACATCAAAGAGATCGTTTAATTTTATTTAATCCCGTACATATTTGTTTTTATGACTTATTTACATTTCTAGCTTTAAATTTATTATTTCTTTTTAAGTTGTAATTTTCATGCTTTATTATTATTTGTAATACAAAAAAACATTGAAAAATATTTACAAAGTCAATAAAAATATAAAAGAAAATTAAAAAATATATATTCTTGTGTCGTTTTATTACTTTATTTTTGGTACTTATATTTAAAAATTGTTTTTCCGACCGACCTGTCAAGTAACGTCGAGACCCAAAACCGTTGTTTTTATTTTCAGTCCTAGTAACGGTCGTCAATCGCTTTTGGTTTAGAATTCAAGTAATTTAGGCGCATTTTATTTATTTACTGTATTCAATTACCATTTTATCCTTTGAGAATTAGCTTCTCTGGCACGCCCACATTATTTTTACCATTTTTAATCCCCACAAACGCGTATCAAGGTTGAAAATTGGGATATTTCGAAAATATCACCAACAGTAATGTACTAAATATCTTAGACATAATTGATATTTGAAACAGTTAAATGATAGTCAAACCAGTATTTTCAAACTTTTGATAACGCAAAGCTAAAATTGATATTGCTTGTAAATATTAAGGAAGGTTAAATTTGTATAATTGCATATGTTAGGGCTAAATATGCAATTCACTTGAAATATTAAGACTAAATCTGTACATTACTTGAAACACTTGTACTAAATCTATACTTTACTTGAAACGTTAAGATTAAATTCCGCCCATATCCCATAATTTATTGAAATCTCAATTTTTATGTATATTTCCTTCTGTTTGTAAAAAAAAAAAAAACAAATTCCCCTTCTCAAAAAAAAAAAAACCCCCAAGAATTTGCTTTTTGAAAGTAAAATAGTAGAATAATAGTTACGGTAAAATTGTAACATTTAGTTCGTTAGGGGTAAATCTGTAGTTCTTCAAAAATAATAATAGTAAATTTGGATCTTATACCTATAAATAATAAATCTAATTAAACTTTATTTCGGTCTATTCGATTAGTTCGGTACTTTTGCCATAAAAACAAAACTGACCGATATCGGTGATATATTTTAGGGTTAAGGTGCAAAAATACCCCCAACGTTTTGAGTCAGGAGCAATTTTACCCCTAACGTTGGAAGCCAAGAGCAATTTTACTCATAACGTTGATAAATTGGATCAATTTCAGACACTATTATAAAATACAAATATTTTTGTTCATTATTCTGCACCAATTGCATAACAATTCGTTCTAAAAAAAGGATTTCATGTTTTTTATAATTTAATAATAGAATTTGAGATTAATATTTATAAATTCAGTGGATTTTTTGAATTTTTTTGTCTAATCCGTACAAAAAGACAATATATTTTTTTTCCACATCCCAACGAATGTTTGTGATTTGCTACTGATAAAATGACACACGTATGAAGTGTAGATAACAAGATTCATGACCGAAAAGACAGTTTGATGAATTATTTCTCAAATTGATCCAATTTATTAACGTTAGGGGTAAAATTGTTCTTGGCTTCCAACGTTAGGGGTAAACATTTTAAACGTTAGGAGTAAAATTGCTCATGACCCAAAACGTTAAGGGTATTTTTGCACTTTAACCCTATATTTTATAAACAAAGATTGAAACTGAACTAAATAGTTTTCATATTGAACCGATTTAGGAAGAAATTTTTTAGTTTGGATTAGGATCAATGTATAATTAAATTCAAATACATAATAATAATAATAATAATAATAATAATAATAATAATAATAATAATATAGTTATTTGTTTTATATATTATTGGAAACAAAATTCAAATAAACAAAATGTTTATAAAAAGGGATAAAATGCAAAAATACCCTAAACGTTTATAATCATGAGCAATTTTACCACTAACTTTAAAATGGTACAATTTTATCTTTAACATTGACAGTCAAAATCAATCTTATCCTTAACGTTGACAAGTTTTGTTAATTTTAGAAATTACTCATCAAACTGTCTTCTCGGTTGTGAATCTTGTCATCTACACTTCATATGGACGTCATTTTATCACTCATTAGTAACATATCACAAACATATATGATTAGACATGAGAAATAAATTTTTAAAAAATATATTGTACTTTTTACGAGTTTGACAAAAAAAAATTCAAATATTTTTTTCGAATTTATAAATATTAATCTCCAATTCTATTATTAAATCATAAAAAAAATATGAAATCTTTTTTTGGAACCAATTGATATACAATTGGTGTATAATAATGAACAAAATATCCGTGTTTTATAATAACTAGTCGAAAACCCGTGCGATGCACGGGGTATGAAACTTTTATATAATTTAGATAAATAAATAAATTGACATATTTAATTTTAAATAATTTTATATCATGCTATGAAAAAAATTTATATTAGGTATATTTGAAATTAATATATATATTTTAATGATAATTCAAATTAAATTAATTTGAAAAATAATTGACTACTTTTTTTTTATAGAATTTTAACTAAAGATGAATGATTTATTTATTTTTACAAAATTCAATGATTTGTACTTTTTAGAAATTTTAATACATTTTCATATTCCAAATATTCTGTGAAACAATAATAATAAAATAGCAGATTAAAGAAATATATTAGAATATAATAAAAAACCAAAAATTGAATTAAACTATAATTAAAATTAAATATTATATTTACAATACAAAAGAATTACAATATATGTTAAACAAAAATTGAATTAAACTACAATTAAAATTAAATATTATATCTACGATATCAGAAGAAGAATTAGGCCAAAAATTAGGATACATTCTGGGAAAATAAAACTTCCATCGAAGAGAAGCAAATGAAAGGCTTTCATAAAAATTCTCGTAGAATCGAGAATGAAGTTTTCATTCTGTACATGCCAGATCGTGAATTAGTAACTGCATCCAATCTCCAAAAAAATCCCAATTATACAAAAGAATTACAATCTATGTTAAAATGGAAGCAACATCAATATATTATTCTATAAACTATTACAATCAATAGTTTTCTAATGTTGCATATGAAGAAACTTTATCAATTCAATATGTTACATATAAAAAAAATAAAATTCGTAAGAATTAGTCACAAATTTATCTTGATGATAATTATTTTGGTTGATGGAATTTCATGATCACCAAGTATTCGAATTCAATTATTCATTCTGCTACAATAACCCAATATATCTAATTGAATTAGTTTAAGATGATGATTTCTCCTATTTTCATCTGGTAATATCTCATCAAGACATTCGATCAATTTGTTTTTCATTCTTTCACTATATAGAATATCAGTCATACTCGCAGATATCGCTTATTTGACTTCATTAATATTTTCTAATAATTATATATTCTTGAATTTTGTAAGTAAGAAAAACAAACAAAAGAACTGGAAAAAAATGAAGGGACGAAAAAGATAACTAGGAGAGAACCATCTTCCTCTCGGGTTTTATTTTTTAAAATAAGAGAGAATGTCGAGACATAAGCGTATAAAGAGGAGAGTGAAAATATTTTTTGCCCATTAATTAAACATTTTATTTTTTCTTAATGAAGTATTAAGTCCATAAATTAATTTTAGTTAAATAGAATTAAATCGCAATTGTAACCACTCAGTATAAAAAACCCGTTTTATAATTAATATGTGAAATTAATTATATTAATTAGAACCATTATGCTCAACATTTGAGAATTTGAAGAGATTCAAATAATAATATTTTCTTAATTAATATTTTTCAATAATTTGTCCTATGATCATATTTCATTTTCATCTGTTAAAAACTCTTGAAATACTAACAATTTTGTACGAACCATAATATAATAGTTAAAAATTATATAAGCCAATGTTACAAAAGTAATTATCTCAATATCCATAATTAATGTACATTTTTAGGATTTTGAGCATCAAAATTTATTTTTATTTACCTTGATTTTGAATTCGTATCTAGCATAATCCACATTCTTCAAGAATAAACATCTTATCAAGCGTATTAGACGCTTACAATCTCCTTGTCTAGAAAATTGGGAAAAAAATAACTTCTTGATAATAATAATAACAATAATAATATAACATAATTTATATTGAAATAAACTTCATTGGAAGTATAATATTTCAATATCTCTTTAATATTTTATTTAATATGTCTTAAACTTTTTTAATGAACAACTATCGTGTGAAACTTTATATCTATTTGTACCAAAATGCATAAAAATAAAAAATACAATCCATATCAATTAGCTAAACTCAAACTAAAATAATGAGTGGATTTCAACATGTTCCGAATTAGAAAAATTAATCTAACTTCAATTAAAACTAAAAATTGAGTTCATAAAAAGCCGAAAATCTAAATTTTAGTTAGAGTTAATAATCAAAACGATAACACCTAGGAACATATACTAAAAAAGAATGCAAATATACAAAATCTTTATTTTAGTCATTTTGAAAAATAAATAAATAAAAAAGAAAACATGGATAAGGTAGCGAGAGGTATGGAATCTGGATAACGACAGAAATGGAATTTCATCTCTGAAAGATGAAACTATAACAATAATTTTTTAATAAAAATAAAACAACAGCACAATTGAGAAAGCAAAAAATTGAATTCATATAAAGCCGAAAATCTAAATTTTATTTAAGAGTTAGCAATCGAAACGATAACACCTAGCAACATATACTAAAAAAGAATACAAATTTAAAAAATCTTTATTTTAGTCATTTTGGAAAAAAAAGTAAAAAAAAAAAACATGGATAAGGTAGCGAGAGGTATGGAACCTGGGTAACGACGGAAATGGAATTTTATCTCTGGAAAATGAAACTATAACAACTATTATTTAATAAAAAGAAAACAACAACACAATTGAGAATAAAAATAACTATAACATATGAAAAAAATCGAATAATTACCTTGAGAAACATAAGAATTTCTTGTAATTTTTGACACTTTTGTGTTTTCCGGTTTTAATTGTTCATGCATCTTCTATTTCTGTCGGATTTCTTCAATTGAAGCTATCGGTTTGGAAAAAAAAGACAAATAAAAAAGAAAATATGGATAAGATAGCGAGAGGTATAGAACCTGGGTAACAACAGAAATGAATCTGAAAGATGAAACTATAACAACTATTGTTTAATAAAAATAAAACAACAACATAATTGAGAACGAAATAACTACAACATATGAAAAAAATTGAATATTTATCTTCAGAAATATAATACTATCTATTGTGACCAATGAATATAATGGTGGAATACTATCTATCATGCTTTATATAGAGGTTTATTTGTGACTTTTGGATTTTCTTTGCTTTGTGTTTTTTCATCTTCCCGTAACTCTTGCTTTCTTTTATTATTTTAATTAAATAGGCTAGTAATTATTTAATATATTATAAATATAAATTTGTTATTTTTAATTAATTAAATATTTATTTTTAATTAATTAAATATTTTTAATCTGATTTTTTACTATGTTGACAACTCATCAAAAAGACCTCTAAAACACTTCTTCTCATTTCTCTCTGCTTCTGTAATTATATATAGTATAGATGTCTAAAATTGACCCAACTTGCCAACATTAGTGGTAAAATTGCTCTTGGCTGCCAATATTATAAGTAAAATTGCAACATTTTAGACGTTAAACAAAAAATTACTCATAGTTGTAAATGTTAGGAGTATTTTTGCACTAGATCCCTTATAAAAAAATGAGCTTTATAAGATCCGAACTCATAATCTCTTACATTAAAAGAATCCCTTTTAACCAATTCAACTATTTTACAATATTTAAACTATATTAAAAAAAATACAACAGTATAAATCAAATTATGGGGGGCTATTAGGGGCCAAAACCACACTTCAGAGAGGTTTTGGACTTTTAGAATACCCCTCCAAAAGGTTCTGAGAACTGTTATGTTCGGACTTGAGACCTCGTCTGAGAGGTTTTAGAATTTTAGAATACCTCGTCCAAGAGTTTCTGAGAACTGTGTTGACTTGAGACCTTATTCGAAAGGTTTTGGAATTTTAGAATACCTCATCCAAGAGGTGCTAAGATCTAATGTGGTTGGACTTGAGACCTCGTCTGAGAGGGTTTTGGGTTGTATCCAAAGAGCTATTCCACTGAGGAATGACACCATTGTGTAACCCAATGCCATTTCACTTCAAAAGTAAGCATTGTTGAAACACCTTTCCACATGATTTTGATTTGACAAAATTATTTAAGTTAATCCATGATTAAGACAATTAAATTTAAGTGTTTTGATTTAATTGTACTAATGTGTTTGTTCAATGTTGAGTATAATTATAAATGAGAACAGAAATAAAAAGTAAGACAGAATGAAGTCAGCATGACCCACATGAGCTGAGTAGAACACAACTCAGTGTCATAGAAGAAAAGTCTTCTTCAGAACAAACGCTTGAGGACGAAGCTGACCGAAGAAGCTGAGTAGAATGTGACTCAGCCTTGCTAGAGACAAAGACCGAAGGCAACGTCTATTAAAGTCAAGCTGAGTATTCATCAGGACAACGTCAATGATCCGTTACAAGATCCGACAGTGATCTGAGCCAATTCAAAAGCTTTGGAATTACGCAAGGAGACAGTTTCGAGATGCATGGGTCAACTGACATTTGGCTAAAAGACGAAACTGCCGCTAGAAGACGAACCTGGAAGAAGAAGACAAGCCTGACGCCTGCCAATTTCAGACGACAGGATTGGGCTGCAAAATCTGTATGCTGACCAGTGAATGACGCAAGAAGACCGTTTGAATTCAACGGATACATCCGAATTTAAATTATTGAGGCATCAAATTTCACTATAAAAGGACAAGTTCATCTCTTGGATCATTTACCGAAGTACAAAAGAGAAAAGCATACATACAAGCACATACAAACAAGAAAAAGCAAATACTTACACCCAAATCCTATTTCTGTGTAAAAGTCTAGATTGAATTTGTATTCATCTAAAGTGTTCTTCATCTAGAAAGAACAAATTTGTATCAATTGTAAAGATTAAGAGAGTGGTGCTGACTACTCGGTTTTAGTACTCAGCGGTAGAGAAAATCTGAGTATTTGCTTATAGCATTCAGTAGAGTTGAGTAGACGAATAGAGGAAGGTACTCTTGCATACTCAACTGCTTGTAAACGGTTTGTGCTCTACCTTTAAAGAGCTCAGTATTGGATTGAAAAAGCCCGGAAGGACTCTGGGGACTGGACGTAGGCGGTGAGGCCGAACCAGGATAAGTCTGCTGAGTAATTTTTAACTCTTTCTCTCAATATATATATATATATATATATATATATATATATGTGTGTGTGTGTGTGTGTGTGTTGCTTGCTTAAATTACTCGGGATATAAATTGTATAAGCTGACACTGAGTAATCGGGGTGCTGAGTTGGAAGTTGACCTTAAGTGTTAATTCCCAACTCACAAGTAAAACGGCTCTAGTCAGCCTCTGACTAAAGCTGTCTTATATCTTGCTCGGCCTTGCTGACCTAATCCGAGTAAAGTAATTTAAAGAATTAAATTAAGTCAGCATAATTAAGCGAAAAAAGTTACATTAGTTCCTAACCCCCCCTTGGAACTAATTACACGGGACCAACAAGCATCACATTGATTAACCCTTTATAACCCTGGCTGGAAGGCTTTTGGTCTTTTAGTGACATTGTCTGAGAGGTTTTGGGTTGTATTGACCGAGCTATTCCTACATGCACGAGACTTTTAGTACAAAAAATATATCCAAAGGAATATTACGCTTACTTATAAGTCTTGGAGAGTTTTCTCTCAAAAATCATATGAACAAAACTTCCTATTTGAAGAAAGAAAAACCTTATCTGATATGGATCGATTTTGGACGAGTTGGTTTTAATCTTAAATCAACAAATAGGGTCATTCTCTAGCTAAACTAGAAGGAGTTAATCCCGAGTTCCACAGACTAAATTTGTAGGAAATCATAAATCTCTCATTGTTGAAGGTTAGAAACCTTAACAAGAACTTCAAAGAAGAAGATATAATTTTGATTTGATAAAAGTTACATATCCTTACAAAGAAGGAGCTTATATAACTCTCCAAAATAAAATATAAAAGAATAAAAAGCCCTAACTAGGGTTACACATAATAGAGAGTGATAAGAGTAGAATGGGAAGGGAATACACAAATTGCATTTAGGTTATTAACCCAAAATGGAAAAACAGTAAATACATGAGTGGAAAAATAGTAATTTTCAGAATGGGACAAAAATTGATATGTTTGTCTCAAGACTCTTTTTGGTGTAGGAATCACCTCGCACAACGTGTGGGTCACTCCACACGGCGTGCGATTGGGCTTCTACCTTTCATGGGCGAATTCATTGTCCCAGCTCCATTCGCAGGGGGGAGAATTTGATCGTAGGCAAAGTCATTGGGCCGTAGGAAAATCTCAGCCCCAGGCATGGACAAGATCATCCCAAGCATTAGGCCAAGGCATTGGCGAGAGTTGGGGCCGGCAGCAAAGGGGATCGGGCTGATGAGCGTCTAGTGGTGAATGGAATATATGAATGTCCACTGGAAAGGGACGTGGATGGAGGTGGATGTCTCCGTAGGGTGGAGCCCCTACAAACACTTTGGACCCACGAGATAGCCCATAGTGCGGGTCCTTTATAAAGCGAGGTTTAACCACAAGACTCCCTTTCGGGATGGAATACATACGAATTTACGGGATGCTTGTTATTCAAACGAGATAGACCCCTTCAGTACGAGTAAGATGGCCGAGACCCGAGGAAATATCGGCACCACACGGGGCTTTGCCTAGGTCGAAGCCAAGATAAAGCCCTGTGTGGTGCCAAGATTTCCTCAGGTCTCGGCCAGCTAACTCCTACCGAATGGGTCTATCCCCTTTGAACATGAAGCATCTCGTCAATTAGTTCATATTCCATCCGGAAAGGAGTCCTGTGATTAAACCTCGCTTCATAAAGGACCCACATTATGGGCCATCTTGTGGGTCCAAAGTGTCCGTAGAGGTTCCACCCAACGAAGACATCCACCCCCCTTCCCAAAGGTGAGATGCCCGACTCTTCTAGTCCCTAGTGGACTAGGGTGGATCGCTTAAACCAGTCCCGACAACTAGCCTAGGGGGTTGGTGGAGATCTGACGCCAGGTGAACCTGCCCCCCTATAGTGTTTCTTACGCTGACTTCAAGCCCACGACTAGTGGAAATTCATATGTTCCATTCACCATTAGCCACTCATCGGTCCGATCCTCCTTGCCGTATGTCCCAATTCTCACTGATGCATTGGCTCGACGCTTGGGATGATCTTGTCCATGCATGGGACTGAGATTTGCATACGACCCAATGACTTTGCCTATGACCAAATTCTCCCCTCGTGACACTCCCCGTGCCAACTTCTCTCGGACCAGATCCTACTCCACACGGTGCGTATGAGTGCGATCTCCATTTGATACTTATTCCTCCACCTCCTCCATAGTTTCAGTTTCAACATTCACCTTATGATTTTTGTCAGGATTATCAGGAGCAACATTCAGTTTAGTAGACTCTGAGACTGCCATGGAAAACATGTTCACATAAAATCAATATTTCATCAGTGCCTCGAAAGAAAATTGTGGAAAACTAAATGAAAATATAACTACAGTGTAAATTGATTTACCTTGCTTTTTTCTATTCTTCGAATTACATATCTTCGAATCTGATTCTGATTTTTCTTAAGATTAATGAATTGATTTGTTATTGAAAAGTTATTTTCTCTTATATAGGAGACATAAATATAATAAATTAGTAAAGACTTCTTGCTTAGAAAAAATCTACCGACATAAATACAATATTTTTACTTAGGAAAAAGCTTCTATTTAAAAGACATAAACATATTACATTAGACAAGAAAGAGTGAAAACTACTATTTAGTAGAAAATGAGTAAGATAATTTTTCCTAAAATATTATAAACTATAACTATTTAAATAAAATATTACTCCTAATTACTAAAAGATAATATTGTCTAAATAATTATGATAAGGTAAATTTGCCTAAATAATAGAAAAATGACATTGATTTTATATCTTTCCATAAGAATGCCCCACAATTATGTAAAAGAAATATGGTGAAACGAATTTTGATATTAATAAAGTTTAATTAGTATTTTATTTATGGAAGTTTAAATAGTATTTAAACTTTAAAAATACACAAAAATAATCTTAAAGATCTAATAAATTACTTTATTCAAATTTAATTATAAAATATATATTGAATTATTAATTTGATATCTAAAAAAAATGCTAGTATATAAAATTAATATTTCATCATTGCCTCAGTATAATTTTTTTGGAAAATATATTATATCGTCGCCTTAAAAGTTCAATTTGGTGATTTGTAAGACATTAAGAATTGATTTCTTATTGAAAAGTTACTTCCTCTTATGGGAGACATACCCACATTAAATTAGGAAAGAAATCTTATTTAAGAAAACTAAATGAGTAGGATAATTTTTCCTAAAATAATAATTACTATATGATTGATGGAAACAAAAAATATATATACATATATTATAAATTGATTACCTGGAAGTACCTTAAATTTTTTCCATCTTTTGAGGAATTCAATTGATAAATTTTTATTAAGGAGATAATTACTAATTAATTATTACTTAATTTTTATTAATTAGTCTCTTATAATTACTTTAAATGTTTTTTGGTATTATAATTAGGTTAATTGTATAATTAGTAGCATGTTTTTTATTAAATCTGAGTTGAATTTTGTTTTACCTCAAGGAAAAACGATGATCGCGAATCAAGCCCTAGACCCCCTCAACCATGATCGCCGACCACCCTTCACTGTTCCACCTGACGGCCAGCCCCCTCCAATTACGCCGCCGGAATCTGTGAGAATCTCATGGAGAGATATTGCTGCGAACAAGACGGCTCGTACGCCTCCGCGAGCCCGGGTTGATTTGTGCGCTACAGGGTTAGTAAAGATTGAGGCGAATGAATCGAACCCGCTTCATCCAAGAATCACCATTGATCCCGAATTGAAAAAGAAACTTGCCAAACCATTGGAGAAGGCTCTCGTGATCAAGCTTCTTGGAAGGAACCTGGGTTATGTGGCGCTTCAGAAACGGACCTCTAAATTATGGAAACCAATTGCAGGATTTAATATGATGGATTTAGGGGAAGGCTTTCATCTAGTACAATTCGATGACGACATGGATAGGAATCATGTGATTGATGACGGACCGTGGCTAATCCAAGGGCATTATCTAACAGTCCGCACCTGGTCCACCTCTCTCAACCCCATTGATGCTTGCGTGGAAAAGTCTATGGTCTGTGTACATTTTCCCCAACTCCCACTGTTATATTATGATGAGGACGTTCTATTAGGATTGGCAACTGTGATAGGGAAGCCGGTTCGAGTGGATGAAAACACAGCTATGAGAACGAGGGGTAAATTTGCGCGCGTGTGTGTGGAGATCGACTTATTCAAACCACTTGTTGCTCAATTCGATCTGGAAGGGGATGAACAACGGGTTGAGTATGAGGGATTACATATTGCTTGCACCCATTGTGGCAGATATGGGCACACTCACGCTAATTGCATATGGCCAAGTGCAATACCAGAGAAAGAGCCAGATACAAGCAACATACCAATGGAGGAGTCAAATAGGATAATGACAGACGGAGGTACAGAAGCGACGTAAAAAAGCGTTGAGCCCAAAACCGAAACACAGCAGAAAGGGGAATTGAATTCCTATGGTCCTTGGATGATTGTACCAAACAGGAGGTTTAATACGCACAGAACAGGGCAGATTTTAAATACAAATGGCAAAGAGGAGGGATGGAAACCACAAACAGCAAATCCTTTCGCTGCTGCTGAGGCACAAAAACAACCAACTCCTAGCGCAAAGCCCTTTAGTGGATTTGGAACACTAGTTGATGAAGCTTCTAAAGCAATAACACAGCATGGGAATATGGGAGCCGCAAGGAAAGGGAAAGCAGTTGCCCGCCAAGGCGCGAGAGGAAAGGAAAATGTTGGCAAGGCTGCACAAAATAATCTGAACAGATTTGCAAGCTTGATAGCTGAAGATATGGAGGTGGAATTGGGAGGAGCCAGGGATACAGAAAGCTCGAGAATGGCGTCAGGAAGAGGGAAGAGAAGTAGACTTGAACCTGGTGACCGCTTTGTCCTAGGTGAGATGGATGAGAACAGAACATCGCTAAAAGCTCCGGCACTCAAAGGCAATGATAGACTCAATCATCTCCTACGAGAAAGATCGGTTAAAGAGACTAAAAAGGGAGTGAATGAGGGGGTATCAACACCCCAGGCCTAGTGTTCTGGTTTCCCAAGGGGTGCGTAGTTCCTGCTGCCAACTTTGGTGATGAAGATTATAACATGGAACTGTTTCGGTGCCGGTGGCACCGCATTTCAACTCTCGCTAAGGCATATGGTTCGCACTCATCGTCCCACTATCCTGTGTCCTTTGGAAACTAGAATTCCAGGTACTCGTGCTATGGAGATTGGAAAATAGGTTAACTTATCGAATGTAGAGTTGGTTGAAGCGGATGGTTATAGTGGAGGAGTTTGGTTATTTTGGGATGAAAACCTTGTGAAAATCGATGTGATGCTGAAGAATATTCAATTCATCCATTGCAAAGTGACCCTCACTAATGGTATCCGGTGAAATAGCTCCTTTTTGTTCACTGCCGTTTACGTTCGACCACAGATGCATTTTAAGAAATCTTTCTTCGCAGAGATGAAGCAATTAGGGGAAAGTGTTGATAGTCCTTGGCTTATCTGTGGGGATTTCAACTGTATTCGCTCAATGGAGGAGAAACAGGGCGGCTCGGCCAGCACGCTCGACAAGTGCGCGCCTTTTGCAGATTGGATTAATCAGTTAAGCCTTGTGGACTTGGGCTTCGTGGGACCTCGGTTCACTTGGTATCGGGGATCTTCTCCCCGCACAAGGGTAGCGTGCAGATTAGACAGGGGTTTGTGTTCAACGGATTGGAGAATTAAATTTCCGGAAGCAGTAGTAAAACACCTTCAACGGCACCAATCTGACCATGTTCCAATCCTGATCGACTTTATGAATGAAGGGAGGAAACCAAAGATCCCTTTCAGATTCATGACGGCTTGGCTTGAGGATGATTCTATCCAGGATCGGGTGAAGGAAGGTTGGCAACATTCAGAATCATTACAGATTACAATAAAGGGCCTCACGGAGAAATTAATGGATTGGAATCAGAGAGAGTTTGGGAATATTCTTGGAAGAAAAAACCGTCTTTATGCAAGTTTAGGCGGAGTTCAGAGGGCTTTAGCGAGGAACTGTAATAGGGGGCTGCTACGTCTCGAGAGGTGGCTAACCGCGGAACTGACCAGGACCCTTGCTTAGGAGGAGTTGTACTGGCAACAGAAGTCGCGGGTTCAATGGCTTCGAGAAGGCGACCGAAATACGACGTTTTTTCACACATCAACGATCATCCGGACTAGAAGGAATAAGATAGCACGCTTGCGGGATAAGGATAGGATTTGGATTTGGGATACGGATCAACTTAGAAGCATGGCAACTGAGTATTTTGGGAAATTATATCATGAAGATATACCGACCTGGATCCAGCTAAAGACCAGGCACAAGTTTCCCACGATTAGCGGGGAAGATTTGGAGGATTTGGGAAGGCAGTACTGTACAGATGAGGTCAGGAATGCGGTCAGATCAATGGCACCCTGGAAAGCCCCCGGTCCGGATGGACTACAAGCGGGATTCTATCAGAAATTCTGGGAAATTATTGAGCCAAGCACTTGCGAGTGTGTCTTACGAGGACTTAATGAAGGGATACTAGAGGATGATCTGAACACGACTCTAATCACCCTTATTCCCAAAATTAAAGATCCTGAAAGCCTAGCTCAGTTCCGGCCTATCAGCCTTTGTAATGTAAGCTATAAAATGATTACGAAGTGCATTGTTGGTCGACTGAAACCTCTTCTGCCTAAGATTGTCAGCCCGATGCAGTGTAGTTTCATCCCGGGAAGGCAAATTATGGACAATACAATCCTAATCCAGGAAGCCGTGTTTGCTTTCAATCAGAAAAAAGGGAAAAAGAAATTCATGCTTCTCAAGCTCGACCTAGAGAAAGCATACGATCGAATAAGCTGGAGCTTCTTACACGATACTCTGCAAGTTCTGGGCCTGGCGCCATGTATGATTTCTACAATTATGTCTTGTGTGACTTCCGCTTTCATGCATGTCTTGTGGAATGGAGAAAAGGGCGCTGGTTTTAAGCCATCCCGAGGGCTTAGGCAGGGGGATCCTTTATCACCATACCTGTTTGTCCTATGCCTTGAACGTCTCAGTCACCTTATCCTGGATGCTGTGGAGAGAGGCTCATGGAAGCTAGTTGTACTATCAAGAAATGGCCCTGGAATAACTCACTGCTTCTTCGCAGATGACATTGTTCTGTTAGCCGAGGCTACCCAACAACAAGCAGCGCTAATCAAAGAGACCCTTACCTACTTTTGTGACAGCTCGGGTCAGAGAGTAAGCCTTGATAAGTCCTGTGTCTTCTTCTCAGCTAACACTGGAAACCGAGAGAAGGAGGAGATTGTGAAGGAATTGGGGATTAAAAGCACGATGAATATAGGGAAGTATCTTGGGGTCAGATTAGTACATGAGAAAGTTACTAAGAGCACCTATGGTTATGTGATAGATCGAACAAAAGAAAGGCTAGCAGGTTGGAAAGAACGGAGCCTCTCACTAGCGGGACGCTCAACTTTAATCAAATCGGTTCTGTCAACAATACCTAGCTATTTGATGCAAACTACAGTTTTTCCTGCAAGCATCTGCTGCGGCCTGGATTCTATTAGCAGAAATTTTCTTTGGGGAAGCTTGGATAGGGGGCGGAAAATGCATCTCGTGAGATGGGATTTGGTTTGTCGAACCAGAGCTCAGGGCGGTCTCAGTATTCGTCGGGCACGACAGGCGAACATAGCGAGTATCACAAAGCTAGGGTGGCGAATGCTATGCGAGCCGAATACAACTTGGGTTAAAGTGCTAAAAGGCAGATATTCAAATGGAAAGCAGGGGTTGGAGATGTTCAGGAACAGGAAGGAAAAGAGTTATAGTTGGCGGAGCATCATTAAAGTTGTGGGGATGTTAAAAATTGGCCTACACAGGCTGGTGAAAAATGGAAGGAACACTTCGTTCTGGATGGATTGCTGGCTTGGGAACAAAAGATTACGAGATAAGGCTATCTCCCCACCGCCGGAGGAGGAATTAATAAAGGAAGTAGCGGATTACTGGCTTGATCAAGGTGGTTGGGATTGGGTGCGACTAAGCCAATTCCTCCGGTTGGATGCTCTGATGAGTTTAGCGGCGGTGGTCTTATTTTCGAGTGACGATGAAGAGGATGGATGGTCGTGGGGGCTGACAGAAATGGGTCAATTCACCGTCCGATCAGCGTATGAGAAGCTACGGCCTGATGAGAGGAATGAGGCTGATGAGAGCGAATCGGATTGGAAAGAAATTTGGAAAGCGTCAGGGACCGAACAGATGTTGTTTTTTATGTGGCTAGTCTATCACGATGCGATTCTTACTAATAAGAACAGAGTTAGACGACATATCAGTCAGGATGACAGATGCCCCACGTGTAGAGAACCGGAAACAATTATACACCTTCTTCGTGATTGTCGGGCGGCATGGGAACTTTGGGAATTGTTCATACCAACACGATGGATGGATGATTTTTTCTCAGGGAGTATAAAAAATTGGGTTCAAATGAACCTGCAGACGCAGGCGTCGTGGGAGGGGGTAAGATGGCCGCTTATTTTTATAATAAGTTGTTGGTGGGTTTGGCGATGGAGGAATGATACCGTCTTTAACGGGATAAGCAAGGAGACTCTGGATAAGTGGGAGTTCATAATTCACCAAGCGAAGGAGATTTCGCGCACGGAAACAAGAACTGAAATGGGAAAAGGTTGTGCAAGAGAGACACGGGACCAGATCGTGGCCTGGCTGAGGCCTGATGAGAGCTGGCTGAAAGTGAACTGCGACGGTAGCAGCAAAAGGGATCCGGGAACCGAAACATGTGGTGGCCTAATCCGGAACAATACGGGCGAGTGGAGAGGCGGTTTGTCTGCAACCTAGGGATAAGCACTGCGCTGTTAGCAGAATGTTGGGGCTTGTACTACGGTATTGGCTTGGCATGGAAACTAGGAGCCAGAAAGGTCGAATTTGAAGTAGATTCTCTCCAGCTAGTCAAACTGATTCAAAGTAAAGGGAAGTCGTATCACAGGTATTATTGGTTGGTTGAGGAGTGTCAACGCTTATTAAAGCAAGATTGGGAGGTCAGAGTTGTTCATACCCTCTGAGAGGGCAATCGAGCAGCCGACTGGTTGGCGAAATTCGCAGGAACTTTTCCTCTAGGTCATCACGAGTGTGATGGGCCGCCTGCAGGCCTTCATGACATCTTACTTGTCGATATAAGTGGAAACGGAACTCTCCGTCTGCCTAGAACATAGTTCAGTTTTGTTTTCTTTTTAATTTTTCTTTGTTCTTGTTCCGTTTGGGGTGTTGTTTAGCCCTTCCATTAAAAAAAAAAGCATATTTTTTATTAATATTTAGAAAGTTAGCTGAAAGTAAAAATATTAAATTTTTTACAGTACTTTGTAAAACTCGATTGATTTTTTTTTTTTTTGTCATCTTTGCTTTTTGTATGGAGTCCATCCACCCTCGTGCATATTCAATTGCTAATACTCAAGTATATTAAAATTAATATTTTGCTGTAGATAATTTTAATAAGCTAACTAAATTAGCAAGAATAGAGAGAAAATTTCATAAATAAAATAATAGACGTTGGTCCAATTTTCTTAATTTTAATTTATTAATATTAAAATATTTTGGTCCGATAAATGAAAAGTTATGTCAATTCTTAAGTAATTGTAAGATGAAATCTATACTATATATATATATATAATAGCGGAAGCAGAGAGAAATGATATATAATAGCGGAAGCAGAGAGAAATGATGAGAAGTGTTTTAGAGGTTTTTTTGATGAGTTGTCAACGTAGTAAAAAATCAAGATTAAAAAGATTTAATTAATTAAAAATAACATATTTATATTTATAATATATTAAACAATTACTATCCAATTAATTAAAATAATAAAAGAAAGTAAGAGTTACGGGAAGATGAAAAAACAAAAAGCAAAAGAAATCCAAAAGTCTCAAATAAACTTCTATATAAAGCATGATAGATAGTATTCCACCATCATATTCATTGGTCATTATAGATAGTATTATATTTCTGGAGGTAATTATTCGATTTTTTTCATATGTTGTAGTTATTTTGTTAACTCCGCCTGTGAGGGTCACTTGGTGGCCTTTACAGCCGGTCCCAAGCCCGGACAAAGGAGGAGGGTTGCGGTAGGTTTGTGGCGGCCAGCGTAAAACTTAGCCACATCTTATGACATGAACCATACTATAAATATCGTTGGGGCGTTCCCTACTCAGCGACGCGCTGCACTTCCTAGACCCGGGTGTAGTGATAAATGTGCAAGGGTTGCTAGGTCGTCGCCCCGAAGCGGCGCGCCACCCCAGGACCCGGGGGTGGTGTCAAATATGCAAGGGTTGCGGGTAAATAAGCTAGTCCACGATAATGGTAGGGGTAGGGGGTAGGGGTAGGGGTAAGGGTAGTAGGTTACGCTTTGGGACATGGAACATAGGTTCTTTGACAGGAAGATTAGCTGAAATTGTAGATGTTATGAAGAGGAGGAGAATAAATATAATGTGCATACAAGAAACCAAGTGGGTTGGAGCCAAGGCTAGAGAGATAGCTCCTTGGGGTTATAAGCTTTGGTACTCAGGAAATGATAAGGGTAGAAATGGAGTAGGTATTCTTATTGATAGGGAGTATATTGATGATGTAGTAGCGGTGTCTAGGAAGAGCGATAGAATTATGAGTGTTAAGCTAGTGATATGGGATGAGGTTGTGAATGTCATTAGTGCATATGCGCCACAAATAGGATTAGATGTCTCTATAAGACAAGCTTTTTAGGAGGACTTAAAGGAAGTGGTGCAACAGGTTCCTAGGGATGAAAAAATGGTACTGGGGGGTGATCTCAATGGACACGTGGGTTCTAGGCGAGATGGGTTTGAAAGTGTTCATGGAGGGTATGGTTTTGGAGATAAGAATGAAGCAGGAAATGATATTTTGGAATTCGCATCAGCCTATGACTTGAGTATCATGAACACATGGTTTATGAAGAGAACATCCCACTTAGTGACTTATCAGAGTGGCGGTAATGCGAGCCAAATTGACTTCTTCTTAGTAAGGAGTGCTTGGAGAAAGAGTTATATTGATTGTAAGGTGATCCCTGGTGAGAGTACGACAACCCAACATAGAGTAGTGGTGCTTGATTTTCGAAGTAGGAAATGTATAAGAAAACAAACACCACAAGTAGAGACTAAGATTAAGTGGTGGAAATTGCAAGGGGAGAATCAACAAAAATTTGTGGATGAGATGACCAAAAAAGATGTTTGGACTTGTAATATGGATTTAGATATAGATTCGATATGGACTAAGATGGAGCATAGTATAAGGGAAGTAGCGAAGGAAGTTCTAGGGGAATCTAAAGGTAGCATGCCACCGGGTAAGGACACATCTTGGTGGACAGAAGAAGTACGACAAGCAGTAAAGAGTAAGCGAGAATCCTATAAAATATTGGGGAAATGTAGGAGTGACGAGAACTACGAAAAATACAAAGAGGCTAAAAGGGAAGTAAAGAAGGTCATACGAGATGCTAGAGCAAAGGTGAATCGGGATCTGTATAAAAGATTGGATACGAAAGAAGGGGAAAGAGATATATATAGAATTGCTCGGATGAGAGATAGGAAGACGCGAGATCTCGGAAAAGTTAAATGTGTGAAGGATGTGGACCAGAAAGTCCTAGTTGGAGATAAGGATATCAAGGAACGATGGATGTCCTATTTTGATGACTTATTTAATGGAGATTGCAGACAAGATGTTGGAGATATAAGTATCCATCACAATATGATAAATCATGAATGCATGCGGAGAATTCAAAAGGGTGAAGTCAAAATGGCATTAAGTAAGATGAAGTTGAAGAAAGCAGTAGGACCTGATGGCATCCCTATTGAGATTTGGAGATGTTTGGGAGAAAGAGGAATCGAATGGTTGACGACGTTCTTCAACAAAATTTGGAGAAACAATAAGATGTCATCAGAATGGAGGAAAAGTATCTTAATCCATTTGTATAAGAACAAAGGCGATGTCCAAGATTGTGCCAACTATCGGGGAATCAAATTAATGAGTCACACTATGAAACTTTGGGAGCGAGTGATCGAACAAAGGCTAAGGAGGACGGTGAAGATCTCGGAAAACCAGTTTGGCTTTATGCCGGGAAGATCAACTATGGAAGCTATCCATCTAATGAGACAATTAATGGAGCACTATCGAAATAAGAAGAAAGACTTGCATATGGTTTTTATTGACTTGGAGAAAGCATATGATAAGGTACCAAGGGAAGTACTGTGGTGGGCCTTGATTAGGAAAGGCATTTCGCGGAAATATATTGACATCATAAAGGACATGTATGAGGGAGCATGCACGAGTGTACGTACTAGTGTTGGGAAGACTGAAGAGTTTCCTATTACGATTGGAGTGCATCAAGGTTCCGCACTAAGCCCATTTCTGTTTGCCATTGTTTTGGATGAACTAACAAGTTCACTTCAAGATGGTAACCATGGTGCATGCTGTTTGCAGATGATATTGTGTTGGTTGATGAGACGAAAGAAGGAGTGGAGAGGAAGTTGGAACTATGGAGACAAACTCTAGAATCTAGAGGCTTTAAGTTGAGCCGAAGTAAGACAGAATATTTGGAATGTAAGTTTAGCGGCCATAGGAGTAGGGAGGCAGGGACAATCACCCTAGATGGGAGAGTTGTTCAGGCATCGGATTGCTTCCGGTATTTAGGATCTATTATCCAAACGGATGGAGAAGTGGATGGAGATGTTGCTTATAGGATTAAAGCTGGTTGGTCGAAGTGGAAGAGTGCTACGGGTTTCCTTTGTGACCCCGGCATGCCTAATAGATTGAAGGGAAAATTCTATCGAACGGCAATTAGACCAGCATTGTTATATGGTACGAAGTGTTGGGCAGTGAAACACTGCCACATCCATAAGATGTCGGTGGCGGAGATGCATATGTTGAGATGGATGTGTGGTCATACGAGAAATGATCGGGTGAGTAATGAAATAATTAGGATAAAAGTATGGGTCACATCTATTGAGAATAAAATGAGAGAAAATCGACTAAGGTTGTTTGGCCATGTGAGACGTAGAGCGCTTGATGCACCGTTTAGGAGAACCGAAGAGTGGCAAAGGGAGGTAGTGGTGAGGGGTAGGGGAAGACCTAAGCAAACTTGGAGGAGGGTGATCGAGAGTGATATGAGTTTACTGGGAATTGAGGAAAATATGGTAGTGGATAGGACGGAGTGGAGGGAGCGAATTTGTGTCGCCGACACGACTTGATTTCACGGTTTTATATGATGGTTCATGTTAGCCGACCCCGAATCATTTCGGGACTAAGGCTTTGTTGTTGTTGTTGTTGTTGTAGTTATTTTGTTCTCAATTGTGTTGTTTTATTTTTATTAAACAATAGTTGTTATAGTTTAATCTTTCAGATCCATTTCTGCTGTTATCCAAGTTCTATATCTCTCGCTACATTATCCATATTTTCTTTTTTATTTGTCTTTTTTTTTCAAACTGATATCTCCAATTGAAGAAATCCGATAGAAGTAGAAGATGCATGGACAACTAAAATCGGGAAACACAAAAGTGCCAAAAATTAGAAGAAATTCTTATGATTTCAAGGTAATTATTCGATTTTTTTTCATATGTTATAGTTATTTTGTTCTCAATTGTGTTGTTTTATTTTTATTAAGCAATAGTTGTTATAGTTTTACCTTTCAGATCCATTTCCGCCGTTATACAGGTTCTATACCTTTCGCTACTTTATCCAAGTTTTCTTTTTTATTTGTCTTTTTTTTTTCAAACCGATATCTCCAATTAAAGAAATCCGGTAGAAGTAGAAGATGAATGGACAACTAAAATCGGGAAACACAAAAGTGCAAAAAATTAGAAGAAATTCTTACGTTTTTCAAGGTAATTACTCGATTTTTTTTCATATGTTGTAGTTTTTTTTGTTCTCAATTGTGTTGTTTTATTTTTATTAAACAATAGTTGTTAAAGTTTCATCTTTCAGATCCATTTTCGTCGTTACCCACGTTCTATACCTCTCGCTACCTTATCCATGTTTTCTTTTTTATTTGTCTTTTTTTCAAACCGATATCTCCAATTGAAGAAATCTGGTAGAAGTAGAAGATGCATGGGCAACTAAAATCGGGAAACACAAAAGTGTCAAAAATTACAAGAACTTCTTATGTTTTGATGCTCAAAATCCTAAAAATATACATTAATTATGAGATATTGAGATAATTGCTTTTGCAACATTGGCTTATATAGTTTTTAACTATTATATTATGGTTTATACAAAATTGTTAGTATTTCAAGAGTTTTAACAGATGAAAATGAAACATGATCATAGAACAAGTTGTTGTAAAATATTAATTAAAAAATATTATTATTTTGCAACATTGGCTTATATAGTTTTTAACTATTATATTATGATTTGTACAAAATTGTTAGTATTTTAAGAGTTTTTAATAGATGAAAATGAAACATGATCATGGATAAGTTGTGTAAAATATTAATTAAAAAAAATATTATTATTTGAATTCTTCGAATTCTCAAATATTAAGCATAATGATTCTAATTAATAGAATTAATTTCATATATTATTTATAAAATATTTTTTTGTACTAAGTGGACTTAATACTTCATTAAGAAAAAATAAAGTTTTTAATTAATTGGCAAAAAATATTTGCACTCTCCTCTTTATATGATTATAGCTTGACATTCTCTCTTATTTTTGAAAAAAATGAGAGGAAGATAATTCTCTCCTAACTATCTTTTTTATCCCTTCATTTTTGTTTTCTATTCTTTTGTTTGTTTTTCTTGCTTACGAAATTCAAGAATATATAATTACTAGAAAATATTAATGAAGTCAAATAAGTGATATATGCGAGCGTGATTGATATTCTATACAGTGAAAGAATGAAGAACAAATTGATTGAATGTCTTGATGAGATATTACGAGATGAAAATAGGAATAATCATCACCTTAAACTGATTCAATTGGATATATTAGGTTATTGTAGAAGAATGAATAAATAAATTCGAATATTTAGTGATCATGAAATTCCATCAAGCAAGATGATTATCATCAAGATAAATTTATGACTAATTCTTATGAATTTTATTTATTTATCTAAATTATATAAAAGTTTCATATCCCGTGCATCGCACGGGTTTTCGACTAGTATATTTAAAAGTTTATCCAATTTCCATGATCACCATCAATAATAATAATAAAAAAAATTACGTACGCTGTGACTCGAATTTAATATCTTTGATTTAAATGACTTAAAAACCTTAACCACTTAAACCAATCTAAGAGGGTGTTTGTTTACCTACTTTTCATCTTCCGTTTGCCTTTTCACTTTAAAATATAGTGTTTTAGGTGTTTGGTTAGACTCCTCTTGTTTATCTTTTACCGTTGAAAAGTAGCTTTTTACAAAAGTAAATAATTTCTACTTAAAAAAAACATTTTTTTAAAGGCAACCAGCAAACAGGAACAACAAACATCAAGTATCCAAACATTTTTTAGCTTTGATTAATCTGTAAATGATTTTTTTTTTTTGAAAAAACTAAATGTTTACTAAATGACTATTTCATTATTTTATAATATAATTAAGTTTTACCTTAATGAATATGGATAAGGTGTAAATTTACCCTTAATGTGTTGGGGAGGTGCAGATTTACCTCTAACGTATGAAATGATGCAATTGTATCTCTAACGTTGTTAAATAAGATCAAATTTACTCTTACCTAGCAGAAAATTTAGACAGACTGGTTTGCTGTTATTTAACTCGTTTTCTAATTATCATATCAAACCTTATAAATATCAATTATGTCTAAAATATTTAATCTGTCATTTACACCGTTACAAATAACATGCCAAAATGACAATATTCAGGTTTGGCAGATACAAGTTAATCATACAAACTGCATAAAATGTTTACGGTGTTATTAAACATGTATAAACACCCGTAAAAATACACACAATTGCTTTATTTTATCGATAAACTTGTTTGAAAGATCCAATATAATAATCAATAACTGTCAAATTAGTTGGTTCAAATTTTCTATTGTGTAGGGGTAAAACTGAACTTACTTGACAACGATAAGGATAAAATTACACAATTTCATACGTTAAGAGTAAATTTGTACTTCTCCAAAAACGTTAGAGACAAATTTGGATCTTATTAATTATGTAAATAAGGATTTACTAGTTTACAAGTGAAATGAGTCCTAAGTATTTATGAGTTAAAATAGAGAAAATTTTCCTTTTGATCATTATCATTTAAAATTTCATTTAAACAATTTTCCAAATTTTTAATTTACCCTTAAAAATATAAAATTCTCTCTACACAATATTCATAATATTAAACTAATTAATCAATAAAAATATGAAAAAGATGTAATATAATAGAGGAAATAAGGTGCAAAAATACCCCTCAAGTTGACCATTATGAACGATTTTACCTCTAATATTTAAAATTATACAATTTTGCCCCTACATTGATAATTAAGAAAACTTTTACTTCTAAAATTGACAAGTCAGATCAATTTCGGATATTATTAAAAAACACTGTTATTTTGTTCTTGCATTCTACATCAATTGCACATCTGTTGGTTTCAGAAAAAGATTTTGCGATTTTTATAATTTTATAATAAAATTAGAGATTAATATATTTTAAAATTTTACTAAATATTTGGATTAATATATTTTTAAATTACCTAAACAAAAATGAAGAGACGAGAGAGTTGATTGTTGATTTAAGAAGGGGACAATAAGATCCAAATCCAAGGGATTGGGTGAGGTATAGTTAGACTTGTCCATGAGCTGGACTGGGCCGGGTTTGGATCAGACCTACTGGACTTTCATGTAAAAAATGCTCAGTCCAAACCCAGCCTAACCCACTATAAATTTAGGCGGGTTTGGGCCGGGTTGGGCTCGGACTTAAAAATTAAATTCCAAACCCAAACCCATTTAAATCCACCTAAAATTAATGCATCATTTTTAATTATATAAATTAAATATGAAATATATAAATTAATAATTAATATTAATAGGTGGACCAGGCTAGGTCAGTCCGTTCTATTTTTATCAATCTCAAACCTGCCTAAAAAATAGACGGGCTTTAGCGGGTCTGGACCGGTCTGGGCCTATGATCAATTTTCATTGTCTAAGTCTGGTCCAAGGGACATAGGCCTGGGCGGGCTTGACGAGTACCCGGGCCCATCGATAGGTCTAGCCACAATACTGCCCACACAAACATTCATCATTAAATCTAGGTTGATTAAAATCTTAGGATAGATTCAAACCATCCTAAGATTTAAATTTAATCAACCTAAATTCATTTGATCCTTATATGTGAGCATATGAGCCATTAGCAATTTAAAAATTTGTCCTTATTGTTTTGAGAGAAGTGCAAATTTACCTAATATATGAAGTAGCAAAATATTTCTATGCAGGATCAATTTTACTCGTACCCACCCAATAGAAAGATTGAACATAGTGGTTTGACCATATTTAACTGTCATATCAGACATTCTAAAAAAAGTTTATCGATAAATTGAAACAGTTTTGTACACTTTGTGAAGACGTTTGTAACTGTGTTAACATCGCATTAAATATTTTAGACAATTTTTTTTGTGATTAATGTATATATCATATGGACTTAATTTTTAACATTTTGAATAAATTACACGTATGGTCACTAAACTTTGGTCATTTAAATGCTATAGTCACTAAACTTCAAAGCGTAACATTAAAATAAAGGAACTGTACATTTTATAACATAAAAATCACTATTATTATTGACTATATATTATAACCTTTGACTTCTACTTTTAACGCGCAATTACAGGTGGAAATTTCGTGTTTCGTATCAAAATCGTGTTATCTCATATTTATGATCCATATGGTTTTATATGTTATAGATGCTAAAAAAATGATTTTCGTGTCAATCGTATCATGTCAATCAGGTTGGCTATGTAATCGTGTTTTCATATCAGAAATTGCCACCTCTACACGTAATCCCGCTCTCATCTCTTTATCTCTTTTCTCTCTTATTAAGAAGAACATTCTTGGACTCCAACGATGCTTAAAAGAAGTTGCAATGCCTAAAGCCAAAAATCGAAACAATTTATTTTTTAGAATAAATACAAAATCATTAAGCTAATAGTATAGAAAAGACTCGCTTATTATAAGTTTGTTAATATAAGATACTGTATCGTTATATATTAAATTGGCTAAATAATTATAAGGTCCTTATACTTTTACTTAACACATTAGTAAGTCCATCATATTATTAGAAGGTGCTTTTATCTTAATCAATTCTTTAGTCCTTTCGTTCACTTGTTTTTGTAAATGAAAGTCCAAAATTGC
The DNA here is from genome assembly GCF_963576675.1 of Euphorbia lathyris. Lineage (NCBI taxonomy): Eukaryota > Viridiplantae > Streptophyta > Magnoliopsida > Malpighiales > Euphorbiaceae > Euphorbia > Euphorbia lathyris. The sequence continues at coordinate 73,541,879 of NC_088919.1, read as the reverse complement.
CCCTAGTTATATACATAAAAAAAATTATCTTTTAGTTTCAAATTTAATCTAATTAGTTTTAATGAAGTTTTTGAACTACATATACACCGAAATTAATAACTTGAAAAAATGTATTATTAATTTTCTTAAATTGTAATTATTTTTTAATATAATATCTTTAAACTAATACTAAATATTATTATAATTTTTTATGATTTTTTAAAAATCATATATATTTTTTCTTCATTCGTAAAATTTATTAGAGTTGTAAAAAATTACTTTTTACAATTATAGTCTTACTCCTATTTTAATAACTTTTGAAATATTTTATATTCATTTTTTAGTCAATAAATTTTACGTTACTAAATTAAAGTTTTATAATTATATAAAAACTAATAAATCAATTACTTTATATGGAGAGATTGTGATTATGTAGGAAAAAAGAGAAAAAAAAATATAAAATAGGAAAAATTGATGTTTTATTATTAAAACATAAAGTAAAGGGTAATTTTGGTATTTTAAAATTTATTCAGTATAATTTGATCATTGACTCAAGCATAAGGACTAAGGAGTTGATAAAAACAAAAACTGTGGGACTATATAATTATTTCTAAAAATAGAGGGACTAAATAGTATATTAGATAAAAACATAGGGACCTTATAATTATTTACCCTATTAAATTTTATTAGTGTATTTTGTTTTTATATATATTAAATTTGAAGTGCAATTCTAAAAAATGAAGTCATCTTCATTACTCTTATTTTTTATTTTAATTTCTTAATCTTCATATATATACATCAAAAATTTAGATAAAAGTTAGAAATAATAAATTACTCATTACCATTTAAAATAATAAAATAAATAAATAAATGTCAAAACATATATGAACTTTTAAGATTTTAAAATAAATTATTTGTTTTGTTTAATTTTACATTATTATTTTTGAATAAATAATTTATTACTCCATATTTATACATGCTCATATTCCAAATATGGGGGTAAATTACACCCATGGCCACTGAACTTTACACATTTAACATTGTGGTCACTGAACTTCACCATTGAACATTACACTTTTTAATACCGGTGGCCATTCAACGTCTCAAAACGACCATTGACGGCCTCCAAATAAAAAATTCGAAGAGCTAATGATATTTTTAAGAACTTTAATTCTTGAAAATTTTCATTTTGAGGTCATTTAGATGTTTTTTGGTCAGGAGAGAGTGTGAATTTGTAGAGAGAGAAAGCTCCAAAAAAATGTGCTTTTGAAAAATAAAAAATGTGGTTTCATGGTAAATCTTGTTTTGAACAACTTTAATTCTTGAATATTTTCATTTTGAGGTCGTTACCGGTCATTTTGAGAATTAGTTAAAGTTCAGTAGCCACCGGTGTTAAAAAAAATAAAATTCAGTGATCATACCGTTAAGAATTGAAATTCAGTGACCATAATGTTAAAATGAATAAAGTTCAATGGCCATAGGTGTAATTTACCCAAATATGGGAGCATGATATAATTTCTCCTTTTGGTATTTGGATAAATATTATCATGCTTTATATTTATTGTTTATAGGACGAGTTAGAGACACCTAGAATATAATCTCGAATTTGAGTTTGGCTCAATATATTATTATTTTGGTTATACATATATATATATTTAGCTATAATATAATTTAATCGAAAGGCTTAATATATCAATATCATCCAGGGCTGTAAAAGAGGCGAGGCGAGCTCGTTTATCGAGTTTATGAGTTTGCTCACGAACAGTTCGTTTTATTTATTCGCAAGCAACTCATTCGTTGTGCTCGTGAGCAGCTCGTTTATTTTTCTATGAAAAGCTCATTTCTTGTGCTTGTGAGTTTTTTTTATTACAAGCAACTCGTTTGTTTTGCTCACGAACGAGCTCATTTATTGTGTTCACGAACAAAATAATATCAAATTCGGTACATTAAATAATATTAATTGGGTATACTTATAATATAAATTTATACACATTACTAAACTTTATTTTTTAAATTTATAAATATTATAATTGAGTTAGCTCACGAGCTTTTATCAAGCTTGTTCACGAGCCTCTAATTGAGCTTTCGAGCCGAGCTTTGGTCTGCTCAAGCTCGGCTCGTTTACAAACCGAGCCTGAAAATCATGCTCAAGAGCGGTTCATTAAAAAATTGACCCCAGACGAGCCGAGATTTTATCAAGACGAACGTTGAGCCGCTCATGATTTACAACCCTACGTCAACCCCTTAATATATTTATATCACCCACCCCTTAGCTTGTCCAAAAACTTTGATTGCTCTTTCAACTTTTAAAATGTGCCAATAACCCTCTTAACTTGCTTCAAATATATTCAATTAATCACTCAGTAAACTACATCAACAATGTATATTGCACACGTCTTAATATGTTATTACACAATTCACATAATAGATTAAAACATATTAAAAGGCAAATTCTTTCTTGCTAAACTTGTCCGATATTATAACTCCATACCCCGATTTTGATCATTTTACACCTATTTTAATAGTTTGATATTTTAAAAGTTGAGGTAACCAATCAAACTTTTGAAACAAGTTCGAAAGAAAAGACAAATGATATATTAAGTATTTAACCAAAAACATTATCATGGCCATAAAATACATAAGTACATATATGAATACACATGTTATTTCAAATATTTATATATAGTAGTCACAAACATGTAAACGTTATATGATAACTCAGACTTTATATGTTAATCTTTGCATTTAGTTACAGAAAGTTGAAACTCGATCAACATATTTAGTTCCAGAAACTGAAATACATATCTACCTTGAAACTGAAGTTCATAACAAGTATAAAGCTGCAAAATGATGAACTTCTTTCACTTCTCCAAGACACTTCTTCTTCGTCTTATGAACCTACAGGCACGAGACTTTCAGTATAGAAAAATATATCTGAAGGAATATTACGCATACTTACGATCTCTTGGAGAGTTTTCTCTCCAAAATCATATGAACACAACTTCCCATTTGAAGAAAGAAAAACTTTATCTCCGTTCTTTGAATATGCAACTTTCCCTTCTACAAAACAGTTAAACACTCCCCTAGAAATTTGTCTTGTAACAGAATATAATCTAGTCCAAGTAAACGCAACTCCATCCTTCTTCCTTGCATATATATCAACGCACCCTCCCGGACTCGGAATAAAAAAACTGATAGAAAGGCACCCTCCCAAAACATCTAAACAGATAGGAATCCCTTTAATTCCATCAAGCTCCTGTACAATAGAAAATGTCTCTTTTGCAACATCAAATGCCGCAATTCTATATGGTTTACCATAGCATATAAAATGCAGAGCACCATCCACAAAGCAAACTCCATTGCCACGACGTGCAATAATACTATCGTACAAAAAGTAAGGACAATCCTGAATCCTTCTCCAAAAATTTGACCTCAATTCAAAAATCCAAACCTGGGAGAAATCCAAAAACTTGACATCAATGCATCCCGTCGATATAAATACTACAACCTTGAAATCATCTGTTGTAGAGTCATAACCCAAACCAAATTTGAGTTTGCGAGTGTCCGAAACAGGGAAATCTGGAAGGATCCTGTACTTTCTGGTGGACGGATTCCATACATGAAATTCACAAGGGAATATATACAAGAGAACCAAACCATTGCAATAAGAAAAGAACACGGGATATGAATTGAATGGAAATAATTTATCAAGCACCACCTCTTGTTGGAAGTCTTCATTGAAATCTAAAGCATGAATTGTCAAGCCCTTATTATCCATCCAATGTACTCCTAGGTCAATCAACTTGCTATGAATCCTATTTTCAGAAGATTTTTTGAAATGAGAATTGATGAAAGATTGGCTTTTTACAGACACATCTAAAACGAAGTAGAGACTTCACTGGCAACCAAAGAAGAATTTCGTTGATCAATTCCTCCGGAAAATTAGCCATAGCTAGGCAGAGCAGTCACCTCGTTCAACTACAGAGATTCAAAAGCAATCAATTCAACAATTCATTCCCTCTTAGATCAAACTTAGCAATTCAGATATGAATTTGTGGTTTATTCTGTAAAAATTCTCATCAATTCCTAAACTTATATATAGTAACCAAAACAGTAAAACGAACTTGTGACTGTGCGTTCTTCCAAACCCTAACTCTATATTCTAACCGAAGCAAAATTGAACGGATTTTATGAAGATCGACAAAAGTAATTAATAAGATGATTAAAAAGAAAGAAACATAGAGTAGAGAGATCTGCATACCTATCTCGTCAGTCGCCACCGCCGGGAAGCCTATTTCCTGAACATCTTCTGAAATTCAATGGGTCGATTTTGTTCTGTAAATATATAGGACAACATTTTGGTTCTATAGGAAATCAAAACTCCCCGTTTTGGTGTGGAACATAATGATAATAATTATCTTTGAAAAGTAGAGTAAAATTACACACATGTACCCCAACATTACCCATCAACTTTTAATATGCAGTGTCATTTTAGTCTTTATCAAATATTGTACACTTCAGGACTATTGAGCTAAAGCAATCTGTCTGCTAAATTGAAAAGCCATTTTCACTATTAATTCATTTTAAATTATATAAATTAAAATATGGGTTTGTGTTAGAAATTGATAGCGGTAAAAAGTTCATTAATTATATATGAATTTGGTCATTCACCATTAGATCCAGTAGCATTCACCTGGATCCTGAATGACCAAATGAATTTGGTTATTCACCGTTAAATCCAAACGTATTAGTATCATGTGGTGGAGTAGGATCAAATCATCCTACTCCACCACATGATACTAATACGTTTGGATCTAACGGTGAATAACCAAATTCATTTGGTCATTCAGGGTCCAGGTGAGCATCACCGATTAAACTAAATGCTACTGAATTGAAATGATAATATTAGACTTTAAAAATGACAATAATTAATAATGATAAATTACTGAACTGAACTGAAATTACTGATACTGAAATTAAGTATCAAAGAACATAGCCTTATTCGTATTTTTTCGAGATATCTAATTTTATTCTGAAATTGCCTAAAGTAATATAATTAATTATGGGTTAAGAGTTAACCAGACCAAACTACTAAATTGATACCAGTTCAAATTATGCACAACTAACCAGTTCGTTTGAGCAATATTGACACACGTTTAAAGGTATAAAAACCTAACTTGAAATGGCTTTTGATTTTTTTTATTCAAGGTCGATGGAGGGTTGATTGGATCAAACCGATACCGGTTCAACCGTTTCATGTTTAACCCACCATTTGAGTGATTAAAAATCTTAGGATCTGAGGTAATTGTCATGCTGTTATAAAATTGATCCAATTTATCAACGTTATGGGTAAAATTGCTCTTGGCTACAAACATTAGGCATAAAATTGCACCATTTTAGACGTTAGGGGTAAAATTGCTTCTGATCCAAAACGTTAGAGGTATTTTTGCTCTTGACTACAAACATTAGTCTAAACAAATTTTACATAGAGTTTTGCCCCCTCCCTCAAATCCTGGATCCGCCACTGTTTGAGTTCTATGATATTTTAACCTTATACACCTATAGATTTCAAATAAACAATGTTTTAACATTAGACCAACTTTTAATTAATAATATATATAAGCTTTTTTTTAGAACTTTTGTAAGGATAAGGTGCAAAAATACCTCATCATTTACATGCAGGAGCAATTTTACCCCTAACGTTGGCAGCCAAGAGCAATTTTATCCTCTAACGTGGTAAGTTGAGTCAATTTTAGAAATTATTATAAAACACATATATCTGTGGTGAAGCTCTTAGCCTAGTGGTTGAGAGTTTACCTATGGCTACGAGGTCATGGGTTCGAATCACATCCGGGTCTGGTGGGGGTTTTTCTTTCTTCTTTAATGTAAGCGCATTGTGCACAAATTTTAAAGAAAAAAAAAATACATATATCTTATTCTTTATTCTGCATCAATTGCACGTCAGTTAATTCTAAAAAAAGATTACATATTTTTATAATTTAATAATAAAATTAAAAATTAATATTTTTAAATTCGGTGAAATATTTGATTTATTTTGTGCAACTCGTACAAAATAAAATATATATTTTTAAAAGTTTCACGTTTAATTATATGTTTGTGATCTATTACTAATGAGTGATAAAATGACGCACATGTAAAGTATAAATGACAAAATTCGCGAAGACAATTTGATTAATAATTTCTCCAATTGACCCTAACGTTAATTACTCTTGACTGCCAACGTTAAGGCTAAAATTACAATATTTTATACATTATGGGTAAAATTGCTCCAATGTGTAAATGTTAAGGATATTTTTGCATCCATCTCATTTTTTATATATGAAAATCAATAGATATTATAAAAAATAGATTTTTATATTAATAAAGTTTAATTTTTAATTTTATTTATGGAAATTTAATTAGTGTTTTATTAATTGACATATTTCAAAATATTAGTATTTTCTATTATGTTAGTATTTTTTTTAAATGCATTTTTATGTAAATTTTCCCAATTAATATCAGCATTAATCCCAAATAATATTATTATTGGGCCTCACTTAATTTTTTAGCTAAGAATAACATTTCCTTTTCTTTATTTTGAGAAAAATTTCAAATTTTTTAAGAAACCGAAAAAAACAATTTGTTTCAAGAACTTTGGTAATTATCCATAAAGGAGTGATTTGGAGCAATTAAATTAAAAAGATCGACTTTGTTCGAGATCGAATTCTAGTGTACGTATAAAACTTTAATTGAGAGATGATCCACTTAAATGTTTTGGTTGAAACCATATTTTGAAAAATATTGATAAATGATTAATAGGGGTATGATAGGACTATTTATTTTATGGAGTTTTGAAATAACATGAGATTTTTTTTTAATTGTTTTAACTTTAAATAGATAAGATAGATAAGATCTAGTATAAGAATTTAGCAATTTTGAGGACAAAATTCTTTAAGATGGGGAGATTGTCACATCCGTGTTCAAAATTTTCAAATTATATTATAATTTGACATCAGAATTCATTATTTGAATTTTATTAGATCCAAGATTACGTGTGATTTTAAAAATGCGCAGTTTTAATAAAATCGAGATTTGGTTATATACGATGAATTTTTGTGAACGAAATGATAATAGAGGTTCAAATTGAAAAGTGATTAATTATTTGGTTTAGTGATGAATTTTCGGTTCTTCGATTGGTACGAACAATTAATAGTTTAATTTTATATTGATCCACAAAATGAATATAAGTATGAAAAAAAAATGAGTGATTAAAGGAAAATAATAAACAACAAATAGGGATAAAAAATATGATAAATGGGGTCTAATTATATGAATTTGAAGAATGAAGGTTAAATCAAAATTTTGTGAATTTCCATAAATCCTAACTTTAATCTAAATTATAAGACAGTGATAGGTGATGAAATTTAATTAAATTAGAGGGGGTAATTGGAAATAAGGGTGTTAGCAATTTAATTACTCCTTCCATTCCATTATATAGGTCATTTTAGCAAATTAGTTTTTTCCCTAAATATAAGTCATTCTAGGATTCCAATGCTTATTGCCCAATAGTGACATGAGAGAGAATTATTTTTTGTATTGGTACATGTGTTTCTTAATATTCCAATGCTTATTGCCCAATAGTGACATGAGAGAGAATTTTTTTTAGTTAACCAATATATTTCTTAATTTGTGTGAAATACACTTATATAATGGAATGGAGGGAGTAATTAGGTAGAATTACACAGAAGGTGCTAGAAGCTCTGGAATTAAGAGAAGGGGGGGTTTCATATTCTTCTTCTCGGCTCTCTTTGAAAAACAGGTGCATCTTCTCCTTCTTCTCTCTCGATCTCGATATAGCAAGGATCCTAGGGATTTGATTTTTCTTCCCCTTTCCATGGTTGCGGATTACTCTCTTCTAGTTTCAAGCGGGTTTAGTGAGGTTACTCGCTTTCACCTAGAGGAATTGAAGTGTTTAGCCTCAAGTCGTCGGTTCTAGGTTCGTCTATGGGAGATTGGTCACCGATTGATGTTGTGAAGACCGTTCTGGGTCTCTAGTGATCGGATATAGGCATGCAATAGGTCGAAATTCCTACTCCGATCTCTAACATGTAGGATGATTCTCAAAGGTAAATCATCCTCATTTGTGTGTTTATTTGTGTGTTTATATGCTTGAGTTCTTCTTTTCTAAGATTTTTATTTACACTTCGCATATATACGGTTATTCTGAGTTCTTCGAACTGAGAGCGCACTTATGTGGTTGTTACGTTTTGGTTCAGATTAAAAGAAAAAGGAGGAAGATGACCTCCTAGAATGATTTCTGGGATTTGTATTCAGATTAGTAATAGTTGAGATTGCTGTTATTTGAATGTAGATTAGAAATCGTTGTGATTGCTGTTTTTCTGATACTTTTCTGCAGATGTAGTATTTTTCTACATATTAGAGAGAGTTCTTTTTTTTTTTGGTAAGAAAGGAAAGGAAAAAAACAAAACCAACAAAAAACCTACACCGGGATCAGTCTAGGAAGGCTGACTCCAATCCTATCCTCTAGGAGAGAAGGCAAAAGAAAAGAATGAGGAACAGATAGGGTAGAAACACCTAACATTCTCTCATGCCCAGCAGCTGCTAAGCGATCCGCCACGCGGTTTTGCTCCCTAAAAATATGGGAGAAATTAAGATACTCAAAGGCAGGACGAAGCCTCAAAATAACTTTGATGAGATTCTGGCTCTTCAGACAAACAGCCTGGCTATCTGAAATCCTGTTAATAGCCTCCAGATTATCAGATTCCACCGAGAGCTTTTTAACACCCATGCGAATGGCGAGTTTAATACCTGACAAGATACCCTAGAGCTCCGCAGAAAAGGAGGAGCCCGTCCCCAAGTTATGGGTAAACCCCGCCATCCAATTGCCACCAGCATCCCGAAGAACTCCTCCAGCAGCAATTCTGCCATTGCTAAGGCAGGAGCCATCAGTATTCAACTTAGCAAACCCTTCTCTAGGCTTACTCCAGCCAACTAGCAGGATCTCTTTATCCGGAGAGGGGCGAACAAGGGAATCTCTTTCAAAGCTTTTAGTAATAACAAAGAGCTTCTTCGAGAAGAAAAACAGTAAATCAGGAATAAGGACAGCCTTACCCGCAAATAATTCTTCATTCCTTCACTTCCAGATTTGGTGACAAGTAATAGCAAAGAGGATGGCACCGTGCTCCATGTTGGCCAGCAAGTTCCCCTTGGCTCCTTGAGAGAACCAGTCCCCTTCAGAAAAGGCCATGAAGGAAGGGAGGATATGATGAGGGAGGATCCCTTCCCAGATCTTCTTACTATTTGGGCAATCCCTCAAGGCATGGCACAAGGTTTCCACATTGCCTCTGCATCTACTACATGCACTAGACTCAGTCAAGTGCCTTCTGTGCCTATCCGCATTCGTAAGGAGCCTGTCTTTGATACCCAGCCAAAGGAAGCTCCTGATACGGTAAGGGATCTTGAGGGACCATATGGACTTCCAAATCTCCAAGGGAGGATCAACCCTATTAGGGGTAAAAGCTTCATAGGCCGATTTACAAGAATAAGTACCATTATTCGTCAAGGCCCAACAATGTCTATCCTTATCCTCCTCTTGATTGCTAATCTTCACTCCTCTAATGTTAAGAAGGGTCTCCAGACTAAAGAAAGAGTCGAACTTTGACCAGATCCAGTCTCCCTCCGAGTCCACCACATCAGTAATTTTCCAGGAAAGGAGATCAGCCGACGGAGGGGCATTACACACATCAATCAGCGGTTTATCACCAATCCAGGTGTCATACCAGAAGCTAATAGATCTACCATTACCCACCTCCAGGCCAATCCCCGTACAGAATTCAGCAAACACGGCACTGAGCCCTTTCCAGAGGAAGGAACAGCTAACAACCCTCTCATTCGGGCCACCAAAGATTCTATCTTTCCGATACTTCCCGCACAAGAGACGGACCCAAAGGGAGGAGGGGCATTGCCACATTCTCCAAAGAAGTTTCATTAACAGGACTTTATTATTGTCCTTTGCCTGCCTAATACCAAGACCCCCCCTGTTTTTAGGCTGGCAAGCTTCCTTCCACGGGACCAGGTGAACCTTTCTCCCATCTCCAGACTCACCCCACAGGAAACGCCGATTTATCTTATCCAGGTCACTAAGGACAGGCTCAGGAAGCTTACAGGCCTGCATGATGTGGTTCGGAGCAGCGCAGTTAACTGACTGGATCAAGGTAAGGCGACCTGCAAGGGAAAGAGAATTAGCTTTCCAGCTAGCACACAAACCATTAGTTTTGTCCAAAATATCTTTGAAAGAGGCTTTGGAAACCCTGTCACTGTGAAGAGGAACCCCAAGATATTTCCCCAAAGAGTTCGTCAGAGGTATGCTAGAGAGCTCACTCAGTCTTCTGCACAAGCTATTGTCCATATTTTTGGAACAAAGCATACGGGACTTTTGGATGTTAACCTTCTGGCCAGAAGCCTCGCAAAAACAATCAAGGATATCCATAACTGTTTTAATTTTCTCCTCATTACCCTCAACGAAAAGCATGACGTCATCAGCAAAGAGTAAATGGGTAATAGGGGGGCAATGTCTGTTGATAGAAACAGGGTGGAGAGTCCCTTTGCACACCGCCTCTTGGATCAGGTGAGACAGTCTTTCCATGGCAATAACAAAGAGGAAGGGACTCATAGGATCTCCTTGACAAATTCCTCTGGAGGGAGAAAACTCATCCGACATGTCCCCATTGATCATGACCTGGAAAACAGGAGAGGAGATACACTTCTCAATCAAAATCCTCCAGTTCTCCGGGATGCCAGCTTTGGCTAAACTATCCAGAAGAAAGCTCCAGTTCAATCTATCATAGGCTTTCTCCAGATCCAGTTTGAGGGCCACAATCCCTTTCTTACCTTTCTTATGAGAGAGAGTTCTAATTTAGAGATTGAGTAATTTTGACTATAGATAGTTGTCGTTTCTTTAGTAATGTTCGACGTTTGAATTAGATTCATTGGGTAAGAATGATTCATCGAGTAAAAATAACTCATTTGGTAAAAATGACTTGATTGGATAAAAAGAGTCGTTTTGGACGTTTCAATCAGATTCGCTTGGTAGAAATGAATTGTTTGGTAAACATTGATAAAAAATGATTCGTTTAGTAAAAATAGTCGTGTTAGACGTTTGATTTTGATTTGTTTAGAAAAAATGCTTTCTTTATTAAAGAATGGACGGTTAAGTTGGATTCGTTTTGTAAAAGAGTCGTTTTAGACCTTGAGTCGGGTCTTTCATAAAATGAGTTTGTAAATGATATGAAAGTAGCAAACCTTATAATAAATAAATAAATAATAAAATGCATGGTAATCATATTTTAGAAAATTTCTTCTGTATACGATTATGGACATATATATATATATATATATATATATATATATATATATATATATATATATATATATGTACGTACCGGTGGATATAAATAGTGAGAATATGTGGTTAGATTTATATAGCGTGAATAAGTTAACCCGGAAGCTATAATTACATAACAATTCTTATCATTTGAAGTAAGTTGTGGAAATACAAGTTTAAGGAAAAAGAAATAGTGTCCAATAAGAACTAAATAGAACTACGTGGCTTTGATTCTCAATTTAGAATTATTGAGATACGTAGGAAGCTTGATAAATCTTATCAAGTCCAAGCCAAACTAATAAATAAAGAAAACTTTACAGTTAATAAGTGACATATCGATTATATAGGAAATATATTGGGCTTTTAGATGGTTTCGAATAAATTTTTATCTATTAGAAAATAAATTTGGCTTTTAGGCTGTTAGGCGTTCGGTATCCTATTTTCCGTTCATACCGATGCCGTTTTGGGTCGGGCGTGATGCTCGATGAGTCTCGAACCGAGAAATCGAACAAATTATAGAAAAAAGACTTCACATCATTAAGCAGCCCAGTCCATAACGGGTCTTTGGTAAAAGAAAACAAATCCAAATTAGTGAGTAAAACAGATTTGTAGTTAATAATAGTTGATTGATGCATGAATATTCTATTAGAAACATAGTTGTTAGAATTTTACGAGTCGTGAGTCGACTCGTACGATTCGATCAAATTTTGTCTGATTTCGAGTCAAATCTATGGTATGACTTAAAATCATACGGAATCGAACATGCATCGGCTGAATCGGCCGAGTCGACCGATTTAATTGATGAACTCTATTAAAAAATGTTTTTAATTCTTAAAGACTAAAAAATGTTGTGGAGAACTAAAACTGATTAAGAAGTTATGGAATACAAATAGGACTCCTTAAACTTTACAAATTCCAACTCTTTCTTTCCTTTTGCTTCTTTGTTTCGATACTTTTTGTTTTCTCTTCTATTTATTTCGTTCTTTTCAACTGTCCTTCTTTACTCTTTTTTTTTTTGGTAGAAAAGGAAAAGAAAAACGAACAACAATAAACTACCCAGGAATTAGCCTAGGGAAGCTAACCCCAATCCTATCTTCTAAGAGAAGAGGAGAGATGAAACTAGGGGAAACAGGAAGGGTAGTAACGCCTAACGTCCCTTCATGGCCCGCCGCCGCCAAGCGATCAGCAACACGATTCTGCCTTCTCTACTCTTTTAATTGATAGTTAACTTGATATAATTAACATGTTAATATTTTATTTTTTTATAATATTTTGAATTTGATCCGAATCTTATAGTTCAGTTTGATTCATGAGTCCCGATTCACAAAATGAGAATTTCGAATCACGAGTTGAATCTCGACTTATCAACAATGATTAGAAACCTTCAAAATTCTCAATAACTTTGGTAATTAAAAAATAACAATTTCATTAATAATAATCATCTGTTTCAATATAGATAGAACCATAAATCGTAATAGAAACAAAAAATAAATCCTAAAGATAATAGATATCCAATTGGCGACCGAATCCGAAAGATAAAAAGACAAATTAAAAAACGCCTAAAAACACAAACATGCAAAAATAAGGCCCAATTTGGCTAAAAAAGCTCAAAGGTCAAGTTTTTTTCCATACAAAAAATAGTGTCCGAAATCGCACAAAACTGAAACATCGCAACCTGATAATATTACCATCTTTCGCGATATAGAAATCTTTTTGTAACTGGAATGCTACACTATGTTGCTCTTCTGGTTTGAATTCCATTGAAGTCCCTTCAAATATTCTCTCTTCCAGAGGACTGCAAAATACATGAAAATGTTGAGATTGCAGCACAATATAAAAGCAAAGGAGTTTCAGACAAAGTTTTTTCAAAGCTGTTCATTTCTCACATGTACAAAAAATTAGGCACTAATGATTATTAGTGCCTCGATGATATAGGGGTGCGATTATAGATACAAAAAGCCCCAATAGTAAGTAGTCGTGCCAAAACAAGTAAACGTGTTATATAATCTTTATATTCTACATGAGTGTATGCATATGTGATATAAATGCAATAAACAGGTTGTTTCAGGCGGATTGTCTCTACAATCGTGTTGCTGCAGTGTGTAACAGGTGCTAAATGCATATTTTCTGCTTGTTTTATATGGCTTAATACCTTCTCAGTCCTCTCAAGTTGGTCCAATACTGCAACTGACCCCTGAACTTACACTTTTAACAGGTAACCCCCCAACTTGCTTATTTCGAACAAATAACCCCTCAAATAGGTTATTTTGGGAGTTTTTTTTTTGCCATTTACTTAATGTATCACTAGATTAGTTAAATGTAGCAATTGATAAGTTGAAATCTTTTATTTCTGATGTAATATTATGTTGAATGTTTTTTGGGGTTTAGGGGTTATTTGTTCTAAATAAGCAACTTGAAGAGTTATTTGTTCCAATTGAGCAATTTGAGGGGTTATTTGTTCAAAACAACCAAGTTGGAGGGATTACTTGTTAAAAGGGTCAGTTGTAGTATTGGGCCAACTTGAAGGGACTGGGAGGATATTAAGCCTTTTTATATTAAAAAATTAAAGTATCCTACACAGTTTTTAAAGAATTCTTATCGTTTTTTAACGAATAATGGGTGCTCAAATCCCCCATGTTAATGTAACTTATACATAAAATCCCAAGACTTTAATACTAGTACAAATGAAGTCAAAAGTTTTCCTGGCAGTATATCACAAAAATAAAAGCCTCCAAATGGCTCAACAAAAACCAGAACTATGATATTTTATGCTAACCTTCATAGAATGCCAAGGTGCTAACAGAATAATGATTATTAGTGTCTCGAGTATAGATACAAAAAGCTCCAATAATAAGTAGTCGTGTCAAAACAAGTAATCATGCTCTGTGATCTATATATTCTACATGAGTGTATGTACTATAAATGCAATAAAAATCATGTCAAACTGGTCGTTTCGGACGGATTGTGTTTAAGTGTGTAACAGGTGCTATAGAAACATAGATGCTAATCAATATTTCATCAAAATATCCCTGAAAGGACAACCGAAGTGGACATAGAAACGGACACGAAACGCTACCAAAAGGGAGTGTCCATATGACATAGATGACTACTGAAAAGGAACTGCATAAAGTGACAATTATATAAAACTTTTGAAGTGAGTCTCTCTAAGTTTCTCCATCAATCAATTATAAAAAAAACAAAAGATCTACAGCTTGCAATAAATTAGCCAAGACAAACATTCTGAAGTAAACTCCACAGAGCATTTATTAGAAGTATGACAACAGTATAAGGATCAGAAACCACAGCGGACACGGACACTGACACGAATTCTCTTCTACTAAGAGAATAATTAAGCATAGAGTAAGAAGTAAAGATAGTAGTTAGACAACTTTACCTTTCCTTCCCCATAAATCTAGGATGTCATATGAGGCTTTCTACTAGTTTCTCCTTCTAACATTCTGTATCTTTCATGCCCCTCCTCTGACTCTACATCAACATTAGTACATCTGTATTTAGACTGATAAGCTATCCTATCTTGCTGCTTCAAAATGGATTCAGATTCTATAGATTTCCAACTATAATTTCTCCCATAATCAGTATCATAAACATTGTAATTTTCAACAAAATCTCTTTCCCTATATCTTTCACTTTCTAATTCTTTCCCATAGGACATTTTATGACCATCAAGATCCCAAATGTCACTTCTTGGTGACATCTTATTCCTCAACCTTCCGTTATTGGCAACATAAGACTCTTTGTGACCATCTTCAATTGGAGGTCTGCAACCATATCTATGAGCCTGATCATCAGTATAAACATTGTAATTAACGTCTCATTGGTAACTGACACAGACACAATGTTAGGAGATAGAATCAAAGACAAAAATAGAAACAATTAATGTGGCTACAAAACTGAAATTTTAGTCCTTAATAAGTAGGAAGAACATGCATTTTCAGCTAAAGGTTGCTCGGGGTTAGCGACTTCTGGCTCAGTTTCAACAACTGACTCTTGTGCAACATCTGCTTTATTTGGAATGCCAACTCACTCTTGGTTCAAGAAGGGTTTATTGAAGAAGATGCAAATGACGGTGAAGAATCTGAGAGCATGGAGGAAGAAAGTATAAAGACAATTCAGACTCAGACTGAAATTATTTTCCTCATCAGTCTGAGTCTGAGTCGTCTTCATACTTTCTTCCTCGACGCTCTCAGATTCTTGACCATCATCTACAACTTCTTCAATAAACTCTTCTTCAATAACATGCTTGAACCATGAGAGAGCTGGCATTCCAATTAAAGCAGATGTTGCACAAGAGTCCGCTGTTGAAACTGAGTCAGAAGTCGCCAACCCCGAGCGACCATTAGCTGAAAATGTATGCTCTTCCTACTTATTAAGGACTAAAATTTCAATTATATAATCACATTAATTGTTTCTATTTTTGTATTTTGATTATGACTCCTAACGCTGTGTCCTTGTTGGTTACCACTCAGAAATATGACTTGAAGAACAATAAAGCAGGATTCTAAGAACATGGCATGATACAAATGCACTCTTTCAACAAGTTTTTCCTCACTCCAGTTTCTGTCAACATCCTCACTATGGATTTTGGCAAACTTTTCCTCAAGTCTCCTGGTCTGGTGCCTCCTCCCTGAAGAAAAATCAGGAAGTTTCATGTTCTAGTGCCTCTTATCTTCAGAAACACTGTGAAGTCTCCTGTTCTGGTGCCTCCTCTCTTGAGAAACAGTGTGAAATCTCCTGTTCTGGTGCCTCATACTTTCTTCCGAAATAGAACTTGTACGTCTAGAAGAACAATGTCTCTGTTCAGTGTGAAATCTCTACTTATTGTGATGACTCTGACTCGCTCTCAGGACATGATATCGACAGGCTAAAATGACTAGGATATCCATCTGATACTTCTTCCTCCACCTTCTCCACAGTTTCTGTAATTTCTTCTGAAGTTTGTGCATTCACCTTATGATTTTTGTCAGGATTATCAGGAGCAATATTGATTTTAGTACACTCTGAGACTGCTATAGGAAACCTGTTCACATAAAATCAATTTTTCATCAACAAACTAAAAGAAAATATATTTGTATATCATGAACCAGTATAGAATAGAGTGAAAACCACACCAAAAAAAGCCTTTGAAAATATTCTTGGAATTGCTTGAATTTGATGATTTACAAGTTACTCAGAGGAGACATTAAATTAGGAAACAGTTTTTAACTTAGGAAAGCAAATATTTAGGGGAAACAAAAACTAGAATCATTTTTCCTAAAATAAAATACTGCTATAATAATATTGTCTAAATAATTATGATAAAGTAAATTTGGCTAAATTGATTTCTATTTCACCTCCTACAATGCTTTTAATTTCTATGATTGAAATATAAAAGTCAAATAGCTAATTAATTGTAGCTAAAACAAAATAGGATATCTTTTTCTTTTTTGTTTTGTTTAAAGAAAATATCATATGCTTCAATTGTGGTGAAGCTCTTAGCATGTTGGTTGAAAGCTTACCTATGACTCTTGGGGTCATGAGTTCGAATCACATCTAGATGGGGTGGGTTAAGGGTTTTTTTCCATCTTTAATCTAATTTTTCTTTGTTTAATGTAAGTGCATCGCGCACAACTTTGGAAAAAAATATATCATATGCTTCAATTCAAAAATAAAAATGAACCTTTTTAGGAAAAATTATAAAAATTACTACACCATTATTAACTAGTTGAGTATAAAAATTGTAAAATAAGAAAATTAAAATAGAGAAAAGGGATGAAATTTGAATCCCAATATTTACTCAATCCAATTACCTCTAACCAAATACTTCCTCACTCCATTTTCTTTCAACATCCTCACTATGGACTTTGGCCTCCTCTCTTGAGAAACAAATGTGAAATCTCCTATATCCTCTCATGATTATCAGGACCAAGATTCATTTTAATAGACTGTGAGACTGCTACCATGAGAAATCTATTCACATAAATCAATATTTCATCAACAGAAATTGTGGAAAACTAAATGAAAATATACTTGTATAAAGTGTAAATTGATTTACCTTGCGTTTTCTTTTCTTCCAATCTCCCTAATTCTGAATTTTCTTAAAATTAAGGAATTGGTTTCTTATTGAAATTTACTTCCACTTATATATAGGAGAGATAAAGACATTACATTAAGAAAGATTTTTTTACTTAGGAAAAAGCTACTATTTAGGAGACATAAAGATATTACATTAGGAAAGAGTAAGGTTACTATTTACTAAAATGAGTAAAATAATTTTTCCTTGTTCTAATTGTGAATTTTCTTAAGATTAAGGAATTAATTACTTATTGAAATTTACTTCCTTTTATATAGGAGCCACAAAGACAATCATTAGGAAAGAATTCTATTTAGGAAAAAACTACTATTTAGAAGAAATAAAGACGTTACATTAGAAAAGAAAGAGTGAAAGCTACTATTTAATTTTTTCAATAATAAAATACTGCTATAATTATTAACTTGATCTCTTCCCATAATAGCAAACGGAGAATTTGGGATAAAAATCATCCTTCATTTATATTGATTAAAGAAATAAATTTTAAATCTATTTTTATTTCATTAAATTACATTAAAAGCAAAAGGTTTTTCTTAAAAAAAACACACTTTATGATTAACATTACTACAATAGTCACACAGAAAGATAGTGTGTACGTGTTATGCAGTGGCTAATACATAACTGGACAGTTGGGGACCGGTTTTACATGTGTGTAAAAAAAATTGCTATGCGAACTTATTCAAAAAATGTTTGTATATGTACGTGTTATAATCTGAGTGGTTAATAACCAATTTTAAAGTACTAATATAAAACTTCTCAAAATCAACCTACATTGTGTTTAAGATTCTCAATATGTAAAAAAACTTGTGTCTAATAGAAAAAATCGGATTTAAGGAGTGCTATTCCAAAAAGATTTTAAAATTTGGATTTAAAGAATGGCCTCAAAAAAATTTAGAAATTTGAATTTAAAAATGGCTTAATACAACAACATCAACAACATCAAAGCCTTAGTCTCGAAATGATTCGGGATCGGCTAACATGAACCATCACATAAAATCGTGAAATCAAGTCGTATCAGCGACACAAATTCGCTTCCTCCACTCCGCCCTATCCACTATCATATTTTCCTCAATTCCCAGTAAACTCATATCACTCTCGATCACCCTCCTCCAAGTTTTCTTAGGTCTTCCCCTACCCCTCACCACTACATCCATTTGCCACTCTTCGGTCCTACTAACCGGCGCATCAAGTGCTCTACGTCTCACATAGCCAAACCATCTTAGTCGGTTTTCCCTCATTTTATTCTCAATAGATGTAACCCCTACTTTTGTCCTAATTATTTCATTACTCACCCGATCCTTTCTCGTATGACCACGCATCCATCTCAACATACGCATCTCCCCCACCGACATCTTATGGATGTGACAGTGTTTCACTGTCCAACACTCCGTACCATATAACAATGCTGGTCTGATTGTCGTGCGGTAGAATTTTCCCTTCAATCTATTAGTCATGCCGGGGTCACAAAGGAAACCCGTAGCACTCTTCCACTTCGACCAACCAGATTTAATCCTATGAGCAACATCTCCATCTACTTCTCCATCCGTTTGGATAATAGATCCTAAATACCGGAAGCAATCCGAGGCCTGAACAACTCTCCCATCTAGGGTGATTGTCTCTGCCTCCCTACTCCTATGGCCACTAAACTTACACTCCAAATATTCTATCTTACTTCGGCTCAACTTAAAGCCTCTAGATTCTAGAGTTTGTCTTCATAGTTCCAACTTCCTCTCCACTCCTTTTTTCGTCTCATCAACCAACACAATATCATCTGCAAACAACATGCACTATGGTATACCATTTTGAAGTGAACTTGTTAGTTCATCCATAACGATGGCAAAAAGAAATGGGCTTAGTGCGGAACCTTGATGCACTCCAATCGTAATAGGGAACTCTTCAGTCTTTCCAACACTGGTACGTACACTCGTGCATGCTCCCTCATACATGTCCTTTATGATGTCAATATATTTCCGCGAAATGCCTTTCCTTATCAAGGCCCACCAAAGTACTTCCCTTGGTACCTTATCATATGCTTTCTCCAAGTCAATGAAAACCATATGCAAGTCTTTCTTCTTATTTCGATAGTGCTCCATTAATTGTCTCATTAGATGGATGGTTTCCATAGTTGATCTTTCCGGCATAAAGCCAAACTGGTTTTTCGAGATCTTCACCGTCCTCCTTAGCCTTTGTTCGATCACTCGCTCCCAAAGTTTCATAGTGTGACTTATTAATTTGATTCCCCAATAGTTGACACAATCTTGGACATTGCCTTTGTTCTTATACAAAGGGATTAAGATACTTTTCCTCCATTCTGACGGCATCTTATTGTTTCTCCAAATTTTGTTGAAGAACGTTGTCAACCATTCGATTCCTCTTTCTCCTAAACATCTCCAAATCTCAATAGGGATGCCATCAGGTCCTACTACTTTCTTCAACCTCATCTTATTTAATGCCATTTTGACTTCACCCTTTTGAATTCTCCGTAGGCATTCATGATTTATCATATCGTGATGGATACTTATATCCCCAACATCTTGTCTGCGATCTCCATTAAATAAGTCATCAAAATAGGACCTCCATCGTTCCTTGATATCCTTATCTCCAACTAGGACTTTCTGGTCCACATCCTTCACACATTTAACTTTTTCGAGATCTCGCGTCTTCCTATCTCTCATCCGAGCAATTCTATATATGTCTCTTTCCCCTTCTTTCATATCCAATCTTATATACAAATCCCGATTCACCTTTGCTCTAGCATCTCGTATGACCTTCTTTACTTCCCTTTTAGCCTCTTTGTATTTTTCGTAGTTCTCATCACTCCTATATTTCCCCAATATTTTATAGAATTCTCGCTTACTCTTTACTGCTTGTCGTACTTCTTCTGTCCACCAAGATGTGTCCTTACCCGGTGGCATGCTACCTTTAGATTCCCCTAAAACTTCCTTCGCTACTTCCCTTATACTATGATCTGTCTTAGTCCATATCGAATTTATATCTAAATCCATATTACAAGTCCAAATATCTTTTTTGGTCATCTCATCCACAAATTTTTGTTGATTCTCCCCTTGCAATTTCCACCACTTAATCTTAGTCTCCACTTGTGGTGTTCGTTTTCTTATACATTTCCTACTTCGAAAATCAAGCACCACTACTCTATGTTGGGTTGTCGTACTCTCACCAGGGATCACCTTACAATCAATATAACTCTTTCTCCAAGCACTCCTTACTAAGAAGAAGTCAATTTGGCTCGCATTACCGCCACTCCTATAAGTCACTAAGTGGGATGTTCTCTTCATAAACCATGTGTTAATGGCTTAATAGGCCAAAAAATTAGAATTTTGGACTTAGAAGAAAATAGAATTTTAGATTTCGAGGGGACCTAACAGGCCAAAAAAAATTAGAATAATTTTAGATATAAAGAGGCCTAATAGGCAAAAAAAAAAAATTAGAATTTTAGATTTAAAGAGGGCCTAACAGAACCTAGGCCAATTTTAGAGGTGCTAATTCAGCACCCCATCAAAAAAATTTGGAGACAGTGGACCAGAACCACCACAGCCTCAAATTTTATGGAGACAGAGGGGGCCGAAACTACCCATAGTCATGGTGGTTCCGGCGGCCGGAAGGGCCTCCCTTTATCCGCCCCTGGTGTTATGGATCCATGAATAAGATCTCTTTGCAAAAAGAACAAGTGATGAATGAAAACGAGAAAAGAAACCAAAACTAAAATTAAGATTCTCCATCTCAATAAGAAAGAAGCGAGACTTTCCACTAGTTTATATGTAAAAACACTTTCACGCATAAGGAGTATACCTAAATCTCATCAGATTAGGAGTGCACCCACACATTGTGAGACATTGGCAATCCAAATACTTTAATATTAGTGTTTTTGAGCTAATTTAATTTCTATTATTTCGAATTAATTTTTTAAATTAATTTATATTCTAAGCCTAGTTTTATTATTATTGCATAATCATAAAATTTTTTATTCTCTAATTTTATTATTATTGCATATTTCCATATCCGTTTTTACTTTCTTAGGTTAATCGCATCTAACCAATTCCTCCATGGAAGATACATAGTTTCCTCTTGTCAATAGCCTTGAGTCACTATTTGGCCCCTCGACCTATCCAAAATATTAATTTTTGGTCATTTACTTATTATTTGGTTACATTAAGCCACTGATTTATCCAATACGCTCATTTTTACCCTTGCGGGGCGTTTGGTATTCTATTGGGATAGGGATATAGATAAAGGCTGGGATATGGATAAGGATAAATGGTTGGGATAAGGATAAAAATACGATCTTCGAGAATTATTATTCAATGTTTGGTATGTGAGATAAGGATGAGGATAAAATAATACATTTTACTATTTTAACCTTATGTAAACTATATAACATTAATTTGAGGGATAAAATGGACTTTTCCATCCTATTAAAATCGCAGGAGCTTATCCCACCTCCTTATACCACCCCCCTCCTGGGTATAGGATTTGAAGGATAAGAAGCTTATCCCTCATCCGTCTCACTCTTCTATCTCGCAAACAAACACGGGATAACTTATCTCGTATTTTTTATCCCTATCTCACCTCCTATATCCCTTCTAACAAACACCCTGTTGGTCTATTATTTAGTAACATTTTTAGGAATAATGTGCAAAAATACCCCCGGACATTTACAATTAGGAGCAATTTTATCCCTAATTTTCCAATTTTCCAATTTTCAGGATCATCTTGTGGCAATAATAGAACCATTACTAAATATCATAATAAAATCCATTACTACCGCTTGGGAATAAAAATATTTAACTGACAATCATTCAGCTATATTAATTTTTGCATCTTTAGAACAGAAAATCATCAAATATATATTGCATCTTTTTATAAAAGAAAATTGAAATCCAAGAGTCTGGGTTTGAAGAAGTTGATTGTAGAGTCAGACAACATGGAGGCCATCAAAATGATTTCCGATAATAATGCTATTTGTTTAAATAGACGAAATCTTATCAAAGGTATTAGAAGGTTCTGCTCTTCCTTTGATTTCATAAAATTTAGCCATATCTTCAGAGAACAGAACCGGGTTGCGGATCGCTTGGCGGCTGCTGGTCATGAGGGGATGTTGGGCGTCACGACCTTTTCTTATCCTCCTGTTTTTCTTTCTTCTCTTCTTTTTGAAGATGTTGTGGGGGTTAGCTTCCCTAGGCTAATCCCAGGCTAGGTTTTTGTTTTTGGTTTTTCCTTTTCTTTTCCTGTTCATACCAAAAAAAAAATAAAATAAAATTGAAATATTAATTATTGCAAACAACTTCTTCCTTTATATTACAACAAAATTAACTGAACCATCCAGAGTCTTGCTTCCTATCCTATCCGAACATATATTATCAAACTAAGGAATACGTTTGTTGAGTTCCACGTTTCTGTTGGCGATATTTACAAAATATCCCAATTTTCAATCTTGATACACGATTAAAAATGGTAAAAATAATACGGACGTGCTAGAGAAGCTAGTTCTCAAAGGGTAAAATGGTAATTGAATAAAATAAATAAATAAAACGCGCCTAAATTACTTTTTATGGCATAAACAACATATCCGATTCTATCAAAGTTGAATACTCGTTCATCATCCAACAACCATTATCTTTAGATTCATCTTTATAAACCAGCAATCTGTTGAATCCAATAAGGTGCTGTTGTCTACCATAAACTTGTTTAACATTTAGGCCACTCCAAGTTCCGAATCCGGCAGTCCTTTGGTTCAGTTTTCCACCTTTCTTCTTCTTCAACTCGGTAAACACATAATGAATCTGTTCGACATCTTCGTCAAAAAGACGCCACGACTCTTTATCTCCATAAACATCAGATTCATGAGGCAGCAGCAGCTTCTTGTTGGTCCCTTATAACGTTACAAGTATAGTTCCAAGGGGGGGGGGGTTAGGAACTATTTAAACTTTTTCTTAATTTAGGGCAGACTTCTTTTCTTAGGAGAAAATGTTTTAACAGCGGCGCTGAGTAAACAGCAAGATACTGGCTTAGTCAACTGGTGACTAGGTCAGTTTCTTAACTTGAGTCAGGAGATAGCACTTAGAGTCTATTCCTGAGCTCAGATGTTTGATGCGCACAACTCAGCTTGACCTCTTTACTTGGTCAGTTTTTGGTTATTTAAGCAAGCAATATATATAAGGAGTTTAAGGTAAGAAATGCGTTACTCAGCAGATTTATCCAGGTTCGACTTCTAAGCCTACGTCCTGTCCCCGGAACACGTTCCGAGCTTTCGAATCCTCTACTGAGCTCTTTAAAGGTAGAGCCTCAAACCTTTTACAATCTTAGCAACTGAGTATAACAAGAGTACCTTCCTCTATACCTCTACTCAATCCTAATCTCTCGCTGAGTACTATAACCGAGTACTCATCCTCTCCTTTCTAATCTCTAGAAATGATAGGTGTTTGTCCTAAACAATGATTGCTAAGACACCTTAGATGATTGAATAATCACTCTAGACTTTTACACAAAAGATATGAAATTTAGTGTAAGATTGCTTTGCTTTTTGCTTGCAGAACTTGCGTAGAAATTTGGTCAGCGTAATGGCTTGATCAAGTTCTGTGTTGAATGAAGCTTCTGATGGCACTATTTATAGAGACGTCTTGAGGCATCAGTCATTTCGAATTTCAAAATAACCATTAGAGGGAAACGGCTTCCTGTCGTTGTCATCCTAACTTGCTCAGAGCTCTCAGCCAATCAGATTTGAGTATCTTCTGTCCTCGGTCAGCTTTTGGTCAGCTCGGCAGAATGTCTCTCCTTTTATGGTAAAGTCAACTGGACAGCATACTATGTCGTCTGAACTTTACCCAAAGTCGAAACACTTTGTCTGGAAGTTTTCCTTAGCCAGCTGCTGTCTTGTACGCTTTGTCGAATCAACTCAGCTGCTTCGTTCCGAAGTTGTTCCCTGAAGGTCTTCTATATCCTTCTTCCGCTGAGTTGCATTTTGTCTATAACGACAACGTTTTGACATACGCGGGCCGAGTTGTCTTGAACCGTTTGACTTGGGCTTTGACTCTTGTATTGGGCTTGGGCCTTTTAATCCTTATGTCTTATAAGCAATTTAACTCAACATTGAACAAACACATTAGTAGAATAAATCAAAGCATTTAAACTTAGTGTGTTTATAATATGTTTTTAATTATACTTAAACAATCTTGTCAAATCAAAATTATGCGGAAAGGTGTTTCAACAAACTCCCCCATTTTGATGTTAGCAAAACTATTCAGCGAAGAACTCAGTATGAGCTCCCCCATGATAGTTGACCTAATATAACTTAGCAAACTCCCCCGTAAGGGTTGAGCTATTGACTTAGTTTTACTCTAAACATTTAAAGGTTTAATCGAGTAAGTCTAAGGTCAGTTTTCAGATATAGGTCAGCTCATGGAACATATTCTATTTTACTCAGTGTTAAGCGGAAGGTTTTAACATTCAGAGGGTGCTGAGTAATTTGTTGTTCAATGAGTTTTATAAGACTACATATAAGTCAATGTCAAACATGTTATCAGCATTGGGTTCAATCAATAAATTTTATAAGCATTAAACATAGCTGATTCAATTGAAGATACATAATGACATAATACACAGCATCGTATAAAAATAATTCATAACTCAGGGTTTGAACAAAAGATGCAAGTATTGATATTTAATATAGGTAGTCAGCGTTTACAAACAAAAGTTCACAAGACAGGCATAGAGACTACATACTTAGCCTATACTGAGCTAGCCTATATCTATTTCTTTCTCTTCTGTTTGGACTGACTAGACTCATGCTGTGTTCTTGCTTGTTCTTTCTCCCCCGTTTTGTCAGCATCGGGAGGAGGAATCCTAAAGGCGTCGGTTAAGACGGCTCTGGTCAGTTCAGTGGACAGCGCTTTAAGTCTATCGGCGCTTTCATTGACATCATCAAAAATAGCCACACCATTATCTGAGACCTCGGTGGGTATATTAAGCTCAGCAGCGCTGATCATGCTGACTGTGAAGGCTTGAGATTTGCCTATCCATGTAAGTGCATCGGTCAGACCAGCAATGACTTGATGGAATGTTTTGAGTAAGTAGGTGTCATATTATTGACGCTGAACATTGCTGTGACGTATGTGGTTGAAGGTTTGTCTGGTGATAGACAATATTTCATTTTGTTTCATAGCGTCAGTATCCATCTCTTGCTTGTTCAGATTCAGCAATCGAATGGCCTCACCAATTTGCTCCACTGAGCACTGAGAATAGGAGACCATTTGCTCGTTGGTTTTGATTTGCTCGGTGTGAAGCTGAGCAAAGAGCATTTTAACTTCATCAGAAGTAGCATAGCATGTGTTCGTAACTGACAAAGTCTGAACTTGTTCTTGAAGAGCGTTGAGATGTTGAACTGTTGTCAGCTGGATCTCAGCCAGCTTTGCAATGGAGTCCTGCTTAGCTTGCTGTGCTTGAAAGGTAATGATGACATTCAGCAAATCCTTGAATCCCTTAACTTCGTTGAGAAGCTGAGTGACTTGGGAAAGCTGAGTTGTCTCAATAGTGGAAGACCCAGCAGCAGGAGGAGTAGTTTGTTGAAGGTCTTTGATCAATGCTTGCACTGAGTCGATTATTCTTTTGCCAGACTCAGTGGCATTTATGTAACTTTGAGAGCCTTCATTAAGTTGTCCAGTGACATCAGTATGACCGGTTGGAAGAGGAGTCAAGGGAATGACGTGGTCAGTGACTGGAAGTGAGTTTCCAATCTGCACTTGTGTTTCAGGTAGAACTAATTGATCGGCAGAGGTGTTGATTGGAGAAGAAGTAATCCGGATGCTGTCGGTGCTAACAGAGGCAGGAATGTTCTGAGTCAACATAAGACTTGGATTGACAGCATCGACGTGAATTGATTCCACTTGACTCGTAGAATTTGCGGAAGCATTCAAGTCGGCATGTTCCTTTAGTGAAGAAACAGAGGCTTGCTTTTCTAGAGAAGCCGGTGGAGTAGAGGATGGTTGCTTTCTGGAAAATTTCAGCTTAAGTGCAGAGGGGTCCTTGGTTGGCTTCTGAATAACAAAGTCAGGAAGGGTTGGTTATTGAACAGGAATGTCACTGACTGTGTTCTGACTTGCCTTAACCAATCTTCTTCTGCGAGGAGGAGGGCCAGCTTGAATAGACTCTCCTGAGTGAGATGGAGAAGTTTCTTCTTGATCAGCTTCTTGATCATCATTGAGCAGGTCAACTTGTTCTTGTACTTGATCAACATTGTGTTGGTCATGTTCTTGTTCTTCTCCAGCAGCCAACTCAGTATTGGCTTGCTTAGCATCAACCTCACTGGTTGTCTCCTCATTGTCCTCAGCGTCATCCTGACTGCTGGCCTCTTCTTCTTCGTCATCTTCTGAACTGTCACCATCTAGCTCTTCCTCAACTTGTGCAATGAACTGATCGTCCAAATGCACCTCATCTTCTTGATGCTCAGCTACAGTTCCTAGACACTGTGTGTAGTGAGAGTCACCAGGAACAATGACGTCAGTAGGGATAGCATCAATTGGAGTCAGTGAAGAAGACTTTTGCTTCTTTTGAGGTTGCTCATCAGCATCTTGTCTTTCCTCAATTTCAGGCTCATCTTGCTTGCTCCTTTTCTCAACTGACTTAGGTCTCTCCTGACCTGGTTCAGTAACTGACTTAGGCTTCTTTGCCTTAGGCTCAGCCTTCTTTGAAGGGGTCTCAACAGCTTTCCTCTTGAGGGCAGCTGGAGCCTTAGTTCTTCTCCCTTTCTTCGGGACAACTGTTTCCTCAGCTTGTTGTTCACCAGCAGCAGCAGTTTTTCCTTTCTTCAGAGGCTGATTGAACTTCAAAGCCCTCAGTGAAGCTACTGTGATTTCAGATCCTCTAGCTTTAACTTCATCAGTTAGGTCTATTTGATGATCAATGAGGATCCTGGTGATGAGCGAGCCCAGCCTAAGAGTTCCAGTGCTCCTCAGGAACCCAGCAATTAGGAATACTGGCATGTTGATCGGTTTGTATGTCAGCATATGCCATATGAAGCATTGCTCAAAATTTGTTGCTGAGGTGGTGCAGTTGATCTTAGGATAAATAAAGTAGGTCAGCAGATAGTGAGCCATCTTTTGGTGCTGACCCATAGAGGAACTGGAGACTTCTCCTGAGTGGCTTTCAGGTTTACAGAAGGTGACTTCGTACCCAGTACCTTCATGATCTCCAAATCTTTTCAGTTTTGCTCCTTCATTTTTCAACTTCAGCAAGTTTGCCAGATAGTTAGGGTTTATGAAAATGGTCTTTTCTCTTACCACAGTTGCCAGATAGTCCTGGTTGTCATCAGCAACACGGAGATTGTGGTAGAACTCCCTTACTAGGTCAGGATAAGTGTGATCCCTAATAGAGAACAGCTCGGTCCATCCATTTTGCGATATCCATTCGCAGAAAGGTTGCTCGGAAGTCACGAAGGACTCAGAGACCCATTGTGAGAAGTCCACTTTCCATTCGCTAATGTTACCAAAGACCTTGGTATAGGTTCTGGTTTTGGTCGGTTTTTCTTTGGAGGAGGTAGCTTGCCCAGTTTTTCCTTTACTCGGCGTAGTGACCTTGGTAGTTTTAGGCACAGAAGTTTGCCTGGAGGGTTCAACGGAGCTGGTCTTAGGGTGACCAGCACCGGAGACGTTGACGGAAACTTTAGTCATAGTTTTAGAACAAGTTTGGGAAGCTTTGAGAGTTTTTAGAGAGAAAGCTTTGCCTTAGAATTCGGTAGGTGTAAAGAAAATAAAGAATGGGGATTTACCCATTATTTATAGCGGTGAAGAGTGGATCTTATCGAATCCATGTGTCAGTTTTACCTTGGGATTGTCAACCGACAAAGATCCTGGCATTTATGACACATTCGGCGCGTACGTCATCCTAGGTGGCTGTTCGCGTGCTTAAGCATTAAGTGCAACGGATCTAACACTCAGCGTTTAGAATACTAAGCGTTTTGGATTCTGAGTGGTCAGTAGTATATGAAAGGATGATTTCTCAGTTTAAGATTACTACTCGGTGTGCATATTGACTCAGTATTGATGTGTATTTTGTGTTAAGTACTCAGCATAACAATCACTCAGCATGCATTTGCATAAATCATTCAGCATAGTAATTCACTCAGCATAAATTTACATTTTAGAACATGAATTTACTAAAGAGGATTAAACATACCAATGGCTTCTCTCAGTATGCTGAACTGTTCACGAGCCAGTGGCTTTGTGAAGATATCCGCAAGCTGCTCATCCGTTGGGACGTAGGTCAGCTTTATCTCACCTTTGAGTATATGGTCTCTAATGAAGTGATGCCTTATGCTGACATGCTTCATTCTGCTGTGTTGAATTGGGTTCTTTGATAGATCAATTGCACTTTTGTTGTCGCATTTGACCTCAATTGTCTTTGTTTGAACACCATAGTCTTCAAGCTGTTGCTTAATCCATAGGACTTGAGCAACACAATGACCAGAAGCAATGTACTTAGCTTCAGTGGTAGACAAGGCTACTGACGCCTGCTTCTTGCTGAACTAAGATACAAGACAGCTTCCTAAGAAATGACATCCTCCAGAGGTGCTTTTTCGTTCTAGCTTGTCTCGACCATAGTCAGCGTCAGTGTATCCAACGAGTGTAAAGCCATGTGTGTTGGGACACCATAAACTTGCGTTCACTGAGCTTTGCAAGTATCTAAGGATTCTTTTTACAGCTATGTAATGAGATTCCTTAGGGTTAGATTGATATTTAGCACAGTAGCATACTGAGAACTGAATGTTCGGTCTACTGGCTATTAAGTAAAGTAGAGAGCCTATCATACCTCGATACAATTTGCTGTCTACTGACTTACCATTCTCGTCAGCACAGAGGACAGTGTTAGTGCCCATAGGAGTGGATATTGGCTTGCAATTTTCCAAGTCATATTTCTTTAATATCTCCTTGGCATATTTAGCTTGACTAATGAAGATGCCATTCTTTCCTTGTTTTATTTGAAGTCCGAGGAAGATGTTGAGTTCTCCCATCATCGACATTTCAAACTCAGTCTGCATTTGTTTTCTAAATTCCTTGCACATTGATTCGTTAGTTGCACCAAATATTATATCATCAACATAAATTTGAGCCAGCATGGTATCTTTACCCTTTCTCTTAATGAATAAGGTTGTATCAGCTTTGCCCCTGACATAATTTCTAGTCAGCAGGAAACTGGTCAGCCTCTCATACCAAGCACGTGGTGCTTGCTTGAGGCCGTACAGAGCCTTTTTGAGTTTATAAACGTGGTTTGGGAATTTTGGATCCTCAAACCCTGGAGGTTGATTAACATAAACTTCCTCGTTTATAACTCTATTAAGAAATGCACTCTTAACATCCATTTGGAATAATTTAAAGTTCATGTAAGATGCATATGCACATAAGATCCTAATAGCTTCTAGCCTTGCCACTGGGGCAAAGGTCTCACCGTAGTCAATACCTTCTTGCTGACTGTAGCCCTGAGCTACAAGCCTTGCTTTGTTCCTGACTACGTTTCCTTGGTCATCCAGCTTGTTGCGGAAGACCCATCTTGTTCCAATGGTCTTCTGATTCCTTGGATGTGGCACTAGCTCCCATACATCGTTTCTTCTGAATTGGTCGAGTTCCTCTTGCATTGCGCTCATCCAGAATTCATCTTCCTCAGCATCAGCGAAGTTCTTAGGTTCCTGATCTGAGACGAAGGCTACATTGCTGAGGTACCTCCCGAGTTGATTTCTCGTCATTAGGGTATTCCCAGCAGAATCAAGGATTGCACTCTCTGAGTGCCCTCTTGGAATCCTTATCTCTTTAGGTAGATTTATGTCTTGTGATGTCTGTGTTTCAACAATCTCTGAAGAAGTAGACTGGTCAGTGAAAACAATCTTAGGTTCACTCTTACTCTTGGCCAGCCTTTTAGTAAATGACTCAGCAGCTGGTTCTTGGTCAGCGGTTACTGAGTGTGGATCATCCTCGGTCAGTGGCTGGTATCTACCTGCAGGGTTAGTCTCATCAAACTCAACATGTACTGACTCTTCTAAAACTTGAGTTCGTTTATTGAAAACTCTGTATGCTTTGCTGTTTGTTGAGTAGCCCAAAAAGATAGCCTCATCAGCTTTTGAGTCAAACTTTGCTAAGCTATCTTTGGTATTCAAAATAAAACATTTACAGCCAAAGGCACGAAAGTATCCAATGTTGGGCTTTCATCCTTTCCAAAGTTCATAGGGGGTTTTCTTTAATATAGGTCTAACTAGAGCCCTATTAAGAATATAGCATGCTGTGTTAACAGTCTCTCCCCAAAAATACTTTGGAAGCCTATGCTCATCCAGCATTGTCCTGGCTATTTCAACCAGAGTTCTGTTCTTCCTTTCAACAACCCCATTTTGTTGAGGTGTTCTAGGAGTAGAGAAATTGTGGTCAATGCCGCTGGCTTCACAGAATTCAACAAACTTTTGGTTTTTGAATTCTCCACCATTATCACTTCGGATGTGAGCCAATTTTAGGTCTTTATCATTTTCAATTTTTCTAACCAAATTTGAAAATGTCTCAAAGGTCTCATCCTTGCTACTCAGCAAGATGACCCAAGTGTACCGAGAGAAGTCATTTACAATGACCAAGGAAAATCTTCTTCCACCCAGACTCAGCGGCTGGACTGGACCGAAGAGATCCAAGTGTAGTAACTCTAACGGACGCTTAGTTGAGACAATGTTTTTGCTGTGAAAAGATTGTTTGGTTTGTTTTCCAGCTTGGCAAGCGTGGCATAATTGATCTTTTTCAAATTTATGTTCAGGCAGTCCCTCAACCAATTGCTTTCTTGCTAATTTGGCCAGGAGGTCCATGCTTACATGACCAAGTCTCCTGTGCCATAGCTAGGAATTTTCTTCCTTTGATACTAAGCATACAGTTTTTGAAAACTTTTTCTCTAAGTCTAGCATAAAGACATTATCTATGCGAGGGGCAGTTAAAATTAACTCATTTGATTTACCCTCGTATATTTTACATCCAGTAGCATCAAATATAACTTTTCTCCCATTGTCACATAGCTGAGCTACACTGAGTAAGTTATATTTGAGTCCGCTGACTAGGGAGACTGACTCAATAGTAGGATTATCTCCGATGGTTCCTGACCCTACTATCTTACCCTTTTTGTTGTCTCCAAAACTTACACTTCCTCCTCGTTTACGCTCAAACGTGATGAACTGAGTTTCATCACCAGTCATATGCCTCGAGCATGCGCTGTCAATATACCACATCTTTGACTTCTCAGCACATCTCAGGCTTACCTGCATTGTAACTAGTTAATTTTAGGTACCCAATTCTTTTTGGGTCCTTGCTTGTTAGGTGCAACAGGTAAAGCATCATATTTTATTTTATGGCGACATACTTGGACAGTATGGCCATTCTTTCCACAGAAGTCACAGCTGACCTTCTATTTAGGTTGTCTCACTGACTGGTCAGCACCCTAGTGCTGAGCATGCCAGCACACCTTTGTGGTGTGACCTTTCTTCCCACAGAAGTCACACTGGACATTCCGCTGGGGATTCCATCTCTGCTGAGTACCTTGGTACTGAGTTCTCAGAGGAATGTTTCTTTTATTTGGAACCTTTAATTGGTTCTGGATAGTTGTGACGTCCTTTCTCAGTTTCTTTGAAACTGATTGGACTTCAGAGACAGACTCATGTATGATCTTCATCTTATCATGCAAAGTTGAGTTGTCCTGAAGAAGGTATCTGAGGTCACTCAGCTTGACCTCTTCAACCTCGTCACAACGCCTGCTGAGTGCTCTAATTTTCTTATTACACTTTTTGACAAGTGTATAGAGATCACTCAGGGCATTACCCATTTTGTTTCTGAGCTGGGAAAGTGGTATTACCTCATTTGATTACTCCTCATCGTCAGATGCAACGGAGGGGTCAGTATGCTCAGAGACGCACGGCTCAGCAAGTTCGTTAGCCATGAAGCATATCTTCGCTGACTCGGTGGCCTCAACTTCTGTTGATGAAGACTCATCACTGTCGCTCCATGTAGCCACCATTGCCTTTTTGCCGTTCTTCTTATCTTTCCTCAGCGTGGGGCAGCTTGACTTTATATGGCCAGTTTGATGACATTCAAAGCATGTAATGGGCTTTGAGTTGTCTTTCTTGTATTTACTGTCGCTGGACTCAGCTTTATACTTATCAAACTTTCTGTAAGGCTTCTTAGAATATTTGTCATTTTTCCTGAACAGCCTTTTCATCTTCCTTGTGAACATAGCCATCTCTTCATCATCTGTTGAGCTCCCATCAGTGGAGTCAGCTTTCATGACAAGAGACTTCTGCTTGTCTTCAGACTTTTCCTTCACCTCGAAGTTTTTCATTGATATCTCATGGGTCAGCAACGAGCCGATGAGTTCGTCATATTTGTAGGTGGTTAAGTCCTGAGCTTCCTCAACAGCGGTCTTCTTTGCTTGCCAGTCTTTAGGAAGACTCCTGAGTATCTTTTTGACTTGTTCTTCCTCAGTGAAGATCTTCCCAAGTCTCTTGAGCTCATTTATGATGTTGGTAAACCTTGCATTCATGTCAGATATGCCCTCATCATTGTTCATCTCGAACAACTCGTACAGTCTCATCTGCTGGTTCACCTTGGACTCTTTTACTTTATTGGTTCCTTCGTAGGTGACCTCCAGCTTTTTCCAGATCTCTTGCGCCGACTCACAACCTGAAATTTTATTATATTCTGCAGCATCGAGCGCACAGTGAAGCATATTAATAGCCGAAGCATGATTTTGAAGCTTCTTGAGATCATCCTCTATCCATTTGGCCTCAACTTTTACAACTGTTTGGCCAGCCACAACTTCGACAGGTACAAATGGGCCTTGCACTATAGATAGCCAGGCACTCATATTTGTAGCCTGAATGAAAATTTTCATCCTATTCTTCCAGAAGGTATAGTTAGACCCGAAGAATAGGGGAGGCCGAGTGATGGACAGCCCCTCAGGCAGTATCTGAGTTGTTTGGTTTCCTGGGAGAAACCAAGTACTGTTTTTGCCCATGGTAGGGATCAGCTTAAGGTTGTTAGACCTTTTACAGAGAGCTTTTAGGCTCTGATACCACTTATTGGTCCCTTATAACGTTACAAGTATAGTTCCAAGGGGGGTTAGGAACTATTTAAACTTTTTCTTAATTTAGGGCATACTTCTTTTCTTAGGAGAAAAGGTTTTAACAGCGGCGCTGAGTAAACAGCAAGATACTGGCTTAGTCAACTGGTGACTAGGTCAGTTTCTTAACTTGAGTCAGGAGATAGCACTTAGAGTCTATTCCTGAGCTCAGATGTTTGATGCGCACAACTCAGCTTGACCTCTTTACTTGGTCAGTTTTTGGTTATTTAAGCAAGCAATATATATAAGGAGTTTAAGGTAAGAAATGCGTTACTCAGCAGATTTATCCAGGTTCGGCTTCTAAGCCTACGTCCTGTCCCCGGAACACGTTCTGAGCTTTTGAATCCTCTACCGAGCTCTTTAAAGGTAGAGCCTCAAACCTTTTACAATCTTAGCAACTGAGTATAACAAGAGTACCTTCCTCTATACCTCTACTCAATCCTAATCTCTCGCTGAGTACTATAACCGAGTACTCAGCCTCTCCTTTCTAATCTCTAGAAATGATAGGTGTTTGTCCTAAACAATGATTGCTAAGACACCTTAGATGATTGAATAATCACTCTAGACTTTTACACAAAATATATGAAATTTAGTGTAAGATTGCTTTGCTTTTTGCTTGCAGAACTTGCGTAGAAATTTGGTCAGCGTAATGGCTTGATCAAGTTCTGTGTTGAATGAAGCTTCTGATGGCACTATTTATAGAGACGTCTTGAGGCATCGGTCATTTCGAATTTCAAAATAACCGTTGGAGGGAAACGGCTTCCTGTCGTTGTCATCCTGACTTGCTCAGAGCTCTCGGCCAATCAGATTTGAGTATCTTCTGTCCTCGGTCAGCTTTTGGTCAGCTCGGCAGAATGTCTCTCTTTTTATGGTAAAGTCAACTGGACAGCATACTGTGTCGTCTGAACTTTACCCAAAGTGGAAACACTTTGTCTGGAAGTTTTCCTTAGCCAGCTGCTGTCTTGTACGCTTTGTCAAATCAACTCAACAGCTTCGTTCCGAAGTTGTTCCCTGAAGGTCTTCTAGATCCTTCTTCAGCTGAGTTGCGTTTTGTCCATAACGACAACGTTTTGACATACGCGGGCCGAGTTGTCTTGAACCGTTTGACTTGGGTTTTGACTCTTGTATTGGGCTTGGGCCTTTTAATCCTTATGTCTTATAAGCAATTTAACTTAACATTGAACAAACACATTAGTAGAATAAATCAAAGCATTTAAACTTAGTGTGTTTAGAATATGTTTTTAATTATACTTAAACAATCTTTTCAAATCAAAATTATGTGGAAAGGTGTTTCAACACTTCTTTCCCCCTTTGAGCTTCATCGAAAGATGATTGATAATTTCTTCGTCGCTTGGATTGAAACCAAGCCCTGCAGCAGCTTCTATGTTTTCCATGTTGTAAACCCTAGTATATTCATGTGATGCCTTATTTATAGACATGGGCATGGGCCGGTGAGCCCGTCCACCCGGCCTGCCCAGGCCCATGCCCATTTAGCTGGGTTAGGACATATGAAAATTTTGTCAGGTCCGGTCCGGTCCAAGCCCGCTAAAAACTGGACGGGCTTGGGCTTTACGAATTTTACATCGGTCCGGTCCGGTCCGACCCGGCTCGATATACTATATATAATATATATTTATATAAATTATAATATATAAATATAAATATAATATATATATTTATAAATTATAACTTCTATGATATTTATATAAATTATAATATATAAATATAAATGAGTTTGGATGGGCAGGTTTGAGATTCACATCTTAGGCCCGAGTCCAGTCCAAATCCGAGTCCGATTAAATTTCTTGCGGACTGGACTAGGCTTGGGATCGTCTGACTTTATTAAAAACCCAACAGACCGGACCCAGCCCGGTCCATGCGCTGGTATACTTATTTATACCTTTTGGATTACGAGTTTTTATTATTATTATTATTATAATCCACTCCTCCACGATTCTTGGAAGTCAAGATAGCTACTCCTAGTTAGGAACCTAGTAAAACAATTTGGTTGATATGGAGATACTTTCTAGAATATCTCTATTTTCTACAATTTATCCCAAATTTTGCAAACAATAACCATTATTATACAAAATTACAGTGATTCGTGTGCATTGTGTTAAAAAAAAGCCTTCAATTTTTTTATTTTTTAAATAAAAAATCAATAATATTAAATATTTAAATCAACAAGTGTTAAGCAAAACGAGGCCGTCTGGACCGTCTAGACGCTCGAAATCGAGAATCAGTCCTATTTTCTCCAATTAATCTTTCTGGGTATTTTTGGACCCCATGGACAATTTTTAGTCACCTGGACTCCACGTAGACAATCTAGTTTGATTGAGTTCTCTACTTGTTTTCATGATATGGAGGTTCTTATGCTTGAGAGAACAGTTCATGAAAAGGATAATTATTTTTAGGGATAATGTGCAAAAATGTCCCAAATGGTGCTATTTTACCCCTAACATTGACAGCCAATAACAATTTTACTCATAACGTTGGCAAATTAGATCAATTCCAGATATCTATACTATATATAATAGCGGAAGCAGAGAGAAATGAGAGAAGTATTTTAGAGACATTTTTAATGAGTTGTCAACGTAGTAAAAAATCAAAATTAAAAATATTTAATTAATTAAAAATAACAGATTTATATTTATAATATATTAAACAATTACTAGCCCATTAATTAAAATAATAAAAGAAAGTAAGAGTTACAGGAAGATGAAACAACACAAAGTAAAGAAAATCCAAAAGCCACAAATAAACTTCTATATAAAGCTTGATAGATAGTATTCCACCATTATATTTATTAATCATGATAGATAGTATTATGTTTCTGAATGTAATTATTCGATTTTTTTTCATATGTTGTAGTTATTTTGTTCTCAGTTGTGTTGTTGTTATATTTTTATTAAACAATAGTTGTTATTGTTTCATCTTTCAGATCAATTTCTGTCGTTATCCATGTTCTATACGACGCTACCTTATCCATGTTTTCTTTTTTATTTATCTTTTTTTTTTCAAACTGATATTTCCAATTGAAGAAATCCGATAGAAATAGAAGATTCATAGACAACTAAAATCGGGAAACACAAATGTGTCAAAAATTACAAAAAATTCTTATGTTTCTCGAGGTAATTATTTAATTCTTTTCATATGTTATAGTTATTTTTGTTCTCAATTGTGTTGTTTTTTATTTTTATTTTTATTAAACAATAGTTGTTATAGTTTCATATTTCAGAAATAAAATTTCACTTCTGTCGTTACCTAGGTTCCATACCTCTCGCTACCTTATCCATGTTTTCTTTTTATTTGTCTTTTATTTTTCAAAATGAATAAACTAAAGATTTTGTATATTTGCATTCTTTTTTAGTATATGTTGCTAGGTGTTATCGTTTCGATTTTTAAGTCTAACTAAAATTTAGATTTTCGGCTTTATATGAATCCAATTGTTAGCTTTAATTGAAGTTAAATTAATTTTTCTAATTCGGAACCTGTTGAAATCTACTCATTTATTTTAGTTTGAGTTTATCTAACCGATATGGATTATATTTTTTATTTTCATGCATTTTGGTACAAATAGATATAAAGTTTCACACAATAGTTGTTCATTGAAGTTTGCGACATATTGAAGAAACTATTGAAGAGGTATTGAAATATTATACTTACAATAAAGTTTATTTTAATTATAAATTATGTTATACCATTATTATTATTATTATTATTATTATTATCAAGGAGTTATTTTTTTCCAGTTCTATCGACAAAGAGATTGTAAGCGTCTAATACATTTGATAAGATGTTTATTCTCGAAAAATTTGGATTATGCCAGATACGAATTCAAAATGAAGGTAAATAAAAATAAATTTTGATGCTCAAAATGTAAAAAATGTACATTAATTATGAGATATTGAGATAATTGCCTTTGCAACATTGGTTATATAGTTTTTTTATTATTATATTGTGGTTTGTACAAAATTGTTAGTACAAGAGTTTTTAACATATGAAAATGAAACATGAGCATAAGACAAGTTGTTGCAAAATATTAATTAAAAAATATTATTATTTAAATCTCTTCAAAATCTCAAATGTTGAGCATAATGATTCTAATTAATAAAATCAATTTCACATATTAATTATAAAATATTTTTTTTTGTACTGAGTGGTTACAATTGCGATTTAATTCTATTTAACTAAAATTAATTTATTGAGTTAATACTTCATTAATAAAAACTAAAAAATTTAATTAATGGGCAAAAAATATTTCCACTCTCCTCTTTATATGCTTATATCTTACATTCTCTCTTATTTTCGAAAAAAAAACGAGAAGAAGATAAATCTCTCCTAATTATCTTTTTTGTCCCTTCATTTTTGTTTTCTATGTTTGTTTTTCTTGCTTGCAAAATTCAAGAATATATAATTATTAGAAAATATTGATAAAGTCAAATAAGTGATATCTGTGAGCGTGACTAATATTCTATATAGTGAAAGAATGAAGAACAAATTGATTGAATTTCTTGATGAGATATTACGAGATAAAAAATAGGACAAATCACCACCTTAAGCTGATTCAATTGGATATATTGGGTTATTGTAGCATAATGAATAATTGAATTCGAATACCTGATGATCATGAAATTCCATCAAGCAAAATGATTATCATCAATATGAATTTGTGATTAATTCTGATGAATTTTTTTTATGTAACATATAGAATTTATAAAGTTTCTCCATGTTTAATATTAGAAAAGTATTGATGATAATAGTTTATAGCATAATATTGACGTTGCTTCCATTTGAACATAGATTGTAATTCTTTTGTATCGTAGATATAATATTTAATTTTAATTGTAGTTTATTCGATTTTTGTTTAACATAGATTGTAATTATTTTGTATCATAGATATAATATTTAATTTTAATTGTAGTCTAATTCACTTTTTGTTTTTTTTATTATATTCTAATATATTTCTTAATTAATCTCCTATTTTATTATTATTGTTTCATAGAATTCCAGTTATAAGAAAATATGAAAATATATTAAAATTATTAAAAAGTATAAATTATTGAATTTTGTAAAAATAAATAAATAATTCACCTTTAGTTACAATTCTGTAAAAAAATTAATCAATTATTTTTAAAATTAATTTGATTTGATTTGAATTATCAATACGCAATGCAAACTGCTCCCCTTCCTCGTGGTGTGTGTGATAAGTTGGACCGTGCAAATCGGAAGTTCCTCTCGGGCGCTCATGGTCAGGAAAGGAAGCTTCACTTAGTCAATTGGAATACTGTTTGCTTGAAGAAAAAAGAAGGAGGTTTAGAGATCAAGAAAATACATGATTATAACCTCTCTATGCTAGCCCGGTTAAGCTGGATGATGTTGACGAACGCTAATTCCCTTTGGACCCGAGTTCTGCGGGCGAAATATGGAAGCTCTCGCTCTGGCTTGGAGCTGTTTAATGCTAAAGTAACAGCCTCAAGCACATGGAAAGGCATCGTTGCAGGCGAAACAGTTATTAAGCGAGGTGCTACAAAACTGATTTACAATGGTAAGAATACCAAGTTCTGGTCCGAGAGGTGGTGCGGGACGACAGCTTTGAGTGAAGGGATGGCTAGCAGTGAGATCTTGGGCAATGCCAATGATACAGTTAGTAGTTACTGGCTCAAGGATGAGTCGAGATGGCGCTGGGAGAAGCTTCCATCAGGTTTCCCTGCCTTGGCTAAGCAAAAGCTAGCCTCATTGGCAGTCTGCCCTGCAAGTCCGATTGACGATCAGTGGTACTGGCCGAAATCTTCTAGTGGTCATTATACGATCTCTACTGGTTATGAGGCACTGAATACTGAGGCTCAGATAAATTCAGATGGAGATAATTGGGCACTCTTCTGGCAACTTGAAATCCTAGAGAAAATTAAATGCTTCGTTTGGACGCTCATTCACGGGGGATTAATGTGTAACACAAATAGATGACGGAGGCACTTATCGTCAGACCCGAACTGCCTGGCTTGCCAGGGGGAGGAAACTGAACTTCACATGCTGCGTGATTGTGGTACTGTTCGAGCTTTCTGGAACAACTTCCCGCATCTTCGCAATCGGCCTACCTTTTTCTCAACAGATCTCATGCATTGGCTCATCGACAACTTAAAAGATCCAGAAATGATTTGGGGTATATAGTGGCGAGTGCTCTTCTTATTTAGCATCTGGTGGCTGTGGAAATGGAGGAATAATCTTGTCTTTAAAGGAGTAGATAAGCCGGTTACTGGTGTTTCTATTATTCGCGAAGCTTGTGAAGAATTTAAGCATGCTCGGACTGTTATCAGGGATGTACGGGATGACAGACCAAGATGTGTTTGGGTTCGATGGCAGACACCGAAGGAGAGTCAATTTAAAATTAACACGAATGGAGCGTGTAAAGGCAACCCTGGCCATGCTTTTGCAGGAGGCCTGATTCGTGATTGGAGGGGTCACTGGCTAGGAGGGTTTGGAGCCAATATAGGCTATTGCACCGTCACCCTCGCTGAAATCTGGGGTATTTTTCTTGGGCTTTGCCTTGCCTGGAATAAGGGTTTTAGAAACATCATCCTAGAATCAGACTCGAAGGCTGCCCTTCAACTACTCCAGAACTCCATCACCCGTATGCATGGCTCATTATAAGATGTCAGGAAATTAAAGACAGAGAGTGGTCCGTTCAATTTGTTCACACCTTTAGAGAAGGTAACCGTGCTGCTGACTGGCTGGCGAACTTCGCAGGTTCTTGCCCCCTGGGCCATCATGAGTTTGATGTTCCTCTTGTAGGCCTCCAGGATATCCTTGATAACGACAGCAGAGGAGTAATGACTAGCAGAGTTTCTCGTTTTTAGTTTCTGTTTTTGTTTTCCCTTGGGCCTACCGCCTTCTTCGCTCACCAAAAAAAAAAAAAAAAATATATATATTAATTTCAAATATACATAATATACAAATTTCTCATAGCATGATATAAAATTACTTAAAATTAAATATGTCAATTTATTTATTTATCTAAATTATATAAAAGTTTCGTATCCCGTGCATCGCACGGGTTTTCGACTAGTTATTATAAAACACAGATATTTGTTTCTTATTTTGCATCAATTGAATATCAGTTGGTTCTAAAAAAAGACTTCATATTTTTTGTGATTTATTAGAATTGAAAATTAATATTTGTAATTTCAGCGAAATATTTGAAATTATTTTTTTCCAACTCCTACAAAAGACAATATAGTTTTTGAATTTTGTTGTTAATTTTTTTCACGTTTAATATTATGTTTGTGATCTATTATTAATGATGATAAAATGACGTATAATTGAAGTGTAAATGTCAATATTCATTACCGAGAAGACAGTTCGATGCATTATTTTTCAAATTGACCAAACTTATCAATGTAAAACTGCTCTTGGCTACCAAAGTTAGGAGTACAATTGCACCATTTTAAACTTTAAAGGTAAAATTACTCCTAGCTATAAACGTTAGGGGTATTTTTACACATTATCCCTATTTTTTAATTCTAATTAAACATTTTGTATCTAATATTTGGAAAGAACGACAATAAAAAAAAATATGAGAGAAAGAATAATTAAACAGACACTATACACCAAATATGATTCCGGGAAAAAGTATTTGAGAAATCGAAAAACAAAGATTTCATAGAAAATATAATTCCAAACAATTCTAATTTTTCGACTTTTCCATTTTGAGATCGTCCAGTCATTTTGACTTTCTCAATAAAGTGTAGAGTTCAAGAGCCGTAAGTCAGGATTTTTTAAAGTTTAAGGGCTATATTGATAATAAAAAGGGTAAATTTAAAAAAAAAAAAGAAGAAGAAGAGGAGGAGGAGGAGGAGGAGGAGGAGGAGGAGGAGGAGGAGGAGGAGGAGGAGGAGGAGGAGGAGGAGGAGGAGGAGGAGGAGAAGAAGAAGAAGGAGGAAAAGGAAAAGAAGAAAAAGAAAAAGAAAAAAGAAAAATTAAATTTTTTTTTTCCAACTCTACCCCTTGTCACGTCAGCATTTTTAACGGTGTTAAGCCCTTTTCTGTTTTTCGGGTAACGGCGTAAACCACAGTCCTTTTTTTTGTAAAAACAAACCACATGGTTTTTTTGGAACAATATGAAACCACAGGGGTTATTTTTGGAATTTACCCTAATAAAAACAAAGTTGAAGAACCATGAGTGTAAAAAGCTAAAAATGAAGGTAAATGCTCATGAATATCTACGTAGAAATTTTGCAACAACTGAATTTGAGGAATATTTAATTAACAAATACATTCAAGTGTCTGACTGGTCTCGACTAGAGGTGGAAAAAGTATATATGATCCGATTACACGACACGAAATCGAGATGTAATTTTAATATTTGGGTTAACTTAGTAGGTAATGTGTCATTTTTGGATTGATATGAAATTGACACTCAAATTTTTGGGTTGGATTGGGTTGATATGCTAATCTGAAAACGACACAAAATGACGTGAATATTTAAAATTATTGTTATATCCTCTCATATTTTTATGTCATTAATAAAATTATAATTATTACTTGCAAATATGATTCGAACCTCCTAAATTGATATAAAAACATTACATGACCCCTAACATGATATTAGCGGATTTTTCCATGGTTAGTGTTAATTATATTAATATAAAAATAGCATAAAGTATTTAAAAATAGTACCATATCTTCTTATATTTTTAAAGGTTATTATTAATATATATGCATAACAAAATTATATGTAACCCAAAAACACGACACAAAATTGACACTAACCCGAAATTAACACGATTATGATACGAAATTTTTGGATTAAGTTTGAATTTACTCTTTTTAACATGAACCTGAAAATGATACAACATGAATACGATAATTGCTAAGTCTAGTCCGGACTCATTTAAAGTCCCCGTGTTTCCAAGTATATTTTAGAGCATAGCTTCTGAAAGTATTATTACTCTGTCTCACACATCAATTGCATTTTCACAGTGAATTCTTGACGCATTGAATAACACAGATCCGTAACTCATAGTTGATTCGACGAGTGAATACTCTATTAAAAACGTTCAATTTTTTTGAGAATTTTGCATAATACATGAAAAATGTTATCCAATTACACTTAACACAAACAAAAAAGACAAGATATCTAAGTAGTGTCAAAACAAGTAGTCGTGTCATAATCATGTTCTATAATCTATATATTCTATATGAGAGTGTATATGTGATATAAATGCAATAAACGGGTCGTTGCAGACGGATTATCTCTACAATCTTGTTGCAGTGTGTAACAGGTGCTACTCTATGAAGCACGGACACGGGTGCGGACGCGGGTGCGGACACGGCAAACGGCATTTTTAGAAAATATGAGACACGGGTGCGGCGGGGACACGGCAAATTTTATATAATTAATTATATATATATTAGATATAAAAATATATAAAAAACATGCTAAATCACAAATGAGATTATAATTTAGGATTTTTGATAAATTGCATAATTGATCCTTAAATTTTATAAAAAATTTTTAAAAAAACCCTAATTTTTAACTTTTTTTTTTACCCCAGCCGTGTCCCCACGTGTCCCGCCGTGTCCCCCCGTGTCCCGCCGTGTCCCCATCCGTGTCCCCACGTGTCCCCATCCGTGTCCCATTTTCCGGCCGTGTCCCCGCCGTGTCCGGCCGTGTCCCCGCCGAGTCCCCGAGTCCGGCGAGTCCGACTCGGCCACGGCGACCCCGGGGAAGAGTCCGTGCTTCATAGGTGCTACTGTTGATATCTCCTTTATCCAATAACACCAAGTTGTCTCACATAATAGCATATCATTCTTACTCGGTACAAAAAAATAGGCAGTAATGATTATTAGTACCTGGCTTATAGATACAAAAAGCTCCAATAAGAAGTAGGGGCGTCAAACAAGTAGTTGCGTCATAATAGTGTTCTGTGATCTATATATTCTACATGAGTGTATGTGATATAAATATAATAACATTGATAATCATGGCAAACCTGTCGTTTCAGGCGGATTGTCTGGTGTTGCAGTGTGTGTGTAGTATTTATATCTCTTTATGCTTAATCCAATAAGAGTTCCATTTACTATTTCTGAGAAAGGTCATAATCTAAGACACGACTTGAAGAACAATAAAGCAGGATTCTAAGAACATATCATGAAACAGAAAATACAAACAAAAATCATTAACTGACTGCTTTATAAGTAGGAAGAACATACATTTCAGCCAAAGGTTGCTAGGGGTTGGCGACTTCTGGCTCAGTTTCAACATATGACGGTCAAGAATCTGAGGGTGTTGAGGAAGAATGTATGAAGACGACTCAAACTCAGACTGATGAGGCAACTAATTTGATAACATTCTTAAACCAAAAGAGAGTTGGCATTCCAAATAAAGCTGTCATATGAGGGTTTCTACTACTTTCTCCTTCAAACATTTTGCATCTATGAAGAAACCTTTCATGTCTAGAAGATTTTTCATATGAATCTAATGACCGATAAGATATATTATCTTTCAATTTCCACAAACGAATTTTCCCTGTAGCTTCTCCACCCTCTATAAGCCTGATCATCAGTATCATAATCACTTTCCTAGTATCTTTCAGGTAATTTAGGTTCACAAATGTCACTTCTTGCTGTATAACCATACCGATCTCTTCTTTCACCAACACAAGGAACATGTGTTTCATACTTCATTAAAGGACTCTTTCTCCCATATTTATGTAGCATATCATATTCCTGATTTCTGTCCAATTTTCTCAATTGAATATTAGTA
This sequence comes from Euphorbia lathyris, assembly GCF_963576675.1. Lineage (NCBI taxonomy): Eukaryota > Viridiplantae > Streptophyta > Magnoliopsida > Malpighiales > Euphorbiaceae > Euphorbia > Euphorbia lathyris. The sequence continues at coordinate 73,497,503 of NC_088919.1, read as the reverse complement.
TCATTGAGATTGTTGTAGTTTGAATCCCAATCTTTACTCAACCCAATTACCTCTAACCAAATATGTTTTTCCTCACTCCGGTTTCTGTCAAAATCTCACTGTGAAGTTTGGCGAACTTTTTGTCCCTTTTGTCAAGTCTCCTATTCTGGTGCATCCTCCCTGGAGAAACATCGTGAAGTCTCATGTTCTAGTGCCTCCTCTCTTCAGAAATGTTGTGAAGTTTCCTATTCTGGTGCCTCCTCTCATGAGAAACACTGTGAAGTCTCCTTTTCTGATGACTCCTCCCTGGAGAAACATCATGAAGGTTTCTGTTCTGGTGCCTCCTCTCTTGAGAAACAATATGAAGTTTCATATTGTGGTGGTGCCTCCTCTCTTGAGAAACATCATGAAGTCTCCTGTTCTGGTGCCTCATGTCTTCAGAAACATAGTGAAGCCTCCTTTTCTGGTGCCTCCTCTCTTGAGAAACATCATGTCCTGGTACCTCCTCCTTCCTAGAGAAACATGGTGAAGTTTCTTGTTGTGGTGGTGCCTCCTCTCTTGAGAAACACTATGAAATCTCCTGTTGTGGTGCCTCATCCTACCTTCCCAAATAGGGCTTGAACGTCTAGAAGAATGTCTTTTCTTGAGAATATTACTTTTAGGGCTCATGCCGTCTGATTCAAGTAGCTTAGCAGGAGAAGATTGCTTACTTAAAACTCTATAAGATGATGCTTCTTGGGATGACTCTGACTCGCTTTCAGGACATGATATGGACACACTAAAATGACTAGGATATCCATCTGATACTTCTTCCACATTTTCTGTAATTTCTTCTGAAGTTTGAGCATTCACCTTAGGATTTTTCTCACGTGGATTATCAGGATCAAGATTCGTTTTAGTAGATTCTGAGACTGCCATGGGAAAATTTTTTGCATAAAAACAATGTTTCATCAGTACCTCAACAGAAAATTCTAGAAAACTAAATGAAAATATATCATCAACTAGTATAGAGTGCGAACCTCACCAAGAAAAGCCTTGAAAATATTATTCGAATTGCTTCAATTTGGTGATTTGTAAGTTACTTCCTTTATAGGAGACATTACATTAGGAAACAGTTTTTAACTTAGGAAAGCTACTATTTAGAAGAAAAAAAACTAGGACAACTTTTCCTAAAATGAAATACTAGGTAAATTTGTCTAAATAATAGGAAAATAATGTTAACTTAGATCTTTTTCCATAACAACAAAGTGAGAATGTAAAAGTAGAAGAAATAAATTCATACATTTAAAATCACTAGTGATTGAATGGGAATGAGGACTGAAAAGTGAAAAAACATGAAATTAGAAGGATATGTTGTTGTATTTGTTCACTAAAGGATTCTGCAGATTGTAAATTGATTACCTTGCCTTTTCTCTCTAAATTGCTTCCTTATTGAAAAGTTATTTCCTCGTATATAGGAGACATAAAAACAATACATTAGGAAAGATTTTTTATTTAGGAAATAGCTACTATTTAGGAGACATAAAGACAGATTACCATTAGAAAAGGAAAAAGTGAAAGTTACTATTTAGGAAAATGAGTAAGATAATTTTTCCTATAGAGTGTAAATTGATTTACCATGTTTTTCTGTTCTAATTCTGAATTTTCTTAACATTAAGGAATTGATTACTTATTGAAAGTTACTTCATCTTTATATAGATGACATAAACACAATCATTAGGAAAAAAAAAAGCTACTATTTAGGAAAAATAAAAACGTTACATTAGGAAAGAAAGAGTGAAAGCTACTATTTAGTTTTTCCTAAAATAAAATACTACTATAACTATCTAAATAAAATATTACTCCTAATTGCTAAAAGATAATAATGCTTATAAATAATTATTGATAAAGTAAATTTGTCTAAATAATAAAAAAATAACGATGAACTTGATCTCTTTCCATAAGACCAAAGTGAGAAGTTGGGATAAAAATCATCCTTAATTTATGTTGATTAAACAAATAAAATTTTGAATCTATTTTTATTTCATTAAATTACATTAAAAGCAAAAGGTTTTTCTTTAAAAAAACACTTTATGATTAGCATTACCATAATCGTCACATAGAAAGATAGTGTGTACGTTTATTTAGTTATATTTTATTTTAGTTAGGAATTGAATATTTCCTATTATCTCTAATTTAATCATTAATTAATTAGAGATTTAATTTCTTTCCTTATCTCTTAGGGATATTTTAGTCTTTCTTCTAGGTTTTTTCCCTATAAATAGAGACTTAACATTCCCAGAGAGGAGAACTAGGTTTTATAGATTTTCCATTGTATTATTAAGTTATTTTCATGGTGAGTAGATAAGTTTTATTTTCTGATTCAAGAGGGATTCATTTGGTTTAAAGTTGTGAGGTTTCGTGTATTAAATCCTTCAACTATTAATTCAAGTTCTGATTTTTTTCTTTATTTCTTTTTATGATTATTGAATCGTATTCAATCTTCTATTCCTAAGTACTTCTTCTTGATCCATAATTTTCTTGAACGAATTACAACAAGTAGCAAAAATCGATCTTGAGTAATTGAGATTTTGCTTGAGATTGATTGGAAAGAAAAATCAGTCAATTACTATTGTTTGTCCACGTTCCTCTCAATAGGAATTGATTTGATAAACTTTCTTAATCATAATGCGGTTATTGAGAAATTGGATATGTTTCATTCCCTTTTCTTAATAGCTAGTGCTTCATTTAAATTAATAAATTAAAGGAAAGTGAAAGAGTGAATTAGACAATCCTTACACTATGATTAAAGATTTGAATTTTAAATTTTTTTATCATTTAAACCAAGAATCAAGGAACCCAATCTCTTGAATCAGGATCTCTCAGTATTGAGTTCCAATTTTTCTTTAGTTGTTTATTTTGATTTAATCATCTCTCACAATCAAACCCCATTTTTTATTTTATTTGCTCATTTGAATTAAGAGGTTAATTGTTCTATTAGGATTCGAACTGGTCTTACTATTACTACAAATCAAATTGTAGTTCAATAGAGGAATCAGTAAAATTATAAATCTATTTTGTCGGGCTTCAACAAACCCGTCATTCGTTAAACAATTGAATATATGGATGGATACACGGATAATTGAAATAAATAAAAGTAAAATTCTAATAGTTTAACCACATTAATTGTGTCTTAGTTTTATTTCCTAATCTGTTTCCTAAGATCACTCATAAGACCAGTCCTTATTTATTTATTCCTTTTTTATTCCTTTAGTCCTATTCGGTCAATTGTACAATTAGTAAAGTTTAAACCACCATTTTTTTCTCCCTGTGCGAGTCATAGACTTGTTATCTTAAGCCTATAAAAGGAATGTGTCTTCTTTTGGTTTTTTCATCGTAAAAAAAAGCAAGTGCAATATTTTCTTTTCTTCAACGGGAAAATCACACTTTTTTCTTTTCATCATTTTTTGATTTCATATGGCTGGTAGACTTTGGATAGAACAGTTTCAATATGATATTTACAATGAAGAAAATCCATTTTCATTTATTAACATATTTCCATTGTCATGCCATCAAAATATCTATAAGTAGTTAGTTTTAGTTTTCAACTTTTCTTTTACTATTTAGTTTTTTTTAAAAGAGATGAAAACAACAAAAACCAACTTTTTTTGTTTTATTTTCAGATGGGAAATGTTTATCTCATTCTAGTGTCAAATATCTTGAATCAGTTTTAAGATTAAAAAAATCAAGACCTGTTTTTAGAAAGCGAACTCATAAGCTATCAATACAACATTGTATTTATATCATGAGTGGATTCTATCAATTATTTGATGTTGTGAATTTTCTTCGCTGTCCTAGGATGTGCATTGAAGACTACTACCCATTTAATATCAACAATGAGATTGGAAATATATAAATGGAGTTGTTGTTTAGAGCGAAACGTATCAAAATAGAACTCAGTACGACATATAAGATTATAATTTTCTCATTTTTTGATTGGTTGAATAAATTTGGTCCTTTTATTGCTCACTATATTTTGTGATAAGACTACTCTAAAGAAGAATGTCTCAGAACCAACTCCAATGTGGTATTAGATGAAAATAAAAAAGTTGGATACCACATTGTTGTCGTAACTAGGTACGAATATTGGCATGATGAGCAACTAAAGCTCAAAGGATATTGGTTTTTTCAAAATAGTTGTGGGGATAATTGGGGCAATAACATGTTTGGCAAAATGGAGTTCGATGTTGTGGATATGATGGCTCAGATCAAGGCAGATCTGATCGGTAGAGCTATATTTTGAGGTTTATAATTAGATGTTGTGTTTTTAGAGAATTAGCTTTAATCAAACTAAGGTTTTAAAAGCTATATTGTTTTCTGTTATTAGCAAGTGTGTACTGACTGTGTTGTATTTTATTTTGGAAAGTTGGAAATACTTTTTGAGTTTTTATAAAAAAAAGAAGAAAAAAACTTCCAATTAATTCAGTTGTGACTATTACAATTTATGTTTGTTAGATATGTAATTATCTTATTTAGAAAATATATTATTTGATTGATTTGTAATTATCACATTAGCATAATTACATGCATAATCACAGAGCTTGTTTTTGTAAGCTCTTGGGCATCTATACTCTCCTTGATAAATAGAAATCCTTAAGGGTTCAACGATTGAACCCTTGAGGATTTGTAATTGATCAAGAAGAGTATAGATATCCAAGAGTTTACAAAAACAATGCTTATGATTATGCCTATAGTTATGCTAATGCGATAATTACAAATCAATCAAATAATATATTTCTTAAACAAAATAATTACATATCTAACAGTGTTTTCAATGAAAACATTTTGAATAAAAAATATAATTGTTTTCATTGAAATAAGATATGATTGAAAACATACATTTTAATAGGCACAACTGAATTAATTGTAAGTTATTGTGTTTTTTTTTTATAAATGAACAAGATAACATTTTAAACTTTCCAAAATAAAATAACACATGATTAAACAATTACTGGTAACAAAACAAGATAGCATTCAAAACATTGGCTTGATTAAAGCAAATACTCTAAAAACACAATATCTAATATAAACCTTAAAATACAGCTCTGCCGATTAGATCTTCCATGATAAAAGTCATCATATCCACAACATCGAACTGCATTTTTGCCAAACCCGTTATTTCACCACTGATCCCCATAACTATCATGAAAAATCCAATATCCTTCAAGCTTTAGTTGCTCATCATGCCAATATTCATACCCAGTGAAACATCGTGGCATCCAACCTTTTCATTATCATCCAATACCACATTTGAGTTGGTTGTGAGACATTCTTCTTTAGAGTGATCATGTGCACGAATATATTAAGCAATAAAAAAACCAGCTTTCTGAACATTATAATCTCACTGAGTTCTATTTTGCTACTTTTGGCTCTAAACAACAACTCCCCTTGTACATTTTCAATCTCACTATTGATATATCCATTAAATGGATAGGAGTCTTTAAGGCATATCTTAGGACAACATAGAAAATTCACAATATCATGTAAATGATAGAATCCACTTATGTTATTGATACAACGTTGTATCGATAGTTTAGGTGTTCGCTTTCTAAAACTAGCTCAATGTTTTCAATCTTAAAACTAATTCAAGACATTTGACACCAGAATGTAAATATGCCCCCATAGAAAAGAAAACAAAAAAAAAATAGTTTTTGTTCTTTTAATATCTTAAAAAAAACAAACTAAATGGTAAAAAGAGTTAAAAATTAAAACTAAACACTTATAGATATGCTGATGGCGTGAGGAGCGGTAATATATTAATCAATGAAAGTGAATCTTCTTTATTGTAAATACCATATTGAAACTATTCTGCCCAAAGTCTACCGGCCATATGAGATTAAAAAACGATGAAAAGAAAATAAGTATGTTTTTTCTCATTGAAGAAAAGAACCGATTGCACTTGCTCTTTTATGATGTAGAAGCAAAAAGAAGACACAACCCTTTTATAGGCTCATGTTAACGTGTTTAGGGCTCACACATGGAGAAAAAATGTGGTTCAATTATACTAATTGGTCAATTGATCGAGAAGGGACTCAAGGAAGAAAAACAGAATGAAATAAATAAGGACTGATATTAGGAGTGATCTTAGGAAATAGATTGCGATACAAAACTAAGGCATAATAAATGTGGTTAAACTATAAGAATTTTATTTTTAATTATTTTAATTATATGTATACCACCTATAAATTTATTTGTTTCATTAATAAGTACAAATAGTATGTATTAATTAAGGGTATTTACTAATGTTTTTGAGCATAAATTAACCGATTAATTGATACAGATTGAAATCGAGATGAAGATTTTAATCTTAAAACCACAAAGATGTTACTTCTCAAGCCTATACTGGAAGGAGTTAATCCCAAATGCAATGAACAAAAGCTCTCAAAGGGGGGCTAAGGATTTTTAAAATCATAAAAGTTGTCATTCATTACAAATAAAGAGGTTTATATACCTCCCTTAGGTTAAATAAAGATACTAAAATTCCCCCGTAGGGTTACAAATTAAGTAGAAGATAGAATGAGGTAAGTAGTATAAATGGAAATAAGGGAAATAAGCCTAATGGCAAAATAGTAAATAGTGTAATGAAAAACAATAAATAATGAGATGACAGCCCTTGCCCCTCTAATTCCAGCTTGGTGAAGAAGGCAACACAAATGACCCACACACCAAGTCACCTATCCCACACGATGTGTGGGTGTGATTCTGCTTCTTCATGGCCTTTTCGTCTCTCCTCGCACGACTATCGCACCCCAACCCAGTTGACATGCCGAGCCCAGTTTTCACGTTTTTCCGTGGTTCATATTTTTGTGTGTTTTTCATATTTTTAATGTTTTTCCTAATTTTCACGTTTTTTATGGATTCGCTAAAATTTATAGGATTTGAAAAATTGGCTAAAGAGAAGATTAAGAATATAATGAGGGCAATTTTATAAATTACAAAAATACAATGTTAGGAATAGTTATTCCTTAGATAAATTGAAGAATAACTATTCCATGAAATTAAGGAATAGAGATTAAAATTGAACCAAGGGTGAGAATAGTTATTTTTTAGGAATAACTATTCCATTCTACTTCTATTCCGCGAACCAAACGAACCCTAAGAGGTTTATTTTGAATTCTTTTATGGACTAACTTAAACACATAGCCGATTCTAAGGGTGTGTCAAAAGTGCGACAATACGCGGTTTCTAAATGGTAGGGTACATGATATTAATTAAATTAAATTTATTATATATTGAACAAATTTTGCTTCAAAAAATACACGAACTATTTTTATACCTGATTTTTTTAATTAAATTCAAAAATATTGTGTTTTTCATTTTATTAGTGTTGGAAAATTTTAAATCAAATTATTATATTAATTTATATACCAGCAAATACCTCATTTAATGAATAGTCGTGTCTGTTATGTACAGTCGTGTTTGTACGTGAACAGTCGTGTCTGTCCGTGTACAGTCGTGTTCGTTCGTGAAAAGACATATCCTTTCAAGTTCTATTTATATAGAAAAATGGATAGAAAAAATATTCTCTGGAATTTTTCCTACAATTAGTTTGTTCATAATGTCCTAGTTTCCTACTCCGGTGATAACGAGCCTACACACGGTTTGAGTTCGCTTGCGTAATCTGTTGTATCATGGGAGACTATTGTCAATAGCGACGACATCTGTCTTAAGGAAACTGCAGGCCTCAGATTTGTCTAACTCTTTCCTTTTAATTTCTAGTTTTATTGTTTATTTGTGTTTCTGTGTTCTATTTGTTTTTTGGTTAATCACATCTAACATTTTTAAGACAAACGTAATCGTTTGTCTAACATTCTTAAGACAAATTAATTCGTGTTTTTTGATTTCCAATATACACAGAAGAAAGAGTAAGCCAATAATAATATTTTGATATGAGAATAAAATATTTATATGTTTCTTTAACTTACTCACTGTGACATAATTTATTTCTCTTAAGAACTTTGTTACTTGAATGAAAGATAGGTAGATTGAGACTTTGGATTTGGAGAAAATTTCCGTGCTACTGCTATGCGTTTATGCTTGCTTAGGCATGATGGCCTTACCGCTAATTTTGATATACAATCAAACCTTTATAAATTAATATACGATAAATTAATAACTTTTTTGAAATAATAATTTCGTCTGGTCCCGACTTGGACCAGATCACTAATTTTATACTCGATAAATTAATAACCTCTATAAATTAATAAAATTTTATGGTCCTAATATTATTAATTTATAGAGGTTTTACTTCATGGAACAATTTCATTGATAAAAATAATAGGAAGTTGAAGGCAATATTTGACAAAGGACACGTGGGGTTTGTTGAGTGTTTACAAGGTTTTCATGGCTAGGCAGTAAATGTGAAGTTCACCTTTTGGAAACCATGTATGTAATTCATGCTTTGGAGGTTACTAGGCATTTAAGGATAACAAGGTGCAAATGTCAAATTAATTTGTCCATTTTACCATTCCTCAATTCAGGTTTTTCATAATTAGAGTAATTATGTAATTTTCGTTTTAAATAATTTGATATTGTTATTAGTATTGTTTCTGTTTCGTTTGTCTATTTGGACTAATAGAATATAATTTTTCGAAAGAGTGGTACAGGAATACATTGATGAATTGTAGTGACGAATATAATATAATTCCGAACGTTTTGAGTGGAAATTATATTGAGGCAGATTGGAGGACAACTTAATAGATTATAAATTTTTGTTGTTAACTATTTGTTATATATCTGTTTGTTTAAACAGATTATAATTTATTCTAACTTGGTCAATTTGGAATTTCAGGAAAAGAAAGTTGTTAATTATTGTCTTGTTTCTGTTTGTTTAAACAGATTAATTGCCTTATGGCATGTGTTGGTACATGCGTTAATTGAAGATGCATCCGGTTTTAAAAACACGGTCATTTCAAAGGCTTTAAGCCTACTTATACTAGTGGCAACGTATAATATGAATTTTAAAGATTTGGTGATAAAAGAAAATATGTTTTCTTTAGATATGATGATGATATGCGAAAATTCCATATTTGATATTCTCGCGCGTAAGGGTAGATTTATATTAGAAATGTGAAATATCATAAATTGACAAATCTGAGCAGTAATGTTATCTAACCGAGTTAGACGTTGGTAGATGAACATTAGTTGGCTATATTTAATTTATGAAAGTCACTAAAAATATAGAAATCAAATTGCCTTAAAATAAATACGTAACAATGCTGAAATCGAAGAAAAATATCATATCAATTGGTGAATATGCGGTATAAAAAGCTTCTGAATAATAAACTCAAGTAGAAAAGCTTACGTGTGATAACACCATTAGTCAATTGATCTCATCGAGTGTCATTCTAACTGATTTTGTTGAATCAAAGGATAACACAACGGATCCGCTAACGTAGAGGTTAAACTGAGATCAAATTGAAAAATCATCGAAAGGAATGAGACTAAAGCCCATAGAGAAGAGGCTTATATGAAGGAAAACCCTACCTAGTTGACTGGAGATCCCAAGATCTAGGTTTAAAGGGACAACCTAATTGCATAAACCTTGTGCGTTCACTGTGGGGGTTAAACCCTCGTCCATTCCTAGATGTAAACAGTGACACCAAGGGAAAAAGGTTAAGCTATATGCTTTTAATGATACATTGTGCGTCAGTATGCCGAGCAAATAAATCACCTATGTCAGAGTGAAGTGGGATCGCTCCTAGTTATCTTAAACTCTTGCAGAACCGGGCGATGTTCATGACCATAACGAACATAACCATGAGAACCATATCGTGTTATATTGGTATCTGTGTGGGGTATATCATCGTTTACACAAACGGTAGAATAGTTCAAAGACATCACTTCTACTAGTCAGCTAGTAAAGTAAATATACTTTCACAATGGAAGGTTTAAGGCACATTAGCTATCTATCCTATGCAGATATCTCCTGTAGAAAGTTATCACCATTTCGTAATCGTCTCGTTTCTAATTTTATTCATGTGAGGGATTGTTACAAAATTTTGAATAAAATTATTATATTAATTTATATACCAGCAAATACCTCCTTTCATAAACAGTCGTGTCTATTGTGTGCAGTCGTGTTCGTACGTGAACAGTCGTGTATGTCCGTGTACAGTCGTGTTGGTTCGTGAAAAGACATATCCTTTCAAGTTCTATTTATATAGAATGGATTGTCAAATTAAAAAACGGTTAGAAAAAATATTCTCTGGAATTTTTTCTACAATCAGTCTGTTCATAATGTCTTGGTTTCCTACTCCGGTGATAACGAGCCTACACACGGTTTGAGTTCGTTTGCGTAATCTGTTGTATCCTAGGAGACGATCGTCAATAGCGACGACATCGATCTTAAGGAAACTGCTAATACAAGCCTCAGATTTGTCTAACTCTTTCCTTTTAATTTCTAGTTTTATTGTTCATATGTGTTTCTGTGTTCTATTTGTTTTTCGGTTAATCACATCTAACATTTTTAAGACAGACGTAATCCTTTGTCTAACAATTAGTTGGAAACTTTTTTTAAGTTTTGTATAAAGAATTCGAAATCTCAGAACTGACTCGGCTTAAACAGTAGGAAAACTCTGATGCGTTTGAGTTGTCCTTAACCAGCTCTATCGTTTGCCCTTTATCTGTCATATCACAATATATCTGGTTAAATTTTTAAGATTTTACCATCAAAACAGATTTATGACATGGGAAAGGGATAACATGCATTAGGACAAAAGATTTATAGTTTAATTATTTTTTTAAGGAAATTGAAATTTAATAATATTGTTAATAGCAATTATTTTTAAAAAAAAAAAGCAATTAATAAATTGCATTAACGACAAGAATAGTAAAGACATAATTACCAATTAATCAGTACCAATTAGTCTTCCATAATTTTTTTTAATGAAAAGGTTTGTATATTATTACGAAGAAACGAGATTACATTTGTCATGAGTGCAGAACTCAGTTATTCCTATTGGGATATCCTCGATTATCTCCAGTGGTGGACCCAGGAATTTAGATTTGGAGAACTAATTTTAACTTTGAGTAATTTTTTAAAATCCAGCCCGTAACGGTTGGGAAAAATTCTTTTAGGCTCCAACACGCTAAAACTTTATTGTTTTGCTGTGTCGGTTAAAAAATTAAAAGTACCAAACGTAAAAAGAGTGGACATATTTAATTTTTTAGAAGTTCAATGCTAATTTTTCAAAACTAATAACATTTTTACACCTTTTTTTAATTTTAGTTATATATATATATATATATATTTGGCTTAATACATACGCAGCTCTCTGAATTTGTCCATTTTTTCATTTTACCCCTTAAACTTAAGAGACAACCTATTGTCCTCTAAACTTCCAAAAAACCATCCAATTTACCCCTCCTCTCCGACGTGGCACTGACCTAGCAAAATACAAAGCTGCAATAATCCAAGCACCACGTCGGAGAGGAGTAAATTGGGTGGCTTTTTGGAAGTTTAGGGGTCAATAGGCTGTCCCTTAAGTTTAGGGGGTAAAATGAAAAAAAAAGACAAGTTCAGAGGGCTGCGTATGTATTAAGCCTATATTTTTTTAATTTTCATAAGTTAAAATTCAAACCATAGGTATCCATTAAAAAAATTGAGAGGACTAACGAGATATTCTATAAGTTCAAGTGAGCAATCACACTCTTTTAGCCCCCAAACTACAGCCCTGAAGTCGAACATACAAATACTCTATTAGTTTGTATACTCTATTAGAAACCTTCAAAATTTCCGAAAACTTTGTAATTAGAAAATAACAATTTTATTAATAATAATTTGTCTCAATATAGAGAGAACAAGTATTTAAATAGGCAAAAGAAACCTAAAAGACAATAGAAATCTTAATTAGAAACACAACCTAAATGCTAATTGGAGATAGAATCCGAAACTTAAAAAGAAAAATTTAAAAACTGATAAAAACATATATTTGCGAAAATAAGGGTTTAGATGTGGAATGGCTAAAAAACCTAAAGATCAAGTTTTGCTCCCGGACCCGTTTTCATGCAAAATAGGGACTGAAATCGCATAAAATCGAAACTTGGCAAGTTAGATAGTATTAGTATCTTTCTCCAAATAGATATCTTGCTATAAATGGAAACTTATCTCGCAGTTTACCATCTGAAGTTTCAGTGAATAGGGCTGTAAATGAGCCGAGCCACTCATGAGTGGCTCGGTGGTCGATTCGATAAAAGCTCGGCTCGACTTGACTCGGCTCGATTTGTAAAGAGCCGCTCATGAGCTCGATTTATTGGCTCGGTTCGTAAACGAGTCGAGCTTGAGCAGGCCAAAGCTCGGCTCGAAAGCTCGTGAACAGGCTCGATTAGAACATTTATAGGCAAATTTTAGTTTTGTAGAAAACTATATAGTTTTGTGTTAGTTCACAAATATTTGAACTTAATATTATTTCATTTGCTATTAGATGAGTTTGTTCACAAACTAATAAATGAGTAATAGACGAACTATTTGTAAGCATCTTGTTTATTTATTCATGAACTTTGTTTGTGAACTTGTTTATGTACACAATTAAAGAGTTATTTGCGAGCTAACTTCACAAATATAATTAACGATTTACTTAGAAACAACTCATGGTTAGATAATTTTCTTAATGAACCAAGTCCAAAAAGGATTTTGGACTCGAAACAAGCTCGAAGCTCGACTCGGACTCGAGCTCGTTAATTTTATAGCAAGCTCAGCTCGGGCTCGAACTCGTTAATTTTATAGTGAGCCGAACTTGAATAGGTCAAAGCTCGGTTCGGCTCAGTTCGATTACAATCCAACCAGTGAAGTCCCTTATAACTTATGCTCCTTGACAAAGTTGTGATTGTTGAAACATTTTTCGAACATGATTTTGATTTGACAAAATTATTTAAGTTAATCCATGATTAAGACAATTAAATTTAAGTACTTTGATTTAATTGTACTAATACGTTTGTTCAATGTTGAGTATAAAAATATTTATAAGAACAGGAATCAAATTAAGACAGAACATAGTCAGCATGATAACATAGCACGGGCTGAGTAAAGAATAACTCAGTACGAAAGAAGGAAAGTCTTCTTCAGGACCAAAGCTTACAGAACGAAGCTGACCGTAGAAGCTGAGTGGAAAGCAACTCAGCATAAAAGAAGGAAAGTCTTCTTCAGGACCAAAGCTTACAGAACGAAGCTGGCCGTAGAAGCTGAGTGGAAAGCAACTCAGCATAAAAGAAGAAAAGTCTTCTTCAGAACTATATCTTGCAGAACGAAGCTGACCGTGGAAGCTGAGTGAAAGGAATCTCAGTATCGGAATTGGCAACAATCAAAGACAACGACTATCAAAGTCATACTGGATGATTTTAAGGACAGCACCAAATGATCCGATTGCTAAAAGAAAAGATCCGACAACTGTTTGCACCAATAATTGAAACCTTGGAATTACGCAAAGAGTTAATTTTGAGATGCATGGGTCAACTGTCCGCTGACTAAAAGACAAAACCTGTACAAGAAGACAAACATACGAGAAGAAGACAAGCCTGGCGCCTGCGGAATTCAGACGACAGGATTGGCCTGCAAGTCTGAAGCTGACCAGAACATGTCGCAAGAAAAAGCCGTTTGAATCCAACGGATAATTCCGGATTCAAATCATTTCTGCCTCAGACCTCAACTATAAAAGGACAAGTACACTTCTTGGATCCTTTGCCGAAATACAAGCGAAAAAGCATACATACAAAAGCACATCAAAACAAGAAAAAGATCTTACACCAAACTTCTATCTCTGTGTAAAAGTTAGAGTGATTTTTGTAATCATCTAAAATGTTATTTGTCTGAAAAAGAACAAGTTTGTATCAATTGTAGAATTGAGAGAGTTGTGCTGAGTACTCGGTTTAAGTACTCAGTGGTAGAGAAATCTAGGTGTTCGGTTATAGCACTTAGTAGGAGTTGAGTAGACGAATAGAGGACGGTACTCTTGCATATTCAACTGCCTTGTAAACGGTTTGTGCTCTACCTTTAAAGAGCTCAGTATTGGATTTAAAAAGCCCGGAGGGATTCTGGGGACTGGACGTAGGCGGAGAGGCCGAACCAGGATAAGTCGTGCTGAGTAATTTCTAACTCTCTCTTAATATATATCTGTATGTGTTGCTTGCTATATTTTACTCAGTATATAAATTGTTTAAGCTGACACTGAGTAAATCAGAGTGTTGAGTTGGAAGCTGACCACAAAAGTGTCATTTCCCAACTCACAAGTAAAACAGCTCTAGTCAGTATTTGACTAAAGCCGTCTTACGCCTCACTCAGCCGTGCTGACCAAAACTGAGTTGTAAAACTCAAAGAATTACATTAAGTCAGCATAATTAAAATGAAAAAGTTATATTAGTTCCTAACCCCTCCCCCTTTGGAACTAATCACATGGGACCAACAAGTGGTATCAGAGCCTAATAGCTCACTACTCAAAGATATAACTATCTTGAGCTGATCCCGATAAATGGCTGAGAACAGCACTCGTTTCCTTCCAGGGAACCAAACAACACAGATACTCCCTGAAGGATTATCAATTAGTCGGCCTCCCCTATTCTTTGGATCTAACTATACATTCTGGAAGAATAGGATGAAGAACTTTATTCAAGCCACAAACATGAGTGCATGGCTTGCAATAGTTCAATGCCCATATGTGCCTTATAAAAATGTTAACGATGAGAAAGTTGTTAAGAGTGAAACTGAGTGGTCAGAAGATGACCTTAAGAAATTACAAAATAATGCTTCGGCTATCAATATGCTTCAGGTTGCGAGTCAGCATAGGAGATATGGAAGAAGCTGGAGGTGACCTATGAAGGCACAAGCAAGGTCAAGGAGTCCAAAGTGAACCAACATATGAGACTATACGAGCTGTTCGAGATGAATGAAAATGAAGACATCTTAGAGATGAACTCAAGGTTCACCAATATTATAAATGAGCTCAAGAGGCTCGAAAAGAACTTCACCGAGGAGGAACATATGAAGAAAATATTGAGAAGTCTTCCCAAAAGCTGGCAAGCTAAGAAGACAGCTGTGGAAGAAGCTCAAGACTTGACCACGTACAAATACGACGAGCTGATCGGATCTCTGCTGACCCATGAGATCTTTATGAAAAACTTCGAAGCAAAAGAAAAGTCAGAGGACAAGAAACAAAAATCACTTGTCATGAAAGCTGACTCAACCGAAGCTGACTCATCAGACGATGAGGAAATGGCCATGTTCACAAGGAAGATGAAGAAGCTGTTCAGAAAGAATGAAAAGAACAGCAAGAGGCCATTCAAAAGAGGCGATAGGTACAAAGCTGAGTCCTATGACAAATACTAAAAGGACAGCTCTAAGTCTGTCACATGCTTCGAGTGTCATCAAATTGGGCACATTAAGTCAAGCTGCCCTAATCTGAAGAAAGAAAAGAAGGGGAGCAAAAAGGCAATGGTGGCCATATGGAGCGACAGTGATGAGTCAACCTCATCTGAAGCTGACACAAATGAAACAGCAAATATATGCTTCATGGCCGATGACGCTATTGACCACACTCGATCTGAGCAAGCTGACCTCTTTGAAGAATCTGAACAGGAGGAATACTCAAACGAGGTAACATCCTTACACTTGCTTAGAAATGAAATTGTTAACGCCCTGAGTGATTTATATACACTGACTAAAAAGTGTAACAAGAAAATAAAGGCACTCATTAGGCGATGTGACGAGATTGAGGAGGTCAAACTTAGTGACCTTCGATATCTTCTCCAAGACAACTCAACTTTGCATAGCAACATGGAAATTTTGTACAAGTTTGTCTCGGAAGTCCAATCAGATTCAAAGAAACTGAGAAAGGATGTCACAAACCTATAGAACCAAATAAAAGGTTCAAGTAAATCCCATGCTGAGTACTCAGGTACAGGTCAGCATAGACAGTTCACTCAGTTTGACTGTTGTGGGAAAGAGGACACACAGTAGATGTGTGTTGGTATAATAAGCGGACTGTCCAATGTGACTTCTGCGGAAAGAAATGTCATACCACTAAGGTATGTTGGCATGCTCAGCACAATAGTGCTGACCAAAGACAAAGTCACCCAAAAAGGGTAACTCTTTGTGACTTCTATGGTAAACAAGGCCACACCATAAATGTATGCCGTCACAAGTTAAAACATGATATTGCACCTGTTTATGCTAACCAACGAGGACCCAAAAATAATTGGGTACCTAAAGATGAATAGTTTAAAATGCAGGTGAGCCTGAGGTGCGTGGAGAAATCAAAACTGTGGTATATTGACAGCGCATGCTCGAGGCACATGACTGGTGATGAAACTCAGTTCATCACACTTGAGCTTAAACGAGGTGCAAACGTAAGCTTTGGAGACAATAAAAAGGGTAAGATAGTAGGATCAGGTACTATCGGAGGTAACCCCACTATTGAGTCAGTCTCCTTAGTTAAGGGTCTCAAATATAACCTATTGAGCGTAGCTCAGCTGTGTGATAGCAGTAGACAGGTTATATTTGATGCTACTCAGTGTCGGATACTCGAGGGAAAAACAAATAATTTAATTTTAACTGCCCCTCGTGTTGACAATGTATATATGTTGAGTTTAGAAAAACAGTTTTCCAAAAATATATGCTTAGTATCTAAAGAGGATAACTCCTGGCTATGGCATAGGAGACTTGCTCATGTAAGCATGGACCTCCTTGCCAAATTAGCTAGAAAGCAACTAGTTGAGGGATTGCCCAAATTGAAATTTGAGAAAAATCAATTATGTAATGCTTGTCAGCAAGGTAAACAAACGAAAAAGTCTTTTCAAAGTAAAAACATTGTCTCAACCAAGCGACCATTGAAATTTCTACATTTGGATCTTTTCGGACCTATCCAGCCACTCAGCTTGGGCGGTAAGAAATTTTCCTTAGTCATTGTAGACGATTTCTCTCGGTATACTTGGATCATCTTGCTGAGTAGCAAGGATGAAACATTTGAGATGTTCACAACATTGATTAAAAAGCTTGAAAATGACAAAGACCTAAGAGTAGCTCATATTAGAAGTGATAGTGGCGGAGAATTAAAAAAACCAACAGTTTGATGAATTCTGTGAAGTTAGTGGCATTGACCATAACTTTTCTGCTCCTAGGACGCCTCAACAAAATGGGGTTGTTGAAAGGAAGAACAGAACAATTGTCGAAATTGCTAGGACAATGCTGAGCGAAAATAAGCTTTCAAAGTATTTCTGGGGTGAAGCTGTCCACACAGCATGCTATATACTCAATTGGGCTTTAGTTAGACCTATTCTTAAGAAAACCCCATATGAACTTTGGAAAGGACGAAAGCCCAACATTGGCTACTTTCGTGCCTTTGGGTGTAAATGCTTTATACTCAACACAAAAGATAACCTTGCTAAATTTGATGCTAAAGCTGACGAAGCAATCTTTCTCGGGTACTCAACTAACAGTAAAGCATATAGGGTATATAACAAACGAACTCAAGTTGTAGAAGAGTCTGTCCATATCGAGTTCGATGAAACTGACCCTGCAGGAAAGACAACTCAGTCCGCTGAAGATGAACCAAGCACAGCTTCTGCTGATCAAAATGGAGCCTCTGAGTCATTAGTACAAGGGCTGACCAAAGGTAAGCACGAAACTGAAATTACCTTTGCTGACCAAACTACTCATGCAGATATTGTAGAAACACCTATTCCAGAAAACTCAACATTACCCAAAGAAATAAAAATTCCAAGAGGACATTCGGAGAAGTTCATTCTTGATGCTGCTGACAACAAGCTGATGACGAGAGATCAGCTTAGAAAGTATCTCAGCAATGTTGCATTCGTCTCAGTTCATGAGCCAAAGAATTTTGCTGATGCTGACCACGACGAACACTGGATCAATGCTATGCAAGATGAGCTTGATCAGTTCAAAAGAAATGAGGTATGGGATTTAGTACCAAAACCTAGGAATCAAAAGACCATAGGAACTAAATGGGTATTTAGAAATAAGCTAAATGAGCAAGGCAATGTAGTCAGAAACAAAGCCCGACTTGTAGCCCAACGCTATAGCCAGCAAGAGGGCATTGACTATGGTGAGACCTTTGCACCCGTAGCTAGGTTAGAGGCTATACGTATATTGTGTGCATATGCTAGTTGCATGAACTTCAAACTATATCAAATGGATGTCAAAAGTGCCTTTCTTAATGGATTTATAAACGAAGAGGTATATGTTAGTCAGCCTCCTGGGTTTGAAGATCCAAAGTTTCCAACCCACGTTTATAAACTCAAGAAGGCCTTGTACGGCCTGAAACAAGCACCTCGTGCTTGGTATGAGAGGTTGACCAATTTCCTGCTGACCAGGAACTATGTCAGAGGCAAAGCTGACACAACCTTATTCATTAAGAAGAAGGGTAAAAACACCATGCTTGCACAAATTTACGTAGATTATATAATATTTGGTGCTACTGACGAATCTATGTGCAAAGAATTTAGCAAACAGATGCAAACTGAGTTCGAGATGTCTATGATGGGCGAACTCAACTTCTTCCTTGGACTTCAATCAAGCAAGGGAAGAACAGCATCTTCATTAGTCAGTCTAAGTACGCCAAAGAAATGTTAAAGAAGTTTGATATGGAAGAATGCAAGCCCATATCAACCCCAATGGGTACTGATACTGTCCTTTGTGCTGACGAGAAAGGTAAGTCTGTAGACAGCAAGTTATATCGAGCTGTGAAAAGAATTTTTAGATATTTGCAGAGCTCGGTTAATGCAGGTTTGCGGTATCCAAACTCGAACGACTTCACACTCATTGGATACACTGATGCTGACTATGGACGGGACAAGCTAGAGCGTAAGAGCACTTTTGGAGGATGTCACTTCCTTGGAAGCTGTCTAGTGTCTTGGTTCAGCAAGAAGCAGTCATCAGTTGCCCTGTCTACAACTGAAGCTGAGTACATTGCTGTTGGAAGCTGTGTGGCCCAAGTCCTATGGATTAAGCAACAGATTGAGGATTACGGTGTCAAAACAGAAACATTTAAAGTCAAATGCGATAACAAAAGCGCTATTGACCTATCGAAAAATCCAATCCAACACAGCAGGATGAAGCATGTCAGCATAAGGCATCACTTCATTAGAGATCATGTACTCAAAGGTGAGATCAAGCTGACCTACGTACCAACAGATGAACAGCTTGCGGATATCTTCACTAAGCCTCTGGCTCGTGAGCAATTCGGCATATTAAGGGAAGCTATCGGTATGTGTAATCCTGTTTAATAAATTCTTGATCAATATTGAGTGATTATACTATATGCCGAGTAGTTATTGCATGCTAAGTAACTTACTCAAACTGAGCTAAACTGAATAACATAGAATCACCCTATGCTGACTAGACATACATGCTGAGTGATCACTATAGGCTGAGTTACTTCTATGTGAAAATCTCCTCTACGTAAAACTGAGCACTCAGTATCTCAAACGTTTAGAATTCCAAATACTGAGTAAAATCGATTTCACATTAAATGCTAGGACACACACCATAAATAGCCACCTAGGATGACGTAAGAGCAATAATTAGAAAACAACTGCGCCGAACATGTCATAAATGCCAGATTATTGTCGTTTGATCATCTCGAGGTAAAACGGCCACTCCAACGTTCCGAATCAACTCGACCCTCTATAAATAGTGGATGAATTCCCACTCACATCTCTTTACACTTTGAAATATCTGGCAAATTGATTTCTATCTAAAATCCCTAATCTTCAAATACTCTCAAAAGAATCCCTACAAATCATGTCGGATTCACAAAACATCTCCGGAGCTGATTACGACGGCAATCACTCCGATGAAAACCCTCCATCTCCTGCTTAGCAGGAATACGTCGAGACTCCCACTAAGTCTCAAGGACAAGGTCAGCATGACCAAACTCCGAGCAAGAGCCCCCAAGCTGACCTCGCAACCTCTTCGAAAAAGAAGAAGGAAAAAGAACCAGAAAAAACCTATTCCCCAGTTTTCGGCAGCGTTAGGGGATGGAAAATTGATCGCTCCCGCTGGTTCTCGAAAGGGTTTACCGAAGGTGAAAAGCCCTTCTGCGAATGGATCTCGAAGAATGGCTGGACTGGGTTGTTCTCTATCCGTGAAGCCACCTATCCTGAGTTAGTAAGGGAATTCTATGCCAACTTGCAAGCTGCTGACGATGACAGTGACTACATGGTCACTAAGGTCAAGGGGAAGAGGATCTTTGTTAACCCTCCTTATCTCGCTAAACTGCTAAATCTAAAGAACGAAGGAACCGAACTCAGAACCACAAACGATTCCGGCAAAATCGACTACCCTGTTGAATTTTGTAAACCAAAGGAGCACAAGGGAGAAATAGCTAGTACGTGTATGGGTCAAAATCAAAAGATGGCTCACTACATTCTGACCAACTTCATCTATCCCAAGATCAATGCTCAATCCTCTGCATCTAACTTCGAGCAGTGCTTCATTTGGCACATGCTGACCTACCAGCCACTCAACATGCCTGTATTCCTTATCAGCGGATTTAAGCGGAGCACAGGAACACTTAGGCTAGGGTCCCTTATTACAAAGATCCTTCAAGATCATCGAGTGAGCTTAGCAGAAGAAATTCAAGTTTGGGGTACGGAGATTACTGCAGGTATTCTATTCGGCTTGGCCTATGACCAACCAATTGTACCAAGGAAAGGAAAAGGAATGGTGGTTGAAGAAGCACAAGCTATGCCGACCAAAAAGGGAAAGAAGGTTGTGGAGCAACCTCGTACTGACCGCACCAGGCAAGATAAAAAGAGAAAAGCTGATCAGTCAGTAAAGGATTTCAACACAGTTCCTAAGAAGCTGAGAATAATCTCTGGTGCTAAGAAAATGGATGCTGAGCAAGGACAGCAGGTACCTAAGTCGGCAGAGAAAAGGCCACTTGAGCCTGAAGAAGTCGAAACTGAGGAAACTCCTGAGACACCTCTAAGGAAGAAGAGAAGAACTTCTGGTCTGAGTCCAACTGATGCTGCCCCTCTTGGTTTTATCGTCTCTAACGATTCCCACTTTATGAGAAGCCAAGAGATTGACCTTGAGAAAACCCCTTCTGACCAGGAGAATGAATTGGGAGATTTTGGAGGACAGTTTGATGCTGAGCGAACAACCCATGTTGATAATGAGCAAGATAAAAATGCTACTGGGGAAACTAAGTTAGTTGATGCTGAGCCAACTGAACTACAAGCTGACCAAACGGCAAGATTTCAAACTGTGAGAAGCTTTAATGCTGACCTAGAGCTAAATTCTTCATCTGAGTCTCTTGACTCAATCGCTGCTGACCCCTCACCTCAAAGCAAAACGGTCAGTTCTGAAAAGCGTTTTAAACGCAAAGCTTACAAGTCCAAATCCCTAGACCTATTGGCTGATTCTCCACTTAGAGAACCAATTACTGACCTAATCGGACTTCAATATGAATTCTTCTCCTCCTTCATCAAGCCAACTCCAGATCAATTCACACAAAAGCAAGCCTCTGTTACTCATACTGAGGAATAAGCCAAGAGCCCTGAAAATCCAATCCCTGCCGAGAAAGAGCTTGAAGTTCAAGCTGCTCAAGAAAGTGAGCAAGCAAAGGAAAATCCTGTCCATGTAAGTTCTGAAGTAACTCCTCCTGCACCAACTCAACTTCAGAATGATACTGTGCAGGTCAACATCTCTGCCGATCCACCTCTTCCTAACCCAACATCATAGAATGTTGAACAGTCAGTTCCTGCTGCTGATCTGAACAAAAGTCCAGCTAGTGATCATGCTGGCCCATCTGGTACTGGAAAACAATCTACTCAAATATCGGCTGCTGAGCAAACTCCTGAGGCAAATTATGCCTACCTAAATGCTAGACGTCGAATCATTGACTCAGCTCAAACCATTCTCTAGGATTTGACTTCCTCTCATGCTGATGCTGCTGGGTTCGTTAATGTTGAGTCAACACAACTTTCTTCAGTCACTCAGCTCCTGAATGAAATCAAGGGTCTCAAAGATCTTGTGAGTGTCATGACAACTGTTCAATCTCAACAACCCAAGCAAGACTCCATAGTGAAGCTAGCTGAACTGTAGTTAATGATGGTGAATCACATGGATTCCCTCTAAGGCCAAATAAATGCTCTGTCTGCAGTCAACATGGGATATGCTACTTCTGCTGAGGTTGATCACCACTTCACCAAGCTACACTCTAAGCTAACCGATACTCGTGCGCTCATTTCCTCCTCTTCCCAGTGTTCGATCGAGCAAATTAGCGAAGCTATCCGTTTACTCAACTTGAGTAAGGAAGAGATGGATACTGACTTGGTGAAAACGAATGAAATCCTGCAATACTCCCAAGCCACCTTCAAACATGTGCGCCACATGAATGCTCAACGTCAGTTCTACGATTCAGCCCTGCTCAAAATGTATCATCAAGCTTATGCTAGGCTGACTGACACGCTGATCCATCCGAGTCCCTGGATCCGTTATAGACGATGGCGTACCTATTTTCGACGGTCTCCAGGAGAGCACAAAACAGCTTAAGGCGTACTCCGTGAGATTGACTCGTGCTGCTCTCAACGACACTTTCATTCCTCCTCCGCCCGATGCTGGCAAAGCGGGGGAGAAAGAACAAGCTGATGGAACTCAGCACAAATTAGGGGAAGCAGGAGAAGCATCTGGTAGTCAGTAGCGAAATGCCAAAGGAAAAGGCAAAGTTAATCCTGCCCACCAAGCCCAAGTCAACAGAAAGAAATAGACTAGTCATTAGAACTTGACTTGTAGTATTTGGTTTTGGCGTTTTCTATCTTTGTATGCTGACTAACCAAATTATCTATTTTAAAAGCATCTTTTATTTCAAACTGACTTATCTACTTGTGATGCTTAATTGTTGTGCTATATGTTGAACTGTCTTAAATAAACAAACAATCGAAATTAAAAAGGAACATGCATGTGAAAAACTCTCAACGCACTTTTACTCTGATACATGAATACATTTTGCTCTAACTCATAGTTATAATCTCTCTGATACCTAAAACTGACCGTGTATCAAACTGAGTAAACACATGTTCCAACATATTGACCTCTTCTGAAAGCTGACCTAGGCTCACCTAAATTAGATCTTAGAAGGTCTAGAATTGAACCTAGTCAGTACAAGCATGCTTTGATTTTTCTCAATTAAATCTTGGAAGGTTTAGAGTTAAATTAAGTCAAATAAATGCAACCCTTACGGGGGAGTAATTTCAGAAGAACGAAAGACAATTCAATCATGGGAAATTTCAAAACTGAGTTCCATAACTAAATATTTTGCCAACATCAAAATGTGGGAGTTTGTTGAAACACCTTTCCAACATGATTTTGATTTAACAAAATTATTTAACTTAATCCATGATTAAGACAATTAAATTTAAGTGCTTCGATTTAATTGTACTAATACGTTTGTTCAATGTTGAGTATAAAAATATTTATAAGAACAGGAATCAAATTAAGACAGAACATAGTCAGCATGATAACATAGCAAGAGCTGAGTAAAGAATAACTCAGTACGAAAGAAGGAAAGTCTTCTTCAGAATCAAAGCTTACAGAACGAAGCTGACCGTAGTAGCTGAGTGGAAAGCAACTCAGCATAAAAGAAGGAAAGTCTTCTTCAGGACCAAAGCTTACAGAACGAAGCTGACCGTAGAAGCTGAGTGGAAAGCAACTCAGCATAAAAGAAGAAAAGTCTTCTTCAGAACTATATCTTGCAGAACGAAGCTGACCGTGGAAGCTGAGTGAAAGGCATCTCAGTATCGGAATTGGCAACAATCAAAGACAATGGCTATCAAAGTCATACTGAATGATTTTAAGGACAACACCAATGATCTATTTGCTAAAAGACAAGATCCGACAACTGTCTGCACCAATAATGGAAACCTTGGAATTACGCAAAGAGTTAATTTCGAGATGCATGGGTCAACTTTCCGCTGGCTAAAAGACGAAACCTGTACAAGAAGATAAACCTGCGAGAAGAAGACAAGCCTGGCGCCTGCGGAATTCAGACGACGGAATTGCCTGCAAGTCTGAAGCTGACCAGAACATGTCGTAAGAAAAAGACGTTTGAATCCAATGGATAATTCCGGATTCAAATCATTTCTGCCTCAGACCTCAACTATAAAAGGACAAGTACACTTCTTGGATCCTTTGCCGAAATACAAGAGAAAAAGCATACATACAAAAGCACATCAAAATAAGAAAAAGATCTTATCTAAAGTGTTCTTTGTTTGAAAAAGAACAAGTCTGTATCAATTGTAGAATTGAGAGAGTTGTGCTGAGTACTCGGTTTTAAGTACTCAGTGGTAGAGAAATCTAGGTGTTCGGTTATAGCACTTAGTAGGAGTTGAGTAGACGAATAGAGGACGATACTCTTGCATATTCAACTGCCTTATAAACGGTTTGTGCTCTACCTTTAAAGAGCTCAGTATTGGATTTAAAAAGCCCGGAGGGATTCTAGGGACTGGACGTAGGCGGAGAGGCCAAACCAGGATAAGTCGTGCTGAGTAATTTCTAACTCTCTCTCAATATATATTTGTATATGTTGCTTGCTATATTTTACTCAATATATAAATTGCTTAAGCTGGCACTGAGTAAATCAGAGTGCTGAGTTGGAAGCTGACCACAAAAGTGTCATTTCCCAACTCACAAGTAAAACAGCTCTAGTCAGTATTTGACTAAAGCCGTCTTACGCCTCACTCAGCCGTGCTGACCAAAACTGAGTTGTAAAACTCAAAGAATTACATTAAGTCAGTATAATTAAAACGAAAAAGTTATATTAGTTCCTAACCCCCCATTTGGAACTAATCACACGGGACCAACAGTGATAATTGACCATGGAAGTTGCCCAAAATTAAATTATTGAGATTTGTCCACAAAAAGTAATAGAATTCAGGCCCAAGCCGAGCCGAGCCCAGCCCAGCCCAGCCCAAAATTATCACTTTGTGACAAGAATGATAACTAAATGGAAATTTATGAAGTCTATCAACCAGATAGATTTCTAACCATAATATATAAGTATGAAAATTGGATTTAATATTTTGAAGAAGTACAAATTTAGTCCTATTATATGATATGGTACAAATTTAATCCTACCGTTTCTAAACAATATCAATTTTTGTCATGGAACCGATTGAGCTAAAAGCTCGAACTGATAGTTAAAGCCCAATCATAGATCTTATATTAATCTCCGAAAATTTTAACTATATGTAAATAAAAATTTAAAAAAACTAGTTTGACGGTTATTCGTTGCTCATCATAACCCTTGTCAGTTGCATTTCCAGTGTTAACATTTTCACAGTGAATTCTTGACACAATGAATACAATGGATCCGTAACTAATAGTTGACATTTTCATAGTGAATTCTTGACGTAATGAATACAACGGATCTGTAACTAATAGTTGACTCGACGCACGGATATTAGTGTTTTGTGATCTATATATTCTATATAAGTGTATGTGATATAAATGTAATAACAATGATAATCATGGCAAACCGGCCGTTTAGGGCGGATTGTCTCGTGTTGCAGTGTGTGTGTGCAGGATTTATATCTCATGCTTAATCCAATAAAAGTTCCATTTACTATTTTTGAGAAAGGTCATAATCTAAGACATGACTTGAAGATAAATAAAGCATGATTCTAAGAGCATATCATGAAACAGAAAATACAAACAAAAATCATTAACTGACTGCTTTATAAGTAGGAAGAACATACATTTTCAGCTAAAGGTTGCTAGGGGTTGGCGACTTTTGGGTCAGTTTCAACAACTGACTGCTTTATTTGGAATGCAAACTCTCTCTTGGTTTAAGCATGTTACCAAATTATTCACCTCATCAGTCTGAGTCTGAGTCGTCTTCATACAATCTTCCTCAACGCCCTCAGATTCTTGACCGTGATCGGCAACTTCTTCAGTAAACTTCTCAACTTCAACTATTTCTTCATCTTCAATCTCTGAGATATTCCTTCAACTATCTCACTTCAATCTCTGAGACTGAAGCGAGATAGTTGAAGGAATCTGAAAGATTAAAGATGAAGAAATAGTTGATGCTGAGGAGTTTATTAAAGAAGTTACAGATGACGGTCAAGAATCTGAGGGCATTGAGGAAGAATGCATGAAGACGAATCAGACTCAGATTGATCTGGCGACTAATTTGATAACATGCTTAAACCAAGAGAGAGTTGGCATTCCAAATAAAGTAGTCATATGAGGGTTTCTACTACTTTCTCCTTCAAACATTTTGCATCTATGAAGACACCTTTCATGTCCAGAAGATTTTTCATATGAATCTGATGACCCATAAGATATATTATCTTGGTGCTTCAAAAGGGATTCACATTCTATAGTTTTCCAACTGTATTTTGTCCCAATCATTGTAATTTTCATCAAAATCAACTTTCCCTGTATCTTTCAATTTCCATAAACGAATTTTCCCTGTAGCTTCTCCACCCTTTATGAGCCTGATCATCAGTATCATAATCAATTTCCCGGTATCTTTCAAGTAATTTGGGTTCACAAATCTCATTTCTTGCTGTATAACCATACCGATCTCTTCTTCCACCAACACAAGGAACATGTGTTTCATACTTTTCATTCAAGGATTCTTTCTCCCATATTTATGTGGCATATCATATTCCTCGTTTCTATCAAATTTTCTCCATTGAATATTAGTATCATTGAGATTGTTGTACTTTGAATCGCAATCTACTCAACCCAATTACTTCTAACCAAATACGTTTTTCCTCACTATGGACTTTGGCCTCCTCTCTTCAGAAACAACTGTGAAGTCTCCTATTCTGGTGCTTCCTCTCATGATTATCAGGACTAAGATTCATTTTAGTAGACTCTGAGACTGCTGCCATGGGATATCTATTCACATAAAATCAATATTTCATCAACACAAATTGTGGAAAACTAAATGAAAATATACTTATATAAAGTGTAAATTGATTTACCTTGCGTTTTCTTTTCTTCCAATCCTGTGGCTCCCTAATTCTGATTTTTATTAAGATTAAGGAATTGATTTCTTATTGAAATTTACTTCCTCTTATATATAAGAGATCTAAAGACAATAGATTAGGAAAGATTTTTTTACTTAGGAAAAAGCTACTATTTAGGAGACATAAATATATTACATTAGGAAAGAGTAAGGTTACTATTTAGTAAAATGAGTAAGATCATTTTTCCTTTTTCTGTTCTAATTGTGAATTTTGTTAAGATTAAGGAATTAATTACTTATTGAAATTTACTTCCTTTTATATAGGAGCCATAGAGACAACCATTAGGAAAGAATTCTACTTAGGAAAAAGTTACTATTTAGGAGAAACACAGACGTTACATTAGAAAAGAAAGAATAAAAGCTACTATTTAGTTTTTCCTATAATAAAATACTGCTATAACTATTAACTTGATCTCTTCCCATAAAAGAAAATGGAGAAGTTGGGATAAAAAATTGTGGTGAAGCTCTTAGCCTAGTGGTTGAGAGCTTACCAATGACTAGGGAGGTCATGGGTTCGAATCACATCCGGGTTTGGTGAGGATTTTTCTTTTTTCTTTAATATAAGCGCATTGTGCGCAAATTTTTTAAAAAAAAATTGAGATAAAAATCATCATTCGTTTATATTGATTAAAGAAATAAATTTTAAATCTATTTTTATTTCTTCAAATTACATTAAAAGCAAAAGATTTTTCTTAAAAAAACACTTTATGATTAACATTACTACAATCGTCACATAGAAAGATAGTGTGTACATGTGGCGAATACAGGATTGGACAATTGGAAGGCTGATTTTACACGTGCGTGTGTAAAAAAAAATGCTAAGCGAACTTATTAAAAAAAATGTTCGTATATGTACGTGTTATAATCTGAGTGGTCAAGAACCAATTTTTAAGTACTAATATAAAAATTCTCAAAATTAACCTACAATGTGTTTAAGATTCTCAATATGTAAAACAAAAATTGTGTCTAATAGAAAAAATTGGATTTAGAGAGTGCTATGCCAAAAAGATTTTGAAATTTGAATTTAAGAATGGCCTAACAGGCCAAAAAAATTAGAAATTTGAATTTAAAAATGGTTTAATAGGCCAAAAAAATTAGAATTTTGGATTTAGAAGAAAATAGAATTTTAGATTTAGAGGGGACGTAACAGGCCAAAAAAAATTAGAATTTTAGATATAGAGAGACCTAATAGGCAAAACGAAAAAAAAAAAATTAGAATTTTAGATTTGAAGAGGGCTTAACAAGACCTAGGCCAATTTTAGAGGTGCTAATTCAAAATCCTGATTTACTTGACATATTAACGTGGCATCTTAACGTCACGTTAGCTCTACTTGACATATTATAAAAATGTAACTACACATTTTAATTGACAATCGATATTGTGATGAACATTTTAATTTATAATCTTTTTTACTTGACTAATGTGTAGTTAAATATTTTTTATTACGCTACATGGCACTGAGACATGTGATTAGATGTCATATACTTCAATGGAAAAATGATCAGAAAATGTTTAAAGTGACTTTATTAGAATAAATTAAACTTTTGTGATTTTAAAAACATTGTCCAAACTTATATGACCACGGATGCTAATTACCCCACCTTTGAGACATCGTCTTCCTCCATTATTTTTTCTTGTAAAAAGAAATTCCTCAGTTCGCTAACGATGAAAAATCCAGTCCTCGTTTTGCAACGAGAAAAACTAGTTGGACGGATTTTACTTTTTATATCAAAAAAGACATATAAAACATAAGATATAGGGTTAATACATTAGGACTCCTCGTTAACTTACAAAAAAAAAATGATTGCCCCCCTGAATTCACAAAGTGTTCTATTAGCCAAATAAAATTGTTTAAAATGACATGATTAACCGCTAAGTCCACGTGACAAAATAATAAAGAATTTAGAAAAGGGAAAATGTATATCACTTTTTAAAGCAAGTTCAAGGGGATAACTGGTCGCCCTAAGTTAATTTAGGGAACCAATATATCACTTTAAATAAATTTAAATACTAATAGATCAATCAGATTGAAGGGTGTCTTGATACCTTAAGCCAAAAGATATATATAATCAAGGTATTATGAAATATTTATATTATAAAGGCATAACACTTTTTTGCCCCCCAAATTAAAGCGCCGAAGTCAAACGCACAGATAGCCTATTAAAAACCTTCAAAGTTTTCAAGAACTTTGCTAATTCGAAAATAACAATTTCATTAATAATATTCTATCTCAATATAAGGAGAACAAACCTTTATTAGGCAAAAAAAAAAAGTCCTAAAGATAATAGAAATCCTAACTAGAAAAAGAAACATAAATCCTAATTGACAACAAAATTCGAAAGATAAAAAAGACAACTTAAAACAACTCCTAGAAACACAAATTTGTGAAAAATAAGTGCTTTAGAGGCCGAATTTGGCTAAAAAGCAGAAACATCAAGTTTTGCTCCCGAACCCTTTTCAATGTAAAGTATGGTTCCGAATCACACAAAAACAATATTATGGTCTTTCTCGATATCGAAATCTTTCTGTAACTTGAATGCTGCAATGTGTTGCTCTTCTAGTCTGAGTTCCACTGAAGTTCCTTGAAACTTTCTGTCTTCGAGAGGACTACAGAATACATGAAAAATGCTATCCAATTAGACTTAACACAAACCAAATATAAAAGATATCTGAGTCGTGTCAAAACAAGTAGTCGTGTCATAATCATGTTCTATGACCTATATATTCTACATGAGTGTGTATGTGATATAAATGCCATAAACGGGTCGTTTCAAGCGGATTCTCTATGCAATCGTGTTGCAGTGTGCAACAGGTGCTACAACAACATGAAAAACGTGAATGTGCACTATTGATATCTCCTTTATCCAATAACACCAAGTTGTTTCACATAATAGCAGACCATCCTTACTCGGTACAAAAAAATAGGTAGTAATGATTATTAGTACCTCGCTTATAGATACAAAAAGGTCCGATCGTGTTCTGCGATCTATATATTCTACATGAGTGTATGTGATATAAATGTAATAACAATGATAATCATGGCAAACTGGTCGTTTCAGGCGGATTTATGTTTAGTCCAATAAGAGTTACATTTAAGCAGAAAAACACCAATTTTACTATTTCTGAGAAAGCTCATAATCTAAGAATATGAGTTCAAGAACAATAAAGCAGGATTCTAAGAACATGGACCATGAAACAAAAAAATACAAACAAAAATCATTAACGTCTAATTGGTAACTAACACAGGCACAATATTAGGAGACAGAATCAAAATACAAAAATAGAGATAATTAATGTGACTACAGAACTGAAATTTTAGTCCTTAATAAGTAGGAAGAACATACATTTTCAGCTAAAGGTTGCTAGGGGTTGGCGACTTTTGGGTCAGTTTCAACAACTGACTGCTTTATTTGGAATGCAAACTCTCTCTTGGTTTAAGCATGTTACCAAATTATTCACCTCATCAGTCTGAGTCTGAGTCGTCTTCATACAATCTTCCTCAACGCCCTCAGATTCTTGACCGTCATCGGCAACTTCTTCAGTAAACTTCTCAACTTCAACTATTTCTTCATCTTCAATCTCTGAGATATTCCTTCAACTATCCCACTTCAATCTCTGAGACTGAAGTGAGATAGTTGAAGGAATCTGACAGATTAAAGATAAAGAAATAGTTGATGCTGAGGAGTTTATTGAAGAAGTTACGGATGACGGTTAAGAATTTGAGGGTGTTGAGGAAGAATATATGAAGACGACTAAGACTCAGATTGATGAGGCGACTAATGTGATAACATGCTTCAACCAAGAGAATAATTAACAAAAACAAAAACAATAGACTAAGAACTATAGATTGTTGATTTTATATTCATGGGCTCAACAAAAACAAGAAGTTCTAAATTTTATGGCAACCTTCAGAATAATTAACCATAGACTAAGAACTATAGATACTAGTTAGACAATGCAAATTACTATTTTTCTTATGTTGTAGGGATATGGAAACTGACAAGAAAACAGACACGGAAAATCTATTTCTAAAAAAGGACTTTTGTAAAATAGCCTTGAAACAACAATGGACACGGATATGAAACACATAAACACTATTAAAGGGAGTGTCCGTGCAACATAGATGCTAATCAACTAGAAACATTCTGAAGTAAACTGTACAGAGCTTGTAATCGTAAAATGCTGCTTCCACAAATTGAGCATTCATTAGGAGATGTATCAGAACAGTATAAGGATCACAAAATAGCCCTAAAACCACGACGGACACAGACACGGACACGGATTCTCTTCTTCATATTTTGGTAACAGAATAATTCAGCATACTAGCTAGACAAGTTTAGCTTTCCTTCTCCATAAATCCAGGATGTCCGATCGTGCTCACCTCTACTAGTAAAGGAAGCATCAGTTTCTCCTTCTAACATTCTGTATCTATGCCCCTCTAACTGAACAAACCTTTCATCTCTAGAATTTTTTTCATATGAACCTGATAAATGATAAGATATATTATTATCAGTATCATAATCATTGTAATTTTCAACAAAATCTCTTTCCCTTTCCCTGTATCTTTCACTTTCTAATTCTTTCCCATATCTATCGGCTAATCTCCCGTCCCAATTCTCATCTTCAATTTCCATACAGGAATTTTCCAGATTCATTGCGGGTCTGCAATCATATCTATGAGCGCTTGCCGGCGCTTTTCTGAACTTGTTCGTCAATTGGACATACCTTGGCTAAATGCAGGAGAAATCTCAAAGAACAACCTAGGCCACCGACCCAGAGGACTTTCCATTCTGGAAAGGGGCGGGGGGAGAACCGAATTAACCCTGAGCAGGGTAAAGTACAGAGGGATCCTCGAATTGCTGTTCAGGATCCGGTGGAAGTTGAGGAGGGCGAAATTATTTTAAAACAGTTTCAAAACAATTTTCAGAATATCCGAAATCAGTTTTATCTTTTAGATTCAATAAAACCAAAACGTTTTAATTATCTAACTATAAAACCTTTAGATTTTGTTTAAACGATTATCAACCGAAATAATCAGAAACTATGCATAATCAGTTTTAATTAACAAGTAATAAAAACTTGTTTATCTTTAGATTAATTAATCTAACCGATTAATTAATTAACCTAACAATAAATTTAATTCAATCTGATTGAAAAACTCTTTTATTTACATATATGAAATAACAGATTAATATAGGCTTTGATACCAATGTAGGAAAATAGACAAGCCTAGGCGTAGCGGAATAATAAAATTTTATCTATTTTATCTATTTCCCTTTTCCAAGATCTGTTAATTGTTATTTCATATAAAGAGGGATAGAAAGTAATACCTTTAGTGAAGAACTATCTACCGTTGCAAATGAAGTGCCCACAACTTCTTATTATCAACTCATGAGCAACGAACGTTTTTATTCAACACAGAAAAACAAAACTAATTAGTAATCAACCTTTAAGTATAGCAATCGCAATGATTGCCTCTAATAGAAATCGATACGAGATCAAAGAGGGAGTAAGAAAAAAAGTAAATTAGCCGAGACGACGACGGAAGGATTCCTTCTCTTCTTTTCTGTGTAGGTCGAAATTCCTAGGGTTAGGGAGTCTATTTATAAACTTCTCTAAACCCTAATCCCAGTTGTGTTAGGTAATTAAATAATTGGAATCTTATTCGAAATAGAATTCCTAATTAGATAATTAAATAAACACTTTACTATTATCTAAATAATAACTAATTATATCTAGATAATTATTATTAATCAAATTAATAATTCATTAATGTTAGGGATAATTAATTAGAGTTTCAATCACATAAAAACTTCTAATTAATATTATCAGATAATCTTTTAATTTAATTCATAACCATAATCAAATTATAATTATTAATCAAATTAATTTATCCCCTAATTAATATATAAATTTCGGCCCCCTATATTGTGTCTCACTAATTACATTTTCGTCCTCCGATTCCAAGTCTCATATGTTGGTCCCGTGTGATTAGTTCCAAGGGGGGGGGGTTAGGAACTAATATAACTTTTTCGTTTAATGATGTTGACTTAATCAATTCTTTAAGTGTTTTAACTTAGTT
This sequence comes from Euphorbia lathyris, assembly GCF_963576675.1. Lineage (NCBI taxonomy): Eukaryota > Viridiplantae > Streptophyta > Magnoliopsida > Malpighiales > Euphorbiaceae > Euphorbia > Euphorbia lathyris. Next base: position 73,464,412 of record NC_088919.1, on the reverse strand, counting down.
TAAGTCAGCACGGCCGAGAGATGTAATACAGCTTTAGTCAGATGCTGGCTAGAACTGTTTTACTTGTGAGTTGGGAAGTAACACTTGAGGTCAGCTTCCAACTCAGCACCAAGATTACTTAGTGTCAGCTTTTACAATTAATATCCTGAGCAATTTAATCAAGCAACACTTATATAGATATATTGAGAGAGAGTTAGAAATTACTCAGCACGACTTTATCCTGGTTCGGCCTCTCTACCTACGTCCAGTCCCCAGAGTTCCTCCGGGCTTTTTCAATCCAATACTGAGCTCTTTAAAGGTAGAGCACAAACCATTTACAAGGCAGTTGTATATGAAAAATTACCTTCCTCTATTCGTCTACTCAACTCCTACTGAGCGCTATAACCAAACACTCAGATTTCTCTACCGCTGAGTACTTAAAACCGAGTACTCAGCACAACTCTCTCAATTTTACAATTGATACAAACTTGTTCTTTCTAGATGAAGAACACTTTAGATGATTACAAAATCGATTTAGCTTTTACACAGAAATGGAAATTTGGTGTAAGATCTTTTTCTTGTTTGAATGTGCTTTGTATGTATACTCTTTTTCTCTTTTTGTATTTTTGCAATCGGCAAAGGATCCAAGGATGAACTTGTCCTTTTATAGTTGAAGTCTGAAGACATAATCATTTGAATCCGGATCTATCCATTGAATTCAAACGGCTCTTTCCGGAGACATTGTTCTGGTCAGCTTCAGATTTGCAGGCCAATCCTGTCGTCTGAATTTAGCAGGCGTCAGGCTTGTCTTCTTCTCGTAGGTTCATCTTCTAGCGTCAATTTCATCTTTTAGCTAAAGGACAGTTGACCCATGCGTCTCGAAACTATCTCCTTGTATGATTCCAAAGCTTCTGAATTGGCGCAGATCACTGTCGGATCTTGTCTTTTAGCAAACGAATCATTGGTGCTGTTCTGAAGAGCACTCAGCTTTACTTTGATGGCCGTTGTCTTTGATCGTTGCTATTTACAATACTGAGTTGCTTTTTACTCAGCTTCCATGGTTAGCTTCGTTGTGCAAGATATTGTTCCAAAGAAGACTTTTCTGAGTTAAGTTCTCCTCAGCTTCTATGGTCAGCTTTATCTGCAAGTTTCAGTTCTGAAGAAGACTTTCCTTCTTTCATACTGAGTTATACTTTACTCAGCTCGTGCTATGTTATCATGCTGACTACGTTCTGTCTTACTTTGATTCCTGTTCTTATATGTATATATTTTTATTCTCAACGTTGAACAAACGCATTAGTATAATTAAATCAAAGCACATAAATTTAATTATCTTAATCATGGATTAACGTAAATAAATTTGTCAAATCAAAATCATGTGGAAAGGTGTTTCAACAAGCTCCCCCATTTTGATGTTGGCAAAATATTTAATTAGTGGAGCTCATCATTGAGATTCCCCATGATTGAGTTATCTTTCATTCTTCTGAAGTTACTCCCCCGTAAGGGTTGCATCCATTGACTTAACTTAACTCTAAACCTTCTAAGATTTAATCGAGTAAAAGGTAAGATATGCATGTACTGACTTAGTTCAATTCTAGACCTTCCAAGATCTAATTTATGAACCTAGGTCAGCTTTTAGAAGAGTTCAAAATTTGGAACATATTTTTACTCAGTTCGATACATGGTTTAGTTTTAGGTATCAGAGTTATGAAGGATTATATCAGAGCTTATTGAATCATGTATCAGAGCAATTTAAAGGATGTATCAAAGCTAGTATGTACTGAGTATATTTTACTTGTATGTCCCTTCTTAGTTTTGTTTGTTTGTTCACTTAAGACAGATCAGCATATAGCACAACAAATAAGCATTGCATATAGATAAGTCAGTTGAATGAAAAGATGCTTAAAATAGATAGATTGTCATCATACAAAATACGAAAGAACATGCCAGATAAACTACAAGTCAAGTACTAAAACTAGATAGTCTATTTCTTCCTGTTGACTTGAGCTAGGTTAGCAGGATTAACTTTGCCTTTTCCTTTGGCGGTTCTTTGTTGCTGACTGCCGGATGCTTCCCCCATTTGCTGAGTTCCATCAGCTTATTCTTTCTCCCCCGTTTTGCCATCATCGGGTTGAGGAGGAGAGAAGGTGTCATTAAAAACATCACGAGTCAGTTTTGCTGAGTATGCTTGGAGTTGACTCGTACTCAGCTAAAGACCATCAAACACTGCCACGCCATCGTCTAGAGTGGAGGCAGGGATTCGAATAGAGGCACTAAGCATACTTAGAAGATACTCTTGTGATTTCCCAATCCATGTGATGGTATCAGTCATCTTGGCATAAGCTTGATGATACATTTTGAGCAGAGCCGAATCGTAGAACTGACGTTGGGCATTTGTATAGCGGACATGTTTCAATGTGGGTTGGGAGTATTGCAGAATTTCATTAGTCTTCACCAGGTCAGTGTCCATTTCTTCTTTACTCAAGTTGAGTAGGCGAACAGCTTCACTAATTTGCTCAATGGAACACTGGGAGGAGGAGGAGATTAATTCACGATCTCTGGTCAGCTCAGAGTGTAGCTGGGTGAAATGTTGATTAACCTCAGCAGAGGTTGCATAAGTTGAGTTCACAGCTGAAAGGTTGTTGATTTGTCCTTGTAGGGAATTCATGTGATTCACCATCATCAGCTGGAGTTCAGCCAGCTTCATTATTGAGTCTTGCTTGGGTTGGTGAGATTGAAGGGTTGTCATGACACTCAACAAGTCTTTGAGACCTTTGATTTCTACCAGAAGCTGAGTGATAGAGGAGATCTGTGTTGGTTCAATATGAGTAGACCCAGCAGCATCAGCATGAGCTTGGTTAAGATCCTGGAGTAGGGATTGAGCTGAGTCAATGATTCTGCGCCCAGACTCAGTTGCATTTAGGTAAGCATAAGTTGCATCAGGAGTTTGCTCAGTGGTCGAAATTTAAGTAGCACCAGATGGTGGAGGAGTATGGTGCTTTCCTGAACCAGATGGGCCAGCTTGGTCAGCAGCTGGACTTTTGCTTAGGTCAGCATCAGGAACTGACTGTTCATTATTCTGCGAAACAGGATTAGGAAGAGGTGGATCGGCAGAGATATTGTCCTGCTCAACATTGGTCTGAAGTTGAGTTGGTGCAGGAGGAGGCACTTTAGAGCCTACTTGGGTAGAATTTTCCTTTGCTCGCTCATTGTCTTGAGCAGCTTGGACTTCGAGCTCTTGCTCGGCAGGAATTGGATCTTCAGGAATCTTGGCTTGTTCCTCAGCTTGAGAAATAATGGCTTGCTTTTCCTTGATTTAGTCCAAAGTTTGTTTAATGGCAGTGTTGAAGAACTGGAACTGGAGTGTGGTAAGGTTAGAAATTGGTTCCCTTAGCGGAGAATCGTCCAGAAGATCAATGACTGGAGATTTTTTATCCTTTCGTTTGAGGCGTTTGCCTGTGCTGACTTTTGGAGGAGAAGGATCAGCAGGAATGGAGTCAAGTGACTCAGAAGAGGAGTTCAGTCCAAGGTCAGTATTGAGACCTTCCATAACCTTGTCCTGCACAAGCTGCTCAGCTTGAGTCTCAGTCTGCTCAGTATCAACTATTTGGTTTTCCTCAGTAGCAACATCCTTACTTATCTCAGCATCGTCTGTCCTTTCAACATCAAACTGACTTTCATCATTACCTAGTTCTTCTTCTTGGTCAGCAGGAGGTTTCTCAAGATCGATATCTTGACTTCTCACAAAGTGTGAGTCTTCAGAGACAACACAGTCAAGAGGAAGTGCATCAATTGTATTAAGACCAGAGGATTTCTTCTTCTTCTTTCTCAGGGGCTCCTCAGGAGTATCCTCACTTACTTCCTCATGCTCTGCTGGCCTTTTCATATTTTCTGCTGACTTAGGTTCCTTCTGACCTTGCTCAGTGTCAATTTTCTTCCCGCATGATACAAACCGGATTTTCTTTGGAGCTGAGTTAATATCTTTGGAAGAGGTTTGGTCAGCTTTCCTTTTTTTGTCTTCCTTAGCACAGTCAGTGCGAGCTTGGTTTATTTTCTTTCCCTTTCTGGTCAGTATGCCCTTTGTCCCTTCAACCACATTATCTCCTTCCTCTGTTACAGCCCCCTTTCCTTTCTTGGGTTTAATGGGTTGGTCATAGGCCAAACCGAACAATACAACTGCAGTAATTTCTGTACCCCACACATTTATTTCTTCAACTAAGTTCACCCTGTAGTCTTTAAGTATCTTGGTGATTAGTGAACCTAACCTGAGTGTGCCAATACTTCGTTGGAAAGCACCGATGAGGAACATATGCATATTGAGTGGCTGGTAGGTCAGCATGTGCCAGATGAAGCACTGCTCAAAATTAGACGCTGAGGATGTGGAATTGACCTTGGGAAATATGAAGTTCGTCAGAATGTAATGGGCCATCTTCTGATTTTGACCCATGGAGGTGCTAGCGATTTCTCCTACGTGACCAGCGGGTTTACAAAACTCCGAAGAGTATTTGATTTTACCGTGATCATTTGTGGTTCTGAGTTCAGTTCCTTCATTCTTCAGTTTGAGCAAAGTGGCAAGATAGGGAGGATTGACGAATATTTCTTTGCCCCTGACCTTTGTGACCAGGTAGTCAGTGTCATCATTAGTAGCCCGTAGGTTGGTGTAGAATTCCCTTACCAATTCAGGATAAGTGGCTTCATGGAGGGAAAATAGCACGGTCCAGCCATTCTTAGAGATCCATTCGCAAAAGGGTTTTTCAGCTTCTACAAAGCCCTTAGAGAACCAGCGGGAATGGTCGATCTTGTATCCCCTCACACTGTTGTAGACCGGAGAATAGTTTCTTTTCTGTGGTATCTTGCCCTTCTCCTTTTTCTATTTCTTAGATGGTGTTGCTTGGTCAGCTTGGGGTTTCTTACTCGGAGTAATGACCTTAGGTTGGTCATGCTAACCATGTTCTTGAGACTCAGTTGAGGTCTCCTCACGTTCCTGCTCAGTGTGCGACGAGGGATTTTCATCGGAGCAGTTGTCATCGTAACCGACACCGGAGATGTTCTGAGAGTCCGACATGATTTTCTCAGGGTTTTTCGAGAGGTTTTGAGATTTAGAGAGAGAGAGATGGAAATCAATTTGCCAAAGATTTCGAATGTAAAGAGCAGTTAGTGGGAAATCATCCACTATTTATAGGGGTGTCGAGTTGATCCGATACGTTGAAGTAGCCGTTTTACCTCGAGATGATCAAACGACAATATTCTGGCATTTATGACACAATCGGCGCATATGTTTTCTAATAATTGTGCTTACGTCATCCTAGGTGGCTATTAATACGCATGCTAGCATTTACTTTGCATAAGAGTTTTACTCAGTTTCGAGAAGCCTAATCGTTTGAGATTCTAGTAAGTCAGTTTTACATAGAAGGAATGTTCGCGTGCTTAGTAACTCAGCTTATGTTAATCACTCAGTATGTATGTCTACTCAGCATGGGGTGATATAGTTCATATTTAGCTTAGCATGCAATAGTTACTCATTTAGCACAACTCACTCAGCATGGTAATCACTCAACATTCAATTTGAGCACATAATTTTAGTGAAGAGGATTAGACATACCGATAGCTTCCCTTAGTATGTTGAATTGCTCACGAGCCAGAGGCTTTGTGAAGATATCCGCAAGCTGTTCATCTGTAGGAACGTAGGTCAGCTTGATCTCACCCTTGAGTACATGATCCCTAATGAAGTGATGCCTTATGCTGACATGCTTCATCCTGATGTGTTGGATTGGATTTTTGGATAAGTCAATGGAACTCTTGTTGTCACATTTGACTTCTATTGTTTCTGTTTTTACACCATAATCCTCAAGCTGTTGTTTTATCCATAGGACCTGGGCCACACAGCTTCCAGCAGCAATGTACTCAGCTTCAGTTGTAGACAAGGCAACTGATGACTGCTTCTTGCTAAACCAAGATACTAGACAGCTTCTAAGGAAGTGACACCCTCCAGAAGTACTCTTACGTTCTAGCTTATCCCGTCCATAGTCAGCATCAGTGTATCCAATGAGTGTGAAGTCATTTGAGGTTGGATACCACAATCCTGCATTAACTGAGCTCTGCAAATATCTAAAAATTCTTTTCACAGCTTTCTCATCCATGCACAGGACAATGTCAGTACCCATTGGGGTTGATATGGGCTTACAATCTTCCATATCGAATTTCTTTAACATTTCTTTGGCGTACTTAGACTAACTAATGAAGATGCCGTTCTTCCCTTGCTTAATTTGAAGTCCAAGGAAGAAGTTGAGTTCCCTATCATAGACATCTCGAACTCAGTTTGCATCTCATTTCTTTTGAACTGATCAAGCTCCTCTTGCATAGCATTGATCCAATGTTCGTCGTGCTCAGCTTCTGAGAAGTTCTTTGGTTCATGCACTGAGACAAATGCAACATTGTTGAGATATTTTCTAAACTGATCTCTCATCATCAGCTTATTTTCAGCAGCATCAAGAATTGACTTCTCCGAATGTCCTCTTGGAATTTTGATATCTTTGGGCAATGTTGAGTTGTCTGGAATAGGTGTTTCTACAATATCTGCAGGAGTAGATTGGTCAGTTAAGGTAATTTCGGTTTCGTGTTTACCTTTGGTTAGTCCTTGTACTGATGACTCAGTGGCTCCATTTTGGTCAGCGGAAGCTGAGCTTGGGTCATCTTTAGTGGACTGAGTTGTCTTTCCTGCAGGGTCAGTTTCGTCGAACTCAATATGTACAGACTCTTCTACAACCTGAGTTCGCTTATTGTACACCCTATATGCTTTACTGTTAGTTGAGTACCCGAGAAAGATCGCTTTGTCACCTTTAGCATTGAATTTAGCAAGGTTTTATTTTGTATTGAGTATAAAGCATTTACACCCAAAGGCACGAAAGTAGCCAATGTTGGGCTTTCATCCTTTCCAGAGTTCATAGGGGGTCTTCTTAAGGATAGGTCTAACTAAAGCCCTATTAAGTATATAGCATGCTGTGTGGACAGCTTCACCCCAAAAATACTTCGGAAGCCTATTTTCGCTCAGCATTGTCCTAGCAATTTCAACTATTCGTCTGTTCTTCCTTTCAACAACCCCATTTTGTTGAGGCGTTCTAGGTGCAGAAAAATTATGGTCAATGCCACTGACTGATAGGGGTCAAAAACCCCTATCTTTGGGTACGGTTTTAGAACGGTTTTTAACGTTATTTAGTTAATAAGCGAGCAATTCTCGCATTTAAATGCTTTTGTGTGAGTTAGTTAGAAATTGGAAATGTTTTATTTACTTTTCGTTGTTCAGGCTCGTTTTATGATCAATTTAGGCAAATACGGCCAAAATGGCATGCATATTATAATTCCGTTATCTTTTGAAGCTAATTGATCCGTCAAAAGTCGCACCAAACGAAGCGTTTGCTCAAAATAAGCGATTGGCGGGTCAATTTAGCCTTTGGACTAATGTTGTTTGGAGTTTATGTGCGTGTGCAGGTGAAAACATGATCAATTTCAGGCAAAAATCGTGTCTCGGGGACCCCCAGCAGTCGCTCGGCGAATTGAGCATCGGTGAGCAGCCCAGGCGCTGCTCGGCGAGCATCCCAAGCTGCCCAGGCGCTGCCCAGGCACTGCCCAGGCACTGCTCGGGCACTGCTCCTGCTCGCCGAGCAGGCTGTGCCTGCTCGGGCAAGCAGGGAGCCTGCTCGCCGAGCAGCTCGCCCTGCTCGGTGAGCAGACCTGCGGGAATTGGTCAAAAAGACCAATTCCGCCCCACGACTCCATGACCGGACCCACGACTTCCTACCTGCATAAGGACACGAAATAGGTCAAGAAAAGGGCCCGAGCCGCGTCTATAAATAGGATTTTTCCAATGTAAATTAGCATCTTTCATTATTTGTAAATTACTTTAGCTTTCCCCTTGAATTTCCTCTCCATCTCCTCCATCTTCTTCGACCTCCATTGAAGTTCCTTCAAAGCTGTTCTCGAGGAATATTCAAGGTCCGTCCTTAAGACCTAGGAAGCCGATTGCAGAGTAGACAGGTTCCTTAAAAGGGATTTTCGTATCTCCTTTTACTTTACTTTGTTTGTACTCTTTGATACAATCTATGAATCCTAGGCTAATTGTATCCTGTGACATTACTATTCATCTTTAATAATACTTTAGCTCTTATTTTGTTCTATGCTTATTGATTTGATCTTTGTCTTACGCTTTATTCAATTGGTTTAACTCATTCAAAAGCCCCAAAATCGAGTAGGCACATATTGTGAGCTGAATCTGACCTAGTCAGAGCCTATGAGATTGACGACCTCTTAGTTGATTAAGCCCAAATTGCTGAGCCTTAGACCTAGTTTCGGCCTTACAAGGGAATCACGCACTAGGAACTTCAGGAGGGTAAGTAGGGTTAATCGCCTTGAATACAAGTGACTTAGATTAGGTTTTTAATCAATAGACCTAATAACCTAACTTCATTATTATCGTTCATACCATGTTCCTTCGAGTAATTGCATTAGTGAAAGATCAATTAGGAGTAGTTTAACTTAATTAGGCATAGAATAACTTAGTTAGAACTAGTATAACTTAGCTAGGAGTAGCGTAATTCAACCTAGGAGTAGATTAAGTTAAACAAACAAACTCAAAACCCACAAAGCCTAGATAACACCTGAGACCAAGTAATTCGATACTTGTGGTAAATAAGTCCTGTGGATTCGATACCTGGACTTTCCAGATTTATTACTTGATAACGATGGGGTACACTTATCCCTTAGTGAGTCTTCTTCACCGAAGGCGCATCAAGTTTTTGGCGCCGTTGCCGGAGATTTAATTCTTCTGCAATATCGAACCAAAGGTCGATTTGTTAGTTTAGGCATTCCTTTGTGAATATCTTTGTGAATATCATCTATACTTGTTTATCTATACTTGTTTATAATCGTTTATACTTGTTTATATATAATCCTTTATACTTTTCTTTTTGTGAATATTTGTTTTTAATTTTTATTGTTATTTCTAGTGATTCTTCTTTTTTGAGAAAATGGCTAGAAACAATGGAAATAAGGAGTCTGTTGCGCATTTGCTTAACTTCCTATCTACTCACGAAGATCAAAATGACGAGTTGTATGCCTCAATTAAAAATTTATGCATACAAAACGGGATCCTAGTTGATTCAACCGCGGACGAATCAATTAAAGAACCCAATTTGGTAGGTCAGGTTGATCAGGTAATATCTTTTCTCATTAACAATGAAGAACTGATCCCTAATTATGAGAAACCAAAAGTTTCAATATTAATTGAGGAATCAGTTGAAATTGAGCCTCTAGAGAAGAATCCAAAGATAGAAGAGTTCAGTTTTGCTCCAAGTCCAGAAATTTTCATTCTCTTTGATCTACCTAGAAAATCAAAAAGGGAGCAAACTAAACTTTTTCATAATTTATTTAAATTTGATCATTTGTTTTCAATAAAATTCTTTGAAACTGATAATCCGTTTTGCAGGTACGGATTATTTATTCAGGAATTTGAATTCCTAACGCGGATGTCAGCATACACCTAGGCGGGAATTCTATGTCGAGCTCACCGACTATAACGTAGCGCTTCTTGGGAGGCAACCCAAGTTTTAATAAAAAAATTCAGGTTTATTTTATTTAGATTATACATTGATCTTTTAGTTTAGTTTTTTTTAGTTTTCTTTTACGTTTAGTGTTCGGGTTTTAAAAAAAGAAAATATATATATATATATATATATATATATATATATATATATATTTTCGGACCTTCTGCCTGCCAAGCTTAAAAAAAAAAAAAAAAATTTGCCCCGGGCGGCCCAGCCCGCTGCTCGACCGAGATAAGCAACAGTTTGGGATTTTTTTCCCGAACGGAGCTGAAATAAATAAATAAATAAATAAAAAATTGGCACCGCAAATCATTAAGTTTTTGGCGATTGCGATAAAATCAGTAAGTTGTCTTCTCCACCCTAACTTTTTGCACATGCGCTTGATGGTTTTGTATGCAATGTTGGAACTTATTGCATGATTTATGTGTGAGGAGGAGGGGTAAACAAACTTACAAAAATTTGTATAATTTTTAAATTTTTGTTGCGTCGTGTCTGGTTTAGTTTAGCGTTTTCAGGTTTTATTTATGTTTTTGCATGCTTAGGACCTAAAACCGTGAACCTCCTTCGAATCTAAACTTCGTTACTTTTCCTTGAGGGCTGAGAACCGAATCTAAAATTGCATGACAACTAGTTTAGGTATAGGACACAATTCTTGTATCTGTAAAAGCATGAGCTAAAGTTTGCATTTAGACCCTACTTTTGAAGAAATGCTCAAATCATTACTTAGGTAGATAACTTAAGAATTGAAGGCATGTGATATTAAACTCGAGTTTGGGGAGAACTAGTAAGCACAAAATTGAAACCCAAGAACTGTGAGTTGAATTTGAGCCCAAGAGTGAACATCAAAAAGCTCTTTTTCTTGACATTTTTTTGTGTCAATGCTTTGACTTGTGGAAAGATTACAGATTTTTCACCTAATACTGAGTTGAACCTACATGCAATGATTTGAGATGGTAAACGATGAATCAGCCTCATTAGAATTAACCCTTTTCTTTACCTTATTTTCTCTTTTTCATCCACTCTAGGAAGCCCTTTGAGACTGTATTTCTGTAGTTTGTAGATTTTTTCTTTCGTTCAGACCCAATTTTTGCAAACCATCACTTGGTTTGTTACTTAACCCAAGTTTTTGCAAGGCTCACATTGAGTTTTTGTTTTCTTCTAAGCGCTTTATCTTTGTTTATGGCATCATAGTAGCAAGCCAAAAGGCTAAGAAGTGAATGAGCATTACTATCCAGAGAAAAAAAAAAGAAAAACAGAAAAAAAGAAAAGAAAAGAGACGAACAAAAGAAGAACTCTATCTCCCTGTACTTAAAATTGGAACGTCTCAGAAAAAAAAAAGAAATATATGTAAATAAAAAGCTCAATCACTTCACAATTTGCTAAAGCCATTTTAACTTTGTTTTTCTAGCGCTAGAACTATTAACCCTTGTTGTAATTTTAACCCTCTAACCACATTACAACCCCAATTCGAGGCTATTTTTGATATCATCGGAGTCATATAGCATAGTAGAGGAACTCGGATGAACGTGCAAAATCAACGTAATCCTAAGCAAGAACATAAGCCGAGAGTAAACACTTTAGCCACTAAAATTGTGTGAAATGAGTTAACTACCTATGGTGAGGTGTTTTACCTAGCGATCCCCTCAAGATCGTTTAATTGAACATGTGTCCTTTTTCTTAAAACATATGACCTATGATAATTGAAATGCGGCTTTTGGATATCGTGTCTCTATTTTGTATTTCCGAATGCATGTAATTACAGATGCTCGAGATTGTGTCAAGCACCTAGTCAAACCGGGAGGTTTTCTAGCTTGCTTTTGATTGCGGGTTTAGTTTTTTAGTTTACTTGGGGACAAGTAAAGTTTTAAGTGCAAGGAGGTTTGATAGGGGTCAAAAACCCCTATCTTTGGGTACGGTTTTAGAAGGGTTTTTAGCGTTATTTAGTTAATAAGCGAGCAATTCTCGCATTTAAATGCTTTTGTGTGAGTTAGTTAGAAATTGGAAATGTTTTATTTACTTTTCGTTGTTCAGGCTCGTTTTATGATCAATTTAGGAAAATACGCCCAAAATGGCATGCATATTATAATTCCGTTATCTTTTGAAGCTAATTGATCCGTCAAAAGTTGCACCAAACGAAGCGTTTGCTCAAAATAAGCGATTGGCGGATCAATTTAGCCTTTGGACTAATGTTGTTTGGAGTTTATGTGCGTGTGCAGGTTAAAACATGATCAATTTCAGGCAAAAATCGTATCTCGGGTACCCCCAGCAGTCGCTCGGCGAATTGAGCATCGGTGAGCAGCCCAGGCGCTGCCCAGGCACTGCTCGGGCACTGCTCCTGCTCGCCGAGCAGGCTGTGCCTGCTCGCCAAACAGGCCCTCAGAGGCCTGCTCGGGCGAGCAGGGAGCCTGCTCGCGACGAGCAGTGCCTGCTCGCCGAGCACCTCGCCCTGCTCGGCGAGCAGACCTGCGGGAATTGGTCAAAAAGACTAATTCTACCCCCACGACTCCACGACCAGCCCCACGACTTCCTACCTGCATAAGGACACGAAATAGGTCAAGAAAAGGGCCCGAGCCGCGTCTATAAATAGGATTTTTCCAATGCAAATTAGCATCTTTCATTATTTGTAAATTACTTTAGCTTTCCCCTTGAATTTCCTCTCCATCTCCTCCATCTTCTTCGACCTCCATTGAAGCTCCTTCAAAGCTGTTCTCGAGGAATATTCAAGGTCCGTCCTTAAGACCTAGGAAGCCGATTGCAGAGTAGACAGGTTCCTTGAAAGGGATTTTCGTATCTCCTTTTACTTTACTTTGTTTGTACTTTTTGATACAATCTATGAATCCTAGGCTAATTGTATCCTGTGACATTACTCTTCATCTTTAATAATACTTTAGCTCTTATTTTGTTCTATGCTTATTTATTTGAACTTTGTCTTACGCTTTATTCAATTGGTTTAACTCATTCAAAAGCCCCAAAATCGAGTAGGCGCATATTGTGAGCTGAATCTGACCTAGTCAGAGCCTAGGAGATTGACGACCTCTTAGTTGATTAAGCCCAAATTGCTGAGCCTTAGACCTAGTTTCGGCCTTACAAGGGAATCACGCACTAGGAACTTCAGGAGGGTAAGTAGGGTTAATCGCCTTGAATACAAGTGACTTAGATTAGGTTTTTAATCAATAGACCTAATAACCTAACTTCATTATTATCGTTCATACCATGTTCCTTCGGGTAATTGCATTAGTGAAAGATCAATTAGGAGTAGTTTAACTTAATTAGGAGTAGTTTAACTTAATTAGGCGTAGAATAACTTAGTTAGAACTAGTATAACTTAGCTAGGAGTAGCGTAATTCAACCTAGGAGTAGATTAACTTAAACAAACAAACTCAAAACCCACAAAGCCTAGATAACACCTAAGACCAAGTAATTCGATACTTGTGGTAAATAAGTCATGTGGATCGATACCTGGACTTTCCAGATTTATTACTTGATAACGACGGGGTACACTTATCCCTTAGTGAGTCTTCTTCACCGAAGGCGCATCACTGACTTCACAGAATTCGTCAAACTGTTGGTTTTTGAATTCTCCGCCATTATCACTCCTTATATGAGCTACTCTTAGGTCTTTGTCATTTTCAAGCTTTTTAATCAATGTTGTGAACATCTCAAATGTTTCATCCTTGCTACTCAGCAAGATGATCTAAGTATACCGAGAGAAATCGTCTACAATGCTTAAGGAAAATTTCTTACCTCCCAAGCTGAGTGGCTGGACAGGTCCGAAAAGATCCAAATGTAGTAATTCCAATGGTCTCTTGGTTGAGACAATGTTTTTACTTTGAAAAGACTTTTTCATTTGTTTACCTTGCTGACAGGCATTACATAGTTGATCTTTTTCAAATTTAAGTTTGGGCAATCCCTCAACTAATTACTTTCTTGCTAATTTAGTAAGGAGGTCCCTGCTTACATGACCAAGTCTCATATGCCATAGCCAGGAGTTATCCTCCTTTGACACTAAGCATATATTTTTAGAAAACTGTTTTTCTAAACTCAACATGTATACATTGTCAACACGAGGGGCAGTTAAAATTAGATCGTTTGTTTTTCCCTCGAGTATCCGACACTGAGTGGCATCAAATACAACCTTTCTACCGCTGTCACACAGCTGAGCTACGCTCAATAAGTTATATTTGAGACCTTTCACTAGGGAGACTGACTCAATAGTAGGGTTACCTCCGATAGTACCTGAACCAACTATCTTACCCTTTTTATTGTCTCCAAAGCTTACGTTACCACCTCGTTTAAGCTCAAGTGTGATGAACTGAGTTTCATCACCAATCATATGCCTCGAGCATGCGCTGTCAATATACCAAAGCTTTGACTTCTCCACGCACCTCAAGCTCACATGCATTTTGAATCATTCATCTTTAGGTACCCAATTCTTTTTGGGTCCTCGTTGCTTAGCATAGACAGGTGCTACATCATGTTTTAATTTGTGACGGCATATATTTATGGTGTGGCCTTGTTTACCACAGAAGTCACAATGAGTTACCCTTTTAGGGTGACTTTGTCTTTGGTCAGCACCATTGTGCTGAGCATGCCAACATACCTTAGTGGTATGACCTTTCTTTCCGCAGAAGTCACATTGGACCATCCGCCGATTATACCAACACACATCTATTATATGTCCTCTTTTCCTACAACAGTCACACTGAGTGAACTCTCTATGCTGACCAGTACCTGAGTACTCAGCGTGGGATTTATTTTTAGTTGAGTCTTTTATTTGGTTCTATAGTGTTGTGACATCCTTTCTCAGTTTCTTTGAATCTGATTGGACTTCCGAGACAAACTTGTGCATGATTTCTATGTTGTCATGCAAAGTTGAGTTGTCTTGGAGAAGATATCGAAGGTCACTAAGTTTGACCTCTTCAATCTCGTCACACCGCCTGCTGAGTGCTTTTATTTTCTTGTTACACTTTTTAGTTAGTGTATATAGATCACTCAGGGCGTTCACCATTTCATTTCTAAGCAAGAGTAGAGATGTTACCTTATTGGAATGTTCCTCTTGGTCAGAACCGTCAAAGAGGTCAGCTTGCTCAGATTGATTTTGGTCAGCAGCATCGTCGGCCATGAAGCATATGTTTGCTGTCTCATTTGCATCAGCTTCTGATGAGGTTGACTCATCACTGTCACTCCATGTGGCCACCATTGCCTTTTTGCTTCCCTTCTTTTCTTTCTTTAAGTTGGGGCAACTTGACTTAATGTGCCCAGTTTGATGGCACTCAAAGCACGTGACAGGCTTGGAGTTGTCCTTTTTGTATTTGTCATTGGACTCAGCTTTGTACCTATCGCCTCTTTTGTATGGCCTCTTGCTGTTATCATTCTTTCTGAACAGCTTTTTCATCTTTCTTGTGAACATGGCCATCTCCTCATCATTTGATGAGTCAGCTTCGGTTGAGTCAGCTTTCATGACAAGTGATTTCTGCTTCTTATCCTCTGACTTTTCTTTAGCTTCAAAATTTTTCATAGAGATCTCATGAGTCAGCAGAGATCCGATCAGCTCGTCATATTTGTACGTAGTCAAGTCTTGAGCTTCTTCCACGGCTGTTTTCTGAGCTTGCCAGCTCTAGACTTCTTAGGATTTTCTTCACCTGCTCCTCTTTTGTGAAGTTCTTTCCAAGTCTCTTAAGCTCATTTATAATATTGGTGAACCTTGAGTTCATCTCCGAGATGTCTTCGTTTTCATTCATCTCGAACAGTTCGTATAATCTCATATGTTGGTTCACTTTGGACTCCTTGACCTTGCTTGTGCCTTCATAGGTCACTTCGAGCTTCTTCCATATTTCCTGTGCTGACTCGTAACCTGAAATCTTATTGTATTCTGCCGCATCTAGCGCACAGTGAAGCATATTGATAGCCGAAGGATTATTTTGTAATTTTTTAAGGTTATCTTCTGACCACTCAGTTTCACTCTTGACAACCTTTTCGTTGTCAACAGTTTTGTAAGGCACATATGGGCCTTGAACTATTGTAAGCCACGCACTCATGTTTGTAGCTTGAATAAAGTTCTTCATCCTGTTTTTCCAAAATGTATAATTTGATCCGAAAACCAAGGGTGGCCGACTAATTGATAATCCCTTAGGGAGTATCTGTGTTGTTTGATTTCCGGGAAGGAAACGAGTGCTGTTCTCAGCCATTTATCGGGATCAGCTCAAGATAGTTTTATCTTTGAGTAGTGAGCTACTGGCTCTGATACCACTTGTTGGTCCCGTGTGATTAGTTCCAAAGGGGGGGGTTAGGAACTAATATAACTTTTTCGTTTAATGATGCTGACTTAATCAATTCTTTAAGTGTTTTAACTTAGTTTAAGTCAGCACGGCCGAGAGATGTAATACAGCTTTAGTCAGATGCTGACTAGAACTGTTTTACTTGTGAGTTGGGAAGTAACACTTGAGGTCAGCTTCCAACTCAGCACCAAGATTACTTAGTGTCAGCTTTTACAATTAATATCCTGAGCAATTTAATCAAGCAACACTTATATAGATATATTGAGAGAGAGTTAGAAATTACTCAGCACGACTTTATCCTGGTTCGGCCTCTCTGCCTACGTCCAGTCCCCAGAGTTCCTCCGGGCTTTTTCAATCCAATACTGAGCTCTTTAAAGGTAGAGCACAAACCGTTTACAAGGCAGTTGTATATGCAAAATTACCTTCCTCTATTCGTCTACTCAACTCCTACTGAGCGCTATAACCAAACACTCAGATTTCTCTACCGCTGAGTACTTAAAACCGAGTACTCAGCACAACTCTCTCAATTTTACAATTGATACAAACTTGTTCTTTCTAGATGAAGAACACTTTAGATGATTACAAAATCGATTTAGCTTTTACACAGAAATGGAAATTTGGTGTAAGATCTTTTTCTTGTTTGAATGTGCTTTGTATGTATACTCTTTTTCTCTTTTTGTATTTTTGCAATCGGCAAAGGATCCAAGGATGAACTTGTCCTTTTATAGTTGAAGTCTGAAGACATAATCATTTGAATCCGGATCTATCCATTGAATTCAAACGGCTCTTTCCGGAGACATTGTTCTGGTCAGCTTCAGATTTGCAGGCCAATCCTGTCGTCTGAATTTAGCAGGCGTCAGGCTTGTCTTCTTCTCGTAGGTTCATCTTCTAGCGCCAATTTCATCTTTTAGCTAAAGGACAGTTGACCCATGCGTCTCGAAACTATCTCCTTGCATGATTCCAAAGCTTCTGAATTGGCGCAGATCACTGTCGGATCTTGTCTTTTAGCAAACGAATCATTGGTGCTGTCCTGAAGAGCACTCAGCTTTACTTTGATGGCCGTTGTCTTTGATCGTTGCTATTTACAATACTGAGTTGCTTTTTACTCAGCTTCCATGGTTAGCTTCGTTGTGCAAGATATTATTCCAAAGAAGACTTTTCTGAGTTAAGTTCTCCTCAGCTTCTATGGTCAGCTTTATCTGCAAGTTTCAGTTCTGAAGAAGACTTTCCTTCTTTCATACTGAGTTATACTTTACTCAGCTCGTGCTATGTTATCATGCTGACTACGTTCTGTCTTATTTTGATTCCTGTTCTTATATGTATATATTTTTATTCTCAACATTGAACAAACGCATTAGTACAATTAAATCAAAGCACATAAATTTAATTGTCTTAATCATGGATTAACTTAAATAAATTTGTCAAATCAAAATCATGTGGAAAGGTGTTTCAACACCATATGCGACCCATTAGGTTCTTTATTCCCACTAGCCGTATATATCCTTTGAAATTATTCATCACGATTAATTCCAACATATATATAACGGAATACCATCGCGAGCTGTTACTAGCAGAACCTATGATATTCCCCCAGAGCAATTAAGAAGTCAGGTTGATAACTGACGTTAACCTTTCTGCATTAAGTACAATATAATACGATCCTTCATCAACTATATCCTGTCGGTCAATTCCTTATAACCATGGAACGTGTCAAGGTTACATATAACGAAGAGTCTGGTTTTACTTGTACAGGTTGAATTCACTCTGAAAAAATAAGTTAAATGAAATGTTCATTTCTACTCTTAACTCTATCACCTTGCAAGGATTTTAGTCAATTCACCACAAACGGCTATTTGGATATATCTCCCACTTATCGGGAGTGACGAATGCTCAATCTGACATTAACTATTCTGCAATTACTTTTTGTGATACCCAACCCTGCTCTCACACACCCCAGGTTCTCACCTGTTGGATCATGCTCGCACAGAATCAAAGTATCAGACTTCATAATCCAGAATCACTAATTAACGAATGTTTGAGTCTGAGGATTAGTTATACCTACTAATACCATTGAGATGAACAGTTGACACATTAGATAAATCAATCCATTATGTTATCTCAAGTCGGGTCCCAATCCTAATGAACTCCTTCACCGGATCCATGTAACTGTCTAGATATCTGAATATCTAAAGCTTGTGAGATCAGCTTTCTGTCTCGACAGAAAACACTGTTACATGCAAGTCTCAACAGTAATATGCCAACCCCTATAACATATTACTTGACTTGGGTTTACTTTAAGTCTATTGTTCTATTATAAAGTACAGTCTCACTTCATGCTTCTATGAACACTTTATAACTACTTAAATAAACTTAGGGTTGTTGAAACACCTTTCCACAAGATTTTGATTTGACAAAATCATCCATGATTAAGAGAAAATTAAATTTAAGTGCTTTATTTTAATTGTACTAATCCGTTTGTTCAATGATGAGTATAAATATAAATAAAGATAAATATAAAAAGTAAGACAGGAAGAAGTCAGCATGAGATGAACAAATCAAGCTGAGTGGAATCAAACTTAGCATCAAAAGACAAAGACATAAACGCCCAACAAAGAAAAGCGAAATAAAGCTCAGCATAAGAAGCCGCAACAACAACTGTCTTACGAAGCTGAGAAGACTAAAAATATACTCAGCTTAGAAATTGCCGAAGACAAAGACTTACGCAGTAGAAGCTGAGTGATCCCTCAGGACAGCATGAAAGAGTCGTTCGCTAAAAGACAATGATTACCGCCCCTCTGTACCAATAATTGAATCCTTGGAAATACGCAGAAGACACATTCCGAGATGTATGGGTCAATGGATTATTGTAAAAGACAACTGGCACAAAAAGACAAGCCTGGCGCAAGAAGACAAGCCTGACGTCTGAAGGAAAACAGAGGAAGGGAATGGCCGGAACAGTCTGAAGCTGACTAGAATCTGTCCCCTAAAAGAGCCATTTTAACATCAACGGCTAAATCATTTCAAAATGATCCAACACAGATTTTCCTCTATATAAGGACAATCAAACTTCTTGGATCATTGCCGGTTTAAAAAAAGAAAAGTACAAGAGAGAAAAGATACAAAAGCACTTAGATACAAAAAGAGATCTTACACCCATCTTCTATTCTTTGTGTAAATGCTAGAGTGATTACTTGTAATCTTCTAAAGTATTCTTTATTTGAAAAGGAACAAGTGTTTATCAATTGTAACATTGAGAGCGTTGTGCTGAGTGTTTGGTTGTAAACATTCAGTGATAGAGAAATCTAGGTGCTAGGTTGTAGCACTTAGTAGGAGTTGAGTAGACGAATAGAGGAAGGTACTCTTGCATATTCAACTGCCTTGTAATCGGTTTGTGCTCTACCGTTAAATAGCTCAGTATTGGATTCAAAAAGCCCGGACGATTCTGGGGACTGGACGTAGGCAGAGAGGCCGAACCAGGATAAGTGATACTGAGTAATCTCTAAACTCTCTCTCAATATATATATATATATATATATATATATATATATTGCATGTGTTGTTTGACATATTTACTCAGCATATAAATTGCCTAAACTGACTCTGAGTAAATTAAGGTGCTGAGTTAGAAGTTGACCCTTTAAAGCGTCAATTCTTAACTCGCAAGCTTGATAGCCTTAGTCAACATCTGACTAAAGCTGTTTCGCACTAAGCTCGTCCAAGCTGACCAAAAGCTAAGTTGACCAATTCATCTAAAACATACAAGTCAGCATAAATAATTAAAGAAAAAGGTATATTAGTTCCTAACCCCCCCCCTTGGAACTAATTACACGGGACCAACAAGTGGTATCAGAGCAAAAGCTCACTACTCAAAGATCTAACAATCTTGAGCTGATCCCGAAAAATGGGTGAGAATAGCACTCATTTCCTTCCAGGAAACCAAACAACACAGATACTCCCTGAGGGATTATCAATCACTAGACCTCCTCTATTCTTTGGGTCTAATTATACATTCTGGAAGAATAGAATGAAGAATTTTATTCAAGCCGCGAACATGAGTGCATGGCTTGCAATTGTTCAAGGTCCACATGTGCCATACAAAACTGTTAACAATGAAAAAGTTGTTAAGAGTGAAGCTGAGTGGACAGAGGATGATCTAAAAAAATTACAAAATAACGCTTCGGCTATAAATATGCTTCACTGTGCGTTAGATGCTGCAGAATACAATAAGATTTCAGGTTGTGAGTCAGCACAGGAGATTTGGAAAAAGCTTGAAGTGACCTATGAAGGCACTAGTAAAGTTAAGGAGTCTAAAGTCAATCAGCATATGAGACTCTACGAGCTGTTCGAGATGAACGAGAATGAAGACATCTCTGAAATGAACTCAAGATTCACAAATATTATAAATGAGCTTAAAAAGCTTGGAAAGAACTTCACTGAAGAGGAACAAGTGAAGAAGATCTTGAGAAGTTTACCTAAGAGTTGGCAAGCAAAGAAAACAGTTGTAGAAGAAGCTCAGGATTTGACTACTTACAAATATGATGAGCTGATCGGATCCCTGCTGACCCACGAGATCTCTATGAAAAATTTTGAGGCAAAAGAAAAATCTGAAGATAAGAAACAGAAATCTCTAGTAATGAAAGCTGACTCCATAGAAGCTGAGTCAACTGATAATGAGGAAATAGCTATGTTCACTAGAAAGATGAAGAAGCTGTTCAGAAGAAATGACAAGAACAGCAAAAGGCCATACAAAAGAGGTGATAGGTATAAAGCTGAGCCAAGTGACAACAGATATAAGAAAGATAGCTCCAAGTCTGTCACATGTTTTGAGTGCCACCAAACTGGGCACATCAAGTCAAGCTGCCCAAACCTAAAAAGGGATAAGAAGGGAAACAAGAAGGCAATGGTAGCAACATGGAGTGACAGTGACGAGTCAACATCATCCGAAGCTGATGCAAATGAAACGGCAAACATATGCTTTATGTCCGATGATGCTGTTCACTCTCAATCTGAGCAAGCTGACCTCTCTGATGAAACTGACCAGGAGGAACACAACAGTGAGGTAACATCCCTACTTGTGCTTAGAAACGAAATGGTAAATGCCTTGAGTGATTTATATACACTAACCAAAAAGTGTAACAAGAAAATCAAATCACTCAGCAGGCGGTGTGACGAGATTGAAGAGGTCAAGCTGAGTGACCTCCGGTATCTCCTCCGGGATAACTCAGATTTACATACCAACATGCAAATAATGCATAAGCTTGTCATGGAGGTTCAATCTGAGTCAAAGAAACTTAGGAAGGATGTTACAATCTTACAGAGTCAAATAAAAGGCTCAAAAAGAAATAAACCCCATGCTGAGTACGCGAGTACTAGTCAGCATATGCAGTTCACTCAATGTGAATGTTGTGGAAAAAGGGGGCACACAAAAGAGGTGTGTTGGTTCAACAAGCGGATTGTCCAATGTGACTTCTACGGAAGAAAAGGACATACCACTAAGGTATGTTGGCATGCTCAGCATAACAATGCTGACCACACTCGGTATCACCGTCAAAGGGTAGCTTTCTGTGACTTCTGTGGTAAATCAGGCCACACTATAAAAGTATGTCGTCACAAGTTAAAGTATGATTTTGCACCTGTTTACACTAACAAGAAAGGACCCAAAAAGAATTGGGTACCTAAAAATGAATAGTTTAAAATGCAGGTCGGCTTGACATGCGTGGATAAATCAAAGTTGTGGTATATAGACAGCGCATGCTCAAGACACATGACAGGTGATGAAACTCAATTCATCACACTAGAGCTTAAACGAGGTGGAAGTGTAAGCTTCAGAGACAATAAGAAGGGTAAGATAGTCGGCTCAGGTACTATCGGAGGTAACCCAACTATTGAGTCTGTCTCCTTAGTCAAAGGTCTAAAATACAATCTACTGAGTGTAGCTCAGCTTTGCAAAAGTGGTAGAAAGGTTGTATTTGATAATATCAAGTGTCAAATACTTGAGGGAAATACAAATGAATTAATTTTAACTGCCCCTCGTGTAGAAAATGTGTACATGCTAAATTTAGAAAAACAATTTTCCAAAAACATATGCTTGGTGTCTAAAGAGGATAACTCCTGGCTATGGCATAGAAGACTTGAGCATGTCAGCATGGACCTTCTTGCCAAATTAGCTAGAAAGCAATTAGTTGAGGGATTACCCAAATTAAAATTTGAAAAAGATCAACTGTGTAAAGCTTGTCAGCAAGGCAAACAAACTAAAAAGTCATTTCATAGTAAAAATATTGTCTCAACCAAGAGACCATTGGAATTACTACACTTGGATCTTTTCGGACCTATCCAGCCACTCAGCTTATGAGGTAAGAAATTTTCCTTAGTCATTGTAGACGATTTCTCTCGGTACACTTGGATCATCTTGCTGAGTAGCAAGGATGAAACATTTGAGATGTTCACCACATTGATTAAAAAGCTTGAAATTGACAAAGACCTAAAAGTAGCTCATATTAGAAGTGACAATGGTGGAGAATTCAAAAACCAACAGTTTGACGAATTCTGTGAAACCAGTGGTATTGACCATAATTTCTCTACTCCTAGAACACCTCAACAAAATGGGGTTGTTGAAAGGAAGAATAGAACTATTGTCGAAATTGCTAGAACCATGCTGAGTGAAAATAGGCTTCCAAAGTACTTCTGGGGTGAAGCTGTCCACACAGTATGCTATATACTGAATAAGGCTCTAGTAAGACCTATACTCAAGAAAACCCCATATGAACTTTGGAAAGGACAAAAGCCCAACATTGGGTACTTTCGTGCTTTTGGGTGTAAATGCTTCATACTCAATACAAAGAACAATCTTGCAAAATTTGATGCTAAAGCTGACGAAGCGATCTTCTTAGGGTACTCAACAAACAGCAAAGCATATAGAGTCTATAATAAACGAACTCAGGTTGTAGAAGAGTCTGTCCATATTGAGTTCGATGAAGCTGACCCCGCAGGAAAGTCAACTCAGCTCACTGAAGATGAACCAAGCTCAGCTTCCGCTGATCAAAATGGAGCCTCTGAATCATCAATACAAGGGCTGACCAAAGGTAAGCAAGAAGTTGAAATAACATTTACTGACCAATCTATTCCTGTAGAGATTGTAGAAACACCTATTCCAAATGACTCAACATTGCCTAAAGAAATAAAAATCCTAAGAGGACATTCAGAAAAGTCCATTCTTGATGCTGCTGACAACAAGCTGATGACCAGAGATCAGCTTAGGAAATATCTGAGCAATGTTGCATTCGTCTCAATACATGAGCCAAAGAATTTTGCTGATGCTGAGCACGATGAATATTGGATCAATGCCATGCAAGAAGAGCTTGACCAATTCACCAGAAATGAGGTATGGGATTTAGTTCCTAAACCTAGGAATCAAAAGCCTATAGGAACTAAGTGGGTCTTTAGAAACAAACTAGATGAGCATGGAAATGTAATAAGAAACAAAGCTCGACTTGTAGCCCAAGGCTATAGTCAGCAAGAGGGTATTGACTATGGGGAAACATTTGCACCTGTTGCTAGGTTAGAAGCAACACGTATATTGTGTGCCTATGCCAGTTTTATGAACTTTAAGTTATACCGAATGGATGTTAAAAGTGCATTTCTTAATGGTTTCATAAACGAAGAGGTATATGTTAACCAACCTCCTGGTTTGAAGATCCAAAATTTCCAAACCACGTTTTTAAACTCAAAAAGGCCCTGTACGGCCTAAAACAAGCTCCAAGAGCTTGGTATGAGAGGTTGACCAACTTCCTGCTAACCAGGAATTATGTCAGAGGAAAAGCTGATACAACCTTGTTTATTAAGAAAAAGGGTAAACATACCGTACTTGCACAAGTATATGTAGATGATATAATATTTGGTGCTACTGACGAATCTGTGTGCAAAGAATTTAGCAAACAGATGCAAACTGAGTTCGAGATGTCCATGATGGGGGAACTCAACTTCTTCCTTGGACTCCAAATCAAGCAAGGTAAGAATGGCATCTTCATAAGTCAGTCCAAGTACACCAAAGAAATGTTGAAGAAATTCGATATGATGGACTGCAAACCCATATCAACCCCTATGAGTACTGATATTGTCCTATGCAAAGATGAGAAAAGTAAGTCAATAGACACTAAACTCTATCAAGGTATGATAGGTTCGTTACTTTATCTCACAGCTAGTCGACCTGATATTCAGTACTCAGTATGTTATTGTGCGAGATATCAAGCTGACCCCAGAGAATCTCATCTAACGGCTGTAAAAAGAATTTTTAGATATTTGCATAGCTCAATTGATGCAGGTCTATGGTATCCAACTTCAAATGACTTCACACTCATTGGATATACTGATGCTGACTATGGACGAGATAAGCTAGAACGTAAGAGCACTTCGGGAGGATGTCATTTCCTTGGAAGCTGTCTAGTATCTTGGTTCAGTAAGAAGCAATCATCTGTAGCCCTATCCACAACTGAAGCTGAGTACGTGGCTGCTGGAAGCTGTGTTGCTCAAGTTCTATGGATAAAGCAACAGCTTGAGGATTATGGAGTGAAGACTGAAACAATAGAGATCAAATGTGACAACAAGAGTGCCATTGATCTTTCCAAAAATCCAATCCAACATAGCAGGATGAAGCATGTCAGCATAAGGCATCACTTCATCAGAGATCACATACTAAAAGATGAGATCAAGCTGACCTATGTGCCAACAAATGAACAGCTTGCAGATATCTTCACCAAGCCCTTGGCACGTGAACAATTCAACATACTAAGGGAAGCTATCGGTATGTCTAATCCCCTTCAATAATTCTCTAGTGAATGTTGAGTGATTGCCATGTTGAGTGAAAATTTGAACGTTGTGCAAATGCCATGCTAAGTAAATTAAGTAACTACTACTTACTGAGCTTGAAATGTAGAACAATCACCCTATACTGAGTTGACATACATATTGTGTGATTATCCTGAGTAGGTACATATACTGAGCAACTATCATATACTAAGTTGCTTAGAGATAGGAAATTCACCTTGATAGAACTAGGTTCTCAGTATCACAAACGGTTCACTTTCTAGGAAAACTGCACTAAAACCCACTTGCACCATTAAATGCCAACACGTGTAATAAATAGCACCTGGAAAAGGCAAACAATTATGAGACAACCCATGCCCCGAAAATGTCATAAATGACAGAATCTCTGTCGGTTGAACAAAAAAAAAACGGTTAGTCCAATAAATAGGGCCGTTTTAGATCTATATAAATAATGGAAGAATTACTCCTCAAATCTCCTCACGTTTAAATCCTTTGGTATTCAGAATCTCTCTCTCTCTCAAAACTTCCACAAAAATCTCTGAAAATGTCCAACACCCAGAACATCTCCGGTGAAAATTCCGGCAAATTGATCACCGATGAAAGTCCCAGATCTATTCCTCAATCTAACCTAACTCCGAGCAAACGTCGTCAAGCTGACCCAGCAAGCTCCTCAAAACAAAAGAAACCCAAGGCTAAAACCATGGTAAAGGTTCACACGAAGGTCAACAACCTGGAAGTACTAAAATGCCGCTGGTTCTCTCCCAGCTTCATCACCGCCGAAAAGCCATTCTGTGAATGGATTGAGAAGAACGAGTGGACATGCCTCTTCTCTCTCCCTGGAACCACCTACCCTCGGATGGTTAGGGAATTCTACTCCGGTATCCATGTTGATAAGGACGATGCTGACTATTTGGAGACACACGTTAAGGGTCACAAGATCGTAATCACTCCGTCCTACTTGGCAACCTTACTCAACCTGCCTAACAAAGGAACCGAGTTTAGAACAACAAAGGAAAAGGTATCAACGGAACAGCTTGACCAGATGAAGGGATTCTGCAAACCCAAAAATCACAAAGGAGAAATACCCAACACTAGTATGGGGCAAAACCAGAAGATGGCGCACTACATATTGACCAACTTCATCTTCCCTAAACTCAACTCAGCCTCGTCTGCTTCCAACTTCGAGCAGTGCTTTATATGGCACATGCTAACCTATAGCCCACTCAATATGCCTATGTTTCTGGTTGGTGCACTTCAACGTGGAGGTAAGAAACTTCGACTAGGTTCTCTAATCACCAAAATCCTTGAAGATCACAAGATCGAGACAATCACTGAGACTAAGAGTTTGGGAACAGAAATAACTGCGGCTCTGCTATTTGGGTTGTTATTCAACCAACCTTTAAAGGGAGTTGAAGATGCTGAGGAAGATGAGGAAGAAAATGATGTTAGGGTTTAGTGTCCTATAGACAATTGTTGCAGGATACAAACTTGATGTAAATGAATTGTTCTTTATATCATTTGTTTTAATGAGATATATGTTTTATAACTATATAAAGGCAATCCCTTTTAAGCACTAAATAAAGTCTAATAAAAGGAAATCCGTAAGTTTGTTTAAAGTGATTATAAAGTGTTCATACAAGCATGAAGTGAGACAAAACTTTATAATAAACTAATAAACTTAAAACCACCCCAAGTCAAGTGATATGTTTAGGATTGATTATATCACTGTTGAGACTTGTATGTAACAATGTCTTCTGTCTGACAGAAAGCTGATCTCACAAGCTTCATATATATAGATATCTGGACAGTTACATAGATCCGATGAAACATCGTTCATTAGGATTGGGGATCCGATTTGAGATAACAGGATGGGTAGATTCATCCTTGTCACCTGTTCATCTCATTGGTATTAATAGGTATAAGTAATCCTCAAACTCAAAGGAATGTTAATTGGTCATCCTGAATTACTGAATGTGAGACTTTGATCCTGTGGTCCCACGATCCTTAACAGAGATGACTCTGGGGTGTGAACTGCAAAGGTTGGGTGTCACAGGAAGTAATGTCAGGGTAGTTATACATTGGATTGAGCATTTATCACTCCCGATTAATGGGAGATATATCCAAGGATCGCTTGTGGAAGACTCGACTCTAAATCCTTGCAAGGTGACTCGGCCTGTACAAGTAAAACGAACGTCTCGCTATATGTGACTTGACATCATCCATAGTCATAAGATTCAGTTCAAGGATGTAGTTGATAAAGGATCGAATTATACTGTAACTAATACGGAAGGGTTAACGATAGAATCAACCTGTCTTCTTAACGGACTCTGGGGGAATGATTACAGACTTGCCAATAACATACTCAGTACATCATTCCGTTATGCAAGGATTAAATATAATTCTTGAAGAAATTAATTTAATAGTTGCATACGGCCAGAAGTAGTAACAACCTAATGGATCACACATAAGACTTGGAACCAAGAGAGAGATGGATGTCATTAATAGATGGAAGCCCAAATGAGCCCAGTAAGGCCCATTTATATAGAGGGGGGCGAAATTTATATATAGTAAATAAGGAATTATTTTAATTCCATTAATCCTAATTTGATTAGGTTTGTGAATTAAATTAATTAAGAGATAATTAAGTTAGGAGTTTTAATTAGATTAATATACTCCTATTATTATCTAATTAGGTTATTTATTATTATCCTAAATGTATTTGATATATTATAAGATAATAATTAGGAATCCTATTCCGAATGGAATTCCTATTAAGTAACCTATTCCTATCTAACTAGGGTTTAGATACAAGTGACTATATATACCCCGTCCTTATGAGAATTTCGAAAAAGCCTATCCCCTCCCCTTATTGTGATTTTCGAAACCTACATTAAGAGAGAAAAAGTGAATTCGCATCTCCTAGTTCGTGGATAAGAATTCATACGGCTTCCGTCAATTGATTAATCTCATTCATCTCCTTTTCTCTTTGATCTTGTGTTGGTTAATTAGAGGCAATCTAATTTGGTTGCATCTCATAAGGGTTGATTCTATCTTAACCTCACCGTGTTATACTTTATGGTTGGAATCTCGGAGAAGAATTGTGGGCGCTTCTTTAACAACGGTAGATTGTTCATCGAAAGGTATTCTTTCTTATCCCTCTTTATATGAAATAACGATTAACGGATCCTATGGTTAAAAGGAAATAGGCTAAAAAATTTATATTTCCGCTGCTATACCTTAGCCTTAATTTCCAACAGTGGTATCAGAGCCATCGTTAAATCCGTTATTTCATATATGAAAATTTAGAAGTTTTTCAATAGGATTGAATAAATATTTATGGTTAGGATTAATTAACAAATTGTTTGATTAATTAATTCTAAAGATAAATAAATTTTAGTTAATTGTTAATTAAAATTGATTATGCGTATGTTCCTAATTATTTCGGTTGATAATCATTATAACAAAATCTATTTGTTTTATAGTTAGGTTAATAAAATTAGTTTTATTAATTCTAAAAGATAAAACGGAAATCTATTGTAGTTTTTCCTATTTCTGAAAATCGTTTTTAAAATCGTTTTAAAAACTGATATATATATTTATATTTTATAAAAAAAAATATATATATATATATACGACAGCGGCTCGGGTCACGCCTCACGGCGCGAACAGCCGCTGTCGCGCGACTGTTGCCTCGCGGCAGCAGCCCAGTTTCGGGCCCTAGCCTGAATCCCACTTGATTTTAATTGTTAAAATCGGCTTGTAAATAATTTATATATATATATATATGTTTCGGAAATCAATAGTTTTCTGTTTTGATTATCGAATGAAAAAATTCGTTTAAAAGTTTGTTTTTACCAAGTTGTAAATCAAAGCGTTAAATGAATTGAAATCAAAATAATTGGGACATGCATAATCGACGTTTTATATGGTTATATTAATCTAAGGGTTAATATAAAGATACGAAACGATAAGATGTAAAATTGGATGAAAGTTAATTTGACGAGTTAATGTGATTAACCTAAATATTACATAAGACGGTTATGTAATCAACCAATTAAATTTATTTAATTGAGTCTTTGCATGTTTGGAGTTATGGACATATTTGGACCCTCTTTTAGTCTTTTGGTATTTTTGAAATAGGGCCTGCGCGTCCTGTCTTTCTACTATCTATTGTAATTTCTCCTCTCATCTGATTCCCTTCAATTCAATTGAAGTTTTCTTATAGTAGTATAGAAATTAATATGTAATTTCAAGGCGCCATGGAGAAGACGGAGGACCTAAAGAGAAATATGTAATAGTTAGTATTTCCTTAGGTTTGGCCTTTTATTCCGTCTCTGGCTCGACGGAATAATTTAGATGATATGTCCATAACGCCAATGTATGTATGTATGTGTGTCTGATGTATGCTAAAGCAAATCAAGACTAAGTTAGATTATGAGACTTAAATAAAAATCCCTCATTAAAAAGTTAAGTAAATAAGCAAGTTATTAAAATCGGTTGCCCCTCCCTAATATTATAATTCAGCCGGCAGTACTGGGGGCCTTTGGGTTGTTGGCTAAAGTCAAGCTCGGGGTCTTATGGTAACACCTGGATTATCGAAAATCGTTCTTTCATGAATATGGGGTAGTACTTAAATTAGATTATGATAATTGGATGGGCAAACTCATGTTGTCATAAACTAATGGGCAAAATGGTTGGGATTAATATGAATGACATATAAGTTACTAATGTGGTTAGTAACCCAATAACCTAGGAATCACATTCGAGATGTGATTGATTGCATAAATCTACCTAACAAATGGGACTAGCTTGTTGGCTAAAGTCAAGGCAAAATCTCAGGAGTTAGGATCCTAGCTCACTAAAGGATTTTTGAAATTCTTCGAATTAATATGGAGGGTTATTAATTTGGCAAAATAGTGGGAGCAATCTGAAATAAATTAAAAGGCCTATAATTTTAGATTGTTATACTTTAAAGCAAATGAATGACATACGTTTACTCTTTCTCACTCTCAGGTTTTGTTTAAACACACACTCTTAAAATCATGACTAAAACCAATCTGCAAAACATTCTTACCGATAACAAACTGAATGGTTCAAACTTCACCGACTGGTTTCGCAACCTCAAAATTGTTTTGAAGTTCGAGAAAATTGGGTATGTACTTGATACATCGATACCCCCTGTCCCTGAAGATGATGCTCCTATCGAGGAAATTGATGCTTACCAGAAGCACAAGGCTGATGACGATCATGCCGGATGCATCATACTTGCATCGATGACATCGGAATTACAAAGGCAACATGAGGAGATGAATGACTATTCCATCATCATGCACCTAAAGGAATTGTTTGGGAAACAAACCAGGTGCGAACGCTACGAGATATCCAAACTGTTATATCGTTGCAGGATGCAAGAGGGCACATCAGTCATGACACATTGTGTCAAGATGATTGGCTACATTACCAAACTTTCTAGTATTGGATTTGCGATGGATAACGAATTAAGTGTTGACTTAATTCTTCAATCCCTCCCAGAAAGTTATTCACAGTTCATTATGAACTATCAGATGAATGACTTGCAAACCTCTCTTGAAGAGCTTGCAAACATGCTCAAGTCAGTTGAGCCCAATATGAAGAAAGACAATACCATACCGGCTCTTGTAATTGAGGGATCGAAGAAAAGGAAAGGGAATTTTCCCAATCCTAAACATCCTAAGAAAGGTAAGAAAGCTGTGTCCAAGGGAAAGGAAGTGAAGAAGCCCAAAGGAGAATGCCACTTCTGTGGTAAAGACGGGCATTGGAAGAGAAACTGCAAGGAGTATCTAGCCACCCTCAAGAAGGGAAAAGGCGCTGCTTCTACATCTGGTATGTTTTATATTGAAATAAATACAGTTTCATTGTCTGAATCTTGGGTACTTGATACCGGATGTGGATCTCATATTTGTACAAATATGCAGGAGCTAAAACAGACTAAGGAACTTAAGAAATGAAGCATAAACTTGCGAGTGGGAAATGGAGCAAGAGTTGCCGCCCTCGCAATTGGAGATTATGTTTTACTTTTGCCCTCTGGGCTTGTAATAGTATTAAGGAATTGTTTATACGTTCCTGAGATGTCTCGTAACATTATTTCTATTAGCCGTCTTGTTGACGACGGTTTTCATATTTCAATAAAGAACAATAGTTGCAATTTTTATAAAGATTCGATCTTTTATTTTTCAGGAATATCACAAAATGGGATTTATGTGTTAGATGATAAAACTCCTGTTTTTGCAATTGATACCAAAAGACATAAGATAGATAATTCAACTTACTTGTGGCATTGTCGTTTAGGCCATATAAACAAGAGACGGATGCTAAAGCTACATTCAGATGGGCTTATAGATCCAATCGATTCCGAATCATTGGAAACATGCGAATCATGTTTAAAAGGTAAAATGACAAAGACACCCTTTAGCAATAAAGGTGAGCGTGTA
Organism: Euphorbia lathyris; assembly: GCF_963576675.1. NCBI lineage: Eukaryota > Viridiplantae > Streptophyta > Magnoliopsida > Malpighiales > Euphorbiaceae > Euphorbia > Euphorbia lathyris. The sequence goes on along the minus strand of NC_088919.1, from coordinate 73,433,263 downwards.
TCAGACACTCTAGGACTCATTCATTCAGATGTATGCAGTCCTATGTCCGTCCAAGCAAGAGGAGGATTCAGATACTTCATAAGCTTCATAGATGACCATACTCGATATGGTTACATCTACTTGATGAGGCACAAATCAGAAGCCTTTGACAAGTTCAAATGCTTCAAGAATGAAGTGGAAAATCAATTAGGAAAGAAAATAAAGATGCTTCGATCCGATTGAGGTGGCGAATATCTTTCAGATGATTTTCTGAATTATCTAACTGAATGTGGGATATGCTCACAATGGACACCTCCCTATACACCACAACACAATGGTGTATCCGAGAGGAGAAACCGTACCCTATTAGATATGGTACGATCCATGATGAGCATGGCCTTACTTCCAAAATCGTTCTGGGGCTATGCCTTAGAAACTGCCCTCTTCACCCTGAACCGAGTAACAACTAAATCCGCTAGTTCCACACCATATGAATTGTTCATTGGTAGGAAACCTGTGTTCTCATTTATGAGAGTATGGGATTGTTCAGCGTATGTCAAACGCATAGCGTCCGACAAATTAGATTCTAAATCTGATAAATGTTTCTTCATTGGATATCCCAAAGAAACCATGGGGTATTACTTCTATCATCTAGATGGTCAGAAAGTAATAGTATCCAGATACGCAACCTTCTTAGAGAAAGAGTTTCTCGAAGAAACACAAGGGGAAGCGTGATTGAACTCGATGAAGTTCAAGAGGAAGAAACACCGACTGAAACAATAGAAGCGGTTGAGGTACCCGAAGAAGTCCCATTAGATGAGACAACAGTGGCACCTATTCGTAGATCACGAAGAGTTCGTGAACTCCTAGTTAGATATGGTTTTCTAGTGGGAGATGATAACGAGGTTCCCGTGTTAGACGACGAACCCGAAAACTACGAAGAGGCTCTTACTAGTCCAGATTCTAAAGCATGGCTTGAAGCCATGGATTCTGAAATGGATTCCATGTATACTAACCAAGTGTTGACTTTGGTTGATCCACCCGAAGGGATAATTCCCATTGGGTGCAGGTGGATCTTCAAAAAGAAGACTGACATGGATGGAAAGGTTAGCACCTACAAGGCTAGGTTGGTAGCGAAAGGATATCGTCAGAAACAAGGTGTTGATTATGACGAAACCTTCTCTCCTGTTGCTATGTCCAAATCAATCAGAATCATGCTTGTTATTGCCGCTCACTACGATTATGAGATTTGGCAAATGGATGTGAAAACAACTTTCCTAAATGGAAACCTGCTTGAGGATGTATACATGATGCAGCCTAAAGGTTTCATATCAAAGGATGCAAATAAAGTTTGCAAACTTCAGAGATCCATTTATGGACTCAAGCAAGCATCTAGAAGCTGGAACAGGCGTTTTGACGAAACCATAAAACAATTTGGTTTCGAACAAAATTGCGAAGAAGATTGCATTTACAAGAAAGAAAGTGGGAGCTCTATTGCATTTCTCATACTATATGTAGACGATATACTGTTAATGGGAAATGACATTGCTCTATTACAATCGGTGAAAGTATGGTTATCTGGTAACTTCTCAATGAAAGACCTTGGTGAAGCAGCTTATATACTTGGTATAAAGATCTATAGAGATAGATCGCGAAGACTGTTTGGTCTTTCACAGGCTATATACATTGAAAAGGTGCTAAATCGGTTTAGCATGCTTGAATCGAAACGAGGTAACTTACCCATGGTACATGGAGTAAAGTTAAACAATCATCAATGTCCTAAAACTGATGATGACAAACGACACATGGCTGTAGTCCCGTACGCCAGCGCGATCGGTTCGATTATGTATGCTATGCTATGCACTAGACCTGACATAGCGTTCGCGTTATCTGTAACGAGTCGTTACCAAGGGAATCCGGGAGATGAGCATTGGATTGCCGTCAAGAACATTCTTAAGTACTTGAGAAGGACTAAAGACATGTTCCTAGTGTACGGAGAAGGAGATCTGAAAATTGAAGGATTTTCAGACGCTAGTTATCTCAGAGATGAGAATGATTTTAAATCCCAATCAGGATACCTGTTTATCTTGAATGGGGGCACGGTAAGTTGGAAAAGTTCCAAGCAGGGAAGCGTAGCTTTCTCTACGACCGAGTCAGAGTACATCGCTGCTGCGGAAGCAACAAAGGAAGCAGTTTGGATTAGAAAGTTCATTACAGAACTAGGTGTGGTGCCTGACATGGTCAATCCCATTACACTCTACTGTGATAACAATGGAGCCATTGCGCAAGCAAAGGAACCACGGTCTCATAATGCATCCAAGCACTACCTTAAGCGATACCACATCATTAGAGAGATTGTGGCTAGAGGAGATGTGAGAATAGAAAGAGTACCTACAGAGGACAACGTTGAAGATCCGTTGACAAAGCCTTTAACCCAGAAAGTACATGATCATCATTTAACTTCTACTGGGATAAGTTTTAGAAACAATTGGCTTTAGTCCAAGTGGGAGTATGTTGGGGTTTAGTGTCCTATAGACAATTGTTGCAGGATACAAACTTGATGTAAATGAATTGTTCTTTATATCATTTGTTTTAATGAGATATATGTTTTATAACTATATAAAGGCAATCCCTTTTAAGCACTAAATAAAGTCTAATAAAAGGAAATCCGTAAGTTTGTTTAAAGTGATTATAAAGTGTTCATACAAGCATGAAGTGAGACAAAACTTTATAATAAACTAATAAACTTAAAACCACCCCAAGTCAAGTGATATGTTTAGGATTGATATATCACTGTTGAGACTTGTATGTAACAATATCTTCTGTCCGACAGAAAGCTGATCTCATAAGCTTCATATATATAGATATCTGGACAGTTACATAGATCCGATGAAACATCGTTCATTAGGATTGGGGATCCGATTTGAGATAACAGGATGGGTAGATTCATCCTTGTCACCTGTTCATCTCATTGGTATTAATAGGTATAAGTAATCCTCAGACTCAAAGGAATGTTAATTGGTCATCCTGAATTACTGAATGTGAGACTTTGATCCTGTGGTCCCACGATCCTTAACAGAGATGACTCTGGGGTGCGAACTGCAAAGGTTGGGTGTCACAGGAAGTAATGTTAAGGTAGTTATACATTGGATTGAGCATTTATCACTCCCGATTAATGGGAGATATATCCAAGGATCGCTTATGGAAGACTCGACTCTAAATCCTTGCAAGGTGATAGCTTAAGAGTAGAAATACAGATTTCACTTAACCTATCTATTTGAGTTGACTCGGCATGTGCAAGTAAAACGAACGTCTCGCTATATGTGACTTGACATCATCCATAGTCATAAGATTCAGTTCAAGGATGTAGTTGATAAAGGATCGAATTATACTGTAACTAATACGGAAGGGTTAATGACAGAATCAACCTGTCTTCTTAACGGACTCTGGGGGAATGATTACAGACTTGCCAATAACATACTCAGTACATCATTTCGTTATGCAAGGATTAACTATAATTCTTGAAGAAATTAATTTAATAGTTGCATACGGCCAGAAGTAGTAAGAACCTAATGGATCACACATAAGACTTGGAACCAAAAGAGAGATGGATGTCATTAATAGATGGAAGCCCAAATGAGCCCAGTAAGGCCCATTTATATAGAGGGGGCCAAAATTTATATATAGTAAATAAGGAATTATTTTAATTCCATTAATCCTAATTTGATTAGGTTTGTGAATTAAATTAATCAAGAGATAATTAAGTTAGGAGTTTTAATTAGATTAATATACTCCTATTATTATCCAATTAGGTTATTTATTGTTATCCTAAATGTATTTGATATATTATAAGATAATAATTAGGAATCCTATTCCGAATGGAATTCCTATTAAGTAACCTATTCCTATCTAACTAGGGTTTAGATACAAGTGACTATATATACCCCCTCCTTATGAGAATTTCGAAAAAGCCTATCCCCTCCCCTTATTGTTATTTTCGAAACCTACATTAAGAGAGAAAAAGTGAATTCGCATCCCCTAGTTCGTGGACAAGAATTCATACGGCTTCCGTCAATTGATTAATCTCATTCATCTCCTTTTCTCTTTGATCTTGTGTTGGTTAATTAGAGGCAATCTAATTTGGTTACATCTCATAAGGGTTGATTCCATCTTAACCTCACCGTGTTATACTTTGTGGTTGGAATCTCGGAGAAGAATTGTGGGCGCTTCTTTAACAATGGTAGATTGTTCATCGAAAGGTATTCCTTCTTATCCCTCTTTATATGAAATAACGATTAACGGATCCTATGGTTAAAAGGAAATAGGCTAAAATTTTTATATTTCCGCTGCTATACCTTAGCCTTAATTTCCAACAAACGATGCTGAATAAGAAGTCAAAACTGAGCAAGAGGCAGATGATGCTGAGCCAGAAGTTGAACCAAAGGAAGTTCCTGCCGAGTCCCCTAATGCAAAGAAGAAGAGAAAAGCACTTGCAACATGTGCGAAGGATATTGAAGCTGTGCCCAGGAAGAAGCGGGCTATGAACAGAGGAAAGAACGTTGATGCTGACCAACCTCAGGTCACACCCAAGTCAGCAGAGAAAAGGAAAGGGCAAGCTGTGCCCGAAGAAGAAAGTGAAGAATCCCCAGAACAACCTCCAAGGAAGAAAAGTCGAAATTCTAGATTGACAATTGTTGAAGCTGATCCCATTGATTGGGTTGTGACACCCAAATCTCACTGCACTCAGAACATTGGGATTGATCTTGAGAAAACTCCAGTTGAGCAAGCTGATGAAGGGGAAGAACAAAGACAGGAGAATATTCAGCCTACTGTTGAAGAAAAAGATAATGCTGAGTTGGATGATGTTGAGCAACATCAGGAGGCACATGTTGAACAAGAAGAAGAAGATAATCAAAGAGAGGATCTGGATGTTGAAGCCGAGATTGAGGATATAAATGTTCAAACTGACCCTTCACCTCCAAAAACTAAGTCCCTCAAAAGACTGAAAAAGAAAGTTGTTAAAACTCCTCTCATTGATCTCTTGGCAGATTCTCCATCTTTGGAACAAATTACGGATCCATCCAATATCCAGTTCAAGTATTTTTCCCACCATGTTGAGTCTCCGCCTAAGGAACCGGAGCAAAATCAAGCCTCTGTTACTCGCACTGAGGAATATGCCAAGACTCCACAGAATCCAAATCCTGCCGAGCAAGAGCTCGAAGATCCAGCCACTCAACACGGGGAGAAAACTATGGATCCACCTATTCAACTTCAACATCATGAAGAACACTCAGCTCCTAGTACTGCACCTCCTCAAGAACCAATTACTCAAGCTAATAAGACGCCAACTCCACCACCATCCAGCTCCACCCCCATTCCTGCGTCTGAGCCAAATTCCACTGGTCAATTTGCATATCTTAGTGCCACTCAGTCTGGTCGTTGAATCATCGAAATGGCTCAATCTCTTCTCCAGGAGTTCACCACTTCTGATGCTGCTGGGTCTGATCATCATGAGTCATCAAATGTCTCTGCCATCACTCAACTTCTTACTGAAATTAAAGGACTCAAGGATCTTATCAGTGTTATCACATCCGTCCAAACACAGCAACCTAAGCAAGATCATATTGCCAAACTGACTGAGCTGTTACTTCTCATGGTAAACCACATGAACACCCTTGAAGGTAAAATCAACAACCTCTCTGCACCACATCCAGGATATGCAACTTCGACTGAGTTAGATCAACCCTTTGCCAAACTGCGAACAGAACTGCCTAACCTTAGGACAACGGTCAATCCTGAGTATGTCATATCTGCTAAGTTGCACGAATGCTTTGCCAAGATGACTGTTGATCTCACTTGTACACGTGAGTTAGTTTCCTCCACCTCTCAATGTACAATTGATCAACTGAGTGAGGCCGTGAGTCTTCTCAATGTCAACAAAGCTCAGATGGATGTTGACCCCATCACCAACGATAATCTATCAACTCTTTCACAAGGTATTATGACGGCCATGCGCATCAACAATGCTCAACGCATCTTCTATAACTCTGCCCTACTAAAGATGTATCAGCAATCCTTTGCTCAGATTACTAGCTCTCTTACTTGGCTTAGTAAGTCCTATGAGTGCATTATCAACCTGATCACTGGGTCCATCCCAGTTCCTCGAAACGTTCGAGATGATTGTGTTCCTGTGATTGATGGCTTGAGTGAAAGCACAAAGAGATTACAACGCTATTCAAATGTCCTATCCACTGCTGCGAGAAATGACACCTTTGTTTATACCCCCGATGCTGGCAAAACGGGGGAGAGAACTCAAGATGGAACTCAACAAAAGGCAGGTACCTCAGGAAGCAATGCCAAAGAAAAAGGCAAGTCTCAGGCTGTGCATGAAGCACAAGAGAAGCTGAAGAAGAAGAAATAGTTTAAGTAAACTTCCATGTTTAAATTTTGTGGGTTTAAATCTTGTATGTTTCATTTTCTATCCAATGAACTTTGTCTTTCATTCTGTCCAAATGCCATGCTTATCAGTGCACATTAACATAAGCAAATTGAACAAACAAATACTCAGTATACATAATAATGAATAAATCAAACTGAGTATTCAAGCATTTCTGAAAGCGGACCTAGACTCAAAATAGATTAGAACTGAATCTAGTCAGTACACACATTCTTAGTTTGTCTCAAATAAATCTTGGATGGTTTAAGAGGTAAATTAACAGATGCAACCCTCACGGGGGAGCAATTTCAGAAATATGAAAAAATAAATCAATCATGGGGAATTTCAAAACTAAGTTCCATAATTATGGATTTTGCCAACATTAAAATGGGGGAGTTTGTTGAAACACCTTTCCACAAGATTTTGATTTGACAAAATCATCCATGATTAAGAGAAAATTAAATTTAAGTGCTTTATTTTAATTGTACTAATCCGTTTGTTCAATGATGAGTATAAATATAAATAAAGATAAATATAAAAAGTAAGACATGAATAAGTCAGCATGAGATGAACAAATCAAGCTGAGTGGAATCAAACTTAGCATCAAAAGACTAAACGCCCAATAAAGAAAAGTGAAATAAAGCTCAGCATAAGAAGCCGCAACAACAACTGTCTTACGAAGCTGAGCAGACTAAAAATATACTCAGCTTAGAAATTGCCGAAGACAAAGACTTACGCAGTAGAAGCTGAGTGATCCCTCAGGACAGCATGAAAAAGTCGTTCGCTAAAAGACAATGGTTACCGCCCCTCTGTACCAATAATTGAATCCTTGGAAATACGCAGAAGACACATTCCGAGATGTATGGGTCAATGGATTATTGGTAAAAGACAACTGGCACAAAAAGATAAGCCTGACGCAAGAAGACAAGCCTGACGTCTGAAGGAAAACAGAGGAAGGGAATGACTGGAACAGTCTGAAGCTGACCAGAATCTGTCCCCTAAAAGAGTCGTTTTAACATCAACGGCTAAATCATTTCAAAATTATCCAACACAGATTTTCCTCTATATAAGGACAATCAAACTTCTTGGTGTTGGAAATTAGGCTAAGGTATAGCAGCGGAAATATAAAAATTTTAACCTATTTCCATTTAACCACAAGATCCGTTAACCGTTATTTCATATAAAGAAGGATAAGAAGAAATACTTTTTAGAAGTTCTATCTACCGTTGCAAACGAAGTGCCCACAACTTCAAAAGAGATCGAAACTGTCTACCAATCTGCCCCTATCCTAAACAGACCTTCTAGACCTCCGAACGACAATCCCTTCGGTGCAAACGTGGAAGAATATGTCTAGAAGCGCCTGTCCAAAAATCACGACGATCCGACGGTTCAATCTCTGGGAATCCGCGAAATCGTGAACTGACCTGATGTAGGAGTAGTAAAACGAATTTCTCCCTTTTGTTTGTTTTTCTTCTTCGAGTTCCCAAATACGAAATAAAACACGGGAAGATTAATTTAGTATCAACCGTTGAATAGCAACCAAAGTAGATTGCCTTTAACTAATCAACATAAGATCAAGGATAAAAGAAATAGATGAAAATTAATTGATCAAACGAAGCCGTAGAGAAATCTCGTCCTCGAACTAGGGGTGTCGAATTTTCTCTCTCTTGGACTAGGTGAATTTCGAAAATCACAAATAGGGTATGGCTTGCTTGGATTTCGAAAATCTAAAGGGAAGGGGTATTTATAATCTCTTGTATCTAATCCCTAGTTAGATAGAATTAAGTTACTGAATAGGAATTCCATTCGGAATAGAATTCCTAATTATTATCTCACTATATATCTAATATATTAAGGATAATAATAATAACCTTATTGGATAATAATAGGAGTATATTAATCTAATTAAAACTCCTAACTTAATTATCTCTTAATTAATTTAATTCATATTCCTAATCTAATTAGGATTAACAAAATCAAATTAATTATTCATGTATATCACTACATGAATTTCGACCCCCTTATGTCCATGGGCCTTATTGGGCTCAATTGGGCTTCTATCAATTAATTAACATCTATCTCTCTTTTAGGTTCCAAGTCTTATGTGTGATCCATTAGGTTCTTATTGCTTCTAGCCGTATGCAACGTTATTAAATTAATTTTCAAAGAATTATATTTAATCTTTGCATAACGGAATGATGTACAGAGTATGTGATTAGCAAGTCCGTAATCATTCCCCCAGAGCTATAAGAAGACAGGTTGATTCTGTCGTTAACCTTTCCGTATTAGTTACAGTATAATTCGATCCTTTATCAACTACATCCTTGAACTGAATCTTATGACTATGGGTGATGTCAAGTCACATATAGCGAGACGTTCGTTTTACTTGTACAGGCCGAGTCAACTCAAAAAGATAGTTTAAGTGAAATCTGTATTTCTTACTCTTAAGCTATCACCTTGCAAGGATTTAGAGTTGAGTCTTCCACAAGCGATCCATGGATGTATCTCCCATTTATCGGGAGTGATAAATACTCAATCCAATATATAACGACTCTGCAATTACTTCCTGTGATACCCAACGTCTACTGTTCACACCCCAGAGCCATCTCTGTTAAGGATCGTGTTACACCAGAGTCAAAGCATCACATTCCGTAATCCAGAATACCAATTAATATTCCTTTGAGTCTGAGGATTAGTTATACCTATTAATACCAATGAGATGAACAAGTGACAAGGATGAATCTACCCATCCTATTATCTCAAATCGGATCCCCAATCCTAATGAACAATGTTTCATCGGATCTATGTAACTGTCCAGATATCTGTATATATGAAGCTTGTGAGATCAGCTTTCTGTCGGACAGAAGACATTGTTACATACAAGTCTCAACAGTGATATGTCAATCCCAAACATATCACTTGACTTGGGGTGGTTTTAAGTTTATCAGTTTACTATAAAGTTTTGTCTCACTTCATGCTTGTATGAACACTTTATAATCACTTTAAATAAACTTACGAATTTCCTTTTATTAGACTTTATTTAGTGCTTAAAAGGGATTGCCTTTATATAGTTATAAAACATATATCTCATTAAACAAATGATATAAAGAACAATTCATTTACATTAAGTTTGTATCCTAGAACAATTGTCTATAGGACACTAAACCCCAACATACTCCCACTTGGACTAAAGCTAATTGTTTCTAAAACTTATCCCAGTAGAAATTAAATGACGATCATGTATTCTCTGGGTTAAAGGCTTTGTCAACAGATCTGCAACGTTGTCCTCTGTAGGTACTCTTTCTATTCTCACATCTCCTCTAGCCACAATCTCTCTAATGATGTGGTATCGCTTAAGGTAATGCTTGGATGCATTATGAGACCGTGGTTCCTTTGCTTGCGCAATGGCTCCATTGTTATCACAGTAGAGTGTAATGGGATTGACCATGTCAGGCACCACACCTAGTTCTGTAATGAACTTTCTAATCCAAACCGCTTCCTTTGCTGCTTCCGCAGCTGCGATATACTCTGACTCGGTCGTAGAGAAAGCTACGCTTTCCTGCTTGGAACTCTTCCAATTGACCGCGCCCCCATTCAAGATAAACAGGTATCCTGATTGGGATTTATAATCATTCTCATTTGTGAGATGACTTGCGTCTGAAAATCCTTCTATTTTCAGATCACCTTCTCCGTACACTAGGAACATATCTTTAGTTCTTCTCAAGTACTTAAGAATGTTCTTGACGGCAATCCAATGCTCGTCTCCCAGATTCCCTTGGTAACGACTCGTTACAGATAACGTGAATGCTACGTCAGGTCTAGTGCATAGCATAGCATACATAATCGAACCGATTGCGCTGGCGTACGGGACTACAGCCATGCATCGTTTATCATCATCGGTTTTAGGACATTGATGATTGTTTAACTTTACTCCATGTAACATGGGTAAGTTACCTCATTTCGATTCAAGCATGCTAAACCGATTTAGCACCTTTTCAATGTATGTAGCCTGTGAAAGACCAAGCAGTCTTCTCGATCTATCTCTATAGATCTTTATACCAAGTATATAAGCTGCTTCACCAAGGTCTTTTATTGAGAAGTTACCAGATAACCATACTTTCACTGACTGTAAGAGAGCAACTTCATTTCCCATTAATAATATATCATCCACATATAGTATGAGAAATGCTATAGAGCTCCCACTTGCTTTCTTGTAAATGCAAGCTTCTTCGCAATTTTGTTCAAAACCAAATTGTTTTATGGTTTTGTCAAAACGCTTATTCCAGCTTCTTGATACTTGCTTGAGTCCATAAATGGATCTCTGAAGTTTGCAAACTTTAGTTGCATCCTTTGATATGAAACCTTCAGGCTGCATCATATATACATCCTCAAGCAGGTTTCCGTTTAGGAAAGCTGTTTTCACATCCATTTGCCAAATCTCCTAATCGAAATGAGCGGCAATTGCAAGCATGATTCTAATTGATTTGGACATAGCCACAGGAGAGAAAGTTTCGTCATAATCAATTCCTTGCTTCTGACGATATCCTTTCGCTACTAACCTAGCTTTGTAGGTGCTAACCTTTCCATCCATGTCTGTCTTCTTTTTGGAGATCCACCTGCACCCAATGGGTATTACCCCTTCGGGTGGATCAACCAAAAGTCCACACTTGGTTAGTATACATGGAAACCATTTCAAAATCCATGGCCTTAAGCCATGCTTTAGAATCTGGACTAGTAAGAGCCTCTTCGTAGTTTTCGGGTTCGTCGTCTAACACGGGAACCTCATTATCATCTCTCACTAGAAAACCATATCTAACTGGGAGTTCACGAAATCTTTGTGATCTACGAATAGGTGGCACTAGAGTCTCATCTAATGGGACTCCTTCGGGTACCTCAACCGCCTCTGTTGTTTTAGTCGGTGTTTCTTCTTCTTGAACTTCGTCAAGTTCAATCATGCTTCCCTTTTGTGTTTCTTCGAGAAACTCTTTCTCTAAGAAGGTTGTGTGCTTGGATACGATTACTTTCTGATCATCTGGATGATAGAAGTAATATCCCATAGTTTCCTTAGGGTATCCAATGAAGAAACATTTATCAGATTTTGAATCTAGTTTGTCGGACGCAATGCGTTTGACAAAGGCTGAACAACCCCATATTCTCATAAATGAAAACACGGGTTTCCTACCAACGAACAATTCATATGGTGTGGAACTAGCGGATTTAGTTGGTACTCGATTTAGGGTGAAGAGGGCAGTTTCTAAGGCATAGCCCCAGAATGTCTTTGGAAGTAAGGCCATGCTCATCATGGATCGTACCATATCTAATAGGGTACGGTTTCTCCTCTCGGACACACCATTGTGTTGTGGTGTATAGGGAGGTGTCCATTATGAGCATATCCCACATTCAGTTAGATAATTCAGAAAATCATCTGAAAGATATTCGCCACCTAGATCAGATCGAAGCGTCTTTATTTTCTTTCCTAATTGATTTTCTACTTCATTCTTGAAGCATTTGAATTTCTCAAAGGCTTCTGATTTGTGCTTCATCAAGTAGATGTAACCATATCGGGTATGGTCATCTATGAAGCTTATGAAGAATCTGAATCCTCCTCTTGCTTGGACTGACATAGGACCACATACATCTGAATAAATGAGTCCTAGAGTGTCTGATACACGCTCACCTTTATTGCTAAAGGGTGTCTTTGTCATTTTACCTTTTAAACGTGATTCGCATGTTTCCAATGATTCGGGATCGATTGGATCTATAAGCCCATCTGAATGTAGCTTTAACATGCGTCTCTTGTTTATATGGCCCAAACGACAATGTCACAAGTAAGTTGAATTATCTAGCTTATGTCTTTTGGTATCAATTGCGAAAACATAAATTTTGTCATCTAACACATAAATCCCATTTTGTGATATTCCTGAAAAATAGAAGATCGAATCTTTATAAAAATCGCAACGTTTGTCTTTTATTGAAATATGAAAAGCCGTCGTCAACAAGGCGGCTAATAGAAATAATATTTCTAGATATTCCTAGAATATCCTCAGGCTGCATCCGGTATTAAGTACCAAAAGATTCAGACTGTGAAATTTCAATATAAAACATACCAGATGTTGAAGTCCCAGCTTCTTCCCCTTTTGAGGAAGGCTAGGTACACCAACAGTTTCCTTTCCAATGCCCATCTTTACCACAGAAGTGGCACTCTCCTTTGGGCTTCTTCACTTCCTTTCCCTTAGCTTTGTAGGGCACGGCTTTCTTACCTTTCTTGGGATAATTAGGATTGGGATAGCTCACTTTCCTTTTCTTTGATCCCTCAATGACAAGAGCCGGTATGGCTTTGTCTTTCTTCATATTGGGCTCAACTGACTTGAGCATATTTGCAAGCTCTTCAAGAGAGGTTTGCAAGTCATTCATCTGATAGTTCATAATGAACTATGAATAACTTTTTGGGAGGGATTGAAGAATTAAGTCTATACCTAATTCGTTATCCATCGCAAATCTAATACTAGAAAGTTTGGTAATGTAGCCAATCATCTTGACACAATGTGTCATGACAGATGTGCCCTCTTGCATTCTACTATGATATAGCAACTTGGATATCTCGTAGCGTTCGCGCCTGGTTTGTTTCCCAAACAATTCCTTTAGGTGCATGATGATGGAATATGCATCCATTTCCTCATGTTGCCTTTGTAATTCCAGTGTCATCGATGCAAGTATGATGCATCCGGCATGATCATCATCAGCCTTATGCTTCTGGTAAGCATCAATTTCCTCAATGGGAGCATCATCAGCAGGGAGAGGGCGTATCGATGTATCAAGTACATACCCTATTTTATCTAACTTCAAAACAATTTTGAGGTTACGAAACTAGTCGGTGAAGTTTGAACCATTCAATTTGTTATCGGTAAGAATGTTTTGCAGATTGATTTTAGTCATGATTGTAAGAGTGGGTTTAATTAAACCTGAGAGTGAGAAAGAGTAAACGTATGTCATTCATTTGCTTAAAGTATATCAATCTAAAATTATAGGTCTTTTAGTTTATTTTAGATTGCTCCCACTATTTTGCCAAATTAATAGCCCTCCATATTAATTCGAAGAATTTCACAAATCCTTTAGTGAGATAGGATCCTAACTCCTGAGATTTCACCTTGAGTTTACTCAACAAGCTAGTCTCATTCATTAGGTAGATTCATGTAATCAATCACATCTTTAATGTGATTCCTAGGTTATTGGGTTACTAACCACATTAGTAACTAATATGCTATTCATATTAATCCCAACCGTCTTGCCCATTAGTTTATGACAACATGAGTTTACTCATCCAATTATCATAATCTAATTTAAGTATTACCCCATATTCATGAAAAATGATTTTCGATAATTCAGGTGTTACCGAAAGGACCCCGAGCTTGAGTTTACTCAACAACCCAAAGTCCCTCAGCACTGCCGGCTGAATTATAATATTAGGGAGGGGCAACCGATTTTAATAACTTGTTTATTTACTTAACTTTTTAATGAGGGATTTTATTTTAGGTCTCATAATCTAACTTAGTCTTGATTTGCTTTAGCATACATCAGACACATACATTCACATACATTGGCGTTATGGACATATCATCTAAATTATTCCGTCGAGCCAGAGACGGAATAAAAGGGCAAACCTAAGGAAATACTAACTATTACATATTTCTCTTTAGGTCCTCCGTCTTCTCCATGGCGCTTTGAAATTACATATTAATTTCTATACTACTAAAGAAAACTTCAATTGAATTGAAGGGAATCAGATGAGAGGAGAAATTACAATAGATAGTAGAAAGGCAGGACTTGCAGGCCCTATTTCAAAAATACCAAAAGACTAAAGAGGGTCCAAATATGTCCATAACTCCAAACATGCATAGACTCAATTAACTTTCATCCAATTTTACTTCTAATAGTTTTCGTATCTTTTATATTAATCTTTAGATTAATATAACTATACAAAACTTTAATTATGCACGTCACAATTATTTTGATTTTAATTCATTTAACATTTTGATTTACAAATTGGTAAAACAAACTTTTAAACAAATTTTCATTCGATAATCAAAACAGAAAACTATCAATTTCTAAAACATATATATTTAAATATAAAAACGATTTTAAATATATATATATATATATATCAGTTCTAAAACGGTTTTAAAACAATTTTCAGAAAATAGGAAAAACTACTATAGATTTCCGTTTTATCTTTAGAATTAATAAAACTGATTTTATCAATCTAACTATAAAACTAATAGATTTCGTTATAATGATTATCAACCAAAATAATTAGGAACATACGCATAATCTCTTTTAATTAACAATTAATTAAAACTCATTTATCTTTAGAATCAATTAATCAAAACAAGTTGTTAATTAATCCTAACTATAAATATTTATTCAATCCTATTGAAAAACTTCTAAATTTTCATATATGAAATAACGGATTTAACGATGGCTCTGATACCACTGTTGGAAATTAGGCTAAGGTATAGCAGCGGAAATATAAAAATTTTAACCTATTTCCATTTAACCACAAGATCCGTTAACCGTCATTTCATATAAATAAGGATAAGAAGAAATACCTTTTAGAAGTTCTATCTACCGTTGCAAACGAAGTGCCAACAACTTCAAAAAAGATAGAAACTGTCTACCAATCTTCCCCTATCCGAAACAGACCTTCCAGACCTCCAAACGATAATCCCTTCGGTGGAAACGTGGAAGAATATGTCTAGAAGCTCCTGTCCAAAAATCGCGACGATCTGACGGTTCAATCTCCGGAAATCCGCGAAATCGTGAACTGACCTGATGTAGGAGTAGTAAAACGAATTTCTCCCTTTTGTTTGTTTTTCTTCTTCGAGTTCCCAAACACGAAATAAAAGACGGGAAGATTAATTTAGTATCAACCATTGAATAGCAACCAAAGTAGATTGCCTCTAACTAATCAACACAAGATCAAGGATAAAAGAAATTGATGAAAATTAATTGATCAAACGAAGCCGTAGAGAAATCTCGTCCTCGAACTAGGGGTGTCAAATTTTCTCTCTCTTGGACTAGGTGAATTTCGAAAATCACAAGTATGGTATGTCTTGCTTGGATTTCAAAAATCTCAAGGGAAGGGGTATTTATAATCTCTTGTATCTAATCCCTAGTTAGATAGAATTAGGTTACTGAATAGGAATTCCATTCGGAATAGAATTTCTAATTATTATCTCACTATATATCTAATATATTAAGGATAATAATAATAACCTTATTGGATAATAATAGGAGTATATTAATCTAATTAAAACTCCTAACTTAATTATCTCTTAATTAATTTAATTCATATTCCTAATCTAATTAGGATTAACAAAATCAAATTAATTATTCATGTATATCACTACATGAATTTCGACCCCCTTATGTCCATGGGCCTTATTGGGCTCAATTGGGCTTCTATCAATTAATTAACATCTATCTCTCTTTTAGGTTCCAAGTCTTATGTGTGATCCATTAGGTTCTTATTGCTTCTAGCCGTATGCAACGTTATTAAATTAATTTTCAAAGAATTATATTTAATCTTTGCATAACGGAATGATGTACATAGTATGTGATTAGCAAGTCCGTAATCATTCCCCCAGAGCTATAAGAAGACAGGTTGATTCTGTCGTTAACCTTTCCGTATTAGTTACAGTATAATTCGATCCTTTATCAACTACATCCTTGAACTGAATCTTATGACTATGGGTGATGTCAAGTCACATATAGCGAGACGTTCGTTTTACTTGTACAGGCCGAGTCAACTCAAAAAGATAGGTTAAGTGAAATCTGTGTTTCTTACTCTTAAGCTATCACCTTGCAAGGATTTAGAGTTGAGTCTTCCACAAGCGATCTATGGATGTATCTCCCATTTATCGGGAGTGATAAATGCTCAATCCAATATATAACGACTCCGCAATTACTTCATGTGATACCCAACGTCTACTGTTCACACCCCAGAGTCATCTCTATTAAGGATCGTGTTACACCAGAGTCAAAGCATCACATTCCGTAATCCAGAATACCAATTAATATTCCTTTGAGTCTGAGGATTAGTTATACCTATTAATACCAATGAGATGAACAGGTGACAATGATGAATCTACCCATCCTGTTATCTCAAATCGGATCCCCAATCCTAATGAACAACGTTTCATCGGATCTATGTAACTGTCCAGATATCTGTATATATGAAGCTTGTGAGATCAGCTTTCTGTCGGACAGAATACATTGTTACATACAAGTCTCAACAGTGATATGTCAATCCCAAACATATCACTTGACTTGGGGTGGTTTTAAGTTTATCAGTTTACTATAAAGTTTTGTCTCACTTCATGCTTGTATGAACACTTTATAATCACTTTAAATAAACTTACGAATTTCCTTTTATTAGACTTTATTTAGTGCTTGAAAGGGATTGCCTTTATATAGTTATAAAACATATATCTCATTAAACAAATGATATAAAGAACAATTCATTTACATTAAGTTTGTATCCTAGAACAATTGTCTATAGGACACTAAACCCCAACACTTGGATCATTGCCGATTTAAAAAAAGAAAAGTACAAGAGAGAAAAGATACAAAAGCACTTAGATACAAAAAGAGATCTTACACCCATCTTCTATTCTTTGTGTAAATGCTAGAGTGATTACTTGTAATCTTCTAAAGTGTTCTCTATTTGAAAAGGAACAAGTGTTTATCAATTGTAACATTGAGAGCGTTGTGTTGAGTGTTTGGTTGTAAACATTCAGTGGTAGAGAAATCTAGGTGCTGGGTTGTAGCACTTAGTAGGAGTTGAGTAGAGGAATAGAGGAAGGTACTCTTGCATATTCAACTGCCTTGTAATCGGTTTGTGCTCTACCGTTAAAGAGCTCAGTATTGGATTCAAAAAGCCCGGAGGATTCTGGGGACTGGACGTAGGCAGAGAGGCCGAACCAGGATAAGTGATACTGAGTAATCTCTAAACTCTCTCTCAATATATATATATATATATATATATATATATATATATATATTGCATGTGTTGTTTGACATATTTACTCAGCATATAAATTGCCTAAACTGACTCTGAGTAAATTAAGGTGCTGAGTTAGAAGTTGACCCCTTAAAGCGTCAATTCTTAACTCGCAAGCTTGATAGCCTTAGTCAACATCTGACTAAAGCTGTTTCGCACTAAGCTCGCCCAAGCTGACCAAAAGCTAAGTTGACCAATTCATCTAAAACATACATGTCAGCATAAATAATTAAAGAAAAAGGTATATTAGTTCCTAACCCCCCCTTGGAACTAATTACATGGGACCAACAAGGGTTACTTTCTTTATGAAAGATTTGTGCCTTTATATATAGTTACATTTTAATGCTATATATCTGATTAAACAAATGATCAAATAAACAATTTATTCATTAATATTAATATCCTAAAACAATTGTCTTTAGGACACTAAACTCCAACATTAAATCCCTTGAGGAAAAGCAAGGTGGGTCTATGAGGATTCTTGATAGATGTTCCTTTTTTTCGGATTGGATAAACAAGATGGAGTTCGTTGATCTTGGTTATCAGGGACCTGGGTTTACCTGGTACAGGGGTTCTACTAAGAAAACCAGAGTGGCTTGCCGACTTGATCGTGCCTTGTGTAATGCGAGTTGGAGATACAATTTTCCTGAAGTCGTGGTCAGACACCTACCACGCAATCGGTGGGCAGGATCCTACTCCTGCACGACGTCCATTTCGTTTCTTGGCTTCATAGATTTAGCATGAGGGTTTTGCGGATTTCCTTAGAAACTCGTGGGATCCAAATTGCAGTGCCCAGGAAGCCTTGCAGTTACTCAATTCAAAACTACAGGTATGGAATAAGAACATTTTTGGCTCTTTAAACATCAGAAAGAAGAGGATTTATATTAGACTGGAGGGCGTTCAATGGGAAATTGTGAGATCGATCACTTCGGGGTTGCTTCGCCTTGAGCGTAAGCTCCTCGCGGATCTGGATGCAGTTCTTATGCAGGAGGAAGTTATGTTGTTCCAAAAATCTCGAATCAATTGGCTTCAGTTCGGGGATCGGAACACAAAATTTTTCCACCTCTCTACTCTTATTCGAAGATTCAAGAATCGGATTGAAGGCCTGCGTGACAGTCAGGGCATGTGGTATTGGGATCCGACTTATATTGCAGAAATGGTTGTGGATTTTTACAAAAAGTTGTATATGGAGGAGGAGCCGATCCGTGCCCCCCTTTACACAATGACTAACTTTTCTTCAATTGATCAGAGTTGTCTGACCCGTCTTGGGAGAGCGTTTGAAGCCTATGAGGTTCGTAATGCCCTTTTTCAGATGGCCACTTACAAGGCCCTAGGGCCTGATGGATATCAAGCCATCTTCTTTCAGTAGTGTTGGACAACAGTAGGCGATCAGGTCTATCAGTATATCCTAGACGTCCTGCATTCTGGCCGAGTTCCTCCTGCGTTGAGTGAAACGCTGCTCACTGTGATCCCGAAGGTTCCAAGCCCGAAATACATCAACCAGTTTAGGCCAATTAGCCTATGTAATGTGCTCTATAAAATGGTTACAAAGTGCATTATAAACTGATAACAAGTAGAGAATTTCTGATCGACTTCCGTCCCTGTGTGGGGCGTCGTTGGGCTCGACGGGGGGAAGCTCCGATGCCAAAGTCAGTAAGATGAATCAAGGAAACAAACTGAATTGACAAAGGTTATGAGAATGTGTACCTTGATAGCCTTGGGAATCAGGCTATATATAGCTGAGAAGTTGTAACCTTCAGGTAACTAGAGAGTCTCCATTAATGCTCCATTAATGGCGGTTACGAGTTATCTTTAACCTGGCAGTTAACTAATTGATAACCCATTAATGATCTTTATGGCCGAGTCGGCGGCCAGCCGTTATAGTGGCGAATCAGGTGGACGAAGAGATTCGCCTCATAGGTCCGCCAGCGGATCTCTCAGAGCAGATCCGTGGAGATCCGCCTGCCAGCTCCGCCCTGGCGGATCACTACGCGACGTACTTTGAGGTGAATATCCCTTTTAGTCCTCGGGTTAATATCTCGATGTTATCAGAAGCCCCCCCAAAATGCCCTTAAAGTCCTTTAGGGCTTTTGAGCTTCCGCGCGCCGTCATAAACACCTGCATTAATGAGCACACTGTTCAATGCTAATGGATGAATGACACGTGTAGTGGACGCACTGTTCCAGGAAGGAGAAAAGCTTTCTTCTTCCTCTTTCGCTTTCCCTTTCGTCTTCACTTCTTCGTTTTTACTCCATTGCTCGAAGCCTTTTCCAGGAATTTTTCAGAGTTTCGCACCAAGCTTCCGATTTCTCATGTAAGTTCATTTTCTTTTGTTTAACTTTTCTCTGGATGTTTAGAAGTTCGTCTTCATCTTCTAGATCGACTTCAGAACTTTTTAATTCAACCCCTTCTCCTGAAATAGAAGTTGATTTTAGTTGGACCACTTCATCATCGGAGAACTCTTCTTCTTCCGAGGGCACGATTAACTCTGATTTAGCTGGGTTTAGTAACTCGGCGCGTAATCATTATCAAACTCGTTCCACTAGGAACCCGACTCTTTTTACTTCTATCTCCGGTGCCGCTCCGGCCGGTGTATCTAGGTGGTTTCCGGGGATTATGGCCTCTTCTTCAATTCCTCCTAAGAAAAAGAATCCCCGAGCGGAGTCTACTCCGTCTCGTATGAGCGCCGCGGATCTAGTGGATCTGGCGAATCGCTTTCCCTGGATCAAGAACTATGAGACTCAGCTTGCCGAATCTCATCAACGTCCTTCCTGTCCGCCTAGCGGTTTCCTCACAGTATACTGTAGCCACGTGGAGAGAGGGTTCCGACTTCCTCTTCCAAAGATGATGGCGGACATCCTCTCCTACTTTGACATCACGGTCAGCCAGCTACATCCCAACTGCTGGTTGGATATCGCCTTAGACTGCTACCTCGCCTCAAATTTAGGCGTGGTATATACGGGTCGTATCTTTAGAGCTTTTCACAAACCATCAAAACGGAAGTCTGAATCCTATCTTACGTTCGCCAAATTCGGAGTATATTCGCCCTTTAGTGACAAAATGTCCAATGTTCATTGCTGGGATGAGAGATTCTTCTACGTGAAGATAAAAGATGGCGAACCATTGGGTTTTCCTTCGTTTTGGAATCCCAGGCCGTTACATATGACGGGCGACATGCGAATTTTAACGGACAGCGATGAGGAGGTGGCGGAGCTCATGAAACAGATCAAGGCGGATGCATGGACATATGCGGATGCCTTAGCTTTCATGATGAGTGATATTCCATTGATTCTCCGGGAAGGGGATCAATTCATTTACTCAAAGATTACGCAATTTGACCAAGGTACCCTTCATTTCTTCATGAACTTTGATTACTTTAATGTTTTCTTTGGCAGGGGTTTATCTAAGGCCAATCACGCTCTTGCAGAGAAGCGTAGGAAGTTTCTGGAGGCTGAAGCACGCAAGAAAGATCAAGCGGCGAATTCTCAAACTGCTACTGGCAAACGTCCTGCGGAAACAGTGGTTGAGCCGCCACTAAAGAGGAGGAAGCCTAACACCACTGGAGGCCTTAAGCTTATGGCGGATGCCATGAGATCTGCCAGGCCTGTTGGGGAGATTGCACAGGTAGTTTACCTTTTATATTTTATTTGTTCATCAAGTTTTGAACTTTGAGTTCTGACTCTTGAACGTTTGTGTAGACGGCGAAGCCCGATATTGGTAGATACTGGTCCGCCAAATTTGGAGCCCAAGGTTCTTTCGAGAATGAATCCATCCTAAACGATTTGGATGAGGCCTTGGGTCAGGTGGGCGAAGTGCAGAGGAACCATAACCGGATTCCTGGTTCCATTCATGCGCAAAAGGGGAAAACGGAGCTCCTCATGGTGAGTTCCTTTAGAAAGGATACAGAAAATACTAGTCTTTCATTCCTTTTTTGCCTTTTGATTGAATTGTTTGTTTTTGGCAGTTGTATACTCGCATACGTACCATGGAAACAGAGCTTCTCCAAAATGTGGCGGATAAGGCAACCATCGAGAAGTTAGAGAAAGAGGTAGCGGAAGCCAATGCGAATATCGCTTCAGCTAATGCAAACAATGCCTCCGCAAATGCAAACCTTGCTTCCGCCACAGCCGCCTTAGTTCTTAGGGATGAGGAAATTGAGAGGCTAAAGGCAAAGATCGTGTCTGATGCCAAAAACCACGAGGACGCCCTTGGAGAAGCTGAATATATGGCGGGTGAGCAAGCCTTTTATTACGGCGAAATGCTCATGGCGTACTTCTCACTCGCGCATCTTGAAACTAATTTCACAGATCCGCAATTTGCCGTCCCCGAACCAGAAGATGTGGCGAAATTTAACAAGATCTTAGATGCTAAGGAGTACCTCCGTGATTATGTTCGAAGATGGATGAAGGGGCCCATGGAAGAAACCAAGCCGTCCACTACTGTCACGTTAGATGAGCTTGAGGAAGTGCCCCCTAAGGCGGATGCAGAACCGATTCCTGACCAGACTCTTCCCCTTGGTCCCCCATCCTCTGAAGATAAGGAGGTATCTCCGGCTGGCGTATCTGTGAATGTGGAGGAGGAAGATCCCCAAGCAAGTGCTGTGAGCAAGAAAAGCACAAAGGAGGATGCTCCCATTGTTACTTAGTTTGTTTTTATTTGTGATATTGTAAAAAACGCCTTTAAGTACAATTTGTTTTAATCCTTTATAGAAGCTATGTTATTTTACCTTTACGTTTGCGTAAGGAAATATATAGGCATCTAGGATTTGGAGTAGGTGGCCAGCCATACTCCATTGTATGAACCTTTGTGAAGGTTAGAAGCTGTTCTATTCCTTCTAGAGGAAGTAAAGCTGCCCAGGGGATCAATTTGCTATCTATCTTTAAGGTGAAGTGATCCGCCCGTAGGACTTGTGAATCCTTCTACGGAAAGGATAAGAGAGTGTAAAGACCTTGCGTCCAAGGATCGTTTTAACTTTATTGGAGACTGGGATCCGCTTAGAGACGGATCCGCCCATAAGATTGATTCTCTTATGTCTTTAAGGCGAAAAGAACGTAGCTATAAGATAGCGATACATTGTAAATATGGAGAGCGTTGGGTGCCCCCCTTCCTTTTAAGACTGGAATATTGATATTGCTGCAATAAACGATAAAAAGAACATAGATAATAGAACAAATGATGTTTATTAATGGGAGAAATGCTTTATTACAGCAAGTAGGTCTTATAGGTGAGCCTCGTTAAAACCTTTAATAAGAAAAACCACATGGGAAAAAGCTTATTAAAGGAAAAAGAGTACTCAAGACCGTGTGTACACTTCATTTTCTGACAAAATATTTGCGGAGATTTTGGAGGTTCCATGTGCGTGGCAATGTATTGCCCTCCATGTCTTGGATTTTAAATGTGGCGAATCCAATTTTGTCCACTATCTGATATGGACCCGTCCAGTTGAGCCCTAACTTGCCCTTGCCTTCTCGAGACTGGACTTTGTCAGCCTTTCGGAGCACAAGATCACCCACATTTAGATCCACAAGCTTGGCGTTTTTATCATGGTAAGCTGCAATCCGCTGTTTATATGCCGCCATGCGCACGTAGGATTGGTCCCTGCGATCTTCTATCTGATCTAGATGCTCCCTTAGCCGTTTGCCGTTGTCCTCTTCACAATAAAAGGCCACTCGATCACTGGGGACCTGTATTTCGACTGGGATCACGGCTTCGACACCATGAGAGAGGGCGAATGGTGTTTCTCCTGTGGCCGTCCTTGGGGTGGTGCGATAAGCCCATAGAACACTTGTCAGCTGGTCCGCCCACTTCTTATCATGCTCTCCCAATCTCTTCTTTATCCCCTTTACGATCATCCGATTGGTAACTTCAGTCATCCCGTTTGACTGGGGATAATAAACGGAGGCGAATCTGTTCAGGATGCCCAACCTTTCACAGAAAGCTTTGAATTCGCCACAGTTGAACTGTGTTCCATTATCGGTGATGATGGTATGTGGAACACCGTATCTTCCCACGATGTTGTCTTTGACGAATTCCACCATTCGTTCTGCAGTAATGGAGGAAACAGCTTCGGCTTCTACCCATTTGGTGAAATGGTCTACTGCCACTACCACGTACCTCCTCTGTCGGCGAGTCGGAGGAAATGGGCCAACAATGTCTATTCCCCAGAGGGCGAATGGACGTCCTTCTATGATTGGCCTCTGGATATGTTTGGCAGTATGTGATTCATTCGCATGAATCTGGCAATTGTGACAAGATTCTACCAATTTTTGGGCATCCAATTCAGCCGTGGGCTAGTAGAAACCCGTTAACCTGGATTTCTTCAAGATGGCGGCGGATGCTTCATGAGCCCCACATGATCCCTCATGTAGCTCCTTGAGGATTTGTTGTCCCTCCTCTGGCAGAATGCACTTCAACTAGGGATGGCTAAAGGATTTTCTGTAAAGGCCGTCATTGATCATGGAGAAATAAGCCGCTCTCCTAACTATCCGCCGTGCCTCTTCTTTGTCCTCAGGTAAGGTTCCATTTAGCAGATATTGGCGGATGACCGATCTCCAATCATCTTTTACTGTTGTGAGTAGGGATACTTCCTCTGAGGCGAAGGCTGGAGCTATTTTAACTTCGAAGGGACAATCCGGATCTGTCCAGTTCTCCTCACAAGAGGCCATTTTGGCCAAATGATCCGCCTCTGTGTTGGACTCCCTTGGTACATGAATCAGTTCCCATTTAGTTTCCTTAGTCTCAAGGTGATCTAGCAATTTTTTGACGTCTGCTACATATTTGGCCAGAACCTCGTCTTTCACCTCGTAATTCTTGATTACTTGGTTGACCATTAGTTTAGAATCACTATAGATCACAATCCGCTCTGGAGTGATTTCTTTGAGTAGGCGTAATCCCAATATCAGAGCTTCATATTCAGCAGCATTATTAGTTGCATGGAAGTTTAATTTTACTGCGTACCGTAACTTTATGTATTGGGGACCCTTGATCACAACGCCTACACCAGCTCCATCCGTCGAGGAGGCGTCGTCGGTGTACATTGTCCATTCCTCTATCGGAGGCTTAGGATGATCCATCCCTTCATCAGTGAATTCATTCACAAAGTCCGCCAAGACCTGACTCTTCAAAGCTGACCTGCTTTCATATCTCACATCGAATTCGCCCAGGCGAATTGCCCATTCCATCAACCTTCCCGAAGTGTCTGGTTTCTGCAACACCTTTCTCATTGGTATATTTGTTCGAACCACTACAGTATGTGCCTGGAAATATGGCCTAAGGCGGATTGCCGTGGTGACGACAGCCAGTGCCATTTTATCAAGTTTAGAATATCTGGTTTCGGCGTCTTTCAGAATCTTGCTCACATAATAAATTGGAAACTGCTGGCCATCTTCCTCTCGTATCATGACCGTGCATACGGCTTTATCCGTAACTGATACATACATGTAGAGGTCTTCTCCTTTCAAAGGTCGACTCATCATGGGTGGCTCTGTGAGGAACCGCTTGATTCCCTCGAAGGCCCTTTCACAATCCTCATTCCACTCGAACGCCTTCTACTTCTTAATGACCTCGTAAAAGGGCTGACATCTGCGGGCTGAACAAGAGATAAACCTGCCCAAGGCTATGATATGCCCATTAAGGCGTTGTACTTCTCTGATATTCCGTGGTGCTTACATTTCTAGGACAGCCTTAACCTTGTCAGGATTTGGGCTAACTCCTTTTTCGCTGATCATGAACCCTAAGAATTTTCCATACGTTGCACCAAAAGTGCACTTCTCTGGGTTCAGCTTAATGTTGTGGCGTCGGAGTACGTCCAGTACCTCCTTTATATCATCCGTATGCTTTTCTATGGTCGTACTCTTGATGATCATGTCATCTACATAGACAGAATAGTTATCCCCTTTACTATCTTCGAATATCTTGTTCATCATCCTCTGATAAGTTGCACCTGCGTTCTTAAGCCCAAAGGGCATAACTTTGAAACAATAAGTGGCCTGATGTCTTACGAACGAGGTCTTGATTCTATCTGAGGGCTCCATGGGAATCTGATGATAACTTGACTTCACATCAGTAAAGGAGTACATTGCATGACCGGCGGTTCCATCTACAAGCATGTCAATACATGGCAAAGGATAGTTGTCTTTGGGACAAGCTTTGTTGAGATCCGTAAAGTCAATGCACATGTGGTAAGATCCGCCCGCTTTTTTCACCAAAACGACGTTCGCCAACCACTGGGTGTAAAGCACCTCTTCAATGGCATCCGCCCGCTGGAGTTTGGTGATCTCTTCTTCTATCACCTTCTGTCTTTCCGGGCCATGATTTCTCCGCTTCTGAGCCACGGGAACTGCATCTTTATCAATGTTGAGTTTGTGAGTGATCACGTCTGGACTGATTCCGGGGAGAATTTCATCCTTCCATGCGAAGACATCTTCCGCCTCACAGAGCACTTTGATGATTGCATTTTTAATTTCGCCTTTGAGCCCTTTAGCCATTCGCACCTGCTTTTCATCCGCCATAAGGTACATTTCGGTCTCGCCCAAGGCCATTGTGACGTGCTCCTCTTCGTCTTCCTCCTTATATTGTGGGCGAATCATTAGTGATGCCGAATATGTCTCCTGGGCCACCTTTTGGTTACCTCTGATCATTACACCTCCCTTGGCCGTGGGAATGTAGAGTGTTAAGTGGCGAATGGAGATAAGAGCTGCAACTTCGGAGATAAAAGGCCGTCCGAGGATGATATTGTAAGCTAACTAACCATCCAAGACAGAAAATTCTAGGTCTCCCTTCCAGATCTGATCCTCGTCTGTAAGCTCACAATCCAGAGTGACTTGGCCTTTTGTTTGAATAGTATGTCCCGTCACTCCCAAGATATCGACCACAGTTGGCTCTACTTGAACAGGATCAATCATGAGTTTGGCGAAAGCTCCTCTGGTGATGACATTGCATGAACTTCCAGTATCAATCATTACTCTTTTCATCTCCCAGCCTTCCACCATCATAGTGACGACCAATGCATCCGCATGGGGAGGTATTTCAGGACCATTATTGGTGTACTCCCCTCCCTTCGGTTCGGGGTATGAAATGCTCCGTTTGTGTTGACTGTTCTCGATCCACATAAGGACTTCACTTTTAGAAGCATTGAGAGGTGTGAAAGAGGTGACAAACGTTGATTTGTTCTTAGAATCTCTTCGCCTGTTTCTGGAGGAAGAGTCCTGACGCTTGTCTCTGTCTCTATCTCGGGGACGAGATTCGCCCTTGTCCCTCTTTGGCGATGATGGTGAACCTCGGCGAATGTCATCCACCTCTATAAAATCCTTACAACGCTCCATTAACTCTACCATGCTGGTGGGTTTCTTTCGAATGAGATCTTCCTGCAAACTCTTACAGGTGGTGTTTCTTACGAAACATTCCACAGCTACGGAGATATCCACATCAACAATTTGTATGCACAACTGATTGAAAGTTTCCACATACTCCCGAAGGGACTCATTCGCCTTTTTCTTTAACTCAAAAAGCTTCCCAGATTTCACCACTGGAGGAATACAGCCGGCGAATTTAGCGCAAAATTCCCTGCTCAATTGATCAAAGCTGTTTATCGAACCTGGAGGTAAAGATTGAAACCACAAATAGGCTGGGCCCCCCAGCGTGGTAACAAACATTTTGCAGAGCACGGGCTCGGTGGCACGGTTGAGTCTAAGTAGTATTCGATACTTTCTAACGTGAGCTTCTGGATTGTCATTTCCTATGTATATTGCAAGATTGGGAATTTTAAAAGCTCTGTCTGTTTTCTCCGCCTCAATCCAAGCTGCGAAAGGCGAATCCCTATTGGCGAACGGGTTATGCCTAGCATTCTCTTCACTCATACGGAGCACCAGGGCCCTGACCCTATCATCAAAATTTTCCGGATTCGCCCTGGGATGACCTCTTCATGGCGATCTGCTTGGAGAAGAAGAAAAAGAACTTGAATAAGATGATGGATCTGATGGCGAACGCCCTCCTCTATTACCGCGTCCGCCTCCTCCTCCGCTGCCTCCTCCTCCGCCACCTCCATCCCCGCCACCTCCATCCCCACCACCTCCATCTCTGCCTCCTCCGCCAGGGGGAGCCGGTCCATTTCCCCCTCCTTGGCCTCCTGACGAGATGTGTCCAACAGTTCCCGAAGGTGGTGGTGGTGGTGGTCCACTTGGATGGGGTGTCTCTCTTGGCTTTTTACTCCGTCTACGACCAGTAGAAGGGGGTGATCTACCACGATGGGAGGATCTCGTTCGTCGAGGCGAAGGTGACCTGGACCGCCTGCCTTTCTCCTTTCTATGCTTTTTGTGTGTTCGCCCTTTGGATCCGCCAGGAGGGAGATTCGTCCGCGGGCGCCTGGGAATACTGGGTCCATCCAGATTTAATCCTGGTCCCTTGGACCCACCCGGTAAGGATGAATTATTTCTTTGACTTCCTTCAGCGCCATCAGGAAATAACTCACGATTGATTTGCCGTTCGCCAGTTGACGTCGTGGTGGTTATCATAGAATCCGTGTTGTGAGCTTGGAGGAATGAAGAACTTTGGACACCCGGTCCAAAGCTTAACAAAGGCCAAGATGATACGGCCGATGTGGACGCCATACTCCAATGTGGAGGGAGGGTCATAAATGACCGCATGCGATTCCCCGTCTCGGTTCCAAACCGCTCTCCAATTGCTTGAGCACACATATTGATGAAAGCATCTGGAGGCATACTATTTTCGATGTGCGTTGCAGGAGCAGTGGAATCAGTGCGGCCATCACTAGATGGTGTAACTAATGGTGTTTCAATCCCTGAGGAGGGATTTTGATCTCCGTTTGTCATAGTTTTTTAGTGTGAACGAAAAACCCTTTGTTTGGTTAAGGATTCCACTCTCACCGCACCAATTGATAACAAGTAGAGAATTTCTGATCGACTTCCGTCCCTATGTGGGGCGTCGTTGGGCTCGACGGGGGGAAGCTCCAATGCCAAAGTCAGTAAGATGAATCAAGGAAACAAACTGAATTGACAAAGGTTATGAGAATGTGTACCTTGATAGCCTTGGGAATCAGGCTATATATAGCTGAGAAGTTGTAACCTTCAGGTAACTAGAGAGTCTCCATTAATGCTCCATTAATGGCGGTTACGAGTTATCTTTAACCTGGCAGTTAACTAATTGATAACCCATTAATGATCTTTATGGCCGAGTCAGCGGCCAGCCGTTATAGTGGCGAATCAGGTGGACGAAGAGATTCGCCTCATAGGTCTGCCAGCGGATCTCTCAGAGCAGATCCGTGGAGATCCGCCTGCCAGCTCCGTCCTGGCGGATCACTACGCGGCGTACTTTGAGGTGAATATCCCTTTTAGTCCTCGGGTTAATATCTCGATGTTATCATAAACCGCCTTAAACCAATCCTGAAGGATCTGGTCAGCCCCTGTCAGAGCAGCTTTATCCCAGGAAGGAATATCTCTAATAATGTCATTCTCGTTCAAGAGGCTATTGATAAGGGTCAAAACCCCCTATCTTTGGGTACGGTGTGAGGACGGGTTTTAGCGTTATTTCATGAATAAGCGAGCAATCCTCGCATTTATATGCGTTTGTGTGAGTTAGTTAGAAATTGGAAATGTTTTATTTACTTTTCATTGTTTAGGCTCGTTTTCTGGTTATTTTAGGCAA
Source organism: Euphorbia lathyris (assembly GCF_963576675.1). Lineage (NCBI taxonomy): Eukaryota > Viridiplantae > Streptophyta > Magnoliopsida > Malpighiales > Euphorbiaceae > Euphorbia > Euphorbia lathyris. The sequence continues at coordinate 73,404,128 of NC_088919.1, read as the reverse complement.
ATATGGCCAAAATAACATGTATGTTAAATTTCCATTATCTGTTATAGCTAATTGATCCGCCAAAAGTCGCACAAAACGGAGTGTTTGCTCAAAATGAGCGATTGGCGGATCAATTTAGCCCTGGGACTAATGCTATTTGGAGTTTTCGTGCATGTGCAGGAATGAGTTAGGGCGAAAATTACATTTCGGGACATCCAGCGACCGTGCAAAAGCGTGCTGGGCAAAACAGCTCGTCGTACTGGCCTTCGTAGGCCAGCTCGCCAAGCAGGCCCTCAGGGGCCTGCTCGGGCCAGCTGACATGGCCAGCTCGCCGAGCTGGCCTACAAGAGCCAGCTCGCCGAGCTGGCTCGCCTAGCTTGACGAGCTGACCTGCGGGAATCAGTCAAAAGACTGATTCCCGGCCCCACGAAGTCACGATCGACCCCACGTCTTCCCACCTGCAAAAGGACACGAATTAGGTCAGAAAGAGGGCCCGAACCGTGTCTATAAATAAGAATTTCCAATTGTAAATTAGATATCTTTCATTATTGTAAATTACTTTAACTTTTCACCCTTGAAGAATTCTCTCCACCTTCTCCATCTCCTTCAACCTCCATTGAAGAAGCTCCGAAGCTCCACCCACCGAGAATTATTCAAGGTCCGTCCTTAAGACCTAGGAAGCCGGCTGCAGGGTAGACAGGTTCCCTGAAAGGGATTTTCGTATCACCTTTTATCTTACTCTGTTTGTACCCTTTGATACAGTCTATGAATCCTAGGCTAATTGTATCCTGCGACAATATTCTTCGCCTTTAATGATATTTTAGCGCTTGTTTTGTTCTATGATTATTTGTTTAATCTTTGTCTTACGCTTTATTCAATTGGTTTAACTCATTCAAAAGCCCCAAAATCTAGTAGGCACATATTGCGAGCTGAATCTGAACGAGTCAGAGCCTAGGAGATTGACGACCTCTTAGTTGATTAAGCCCAAATTGCTGAGCCTTAGACCTAGTTTCGGCCTTACAAGGGAATCACGCACTAGGGACTTCAGGAGGGTAAGTAGGGTTAATCGCCTTGAATACAAGTGACTGAGATTAGGTTTTTAATCTATTGACCTAATAATCTATCTTCATCATTATCGTTCATACCATGTTCCTTCGGGTAATTGCATTAGTGAAAGATCACCCAGGAGTAGTTTAACTTAATTAGGAGTAGAATAACATAGTCGAATTAAGTATAACTTAGCTAGGAGTAGCATAATTCAACTAGGAGTAGATTAACTTAAACAAAACCAACTCAAAACCCACACAGCCTAGATAACACCTGAGACCAAGTAGCTCGATACTTGTAGTAAATAAATCTTGTGGATTCGATACCTGGACTTTCTAGATTTTATTACTTCATAACGACGGGGTACACGTATCCCTTAGTGAGCCTTCTTAACGGAGGCGCATCAAGTTTTTGGCGCAGTTGCCGGGGATTTATTTCTTCTGCAATATCGAACCAAAGGTCGATTTGTTAGTTTAGGCATTCCTTTGTGAATATCCTTTGTTTATATCGTTTATACATGTTTATATATAATTCTTTATACCTTCTATACTTGTTCATATCTTTTGTATTTGTTCATAACTGTATACTTTTACTTATCAACTTTTGTGCTAGAACTTCACTTTTTCTCAGCATTCTATGATCAATGAATTGGCAAGAAAGAGTCGAGTGGCAAGCTCAAAAGTTTACTATCCCATCAAGACAATACATTCATGCCATGGAGAATGAGGCTCCCAATCCCTCCATGGCCGAGTTAAATAAGAAAATGGATATCTTGATGGCGAAACTGAGCCTCAACACCAATGAAAGTGTAAGTTTTGTGGGTAATCACCAAAGGTATAATTCTAACCCCAATTCTTACAGCTTTTATGGTAGTGATTGGAGGAGACCTCAACACTCAAATCTGTCCTACGGGAACCCTAACATGTTGAGGCCTCCAAATAGGTTTGTTAATGAGCACAGGGAAAACGAATTGGGAGTGTTTCCTTACGAACAAGCAAGCCAAGTTTCTCCACAACCCTCTAGTTCACAAGATGAGGTGCTATCCCTTTTGAAAGGAATATCAGCCCGACTTACAATCAACGAGGAGGTTTGCAAGGACTTGAGCAACCAATTGGCTCAAATAAACCATGAGATGCAAGAGCAATCCCGAGATGCTCTCCCAGGCATAAAGGAAAACATAGAAATCCCACAAAGGGAATCAGCTCAAGCCATCTCCTTGAGGAACGACAAAAAGGTAGAACCAAGCCCACTGTCACATGCATCACTCAAGGTAAGTGAGGAACCGGAAGCGGTAAGCAACCCCGGTTCAAAACCTAAAATCCTAAATCATGTGATAGAAATAAATAATCAAATCGAAGCTTGTGTATATCAACTACCTTTTCCTCAAAATTTAGAAAAGTTTGGATTTGCTCCTTGTTCAGGAGTTTTCATTCTCTTCGACCTACCAAGAGAATCCAAAAGGGAGAAAACCAAACGTTTTCATAATCTGTTTAAATTTGGCCTCTTGTTTTTATTTAACTCATTTGAGGCTCCTAATCTGTTTTGTAGGTACAGATTATTTGTTAAGGAATTCGAGTTCCTAACGCGGATAGAAGCTTATACTTAGGAAGGAACTCTATGTCGAGCTAACCGACTATAAAAGTAGCGCTTCTAAGGAGGCAACCCAAGTTTGAATACAACTTTTCAGGTTTTTACTTTTTAATAAATTTTATAGATATACTTTTAGGTTGGTTTAGTTCTTTTACGTTTTTATTTTTTTCAGTGCTCGGGTTCAAAAAAAAACAAACAAAAAAAGGGCGTAATTTTGCCCCGGGCGGCCCAGCTCGGGTGAGCTGGGCACTGCCGCCCAACTCGGCGAGCTGGGCACTGCCGCCCAGCCCGTTGGGCACCCCAGCTCGGGCGAGCTGAGCACTGCCGCCCAGCTCGCCAAGCTGCTCGGCTGAGATAAGCAACAGTTCGGAATTTTTCCCGAACGGAGCTGAAAAAAAAATAATAAAAAAAAAATGGCACCGCAAATCATCAAGTTTTTGGCGATTGCGACAAAATCAGTAAGTTGTCTTCTCCACCCTAACTTTTTGCACATGCGCTTGATGGTTTTAGATGCAATGTTGGAACTTATTGCATATTTTAAGTGTGAGGAGGAGGGGTAGACAAACTTACACAAATTTGTATAATTTTTAAATTTTTGTGGCGTCGTGTCTAGTTTAGTTTAAACGCTTTCGGGTTTTATTTATGTTTTTGCATGTTTAGGACCTAAAACCGTGAACCTCCTTCGAATCTAAACTTCGTTATTTGTCCTTGAGGGCTAAGAACCGAATCTAAAATTGCATGACAACTAGTTTAGGTGTAGGAGACAACCCTTGTATCTGTAAAAGCATGAGCTAAAGTTTGCATTTAGACCCTACTTTTGAAGAAATGCTAAAATCATTACTTAGGTAGATAACTTAAGAATTAAAGGCATGTGATATTAAACTTGAGTTTGGGAAAAACTAGTAAGCACAAATTTGAAACCCAAGAATTGTGAGTTGAATTTGAGACCAAGAGCGAACATCAAAAAGCTCTTTTTCTTGACATTTTTGTGTGAATGCTTTGACTTGTGGAAAGATTACAGATTTTGCACCTAATACTGAGTTGAACCTACATGCAATGATTTGAGATGGTAAACGATGAATCAGCCTCATTAGAATTAACCCTTTTCTTTACCTTATTTTCTCTTTTTCATCCACTCTAGGAAGCCCCTTTGAGCCTGTATTTTTGTAGTTTGTAGATTTTTCTTTCGTTCTAACCCAAATTTTTGCAAACCATCACTTGGTTTGTTGCTTAACTCGAGCTTTTGCAAAACTCGCATTGAGCTTTTGTTTTCTTCTAGCGCTTTATCCTTGTTTATGGCACCATAGTAGCAAGCCAAGAGGCTAAGAAGTGAATGAGCATTGCTATCCAAAAAGAAAAAAAAGGGAGAAAAAGAAAAAAAATAGAAAAGGAAAAGAAAAGTGCCGAACAAAAGAAGGAGAACCATATCTCCCAAGTCTTAAAATTAGAACATCTCAGAAAAAAAAATGTGTGAATAAAAAGCTCAGTCACTTCACAATTTGCTAAAGCCATCTTAAACTTTGTTTTTCTAGCGCTAGAACTCCTAACCCTTGTTGTACCTTTAACCCTCTAGCCACATTACAACCCCAATTCGAGGCTGTTTTTGATATCATCGGAGTCAAATAGCATAGTAGAGGAACTCGGATGAACGTGCAAAATCAACGTAATCCTAAGCAACAACATAAGCCGAGAGTAAACACTTTAGCCACCAAAATTGTGTGAATTGAGTGAACTACCTATGGTGAGGTGTTTTACTTAGCTATCCCCTTAAGCTCGTTTAATTGAACATGTGTCCTTTTTCTTAAACATATGACCTGTGATAATTGAAATGCGGCTTTTGGATATCGTGTCTCTACTTTGTATTTCCGAATGCATGTAATTACAGATGCTCGAAATTGTGTCAAGCACCTAGTCAAACCAGGAGGTTTTCTAGCTTGCTTGTGATTGCGGGTTTAGTTTTTTAGTTTACTTGGGGACAAGTAAAGTTTTAAGTGCGAGGAGGATTGATAGGGGTCAAAACTCCCTATCTTTGGGTACGGTTTTAGGATGGGTTTTAGCGTTATTTGATGAATAAGCGAGCAATTCTCGCATTTATATGCGTTTGTGTGAGTTAGTTAGAAATTGGAAATGTTTTATTTACTTTTCGTTGTTTAGGCTCGTTTTCTGGTTATTTTAGGCAAATATGGCCAAAATAACATGTATGTTAAATTTCCATTATCTTTTATAGCTAATTGATCCGCCAAAAGTCGCACCAAACGGAGTGTTTGCTCAAAATGAGCGATTGGCAGGTCAATTTAGCCCTGGGACTAATGCTATTTGGAGTTTTTGTGCATGTGCAGGAATGAGTTCGGGCGAAAATTACATTTCGGGACATCCAGCTACCGCGCAAAAGCGTGCTGGGCAAAACCGCTCGTCGAACTGGCCTTCGTAGGCCAGCTCGCCGAGCTGGCATGGCCAGCTCGCGACGAGCTGGCCTTCATAGGCTAGCTCGCCGAGCAAGCCCTCAGAGGCCTGCTCGGCCGAGCTGGAGGCCAGCTCGCGGTGAGTTGGCCTGCAAGAGCCAGCTCGCCGAGCTAGCTCGCCCAGCTCGGCGAGCTGATCTGCGGGAATCAGTCAAAAGACTGATTCCCGGCCCCACGAAGTCACGATCGGCCCCACGTCTTCCCACCTACAAAAGGACATGAATTAGGTCAGAAAGAGGGCCCGAACCGCGTCTATAAATAAGAATTTCCAATTGTAAATTAGATATCTTTCATTATTGTAAATTACTTTAGCTTTTCACCCTTGAAGAATTCTCTCCACCTTCTCCATCTCCTTCAACCTCCATTGAAGAAGCTCCGAAGCTCCGAAGCTCCACCCACCGAGAATTATTCAAGGTCCGTCCTTAAGACCTAGGAAGCCGGCTGCAGGGTAGACAGGTTCCCTGAAAGGGATTTTCGTATCACTTTTTATCTTACTCTGTTTGTACCCTTTGATACAGTCTATGAATCCTAGGCTAATTGTATCCTGTGACAATATTCTTCGCCTTTAATGATATTTTAGCTCTTGTTTTGTTCTATGATTATTTGTTTAATCTTTGTTTTACGCTTTATTCAATTGGTTTAACTCATTCAAAAGCCCCAAAATCTAGTAGGCACATATTGCGAGCTGAATCTGACCTAGTCAAAGCCTAGGAGATTGACGACCTCTTAGTTGATATGAGCCTTAGACCTAGTTTCGGCCTTACAAGGGAATCACGCACTAGGGACTTCAGGAGGGTAAGTAGGGTTAATCGCCCTGAATACAAGTGACTGAGATTAGGTTTTTAATCTATTGACCTAATAATCTATCTTCATCATTATCGTTCATACCATGTTCCTTCGGGTAATTGCATTAGTGAAAGATCACCTAGGAGTAGTTTAACTTAATTAGGAGTAGAATAACTTAGTCGAATTAAGTATAACTTAGCTAGGAGTAGCATAATTCAACTAGGAGTAGATTAACTTAAACAAAACCAACTCAAAACCCATACAACCTAGATAACACCTAAGACCAAGTAGCTCGATACTTGTAGTAAATAAATCCTGTGGATTCGATACCTGGACTTTCCATATTTTATTACTTGATAACAACGGGGTACACTTATCCCTTAGTGAGCCTTCTTAACGGAGGCGCATTAGCTATCCATACAATGAAACATAAGAAAGGCAGGATAGGAAGCATGATTTTGAAATTGGACCTTGAAAAGGCTTATGATCGGATCATCTGGGAGTTTCTTAGAGAAACTCTCGTCCTGTTGGGGCTCCTAGAAGCTTTGATCACGCTAATAATGAATTATGTAGCTGCTTCCTCTTTGAATGTACTCTGGAATAGAGAGAAGCTACCAGGTTTTATTCCAACCCGGGGGCTTCGACAAGGCGACCCTTTGTCACCTTACCTCTTTGTCCTTTGTCTGGAACACCTTGGCCATTTGATTGAGGATGCGGTTTTGTGCAAGACCTCGAAGCCGGTGCCTCTCTCTAGAAATGGTACTCCTTTTTCTCATATTTTCTTTACAGATGATATAGTACTGTTATATGAGGCTAGTATGAGTTAGGCTACGGTAGTGAACAACATCATGAGGCAGTTCTGTAACTGTTCTGGGCAAAAAGTGAACCTTCTGAAATCAAGAGTATTCTTCTCAACAAATGTGTCGAATGTGGTCAGCCGAGGTATCTGCGACGTGTTAGGCTTTGAGCGCACTGAAAATTTGGGAACTTACTTAGGAATGCCCTTAATCCATGACAGAATCAATAAAGATACCTTCAAGTATGTAATTGATAAGGTCAATATGAGACTCTTCGACTGGAAAGCCAAATGCTTATCTTTTTCAGGGAGAGAAACCTTGGTAAAATTGGTGACTACCGCTATCCCTTCTTATACTATGCAAACTGCAGTTCTCCCGGTCAGCATTTGCAGACGACTTGATAGGTGTAATAGAGACTTCCTTTGGGGCTTGAACATGGAAGCAAGGAAGATACACCTGGTTAATTTGAAAATAGTGTGCAAATCACGAGGTGGGGGTGGGGGGTCTTGGCCTGAGAAGTATGAGGGAAACTAATCTTGCCTTCTTGGGAAAGCTCAGTTGGAACCTTCTTACTAATGATAAAGCATTATGGTTTAAGGTCTTGAAATCTAAATATGGTAGTGGATGTCAAGGGATGGAGATTTTTAAAATAAGAGGACAACAGTCGCTGAACTGGAAGAGTATTCTGGCTGGGGCGGCAGTAGTGAAGCTAGGGATTAGTCGTGTGGTGTATAATGGGAGTAGCACCCGATTTTGGAGAGATATATGGTGTGGAGATACAAACCTACTTGCCATATCAATTAAACAAATTCCTGAGAATTGGATGAACTTGTTTGTGGTAGATTTATGGATTATTGACCAGGGGTGGAATTGGTCGTTACCGTCGCCTTATCTTCCGCAACATGTCCTGTTGAGAATGGCATCTATTACTGTGTTTCCGCAAATGGAAGAAGCGGACTGCTGGTCATGGAGAGGAACCAACTCAGGGGAATACTCGGTCAGTTCAGGCTACCGCAGAGTCTGTAATCAGTACAATGCTGAGGTAAATGACAGCTCTTGGGCGAACTGCTGGAAGGTTGCGGTTCCGAAAAGAATTCGGTATTTCATTTGGCTAGCGAAACACAACGGGATACTGTGTAACGAAAATAGGGTTTGATAAAAGATTTCGAACGATCTGTCGTGTGGTGTCTGTGGGCAAGTTGAATCTACCCTCCATATTCTACGGGATTGTGAACAGGCGAAGAAGATTTGGCTAAATCTTGTGCCTACGACGGTGCGAAATAGTTTCTTTGCCTTATCGTGTGAAGATTGGCTAACAACGAATATTAATACTCACACCGATGTTTTTGGGCTGCAATGGAATATGATTTTCGGGTTTGCAATCTGGTGGATCTGGAAAACCAGAAATAATAGAATTTTTTACAGTAGAGGAGGTTCAGAGTTGGAATCGGAGTCCATCGTAGGACGGGCACGGGAGTATTGTGTGGCTATTAATTTAATCTCGACTTCTGGCATGAGAGGGAAAGAGGAGAGATGGATCTGTTGGAGGCCACCCGATGGGGACTGGGTTAAGATGAACACGGATGGCGCCAGTAAAGGAAACCCGGGCCCTAGAGCTGCGGGAGGTGTTCTTAGAGATGGAAATGGAAATTGGCTAGGAGGGTTTGTTGTGAACCTTGGAATATGTACTGCCTTCTTAGCCGAGCTATGGGGGGCTTTATTTTGGTTTAAAGATGGCATGGAACCGGGGATACAAGAAAGTTGTTGTTGAATTGGACTCAAGCCCCGCTCTTATGCTTATGACCAGTAGTTCGAGTGCTCACCATCCTCTAGGATGGTTAATCCGCGGATGTCAGGAGATTCGGGATCGTAATTGGCTAGTTCGTTTCACTCATACTTATAGGGAAGGAAACAAAGCAGCTGACTGGATGGCAAATTTCGCAGGCTCTTTCGCCTTGGGACATCACGAGTGTGGTGCGCCTCCTGCAGGCCTCCAGGATATTCTTTATGCTGATCGGACTGGCCGAGCTTCGGTTAGAATGATCAGTATCTAGCTCAGTTTTCTCTCCTCGCTTTCTTGCTTTCGCATTTGTTTTCTGTTTGCTTGCCCGAGCTTGTAAGCCTTCCATTCTTGCCAAAAACAATAAGCACACAAAATAAATCTTAAAAATCTAATAAATCAGAACCCCAGCCTCCAGACATGTGATCAAGGCGAGAGTAATGTTTTTCTGAGCAACACTTCGACTAGAAACAAGATCCCAGATCTCCAACCTGCAACCCTCCCAACTCCGAATGCGAAAAGCGGCAACCCGCGGGGAAGGAATCTGAAATTGAAGAATTTGGCTCGGAATCAGACACGAGGACTGCTATATCCGAATGTTACTCAACATAATACAGTGCTAGGAGCGGCAGGCTCAAAGAGAAGTAGAGAGGATGATCCGTTGGATGATTTCCTAGACTCAGGAATTGGGAATAACAAGAAGAAGTAGCAATGTTAGTAGACTAGAGGGTGGAGGCCAATGCAAGGCCCCACCCTACACCATGAAAGCTCTTAGCTGGAATGTTCAGGGAATGGGTAACACTTGGACATTTCGAACCCTCGGGAAGATTATGAGGGAGAATAGCCCAGATATGTTCTTCTTAATGGAAACCCGTTTAAAGAAGAATGACTGCTCCAACTTGTACCGGTCTCTTCCTAATTACAGTCTATTTGTTGTGGACGCGATTGGTGCGAGTGGAGGTTTGATTTTTGGATGGAAGAAAGAATTGGAGGTAGAAGTTACAAATTTTTCTTTGCATTGCATTTGTTTTGTAGTTAAAATTAATAATAGCCCTGTGTGGAGAGGTGCAGGTATATATGGTTGGCCTGAGAAAACCAACAAAAAGCTCACTTGGGAGCTAATCTGTCATATTAACAACTTTGATCAGTTGCCTTTGATTTGCTTCGGGGATTTCAACAAGATCCTTTGGAACTGCGAAAAGAAAGGAGGTAAACGCAGAGAGGACAGAGAAATGTATGCTTTTCATGAGTGTTTGGAAATGTGCAGTCTTAGGGATTTAGGTCTGACAGGCGGTTCTTTTACATGGCATAATAAAAGATCCGGGGAGGCTGTTATATAGGAGCGACTTGACCGTGCAATTGCATCGGAGGCGTGGATCGAATTATTTCCACAAACAAAAGTGTGTACTCGAGCAAGAATATCATCGGATCATAACCCTCTGATAATTTGCACTGTCGGAGAAGCAAGGCCATCTTTTGGGCATAGGAAAATTTTCCGTTTCGAGGCCATGTGGTTGAGGGATGAAACATGCACGACTATAATCGAAGAGAGCTGGCAAGGGGTGAGTAATACGGTTTCAGTGAAGGAAAAAATCAGTAATGTGGCTTAGAAATTGCGTAAATGGAGTAGGGACTCTTTTGATCGATTAAAACGGGATGAAGGGCATCTAACAAGGGAATTAATTGCGCTACAACAGAGAGCAGACCCAGATGCGACATACAGAGAGACCGAGCTAGCATTACAGATCGCCGAGATACAGAAAAGGGATGAAGTTAAATGGCGACAGCGAGCAAAAGCCAATTGGCTGCTCTCGGGGGACCGTAATACCGGTTTTTTCCATGCAAAATGCTCGGCGCACAGAAGGCAGAACTCTATTCAGAAATTGAAGGATTCCGATGGGAATTGGCAAGAGGGAGAGGCGAACGTGGGCACTGTTGTCTGTGACTATTTCTCCGAGCTCTTCAAGTGCTCTAACCCGCCACCAGGAGGGGAATATATTGAGGCAGTGGACTCCTTTTTGACTGAACAACAACAAATAGACATGATGGCTCCTTTCTGTCGCAAAGAGGTTGACCATGCAATCCACCAAATGCACCCCACAAAGGCCCCAGGGCCTGACGGTATGTCCCCTATATTTTTTCAATCCTGCTGGTCTTTCATTGGTGATGATGTAGCTAGTCTGGTTCTTGACTGTCTGAATAATTATAGAATGCCCTCAGAATTAAACCATACCTTTATTACACTTATTCCAAAAATAAAAGATCCGATGGCTATGAAAGACCTTAGGCCAATTGCATTGTGTAATGTGCTTTACAAGATCATATCGAAGACGTTGGCTAATAGACTGAAACAAGTCTTGCCTAGCATTATTGCAGATACACAATCTGCTTTTGTGCTTGGGCGCCTTATCACTGACAATGCCATTCTAGCTTTCGAAGCTTTCCATAGCATGAAAACAAGAAGTAAGGGTGTGAAGGGTAATTTTGCTTTAAAACTTGATATGAGCAAGGCTTACGATAGAATTGAATGAGGATTCCTTGAGCAAATGCTACGGCATATGAAATTCCCACCCATGTTTGTGCGGCTCATCATGTTATGTGTATCCTCGATGTTGATGTCGTTCCTTATTAATGGGCAGCAAAAAGGCTGGTTGAAACCTGCCAGAGGTCTTAGACAAGGGGACCCTATATCCCCATATTTGTTTCTTATTTGTGCTGAAGCGTTATCTGCCAACATCAGGAAAGCTGAGATAAATGGGGAAGTACACGGTTTAAAGGTGACACGAGACAGCCCAAGCATCTCTCATTTGTTTTTTGCGGATGATTCACTCATCTTTGGTAGAGCTACAATTTCTGAGATTGTAAACTTGCGGACAATACTGGGGAAATATGAGGAATGTTCTGGCCAGCTGATAAACTTCGACAAATCTGAGATTTTTTTTAGCCAGGGAGTACCGGTTGGAAGGCGTGAGGTAATATCGACAGCCCTTCGGGTCCGAATTACGGGCTCTTTCCCGAAGTAATTGGGACTGCCCACGATTATAGGAAGGAGTAAGAAAGCCGTCTTTTCCAGTCTTAAAGAACGAATTCATCGCCGTCTTAGGGGGTGGGAGGAAAAGATGCTATCAATTGGGGGAAAAGAGGTACTGATTAAATTAGTGATTCAATCGATCCCAACTTATATCATGTCTTGTTTTTTGTTGCCTGACAGTTTGTGTGAGGAAATACAGGGAATGACAAGCCGGTTCTGGTGAGGTGGCTCAGAATCAAAGCGACCAATTTACTGGTTAGCTTGGGACGCCATGTGTAAGGCGAAGGGTGAAGGAGGAATTGGTTTCCGTTGGCTGAAGTCGTTCAACAAAGCTCTGTTGGCGAAAGGCGATTACTGAAGAACAATAACTCACTATGTGCCAGGGTTTTAAAAGCGAAGTATTATCCAGATTCTGATCTGCTTGAATCGCCTCTGAACCGAAATCCAAGCTATATATGGCGTAGCTTCTAGGCAACGTGAGATGCCATTCGTGATGGGCTAATGTGGCGAGTTGGGGATGGCGGCACCATTCGAGTCTGGACAGATAACTGGATTCCATCCCTCAACACCAAAAAACCCCTGCAATGTAACACAGCGAATCGCCCCCATTTTGTCAAAAAGAATTACTTAACCAGGACGGAATGGACTGGGATGTTGTTTTACTTAACTCTACTTTCATGTTGACACATGCTCAAGAAATCATAAAGATAAGAATCAGTAAAGATCGTGCAGATGACAACTACTGGGGCCTTTCTCCGAAGGGGAGATTTTCCGTTCGGTCTTGTTATTACATTATCGAAAACCGCAAGATGGGAAGTGCAAGCTTTACCGACGTCTTCCATGGGAAGCAATGACCACTGGAAAACGCTGTGGAATATTGAGGTTCCGCCAAAAGTGCAGCACTTCGTGTGGAAGCTTGCAAATAACCTGCTTCCTTGTGCTACACTACTACGGCAGCGAGGAATACAGGCTGATACTATCTGCAGCATGTGTCGTTCTAACACGGAAATGCAACAACATATTTTTGTGAATGTCCAATGGTTTTGCAGGTTTGGAAGTCTGCGGGATTGGCCTACTCGCTGGGACAAGATTCAAGCATCAGACTGCCAATCGTGGTTATCAAATTGTCTGTCGACGTCGGATACGGAAGAATGCAAGCTAGGCGTCACGATTCTATTGTGGATTTGGTTCAAAAGGAACTTATTTGTACACGAGCAGAGCCTAATGACGCCTGAGGTACTGATCACAAAAGCAAGACAATTCCTAAATGACTGGAACCAAGCCCGTGACTCTAGGTCCTCAAACAACAACAATGTGTCCCTTGATACTCAAGAGATTTGGTGTCCTCCGCCCGCCGGATTCACGAAAATTAATTGTGACGCCAAATGGGTGGACCATGGCCTTATCACGAGTATTGGGATTATTGCCCGAGGACCCCAGGGACGGGTTTGTTTCTTAGTCGGGAGCCCTGCACCACCGTGCACATCAGCTGCAGCGGCCGAACTACTTGCAATTTGGCAGTCCCTAAACCTGGCACGGGACAAGGGACTCACGCACATTATAATCGAGTCAGATGCCAAAGCTGTCATAGACAATCCCTGTTCAGGCGATATTCCACTGTCCACGCTCCATTTCCTATATCAAGATGTACTCCAGCTCTCTTTAGCTTTCATTTCTTGCACTTTTAATTTCATTAGAAGAAGAGGGAATCATGTTGCTCACTGTTTAGCCAAATGGGCCAGCAACCTATCCCTATCTCTCGTTATTCAGGATGATGTCCCGACTTCTGTCTGGCCTGTGCTTTGTAAAGACGCTCTTATTGATTAATCCGAAGTACCAATTCTTTTCAAAAAAAAAAAAAATTTAATAAAGAACATATTACAAATTTAATTTATTTTCATAAAATAATCGTGGAATTTTTTAATTTGATATTTTAAAATATTAGTAGTATTTTTTTATTAATATTATTGATATTTACTTTTGTTAGTATTTTTTAAAATTATATTTCCATATAAATTTCTCTAATTAATATGAGCATTTAGCCCAATAAGAATATTATTGAGCCTTACTTAAAAAATTTACCTAAGAACAACGTTTTTTTAAGGAAAAAATCATATTTTTTTTTTCAAAAGGGCAAAATCATAATTTTAAGAAACTCGAAAACAAATAAAAATTTACTATATAGATATAATTAATAATCATAGCTACATTGAAAGATTTAAGAAATTTAATAAATAAAAATAATATTTATTATATATTTTGGATCTTATCCTTCCAGTTCATCTAATTTAGGAGCTCAACTCATAAGATACATTAAATAAAAATATATATGTGCAAAACAACTAATAAAACAGATTCATCACTAAGGTGCCGTTGGTTCGTGGAATGGAATGAAATAGAATGGAATGACTATTCCAAAATAAGATAAAATGAAATATATAATTTTTTTTATTTAAAAGACAATATTACTCTCAAATTGATAACATCGTGATATTATCCCAGGGAGCAAAAGGGATATTCGCCTGAAGAACGCCACATGTTGGTTACCTAATACGGGAATACCACGGCGTATGGAAACAAAGGTATCCGGCGAATCTATAAGGCGAATCTCCAAGGGCTCACCAAAAGAGACTCGCGGGCGAACCTATGAGGCGGATCTCCATAAACACTTAACCCGCCATTAGAACGGTTGGGCCGATCTAGCAATAAAGGCCATTAATGAGCTATCAATTAGCTAACCGCCAACTTAAGAGTAACCTGTAACCGCCATTAATGGGACATTAATGGAGACTTTCTAGTTACTGGAAGTTACAACTTCATGACTATATATAGCCTATGTCTCAGGCTATCAAGGTACACATTCATCTTTACCTTTTGTCAATTCAGTTTGCACACTTGTTCATCCTTACTGACTTTGGCATCGGAGCTTCCCCCCGTCGAACCCAACGACGCCCCCACAAGGACGGAAGCTGATCAGAATTTCTCCACAAGTCATCAATTGGTGCGGTGAGCGTGGAAACCTTAATAAAAAAAGGGTTTTTCGTTCACTTTAAAAGGACATGGAAACTGGAGAACCGAACCCCACATCGGGGGAAGAAACACCATTAGTAACACCATCGAGCCAACCTGTAACTAGTGCTGGTCGCGCTGATTCAAGTGCTCCCACAACACAAGCTGAAGGTAGCGTGCCACTAGATGCATTCATCAACATGTGTGCTGAGGCAATAGGTAGGGAGTTTGGTCATGAGGTAGGTAATCGCCTGCGATCATTCATGATCATTCCTCCGTTCTGGAGCATGACGCCCATGTCTACGGTATCTTCATGGCCCCAGGCGACTATAGGATCAAACGCCCTCAATTCTTCATTTCTCCAAGCTCATAATACAGAATCCATGATAACTTCCATGGCAGCGCTTGGGGATCTACCGCTCAATCGGGAACTATTCCCTGCTGGCGCAGGAGGAAGTCAAAGGAACGATCAAACTCTTCCTGGCGGGTCTGTAAGCCAGGGGATAAACCTAGGCGGATCAAGTGTCCCAAGGCGGCCACGGTCGAATCTCTCCTTGGGTGGATCAGAAGGGCGAAGGCACAAAAAGCGTAGAAAAGAGAAAAGTAGGCGGTCTGAATCACCTTCGCCTCGGAGACCGAGATCCTCCCGCAAGGGTAGATCATCCCCATCTACTAGATGTAGACAGAGCAAAAGGCCCATAGAGATACCGCGTTCGGATAGGCCACCATCACCGCCACACCAAGGGGATGATAGGCACCTTCCCTCAGGAGGCCATGGAGGGGGTAACGGTCAAGCTCCTCCGGGCGGACAGGGAGGAGGAGGTGGAGGTGGAGGTGGCGGCAGACGTGGAAGCGGAGGTGGACATTCACCATCAGATCCATCTTCTGGATCCAGCTCTTCATCTTCTCCAAGTAGATCTCCACGGAGAGGACGTCCAAGGGCGGGTCCGGAGAATTTTGATGATAGAGTTCGAGCTGTGGTGCTCTGCATGAATGAGGAGGATGCTCGACATAATCCATTCGCCAATCGTGATTCACCCTTTACGGCTTGGATCGAAGCGGAAGAAACGGATAGGCATTTTAAAATACCTAATCTCCCAATATACACGGGTGCTGACAACCCAGAGGCCCATGCCAGAAAATATCGAATACTGCTTCGCCTTAACCGTGCAACGGACCCGGTGCTATGCAAGATGTTAATCACCACGTTAGGAGGTCCCACTTATGACTGGTTCCAATCTTTACCTCCTGGAACGATAGACAGTTGGGATCAACTAAGCAGAGAGTTTTGTGCTAAATTCGCCGGATGTATCCCTCTAGTGGTCAAGTCACAGAAGCTTTTTGAATTAAAGCAAAAGGCGAATGAATCCCTTCGGGAGTATGTAAACAATTTTAACAAATTGTGTATACAAATTGTTGATGTGGATATCTCCATGGTAGTGGAATCCCTGGTAAAGAATACAACATGTAAGAGTTTGCAGGAGGATCTAATTCGAAAGAAGCCCAGAAGCATGGTAGAATTGATGGAACGCTGCAAAGACTTCATGGAGGTGGATGATATTCGCCGAGAATCAGTTTCTCCGCTCAAAAAAGATAAAGGCGAATCTCGCCGTCAGAAGAGAGAAAGATAAGTACCAAGATTCATCCTCTAGAGGTCCGCGAAGAGGCTCTAAGAACAAATCAGCATTTGTTTCATCATTTACGCCACTCAATGCCTCTAAAAGTGAAGTGCTCATGTGGATCGAGAATAGTCAGCATAAGCGGAGCATTTCATACCCCGAACCAAAAGGGGGGGAGTACACCAACACTGGTAAGAATCCCAAAAATTATTGCAAATACCACAGGAAAAATGGCCACGACACAGACGCATGTTGGGAGCTGGCCAGAGAAATTGAACGTCTCATTGAGAGAGGCAAATTGGATCGGTTCGTCCAAAATGATGCTAAGAAGGATGGATCCAGGGATGATCCGAAGAAGAAAGGAAAAGGGACCATCAATGTCATAGCAGGCGGACCTGGGTACCAACCTGTACTGAAAAAGGCAAAGACCACTGCTCTTGATAGGGAATCACTTAATCGCCCTTTTACAGATGTTGGCCCAGGGATCTCTCCTCATGCGGATGCCTTGGTCATTACTTTAATGGTGGAAGGCTGGGAGATGAAAAGAGTGATGATCGATATAGGGAGTTCATGCAATGTCATCACAAGGGGAGCATTTGCCAAACTAATGATAGATCCAATCCAGGTGGAAACCACTGTAGTGGACATCCTGGGAGTGACAGGACACACCATTCGTACAAAAGGCCAGGTAACATTAGACTGTGAATTAGCTGACGAAGATCAAGTCTGGAAGGGCGATCTGGAATTCTCCATCCTGGATGGCCAGTTAGCCTACAATATTATCCTTGGGCGACCCTTTATCTCCGAAGCGGCGGC
This sequence comes from Euphorbia lathyris, assembly GCF_963576675.1. Classification (NCBI taxonomy): domain Eukaryota; kingdom Viridiplantae; phylum Streptophyta; class Magnoliopsida; order Malpighiales; family Euphorbiaceae; genus Euphorbia; species Euphorbia lathyris. Next base: position 73,387,212 of record NC_088919.1, on the reverse strand, counting down.
CCTTATCTCCATACGCCACTTAATCTTTATATCCCCACAGCCAAGGGAGGTGTAATGATCAGAGGAAGTCAAAAGGTGGCTCAGGAAACATATTCGGCATCGCTAATGCTTCACCCCTAGTCAAAGGAAGAAGACGAAGAAGAACTCATCACAATGGCCTTAGGTGAAATAGAAATGTACCTCATGGCGGATGAAAAGCAGGTACGGATGGCGAAGGGGCTCAAGGGAGAAATTAAGGAAGCAATCACCAAGGTTCTCCATGAAGCAGAAGATGTCTTTGCCTGGAAGGATGAGATCCTCCCTGGGATTAGTCCAGATGTGATCACTCACATGCTCAACATCGACAAAGATGCGGTACCGGTTGCCCAAAAACGGAGAAACCATGGCCTTGAAAGGCAGAAGGTGATTGAGGAGGAAATCACCAAGCTCCAACGGGCGGATGCCATTGAAGAGGTACTTTATACACAGTGGCTGGCGAATGTAGTTTTAGTCAAGAAAGCGGGCGGATCATACCGCATGTGTATTGACTTTACAGATCTCAACAAAGCTTGTCCTAAAGACAACTACCCTCTTCCGTGTATTGATATCCTCGTAGATGGAACCGCAGGCCACGCCATGTACTCCTTCACAGACATAAAGTCGAGTTATCACCAAATCCCAATGGAGCCTTCGGATAGGATCAAGACCTCGTTCGTGACTCACCAGGCCACTTATTGTTTCAAAGTCATGCCCTTTGGGCTTAAGAACGCAGGTGCAACCTATCAACGGATGATGAACAAAATATTCGCGGAAAGCAAGGGTGATAATTACTCCGTCTATGTAGATGACATGATCATCAAGAGTACCACTGTGGAAAAACATGCAGATGATGTAAGGGAGGTACTGGGCGTACTCCGACGTCACAATATTAAACTGAATCCGGAAAAATGTACCTTTGGTGCAACGTATGGAAAGTTCTTGGGATTCATGATTAGCTAGAAAGGAGTAAGCCCAAATCTTGACAAGATTAAAGCTGTTCTGGAGATGCAAGCACCACGGAATATCAGGGAAGTGCAACGCCTTAACGGGCGAATCGTAGCCTTGGGCAGGTTTATCTCTTGTTCGGCCCGCAGATGTCAACCCTTATATGAGGTCATCAAGAAACAAAAGGCGTTCGAGTGGAATGAGGATTGTGAAAAAGCTTTCGAAGGAATCAAGCGGTTTCTCACAGAGCCGCCCTTGATGAGTCGGCCCTTGAAAAGGGAGAATCTTTATATGTATGTCTCGATTACAGATAAAGCTGTCTACACGGTCATGATAAGAGAAGATGGCCAGCAGTATCCAATCTATTACGTGAGCAAGGTATTAAAGGATGCTGAAACGAGATATTTCAAGCTTGATAAAATGGCGTTGGCTGTTGTCACCACAGCAATTCGCCTTAGGCCATACTTTCAGGCTCATACTGTTATAGTTCGAACGAATATAGCAATGAGGAAGGTATTGCAAAAGCCGGAAACCTCAGGGAGATTGATGGAGTGGGCAATCCACCTTAGAGAATTTGATGTGCGATATGAGAGTAGGTCAGCCTTAAAGAGTCAAGTCTTGGCAGACTTTGTGAATGAATTCACTGAAGAAGGGATGAATCTCCCTAAATCTCAAATCGAAGAATGGACGATGTATACAGATGGAGCCTCCTCGGCAGATGGAGCTGGTATAGGCATCGTAATCACAGGTCCCCAATATATAAAACTACGGTACGCAGCATAGTTGGATTTTATTGCAACCAACAATGCAGCGGAATATGATGCCTTAATATTGGGATTGCGTCTGTTGAAAGAAATCACTCCCGAGCGGATCGTGATCTATAGTGACTCCAAGTTGATGGTCAACCAAGTGATCAAAAATTATGAGGTAAAGGATGACGTTTTGGCCAAATACGTTGCCGAAGTTAAAAAATTGCTGGATCACCTTGAAGCCAAAGAAACTAAATGGGAGCTAATCCATGTACCTCGCGGATCGAACACTGAAGCGGATCATCTAGCTAAAATGGCTTCCAGCAAGGAGAACTAGGCGGACCCACAATGTCCCTTCGAAGTTAAAGCAGCTCCAGCCTTCGCCTCAGAGGAGGTATCCCTACTCACAACAGTAGAAAATGATTGGAGGTCTACCATCCGCCAGTATCTATTAGATGGAGCTCTACCTACAGACAATGAGGAAGCTCGGCGGATTGTAAGAAAGGAGACCTATTTCTCCATGATCAATGATGGCCTCTATAGAAAATCTTTTAGCCATCCTTGGTTAAAATGCATTTTGCCAGAAGAAGGACAACGGGTCCTCAAGGAGTTGCACGAGGGAGCATGTGGGGCCCATGAGGCATCCGCCTCCATCCTAAAGAAGTCCAGGCTAGCAGGATTTTATTGGCCCACAGCAGAACTTGATGCACAGAAACTGGTGGAATCTTGCCATAGTTGTCAGATTCATGCGAATGAATCTCATACTGCCAAACATCTCCAAAGGCCTATCATTGAAGGTCGACCCTTTGCCCTTTGGGGAATTGATATCATTGGACCATTTCCTCCTACTCGTAAACAAAGGAAGTACGTAGTAGTGGCAGTAGATCATTTCACTAAATGGGTAGAGGCTGAAGCTGTTTCCTCCATCAATGCTGAACGAATGGTTGAGTTCGTCAAAGATAATATTGTGGGAAGATACGGAGTTCCACACACGATCATCACTGACAATGGAACGCAATTCAACTGTGGGGAGTTCAAAGCTTTCTGTGAAGAATTGGGCATTCTAAACAGGTTCGCCTCCGTATATTACCCACAATCCAACGGTATGACCGAAGTCACAAATCGGACAATTGTAAAAGGAACAAAGAAAAGACTGGGTGAGCATGATAAGAAATGGGCGGATCAGTTAACAAGTGTCTTATGGGCGTATCGTACTACTCCTCGAACGGCCACGGGTGAAACCCCATTCGCCCTCTCTCATGGTGTGGAAGCTGTAATCCCAGTCGAGATATTGGTTCCGAGTGATTGAGTTGCATTCTATTGCGAGGACGAAAACAGTCAGAGATTGAAAGAAAGTATTGATCAAGTGGAGGATAGGAGAGACAAGGCATATGTACGTATGGCGGCATACAAACAGCGGATCGCGGCTTATCATGACAAAAATGCCAAACTTGTAGACCTGAATGTGGGAGATCTCGTGCTCCGTAAGGCCGACAAAATCCAATCTAGAGAAGGGAAGGGAAAGCTAGGGCTCACCTGGACAGGTCCATATCGAATAGTGGACAAAATTGGGTTCGCCACATTTAAGATTCAAGACATGGAAGGAAATACATTGCCGCGCACTTGGAATCTCCAAAATCTCCGCAAATACTTCGCCAGTAAATAGAATGTAAACAAAGGTCTTGAGTACTCTTTTTCCTTTAATAAGCTTTTTCCCATGAGGTTTTTCTTATTAAAGGTTTTAATGAGGCTCACATATGAGACCTGCTTGCTGTAATAACGCATATCTTTTATTAATAAAAAGCAATTGTTCTATTGCCCATATTCTTTTTCAGTATTTTCTTGCAGCAATATAAATATTCCAGTCTAAAAAATAAGGGGGGCATCCAACGCTTCCCACACTCAAAAGTATCGCTATCACATAGCTACTTTTTCTCCTCAAAGATAGGAGAACAGTCTCATGGGCGGATCTATCCTTAGATAGTCACCATTCGAGATAGAGTTAAAACATTCCTTGGACGCAAGGTCTTTACACTCTCTTACTCCCTTCCCAAAGAAGGGTTCACAAGTCCTAAAGGCGGATCGCTTCACCTCAAAGATAGGTAGCAAGATGATCCCTAAGGCAGCTTTACTTCCGCTAAAAGGAATAAAACAGCTTCAAACCTTCACAAAGGTTCGCATAACGGAGTATGGCTGGCCACCTACTCCAAAAGAAATCCTAAACAGCTTATGTATTTACTTACGCAAACGTAAAGGTAAAATAAATAGCGACCATAAGGATTAAACAAATTGTACTTAAGTTTTACAAACAACAACACTAAACATTGACAGGAGTATTCTCCTTAGCATTCTTCTCGCCTGAGGCGCCTGTTTGAGAGGCTTCCTTCTCAACAGTTCCAGATACGCCCACCAAGGCGACCTCCTTTTCCATAGAAGGTGTTCCCTCAGAAAGAAGGGTGCCCTCGGTTATCAGCTCCTCACCCGCATTTGGAGGTACTTCCTCAAGGTCCACTAGCTTGACATCGGTGGAGGGTTTGCTTTCTTCGATGGGTCCCCTCATCCATTTTCGAACATAGTCACGGAGGTAGTCCTTGATGTTCGGGATTTTGTTATATTTGCGAACATCATCTGGGTCTGGAACGGCAAACTGCGGATCTGTAAATCGATCTCAGGATGCGCCAGCTGGACATACGCCACGATCAGTTCGCCGTAAAAGAAAGCTTGCTCTCCAGCCATGTACTCTGCCTCGCCTAAAGCGTCCTCATGCTCCTTGGAATCTGCCTCAATCTTCTCCTTTAGCTTTTTAATTTCGGCGTCCTTGAGGGCAATGGTGGACGTGGCAGATGCGACATTCGCCTTGGCATCAGCGATTTCTTTCTCCAACCTTTCTATAGTAGCCCTGTCCGCCACACCTTGAAGGAGCTCAGCTTCCATAGCGCGAATGCGAGTATACATCTGTCAAAGGGGACTTACCGTAAGAAGCTCCGTCTTTCCCCGTGGTTGATCCTGGAATCTGGTTTTGATTCCTCTGTACCTCACCCAACTGACCCAGAGCTTCATCTAGGTCATTGATAACCGACTCATTCTCTAAGGATCCCTGGACACCATACTTGGCGAACCAGTATCCGCCTAGGTCAGGCTTCGCCGTCTGCATAATGATGTAAGGATCAAAACTCAGATCCAAACATAACGAACAGATAAAAGGTAAAGACAACCTACTTGTTCCATCTCCACCACGGGCATGGCGGATTTCATGGCATCCGCCATAAACTTCGAACCGCCAGAAGCTGCAAGCTTCCTCCTTTTCAGAGGCGGATCAGCCGCTGTATCAGCCAGACGTTTCTCTGCACCCTTTTGGGGATTCGCCACTTGATCTTTCTTGCGAGCCTCATCCTCCATTAACTTCCTACGCTTTTCTGCAAGAGCGTGATTGGCCTTAGATAAACCCCTGCCAAAAAGAACAATAGAGCAATCAAGGTTCAAAGAAAGAAAACACAAAGTTACCTTGATCAAACTGGGCAATCTTTGAGTAAACAAACTTGTCCCCTTCTAGGCAAATCAGAGGGATATCACTCATCATAAAGTCTAAAGCGTCAGCGTATGTCCAGGCCTCCGCCTTGACACTCTTCATGAGATCCGCCACTACCTCATCACTATTCGTCAGTATGCGCATATCTCCCGCCATATGCAAAGGTTTGGGATTCCAGTATGAAGGGAAGCCTAGAGATTCGTCCTCGTTTATCTTTATGAAGAAGAATTTTTCATCCCAACAATGGACGTTGGACATTTTGCCACTAAACGGCGAATACACTCCAAATTTTGCAAAGGTAAGGAAAGACTCAGACTTTCGCTTCGACGGTTTATGAAAAGCTCTGAAGATACGGGGAGTGTATACTACTCCTAAGTTCGAGGCCAGATAGCAGTCTAAAGCTATGTCTAACCAGCCATTAGGATGTAATTGGCTGACAATGATATCAAAGTAAGAAAGGATGTCCGCCATCATCTTTGGAAGAGGAAGCCGGAACCCTCTCTCCACATGACTACAGTACACCGACAAGAATCCGCTTGGCGGACAGGAGGGCCGTTGGTGAGCCACCGCCAACTGAGTCTCATAATTATTTATCCATGGGAAGCGACTCGCCAGATCCGCTAGATCCGTAACGCTCATACGAGACGGAGTGGACTCCGCTCGAGGTTTCTTTTTCCTAGGTAGGGCAGGAGAGGAGGCCATCGTCCCAGAAAAACGCCTAAGAACTACGGCCGGCGCAGTACCGGTGATCGGAGTGGAAAGGTTTTGACTCCTACCTAGACGAGTTCGATCACGATTACACGCCGAGTTGTGTAACTCAGCTAAATCGGAGCTGACCGTACCTTCGGAGGAAAAGGAATTTTCCGATGATGAAGTAGTCCAACTAAATACAATCTCAGAGGAAGAAGTCAAATTAAAAAGTTCAGAGGTTGATTCGGAGGATGAAGAAGAGCTCCTAAACATTCAGAAAAAATAGAATGAGGAAGATGAACTTACATGAAAATACAGCTTCAAGGATTCTGAAAACTCCGAAGAAAACTCTGCAAAGAAGACGCAAAGGAAAATGGAGAGGAAGAACGAATGGGGAAGAAAGAGAAAAGAAAAAATGAAGAAGGCGTCTTCTCTCTCCTCGGACAGTGCGCCTGCTACACGTGTCACTCCATGATTGGCATCGAACAGAGTGCACATTAATGCAAGTAATCATGACGGCGCGTAAAGAAGCTCGAAAGCCCTAAAGGACTTTAAGGGAACTTTGGGGGGGCTTCTGATAACATCGTGATATTATCCTAGGGATCAAAAGGGATATTCGCCTGAAGAACGCCACATGTTGGTTACCTAATACGGGAATACCACGACGTATGGAAACAAAGGTATCCGGCGAATCTATAAGGCGAATCTCCAATGACTCACCAAAAGAGACTCGCGGGCGAACCTATGAGGCGGATCTCCATAAACACTTAACCCGCCATTAGAACGGCTGGGCCGATCTAGCAATAAAGGCCATTAATGAGCTATCAATTAGCTAACCGCCAACTTAAGAGTAACCTGTAACCGCCATTAATGGGACATTAATGGAGACTTTCTAGTTACCGGAAGTTACAACTTCATGACTATATATAGCCTATGTCTCAGGCTATCAAGGTACACATTCATCTTTACCCTTTGTCAATTCAGTTTGCACACTTGTTCATCCTTACTGACTTTGGCATCGGAGCTTCCCCCCGTCGAACCCAACGACGCCCCCACAGGGACGGAAGCTGATCAGAATTTCTCCATAAGTCATCACAAATGTAATTTTTTTCTTTCTTTTAAAATTTTAATTATTACTATAAATTGTTCAAATATTTAATATATATTATTTTAAAAAATATAACAAAAAAATGGGAAACATGAAAGACGGAAAAACACGAAAAATAAAAAAAACATTAAAAACGAAAAAACAATAAAAACATGAAAAACAGAAAAATTGTAAAAACACGAAAAAAGAGAGGTGGAAAACAGTAAAAACATAAAATTTAAAAACGCAAAAAAAAAACAATAAAAACACAAACACAAAAGAGAAAAAATGAAATAAAAGTGGAAAAGGGTGAAAGTGCGAAAAACATATAAATGGTAAAAAAACACGCAAAACATGAAAAGACAAAGGTAAAACGCAAAAAACAAATGTAGAGACATAGAAAGCTTTGAAAACGCAAAAATAGGAAAAGAAATGTAGAAAAAAATCATGAAAACAATAAAATGAAAAAACACGAAAAACATAAAAAATCGTAAAAATATGTGAAAAACACGAAAAATGTAAAAAAACATTGAAAACATGAAAAAACTGAAAAATATGGAAAATGGAAAAACGTAAAAAAACGTGAAAATTTATTAAAAACATGAAAACACAAAAATGCGAAAATGCGAAAATCAAGAAAAGTAAAAAAAAATGTTAAAAACAGGAAAACATGAAAAAAGTAGAAAAACACGAAAAAGTGAAAAAAAAAGCGAAAACGTGAAAAAACGTTAAAAACATGAAAATGTGAAAAATGCGTTTATTAACATTTTTTTTCTTCAGATTTTCGTGTTTTTGACATTTTTTTACGTCTTTTCATTTTTTCAAGTTTTCTTGTTTTTCGCGTTTGTTCATAATTGATATTTTTCGCGTTTTGTCACGTTTTTGTTTTATTCATGTTATTGTGTTTTTTTTGCATTTTTTTTGTTTTTTCACGTTTTAGTTTTTCGGGTTTTTCCTTTTTCTTGTTTTTGTATTTTTTTTGTATTTTGTTACTTTTTCGTGTTATTTACGTTTTTTTCATGTTTTTTGTATTTTTTCACGTTTTCGTGTTTTGTTTGCGTTTTTTGCATTTTCATGTTTATCGTGTTTTTCACGTATTGTCACGTTTTTGTGTTTTAGCATTTTTCGTGTTTTTCGTATCTTTCACGTTTTTGTATATTTCGTGTTTTGTCACTTTTTTGCGTTATTCGTGTTTTCTGCTTTTTTGCGTGTTTGCTTTTTTTGAGTTCTTGGTTTTTCACGTTTTTCATGTTTCGTATTTTTCGCGTTTTTACAATTTTTTAACGTTTTCTCTATTTTTCATTTATCACGTTTTTTGTGATATAAATTAGGGGAAGTACAAAAATAAACCATGTGGTTTGAGCTATTTTCAAACATAGACTATATGGTTTAAAAATTGGCAAACAGGTACGTTGAGGTTAATTCCGTTAGTAAAAACAGTCCAAATTGACTAACGGTATTACAAAAAAATCAAAAGTCAAATCAAAAAGAGTTAATTTTGTCCTTATTTTTATTTATTTGTATAAATTAACCCCCTTATTATCTAATTATCATAAACAAACCCCAAAATAAAAAATAAAAATCAAATACACCATCTTTCTCCTATAAATTATGGATTCGCCAAAATTTATAAGATTTGAGAAATTGGCTAGAGAAAAGATTGAAGATTTAAAGGAAGGTAATTTTGTAAATTACAAAAATACAATTCTAGGAATAGCTATTTCTTGGATAAATTGAAGAATAGGTATTCTATAAAAACAAGGAATATGGATTCCTTGGAATAGCTGTTCCATCAAAAAAAATTGAACCAAAGGTGTGAATAACCCTTCTTTAGGAATAGCTATTTTATTCCTCCTCTATTCTGCGAACCAAATGAGCCCTAAGAGTTAGATTCGATGCATAAATACCCTATTGGAAATTTTTAAAATTCTCAAGGACTTTGGTAAGAAAGAATGAAAGCTACTATATAGTTCTTCCTAAAATAAAATACTACTATAACTATCTAAATAAAATATTACTCCTAATTGCTAAAAGATAATACTACTTAAATAATTATTGTTAAAGTAAATCTGTCTAAATAAGAAAAAAATAACGATTAACTTGATCTCTTTCCATAAGTTGGGATAAAAATCATCATTCACTTTATATTTGATTAAACATGCGACGGAAAAGTTTCTACTCGTTTTAGATTTTCTTAATTCTAGACGGATACGGAAAACTCCCTATTGATCCGCGTAGAGGTGGCAATTTCTGACACGAAAACACGATTACAGAGCCAACCCGACTGACACGACACGATTGACACGAAAATCATTTTTCTAGCAATTATAACATATAAAACCATATGGAACATAAATATGAGATAACACGATTTTGACACGAAACACGATATAATTGCCAGGTCTAGATCCGCGTATCAGAAGAGAAGATGATATCCTTTTTAGTTAAATCCGATCGTTTTGGGTATTTTCATATTCGTGGCAGCCCGAAGTAGTGACACTTATACTAATATTATTTGACATATAATTATCTGCAATTATTAAATCTTAAAACTCAATAATAGTAATCTTAATGGTTTTGGTTTATTCTTTTTAATTAGACTAATCACTTTTTAAGTATATACTTTTTTCATTAATCTGATCTATTTCACATCGTACAATGCTTTTTATTTCCTTGATTGAAATATAAAAATTAAATAGCTAATCAATTGTAGCTAAAACAAAATAGGATATTTTTTTCTTTTTTGCTTAAAGAAAATCTCCGATTGCAATGCTGCAGATATGCTTCAATTCAAAAATAAAAATTAAGCTTTTTAGGAAAAATTAAGAAAATTACTACAACATTTTTCTAGATAAATATGTATTAAGGTTAATTAGTTGATTAGAAAATTGTGAAATAAGAGAATTAAAATGGAAAACAAGGGATGAAATTCGTAGCACGGATTCCATGGAATATGTCGCATTTTAGGGTTGTAAATGAGCTGAGCCGTTTATGAACGGTTCGATGTTCAATTCGATAAAAACTCAATTGTGTTCGGTTCGATTTATAATGAGTCGAGCTTGAGCATGACGAAACTCGACTTGAAACCTCGATTACAATGTTCATGAATACGTTCGTGAGTAAACTTAGTTTGATTTTTTTTAATAATAATATTTTCATAAAGCGGAAATGTAAAACAACGTAGTTTTGTGTAAATTTAAGTTTTATAGATTTCAAAACCATGTAGTTTTGTGTTAAAGAAATTTCAAATCAATAGATAGTTAATAGAAATAATTAATGAGTTGCTTGCGAGCGAAGTTCATGAACTGAATTATAACAAGCTTGGAAACAACTCGTGAGCAACTCACAAACAAAATATTGAGCTCGAGCTCGATCTAGTCAATTTTCTAACGAATCGTGCCTGAGCATGTCAAAACTCGGATCGGCTCGGCTCGATTACAGCCCTCCTTTAAGTTTTTTATTGTTTTTTTTTTATCTTCTTCTTCATCACTCTATTTGTTTTGTTTTATTACTTCTATAATATATAATTTTATAGTGGGTATATTTTATAACAATTTAACTTTTTATTAATTTTAAAGATAAAATATAAATTTAACTTTATATTTAGCCTCTACGCAAAACAGTGCAATCTTCTTAGTCTCAGACCAGCTAAATCCCGCCTATATTTAAACTTCGGCGGAAAAATGACCGGAAAACGTTTAAAGTAATTTTATTAGAACAAATTAAATCTTTGTGGCCTTTTAAAAACATTGTCCAAACTTTTATGACTATTGATACTAATTACCCCACCTTTGAGATATCGTCTTTTTCCTTTTCCTTTATCTTATTCCTTCTTATTTCTTTTTCTCCTTTTTCTTCGGTTTCAAATTTAAAATTTCCATGATTTTGGAATTAAGGGGATTACAAAAATTCCAAATTTGAAAAATTTCTAGAATTTCAAAAATAAGAAAGAAAAAAAACCTAACAAAAATGTCCATGTTCCTCGTCATTAGTTTAATGGTGTAAAAGGAAATTTCTCAGTTGGCTAACGGTGAAAAATCGAATCTTCGTTTTGGAACGAGAAAAATCACTTGGGCCGACTTTATCTTTTATATAAAAGCAAGACATATAAAACATAAGATTTAGGATTAAAACAAAAAACTGATTGCCCTCGTGAATTTACAGAGTATTCTATTAGCCTCGTGAACTTGCTTAAAATAGCATAATTAACCCCGTAAATCCACATGGCAGAATAATAGAGGATTTAGAAAAATTAAAATGTATATCATTTTTTAGTTTAGAGGCCAGTATATCACATTAAATAAATTCAAATACTAATAGATCAATTTAAACAAGTTGAGGGGAGCTAACGAGATATTCTATATAATTTCATGGGAGCAATCGATTTTTGAGGTCAAATTCCGAGGTGTGTTGATATCTTAAGCCTAAAAGGCATTATGAATTAAATATTTTTTTTGATTGGAACGGGGAGGGAGCAGCAACATCCCAACTAGGTTGGCACCTTCCTGAACTCTGACCCAAATTTATTAAAAGAAAAAGAAAATATCGAAAGTCAAACAAACATAAACAATTAAATGAACCGGAATGTCGGCCGGTTCCAAAGGTTATCTCTAACTAAATCTACACAGAAATCTGGAGTAGAGTTCCACCAATGAATCGAAGATTGCAAACGACCATAATTTGCAAGCCTATCTGCCACTTGATTTCCTTCGCGGAATATGTGTGAAGCAACCAGATGAAGCCGAGACATGGACTCAATGTAGTCCAACCAATCCACGCGAAGCTGCCAAGGAACTCTCGTCGAACGGGACCGAAACATGGACACCACATATGTGGAGTCGCACTCTAACCAGATATTGGACCAACTTTGAGACACTGTAAAACGTACTGCAGATATAGCAGCTTCCAACTCCGCCATATGAGCAACATGATGCGATGAAGGCATCGCGAATGCACAGATTAGCTCGCCATTGCTACGGCGGTAAACTCCTCCACCACCCGCGGAGTCTCTTGTAACGGAGGCATCAGAATTCACCTTAATCCAGGCATGAGGAGGCGGCGACCAACTAACCGGAATGATCTTTGGAGCACGCTGAAGACGCGGATTGATTGAGAGGGATTTCATAATTTTCTGTTCAATGACCGAGTTCCAAACCGTACCGCGACTTAACGAATCCGTTTGACGCAAGCGATTCCAAAGAGAATGGAGAGCAATATGGATGTTAGGCCTGATATTCTCAAAGAAACAATCATTGCACATTTTCCAAATAATCGAGATCACATTAACAACTGCACTGAGCCAGATGTTCCTAATTTGAGGGTTGAATTTAAATCTGATAATATCATTGATTCTAGACTGTACATTCGGAGCAGCTTCAATCCGTCTACCAAAAAGCGAAGAAATTGCCTCCCAAAGCTGCGACGTGAAGGTGCAGTTCACGAAGATGTGTGCTGAAGTTTCTTCGCTACTCTCACACAGACCGCACCTAGAAACAATGACCAGCCCTCTACGCATCAACATGTCATGCGAAGGAATTCTATCAGCAGCAGCTCTCCAGACTGTTAACGAGATCGAAGGCGGAATAAACGGTTGCCAGATCTTACTCATCAGCCGCGTTGGAGCGTTGCCTAACAGCCAAGAGTAGAACAGACGAACCGTAAAAATGCCATCAGAGCTCGGTTTCCAAACACAAAAATCTTCATCGACGCTTTTAACCTCACGGATTGCAGTGACCGTGCCAACATCCAGCCCAGGCAAATTGATCCAAAACCCATTATTTATAAACACAGAAATCCTCTCAGTACGTTTAGCCCTATCAGACATGCTTAGCCCCATTCGATCCGCAACCGTGGGGGACAACCACTCGTCATTCCAGAAATTTAACAACAAGTCTCTGCCAATGAACCATTTGCAATGTCCACGCAAAACAGCATATGCCGACCTTATAGACGACCAAATTGAAGAGTAGGCAATTGGTCGAGCCATACCACCCGCATTTAGAAACCGCAAGCGAAGCAGATTGAAACAGAAAGAAGAATCCGCTAGCATCCCCCATGCCAATTTACCAGTTAAGGCTAAATTCCAAGTGTCAAGCCGTTTTACTCCCAGACCCCCTTCTTTGAACGTCGGATAACAATCTTTCCAGCGCGGAGCAATGAACTTGTTCTTGGAAATCGAGCCCGACCATACGAAGTTCCTCATATGCCCAGAGATTCTTTTGATCAGCTTACTAGGCCACTTATAGATAAGGAAAGAGTGAGTTAGAGAGCCACAGATAACAGATTTTACCAGCGTCAGCCGCCCGGCCATTGAAAGCGCCGTTCCTTTCCATTTAGCAAATTTCCCCGAGATTTTGTCCGCCAACGGGCTTAGAAAAGAAGAGCGTGGAGCACCCATAAATAGGGGAACGCCTAAATACATGAACGGAAGAGCTCCAATTCTAATCCCAGTTATCTCCGCCATTTTCAGCCTTCTCCTTGTAGTGACAGAATCAGCGAAGAATACCTCCGATTTTTGCCAATTTACTCGCTGACCTGAGATACACCCGTAGTCCTCAAAAACTTCCACCAGGATTTTGACATTCCCCAATGTCGCCCTGCAGAACAGTAATATGTCGTCCGCATACAATAAATGAGAAGGAAAATTGCCAGAGCTCGAATAAGCAGATGGAAGCAGATGACCTTCTGAGACCAATTGATCCAACCATCTACTAAGAAAATCCTCCGCCAAACTAAATAAGATGGGAGAAAAGGGGTCCCCCTGACGCACACCCCTTGAGCAAGCAAAGTACCCATGAAGACCCGAATTAGTCATAATTGAGATCCTTGCAGAGGAGAGCAAATTTAAAATCCAATCTCTAAATTGGAGGGAAAAACCAAAAGACTCCAGAACTGAAAGCAGGAAGTTCCAGTCTAAGGTGTCGAATGCCTTAACAATGTCTATCTTTAAGCTCATATTGCCACCAAAACACTTTTTCCGCATCGAGTTAATCCCTCCCGAGGCTAGTGCAATGCATTGGTGTATACTTCTTCCCCTAATGAATCCAAATTGATTAGGAGAGACAATGGCGTTGGCAACTTCTGCTAATCTGTCAGCCAGAATTTTTGAGAGAATTTTGAAGCTAAAATTACTCATCACAATTGGCCTGTAATGTTCAATACGCAAGGCTCCGTCAACCTTAGGAATCAAGGAAAGAACATTGGAGTTTAACCCAGCGCCTATTTCACCATTCTCAAAAAACCAACGCACCATACTGCACACATCAGTGCCAACGATCTCCCAATAAGATTGATAAAATTGCCCAGTGAACCCGTCCGGTCCTGGCGCGCTGGACGAATTCATAGCCATAACGGTTTGTTTGATTTCATCACCCAAAGGACATCGGACCAAAGCATCATTCATTTCAGCAGTAACCGATAGAGGGATAACCTTCTCCACTTTCGAGAAATCTTGCCGGATGGTGACTACATTTTTGAACAAATTCCCGTAGTAATCGGATATGTGATTAGCAATTTGGGACTGATCTGTGGAGATGTTGTCATTAATCAATATAGCCGCGATACCACTCGTAGACTGCCGCTGGTTAGCCATCCGGTGAAAGAACGTGTTGTTCCAATCTCCCATAGACAACCAGCTGACTCTGCTTTTATCTTTCAGATAGGTTTCCTTTTGAAGAAGGTGATATTCAAGCTGAGTGTGAGCCTGCAACTCTTTCCTATGAAGTTCCTCCGTGAACCCATTGGCGATCTGTATTTGAATATCATTCAGCTCACCCTCACTCTTTTCAATATTCCGATCTAAGTGACCAAAACATTCCTTGTTCCAATTCCTCAAAATGCTTCTCAAACCCCTGAGCTTATAACAAAGCAAATGCATCGGACCCAAGTTTGGGTGATTTTCGCCCCAAAAATTACTAATTACCTACTTGAGGTTCGGGTGAGAAACCCACATCGTCTGAAACCGGAACCGGGAAACACGTGACGGCTCATTATAAAAACGGAACAGCAAGGGGTGATGATCCGAAAAGTGTCTGACCAGAGCCGTGCAGTTTAAGGTCCAGATCGAAGAGAAATTTTCTGATACCAAGACTCTATCCAGCCTACTATCAACACGAGCCTGACCATGCCTGCCATTAGACCAAGTGTAGAAAGATCCCGCAGTCGGAACATTCCGCCATTCTCCATCATCAACAAATTCCCTAAATTCACGAGTAGGCCTAGCTGCCGGAGGCCCTCTAGTCTTTTCGTGGGCGCCAAGTACATCGTTAAAATCTCCAATTGCCAACCAAACACCAGAATTAGCACAACGGAGCAAAGCGATTTCCTCAAACATAATTTTCCTCCTGTTAGACCAGATACTTCCATAAACAAAACAAATGTAGTGAGCTTGACCCTTTAAGCTGCAACTAATAAGAACATACTGATCCCCTCTATGCATAACATTACACTGGACCGCTAGCCTACTAGCCTGAAAAAGCCACATAGTCGGCTTATCCCTGTCGTTTTGAGCAATTAACTTCATGCCCAATTGAGCCCAAAAATGATCATTAATGGAGTAATAGTCTCCCATAGGTTCCACAATGCAACGCCAATCAGGTTTATAAGAAGAGCAAATATTTAAAAGATAACGTTGAGTACCTGTGTTCATTATCCCTCTGCAGTTCCAATAGATAATTGTCATCTCAGATAAACCGGAGGCTTACGGGTCCGCCCTGCACGAGACGTATTCTTATCGGTTTTCTGTTTTGCCGCTGATTTCTTGCCGTTTACTGTTTCCCAACCCTGCTGTTCATCATCCGTTTCATCACCCCAACGCCTAGACGCCAGTTTGTTATCCTTTGGAGTACGGCTCGGAACAGATATGTTTGCATTCCCCGGCGAATCAACTCTGTTATATAGTTCTTCCCAACAATCCACTTCCGATTCCTGTTCATTATAACCATCCTTCAAATTTCCCGGTCCCAGTTCCGAATATGCTTTTTCGCTGTTAGAGTCGGCCTCAAGGATCCTATCCTCCTTCTCTGCAGGACTTTCTAAAGCCGAAACAATCTGTTTGTTAATTTTAGCTACCGATATCAGGGATCTGTTGATATCCTCATGCTCCTGCTGTGGCTTCTCCATCCAACCCTGTTTTACTTTCGGTTCTAGCCTCGCAGCCACCTTGTCCGAACGTTTTGTCATTGTAACCATGGGCTTCAAGTTTTTGCGGCATTCGTATGACATATGTCCGATGTTACTGCAAACTTTGCAGAAACTGGGGAGGTTCTCATAGTAAACCTCAATCCAGAATTGTTTACCCTCTCTTTCAACTCCCAATTGAGTGGGTATATCTCCGGCCAGATCCAAATCGATGGGAAGCCTAGCAAAATGGCCAACCTCACCATCTATGGTTCTCCTATCAAGACGAATTAAACCTCCTACCCCTCTGGCAATGTCCGAGAGGATTTGAGGATCCCAGTATTCCCAAGACAAACCATATAGCCGAACCCATACCTGCGCATGAGTTGATTTTTCCGCAAAGGGATCGAAGTCCGCCTTCCATGGTTGGAGTCGGAAAGTGCCTGGTTTTAAATTGAGAATCCCCTTCCCTGTGGCTATCACTTTAGCTTTATTAGATTGAAGAAATACCTGATAATATCCTCTGCCAATGGAAATCAGCTTCCATGCCTCTGACAAACCCCATTCCTTATCGAGCTTGGCTTTTAGATCCGTCGTCTTCCATGGCGTATCGCCCTTTGAAAGAATTAATCTTCCGATCATTGAGTGTTCACAGAGGGCAAACCGTCTATCATAAGCCGACTGCGTGATTTTCACCGAGCGAATTCCCCCAATTTCAGAAACCGCGGCCGTGGAAGGGGGGTTCACAGGGATGTTGCGCTGAAGTACCGAGGAGAACGACGGCGCTGGTTTGGACGGGGAGACCGGAGCTCCGAAACGGAGATTTGGATTGAAGAGAACTCTGATTCCAACATGATCCTCAGTTGAAGAAATCATGGTGAAGAAACAAAGAAGAATATCGGAGTGAAAGAAGAAGATCGGAGTAGGGCGGCGGCTAGATCACCATCAGCATTCTCGGCTCAATGTGTAAAGTTAAAAGATTATCGACTCAATCAATCAAATTATAAAAAGACCAAGGCTCAAATATCTTTTTTTTCAATGATTTTTTAATATTTTTGCTTTTTGACTAATAATTAAGATAAATTATTTTATTTATTTTATAGTAGTTTATATTTTTCTCGTGAGAAGTCCAGTTTAATTTGTACTTGTATATCTTTGAATATCTTGAGGATATTAATGTTTGTGTTATAATTAATTAATTAATTAATGACATTTGAATTCTCCACTATATGATTTTTATTTCTTTTCTTTTCAACTGGATTCCGCATGCTTGTTATCATGATATTTGCCCAAAAAACCACTAAAAGATACATATGCATAAATAAAAATCACATACATAATAATATATTATAAAAACTTCCCAAGATTAGGATAGTTAGGACATAATTAATTTATGTTTTTTCAAGATATATGCACAAATGAAAACATTAATAAAATTTTATAAGATTCATTATGAGTAAAACGATTATAAAGAGCAAAAAATAATTATATAAAATGTATAAAAAATATAAAAGAACAATAAAATATATACTTCGAAACCATAGAAAATCAATTGTAAAATCTTCAGTGTTTAGGTTATTCCGAATATTCAGATCTGAGTCATTTCTTTTAATGCAACCACGTAAATTTATTGATCCATGGACAAGATAAGTTGTTTCCGCTCTTACTAAATCTAAAAAAAGGATAAATAAAAGAATCCTAAAGAATATATTCAATTTAGAAGGATAAAAAGATCTGGCAAAATATATGAACATTGATTAAAAAGAAAATAATAATAATAAAAAAAACATATAAATCTAATCCGATGGAAGGAGAAAAAAGGAAGAACTTCTTTCTTTCTCCTCAAAGTACATCGTCAAAAGAAAAATGTTTGAAGTTTGATAAAATTTGGACAAAAGAGGATAAGAGAATAGAAGAAAAGCAAAGGATGTAAAGAGATATAATTAATTTATGTTAAATTCATGTATTTGATAGACATTTAACAACTAGCACTTATCAAAGGATCATATTTCAATTGAGGAATTTGATTTTTTTTTCTGCTAAATAAGAAATTTAACTAACAGTATTAATTTTAGTGACATGACAATTTTGATAATGTAGCATGTTAATTTTATTTTAGAGTAAATTACACGTATGGCCGCTGAACTTTGTTCGTTTTCACGCTATAATCACTGAATTTTACACTTTGTTACACTTGTGACCACTATTACCATTGACTCACCTTTTTTACCTTTGACTTCCTATCTTCCTATTTTACTTCTCCCTTCGCATCATCATCTTTTTCTCTCTTTACGAGGTGGTAATTTAGTTCTTTTCAATAAATAAAAGTCTCAAAAGTTATATTGCGGAGAGTAGCATCAAAATATGGATGATGTTGTTGACTATGGGAAGGCAAATGAAAGCATTTAGGATGCTCTAAACAAGTTGGCTTACCATCGTGGATTTCGAAGGCTTGAGCACACTGGGTATTTAGAAGTATCAAAATATTCTCTCAATTTATGAAAATTCAGAGACAATCAACCTCGAGTTTGTTATAGATTAATAGATTTATAAATATATATTAACGTGATGGTTATGTTTGTAATTATTCTTTAGGGGGTATTTTTGTAATTGTCTGAAGTGTAGTACATATAGATAGCTTCGTAAATAGATTAGTGTTGATTTTGTAATTTTTTTCCTCATTCTTTCGACCTCTTCTTCTTCCTTTGCACTTTTGTACATTCTTCACAAATTCATCAGTATACAGAGTTATTTCTTAAATCACTGATGTGTTCAATCTTGCTATGGTATCAGAGAACGTTTTATGCATTTAATCTTCATCTTCAGAGGTGATTTCACGGGCAGATCTTCAGTTATTCCTTTCTCGTTTTTCTTCATTTCGATAAAATCGGAGTTTTAATTTTCTCCTTCTTCGTTTCTCTTTGCTTCAATATAATCAGAGTTCTTTCTTTGAAAATCCTTTCATTTTTCTTCACCGTTATTGTAGTTTCTTGATGTTTATCGCATATGACTACTCCACAACTAGAAATTCTAGTAACTCTGATCGCAGGAACAATCGATCTTTCTCAACATCCATCTATTGTTTACTATTTGAACTTCGGTGAAAACCCTAGTTTTGTGTTAGTTGCTTACTAGAGATAAATATCACTCGTGGAGCTGCGAGTTTAAAAGAGTGTTGCATGCAAAGAATAAAGCCTCAACTTTTATTTTTAAAAAATCATAGTACTTTCATGTTTTGTCAAATTAGTATATGTAAAGGTCAATTCCATTTTATGGGAGGCAATTACAACGACCAAGAGAAAAGACTCTTGAGTTACTCTCTATAACACCCTACACTTGTCATATATATGTTCCCTCTAAAGACACTCCAAACGTCATAATGGTTGTAATGTGCAAATCGAAAGGTCAACAAAGCTTAAGAGTAATTCTTATCTCTCTAAATGGCATTGGAGGGGGGGCTTCTAATATAATATGATCATTTTATGGTACGCAGTTGGATGTCATATTGAACCTTATAGAAGGTTTGAATACAGACTTATAAGTAGCTCCCAAAATGTTACCAAGCCAGATTTCATACACCCGGGCATCATTCAATACGACATCATCTGGAGTCCCAAAGAGTGTGAGAGTTTGGGATTCAGATGTAGTTAATGATTGTGAGACATAAACTAATATGGTATATCTCTAAAAGAATGGTGTTGTCTTCTAATATGAATAATGCTCACAATTGGACTTGAGAAGATCTGGAACAATAAATAGTGAGGAACCGAAATTCGGCGTCCCCTCTCTAATGTTTAAGTCATTAACGCATTTGAAGAAAGTAAGATAACTTGAAAGCAGTATGTGTTTGAGAGAATGAATGTGTACTTTGTGATCTTTGTTTAGAGGCTATTTATAAAGATCCAGAAATATAACTGAGATTAAGTATCATTCCACGTGCAGACGACTAATTAGTTCCTGCTCCTTTCCCTTTTCACATTTCTGTTAGATACGACATGTTCTCGGGAATAGGAGTGTATCTTTGAAATATTAATTACTCATTGATCCACGTGTCTAGTTAGTTGTACTTTATGTTAAAGCTTCTGGTTAATACACATGTCCAGGTGTTTGGCTCTTTCGTGGGAAATTACGGGCGTGCCAGATAATTATAGTATTATCAAACTATGGAATGAAATTGAGTGCGCTTTCTAACTTCTAATTATCAAAACGATTGTAAGAATTAAAGAGACCAAAAATTCCTAAAAGATTCGATTATCAAAACGATACCGACCTTACAGAAAATGATGGAAGAACAATTAAAATAAAAGTTGTACTGGAAAAGATAAATGAACTTTGGATCTGAAAATTAAGACTAAGGGAATAAGTGGGAATTATAAAAATGCTGAAGTCTAAGGATAATTTGCTAGAGTTTTGGCTTGTGTGTCTTGAGTTTTTGAGTTGTTTTGTTGGGTTGGTGAATTCGGTTGTTGTCCTCGTGATTTCTTCCTTTTATAGACGTTGGAGATAACTTCCTGCTTGCTTCCACAAGTCACGTTCTCCACATTCAAACCACGTCTTGAATAACTGTTCCACTTTGACTTTCACGATGGATTGCTTACGACGCTTTCTAACTTTCCTGCATTCTAATTGGCTCACAAAAATACACGTTAAAATATTAACTGGCCTTCTAATGTCCCTTTGATTTACCTTAGGTTCCCCTTGAGGTTCATCCTAGAAAATAGTTTCCCCCCGTTGTACCTTATTGGAAAATCTATTTAGACGTACGTTAGATCAATTAATATATTAAAAATAATTAAAAGCCAAAAATTATTTATGGTGCAAACAGTTATGATGGATGATGTATTAACTAGCATGTCAACCTCACCTGTTTGGTTCGGGTGAAAATCCAGTATTCCAACTGCTAGTCTCTGATAGAAGAATGAAGAATCAATCATAATAAACGTCAGCATTGATAGGACGGAATGCCAAGTTGGTTTAGTCATAGGAAAATGGGTGTATATATGGAAAGCTTGAGTGGGATTTTTTTAGGATTCTTACTGCCATATATCATCGAGATGTTGGTTTAGTCGTAGAAAAATGGGTGTATATATGGAAAGCTTGAGTGGGATTTTTTTAGGATTCTTACTGCCATATATTTTTTTAGGATTTTTTTTAATGGTTGGTAAGTACCAATTTTAATTACTAACCATTAAAATATATATATATATATATATATATATATATATATATATATATATATATATATATATATATATTCCCATATGAAAAATAAAACCCCCATTAGTCATGTACCTTATCCCTGTTATATTTATAACAACATGTATGTCTAACTTTAAATATTCTATCCACTTATTTTTATTGTTTTACTTTTCAATTTCTAGTGTTTCTATTACATTTAAGAGTATATTATGTACATTAAATTTATTTCTCAACTCAGAGTATCTCCAACATAATGAGATAAATATAAACTCAATTTTTAGTTTATAAATGTTTAAGTTTAGTAATGTTTCGGTTCAGTGACGTTTCAGTTCAGTGATGTTTCAGTTTAGTAATATTTCAGTTCAGGGATGTTTCAGTTTAGTAATGTCTTAGTTCACTGATGTTTTAGTTGAGTAATGTTTCAGTTCAGTGATGTAATCCATACAAATATAAAAAAAACTTAGGTATAAAAGTCGAAATGTACAGTATAATCCCTACAAATATATAAAAAAACTCAGAATAAATCATTTGGCCAAATGTCAATCACTCATTATCTACTCCAACTGGTCCGCCCACTTCACCGACTCATCCTCAATTAGGGTTTAAACGCTTCTAGCATATTAAAGCATAGGTTAGACATACGATTAACCCACTGCAAAAAAGAAAAAACAACATTTAAGTTCAATCTATGATTGTCATGAGTTAACATTTGATATTTGTGAACTCGTATATATAAAAATCAAAATCACTTACAATCTCACTGTTGGAACGAGTAAGAATAGCCAGTGTGGGTGCATGAATATTGTTCATGAGACAGGATGTGAATGGCGGGCGTACCACGACATATGAGGTAAGAGCTGATGAGTCGGAAAACGATCGCAACAATCTACTACAATCACGTCTGGCACCTCAATGACCATTTACGTTACATTAGGGTAAGTTAATTTACGTTAGTTTAGGTCACAAATTGAGCTTACGATCCTCAAGATTTACAAATTGAGAAAAGCTTAAGTTACATCATGTTAAGTTATGTAACATGTGGTTACTTTATATTGTGTTATGTTACATTACATGATGCTATATAAAGTTATGTTAAGTTAGGTAACTTTACGTTACATTATGTTACATTACGTTATATTAAGTTACATTACATTAAGTTACATTATGATATGTTAAGTTGCATAACATTGAGTTATGTTACATTAATTTTCAGTTCAGTTAGTTTCAGTTTAGTAATATTTCAGTTTAGTGATGTTTTAGTTCCGTGATGTTTCAGTTTAGTAATATTTCAGTTTAGTGATGTTTCAGTTAAGTAATATTTCAGTTCAGTGATGTTTCAATTGAGTAATATTTCAGTTTAGTGATGTTTCAGTTGAGTAATATTTCAGTTTAGTAATATATCAGATTAGTGATATATCAGTTCATTGATGTTTCAGTTGAGTAATATTTCCGTTTAGTACGTAACATATCTGTTCAGTGATATTTAAGTTTGGTGATGTTTCAATTTAGTAATGTCTCAGTTCAATAATGTTTCAGTTTAGACATGTTTCAGTTTAGTGATATTTTTGTCCAATGATGTTTCAGTTTAGTAATATTTTAGTTTAATGATGTTTTAGTTCATCAATATTTCAGTTTAATGATGTTTCAGTTCAGTAATATTTTAGTTTAGTAATGATTCAGTTTAGTAATTTTTCAGTTGAGTAATGTTTCAGTTCAGTGATGATTCAGTTTAGTGATGTTTCAGTTGAGTAATATTTCAGTTCAGTGATGTTTCAGTTAAGTGATGGTTGAGTTCAGTAATGTTTCAGTTCACTGATGTTTCAGTTCAGAAATGTTTCAGTTTAATGATGTTTCAATTTAGTGATGTTTCAGTTCAGTGATATTTCAGTTCAATGATGTTTCAGTTTACTAATATTTCAGTTCATTGATGTTTCATATTAGTAATGTTTTAGTCAGTTATGTTTCAGTTGAGTAATATGTCAATTTAGTGATCTTTCATTTGAGTAATATTTCAGTTTAGTAATATTTCAATTTAGTGATGTTTCAATTTAGTGATGTTTCAGTTTAGTAATGTTTCAGTTCAATAATGTTTCAGTTTAGTTATGTTTTAGTTTACTGATGTTTCATTTCAGGGATATTTCAGTTTAGTGATATTTCGGTTCAGTGATGTTTTAGTTAAGTTATGCTTTAGTTCAGTTATGTTTTAGTTCAGTAATATTTTAGTTTAGTAATGTTTTAGTTTAGTAATATTACAGTTCAGTGATGTTTCAGTTCAGTAATTATTCAGTTTACTAATGTTTTACTTCAATAATGTATCAGTTTAGTAATATTTCAGTTCAGTGATGTTTCAGTTCAGTGATGTTTTAGTTCAGTGATATTTCATTTAAGGGATGTTTTAGTTTAGTAATATTTCAATTCAGTGATATTTCAATTCAATACTGTTTCAGTTTAGTAATATTTTAGTTCAATTATGCTTCAGTTCAGTTATGTTTTAGTTCAGTAATGTTTTAGTTTAGTAATGTTTCAGTTCAGTAATATTACAGTGCAATGATGTTTCAGTTCAGTAATGTTTCAGTTTACTAATGTTTTACTTCAGTAATGTATCAATTTAGTAATATTTCAGTTCAGTGATGTTTCGGTTCAGTGATATTTTAGTTTAGTGATATTTCATTTAAGTGATGTTTTAGTTCAGTAATATTTCAATTCAGTGATATTCAGTTCAATAATGTTTCAGTTTAGTAATGTTTTAGTTCAGTTATGCTTCAGTTCAGTTATGTTTCAGTTCAGTAATGTTTCAGTTTAGTGATATTTCAGTTCAGTGGTGTTTCAGTTCAGTAATGTTTCAGTTTAGTAATATTTTAGTTCAGTGATGTTTTAGTTGAATAATATTTCAGTTCTGTAATGTTTTAGTTTAGTAATGTTTAAGTTTAGTAATTTTTCGGTTCAGTGATGTTTTAGTTCAGTGATGTTTCAGTTTAGTAATATTTCAGTTCAGTGATGTTTCAGTTTAGTAATGTCTTAGTTCACTGATGTCTTAGTTGAGTAATGTTTCAGTTCAGTGATGTAATCCATACAAATATAAAAAAACTTAGGTATAAAAGTCGAAATGTACAATAGAATCCCTACAAATATATAAAAAAAACTCAGAATACATTCCTAAATCATTTGGTCAAATGTCAATCACTCATTATGTACTCCAACTGGTACGCACACTTCACCGACTCATCCTCAATTAGGGTTTAAATGCTTCTAGCATATTAAATCACTTACAATCTCACTGATGGAACGAGTAAGAACAGTCGGTGTGGGTGCATGAATATTGTTCATGAGATGGGATGTGAATGGCGGGTGTACCACGACATGTATTGTTTATCCCGTGTAACGTGAGAGAATTAGTTCCAAAGGGGGTTAGGAACTATTTAAAAAATTTCTCCTTAAGGCTGACTTTTTTTTCAAGTAAGACTTTTACTTGGTCGTTTAGCACAATGGTGCTGAGTGAGATCAGATGCAGGTTTAGTTAACTAGTAACTAATACTGCTTCTATCGTTGAGTCAGGAGATATCACTGAAGTCTATTCTTGAACTCAGTGCTCAAGCCACACAACTCAGTATATATATTTTAATGATTTACTAGGCACAATACAAAGCAAGCATATAAGGAGTAAGAGTTAGAAAGTGTTACTCAGCAGATTTATCCTGGTTTGGCCTCCTACCTACGTCCATTCCCCGGAATCCTTCCGAGCTTTCATCCACTACTGAGCTCTTTCAGGTAGAGCACAAACCTCTTACAATAGTCAGTGAGTATACAGAGTACCTTCCTCTATATCCTATACCCAATACTATTTCTACCACTAAGTGCTATAACCGAGCAACTCAGTATCTCCTTCTAATCTCTAGAAATGATAAAGGTTTTGTTCAATACAAAGAACACTTTAGATGATTTACAATCTAGGATTTTACACAAAATAAGAATGAGCGTAAGATTTCTTTGCTTTGCTTTGGCACAGAACTTCAAGTAGCAATTTGGTCAGCGTTTCGACTTGGTGAAGATTTGCGTCGAATGAAGCAAATGAGAGGCCTATTTATAGTGACATATGAGGCACCGGTTATTTCTAATTTCAAAATAACCGTTGGAGGGAAATGGATTGCTTTCGCTTTCGCTCGTCAGTACTCAGTGTCTTCGGTCAATGAGAACGTTGCATTTTATGTCTGATTCAGTTGGCAGGTACTTCCGATCGATAGGCGTCAGATTGTCTCTCTTCTTATGGTAAAGTCTTCTGGACAGCTTCCTACGGCGTCTGAATCTTTCCCAAAGTGGAATAGCTTTGTCTCGAAGTTGTTCAGGTCAACTACTAACATGTCTTCCATCCGTTTGACTCAGCAGCTTCGGCATGAAGTTGTTTAGGAACTCCTTCTGGATCTTTCTTCCTGCTGGGCCGTGGTCTTCTACTGAGTTGGATCTGTTGACTTGGGCTTTGACCTTCTCTTTTGGGCTTTTAGGCCTTGGTCTTTAATGTCTTTCAATTCTTATTAATTTAATTACTCAATATTGAACAAACACATTAGTAGTACATAAATCAAAGCATTTAAATTTAATGTGTTGGAATATTTAATCATAGGAATTTAAATCTAATTTAAATAATTTTTGTCAAATCAAAATCATTGTGGAAATGTGTTTCAACAAACTCCCCTATTTTGATGTTGGCAAAAATATTAAATTAGGAACTCAGTGTTGAGCTCCCCCATGATTGTTGACATTTTCTTAACTTCTGAATTCTCCCCCATAAGGGTTGGACTACTGACTTAGCTTTACTTTAAACATTTTAAGGTTTAATTAAGTAAGGTTGAGTTCAGGGTCAGAAGTAGGTCAGTATTAAGAACATATTCACTATACTCAGTTCTGATACTTGTTGAATGGATTCTTTTAAAGAAGTTCAGTTATCAGAGTTGAAGATGTACTGAGTTAGTTAAGAGTTGCTGAGTTGAGTTACTCAGTGGCTTGTACTTGTATAAATTTTATGTTCTTTATTTGTTCAATGATTTTTAAAGTGATAGACATTATGAGAATGATCAATATAAGTTCAACATGGCATTTAGAGACATAAGCTATAAAATAGAGTAATCAACACGTTGTATGTGAAAGAAGAGTTCTCATATATATAACACATCAGACAAGTAAGCACAAAAAAAATATGATTCAGCATAGAAAGCAAGAAGATCTGAGTCGCTAGACTAAAATGTCTATCTACTTTGTGTTGAATTAGACTTGTTTAGATTTTTGTGAGTGTTGTGTTATTCCTTGTTGCTGAGGTGGTATTAGGGCAGTGGAAGTGGAATTTGTTGTTATTGAGCTCCGTGTTCTTCCATTTTCTTACCCTTTTCCTTCTGTTCTTTCTCCGCCTTTTTGCTAGCATCAGAACTGGGTCCAGGAGCGGGAGCAAGAAACTGACAAACTGTAACAGCATGAGTGAGTTTTGATGAAAACATTTGTAGGCTACTCGTACTTTCCTTGAGGCCTTTGAAGACCTTCAGGCCGGCATCCATATTTGATGCTGGAACGCTGCCAGTTACACTCATGCAGCTCAGCATAAACTCGAGTGCCTTTCCTAGCCATGTGATGGTGTCAGTAAGCTTGGTGAAGGATTGATGGTGTAATCTCAGCATTGAGGCATCGTAAATATGATGCTCCTGGGTTTGATGTTTGACGTGCCCATATATATCTTTCGAGAAGTTGTAGATGGTAGAGCTATTCTTTTCTTCTATCTCCATCACTTCACGATTGATGCTGAGTAACCGGATGGCTTCAGCAACTTGCTCAATTATGCACTGAGATAAAGACGCGATAAAATCCTGAGCCTTAGAAAGCTTAGTGGTCATTTGCTGAAAGTGTTGAGTTACTTCAGTGGATGTGGCAGCAGTAGAACTTACAGCTGAGATGGCAGTAATTTGTCCTTAAAGGGAATGCGGTCAGTGCATGCATTAGGTCTTTGATGCTCTTGATCTCACTCAGAAGTTGCATAACTTCACTCAGTGGAGTAGGCTCAGTAGAAGGTGCGGCAGAGGCTGAAGCTGAGGCTTGAGACTTGTTCATGTCTTTGACTAGGGCAAAGGCAGAGTGGATTATCTTTTTCCCAGTCTCAGAACCGTTGAGAAAAGACAATGGGTCAGAGCAGCATCTTCATGGCCCATTGAAGTCTCAGTCGATGCGTGCTTGTTGGTCAATATTGGAAGTGTTGGCAGCAACAGCAGAGGACTCAGGTACTATCTGCTCAGGAATGGCAATGGATGGAGCAGCAGTTAAGTTGATCACTTGCTCAGTATCAACTTGATTCAGAGTAGGTGTCTCTTCATTTACTTGCTCAGAGTGGAGTTGAGCAGTAGTATCATTGATCACTTGCTCAGATGAGTGGATAGTTGGAGTAGTAGTGTCGGAAGGTTGAGGGCCCATGTTGGGTTCAAAGATGGCTTGTTCCTGAGCTCTAGAAACAGAGGCTTGTTTTTGCTGAGCTTGTTGCTCAGGAAGAGGTGTACTGGTGAAGCAGACAAAGTCAATGTTGTTGGGGTCAACAACATCTTGACGAGGAGGTGATTCATCATCAAGAGGGTAAACTTCAGGTTTTCTTCTTGACTTCTTCTTGAACCTCTTTTCTCTCTTCTCTCTACTACTTCGATGATGATGATGTTTGTGATGTTTGGAAGAGTCAGTAGGAATGGAATCAGATGATTGGAGGGAAGGAATTTCTGGTTGCTGAACTGTTGGTTCCTTCTCAAAAGATTGTATTCCTTCACCTTCAAGATGCTCTCCAGCAGCTAAGGTTTCCTCCTCAGGAGCTCATATTCCTTCACTTTCAATCCGCTCCTCGGTGTGGATTGGATCAGCTATTGGCTCAGTAGTGCAAGGAATAGAGGAGGCAGCAGTGCTTGCTGTCCAGGAGCAAAGGTTGTAACTGGAGTTTCCTCGACAGTTACTCCTTGTGTATGGAGGAAGAAGGAGTCCTTAGGAACATCGAAGTCAAGTGGTGGTCGATTCAAGCATTTAACTCTGAAGGTAGTCTTCTTCTTCAGAGGTTGATCACCCTCAGGGAGATCATTTATGGCAGCCCTTTTCTGAGTTTGCTCAACAGATGTTGGCTCATAGTTGCTTAATGAAACTCTAACCTTCTTGGTTGATGGCTTGGGAGACTTAGATATAGGTGCCTAAGACACATGAACTTTTCTTTTCTTCCCCTTGCTGGGTTGGTCATTCTCAGCATCTTGAGCAAACTCACTTTCTTATTCTTTGGCACTTGAGGTATGCTGTGTTTGAGACCGTTGAGGATCTTGGCCGTGATCTCAGTCTCGACGTGAGTGACTTCCTTATCAAAGCTCACTCTATGGTCAGCAAGGATGGCCGTTATCAGTGAGCCCATCCTGAGTTGTCCAGTGCTCCGTTGAAACGTGCTGATAAAAAAGACAGGCATGTTCAAGGGTTTCTTTTCCAGTATATGCCAAATAAAACATTGCTCGAAGCTTGAGGCAGATGTTGTGGAATTGACTTTGGGGGAAAGTAAAATTGGTCAGGATGTAGTGAGCCCGACGCTGAGGCTAGGAGAGAGAAGTTGCTGAAACTTCACCTACGAAGCCTTTTGGCTTACAGTAGTTAGTGTCATACTTAATGTCCTGTTCATCTCCCACTCTTCGAAGCTTAGTGATGCGCCTTCGTAGAAGACTCACTAAGGGATAAGTGTACCCCGTCATTATCAAGTAATAAAATTTGCAAAGTCCAGGTATCGAATCCACATGACTTATTTACTACAAGTATCGAGCTACTCGGTCTCAGGTGTTATCTAGGCTGTGTGGGTTTTGAGGTTTTTTTGATTAAGTTAATCTACTCCTAGGTTGAATTACTCTACTCCTAGCTAAGTTATTCTAATCCTATCTAAGTTATTCTACTCCTAGGTGATCTTTTACCAATGTAATTATCCGAAGGAACATGAAGGGATACGATGATAATGAAAATAGATTGTTTAGACAACGGAATTAAAACCTAATCTAAGTCACTTGTGTCCGAGGCGATTAACCCTACCTATCCTCTCGAGGTCCCTAGTTCGTGATTCCCTTGTAAGGCCGAAACTAGCTCTAAGGCTCAGCAATTTGGGCTTAATCTTCTATAGGGTCGTCAATCCTATAGGCACTAACTAGGTCAGATTCAGCTCGCAATATGTGCCAACTTAATTTTGGGATTATCGAATGAGTTAAACCAATCAGACAAAGCGTAAGGCAAAGATTAAAGCGATAAAACAATTGAATAAACAAAACTATAATATATATCAAAGATGAAAAGTATTGTCACGAAGATACAATGAGCCTAGGATTCATAACATGGATCAGAGGCTAGAGAGAATATAAAAGAAGAAAAATCCTTTTCAGGGAACCTGTCTACCAATGCAGGCGTCTTCCTAGGACTTAAGGATGGAGCTTGAGCAATCCTCGGTGAGCGGAGCTTCGGAGGTGTCTTCAATGGAGGTTTGAAGGATATGGAGGAGGTGGAGAGGATTTCTCAAGGTGAAAGCTAAGAAAATTACAAAGATAAAAGATGTCCATAATTCCTAACAAATGGAACTATTTATAATGAAAAACTAAAACCTATTCCTAATAAAAGGCTAATTAATAAAAAGCTTTCCTAATGAAAGACTAATTAATAAGCTTTCCTAATTAATAAAGAGCTATTCTAATGGAAAAATAACTCTCCAATTATTATCTAATAAAAACTAATTTATCTTTGAGGATAAAAAAATCTAATTATTTAAATACAAAAAGCCCAGAGATAATCCCTAAAAATCTGCCAAAATATTATGCATAACTTTTATTTGCATTTGATGCGCCGAGTGGGTCCTTGATTCTGATCCTTAAAAATCTCCACCTTTATCTCTAAAAATCTGCACATAATCTCATAAAATATTATTTAGACAATTCACCCAAACTTAATTAATTATCCTACCAAAAATCCTTTTTAAGTACCAAGTCAAATATGATTTATTTTTGGTAGGTTAATTTCTTAATTTTGGGTACAGATAAAGCTCAAAATAACAAATAGAGATTAATTTATTAAAAGTGACAAAATATTTGACAAAAGTTAGGAATATTTAATAAAAAAGCTAAAAAGTAATTTAAAAACCTAAAATTGACAAAACAATGATAAATTGCTATTAAAGTAAATAAAAAGAAAATAAAAGATACAAAATAGTCCCTAAAACCGTATTAAAAGATAGGGGTTTTTGACCCCTATCACTTAGTACCCTTGGCTTTCAGATTCAGCAAACTAGCCAAGTAGGTTGGGGTGATGAAGATCTTGGTGCCCTTTACTAAGGTCACCATGTAGTCGATGTCATCATCAGCAATCATAAGATTGCGATAGAAGTCAGTGACAAGCGCTGGATAAGTGGTTCCAAGCAGTCTAAAGAGTGTTTCCCAACCGTTGTCAGCAATCCACTGGCAGAAGGGCTCATCAGTCTTGACAAAGTCTGGTGAGAATAGCATTATCTTGACCTCAAATTAAAGCCCCGGAGTAAAATGCACGAATATCCTATTAGAAACCTTCAAAATTTTAAAAAAACTTTGGTAATTCGAAAATAAGAATTTCATCAATAATAATATGTTCCAATAAAGGGAGAACAAACCTTTAAATACGCAAAAGAAGTCCAAAAGAGAATAGAAATCCTAATTAGAAACCGAAACATAAATCCTAATTGGCGATAGAATCCGAAAGATAAAATGACAAATTAAAAAATATAAATTTGCAAAAAATAATAAGAGCTGTAAAGACCAAATTTGGCTAAAAAATCCCAAACGTCAATTTTGCTTTCCATGCAAAATAGGGTCTGAAATCGCACAAAACGGAAACTTGGCAACTTGAGAGTATTAACATCTTTATCCAAATAGATATTTTGTTGTAACTGGAAACTTATCCCGTAGTTTCCCATCTGAAGTTCGAGTAGTGAAGTCGCTTGAAACTTTCAGCTCCTTGAGAAACTTGTGATCATTGGCTATGGAAGTTGTAGGATATAGACGTATTCCAGAGGACTGCAGAATAATAAAAGACCAAAGGAGTTTCAGAATAGTGCCTCTGATTATAGATACAAAAAGCTCCAATAAGAAGTAGGGGTGTCGTGTTATGTGATCTATATATTCTATATGAGTGTCTATGTGATATAAATGCAATAAACCGTCGTTTCAGGCGGATTGACTTTGCAATTGTGTTTCAGTGTTTCAGACAGATACAAGGCATACCAGGCAGCAGAACAGTGACGGATCCAGATTCATTGGATGGGTGCTTATAGTGATTTATGGATGCTAAATTTATATTTTTTGGGGGGTTTTTATATAAAAATCCATAGACTTTTCGGTGTGCTTATCCTGATATATTAAAGCATTGTTCACATGGTTTATAGAATTTTCAGTGTTTTTCGATAAACATTGAGTGCTCAAACCCCTCTAAACCCCCCCTTTACCCTTAATGTAGCATATACATAAAATTGCAAGACTTTAATACTAGTCCAAATGAAGTCAAATGTTTTCCTTACAGTATATCAGATAAATAAATCATCCCTTAATAAGTTTGATTGGATAAAATCCTTATCCCTCTCATTATCTTACCCTCTATCTCATAAACAAACAAGGGATAACTCATTTTAAATTTTTTATCCCTATCCCCATGCCTTTATCCCCTCAAACAAACGGCCTGTTAGTACTTCAAAAATAAAAATATTAAATAATAATACGTCTCAATACAGAGAGAACAACAAGCTTTTAAATAAGCAAAAAAAAATCCTAAAGACAATAAAAATCCTAATTAGAAACGTAAACATAAATTCTAATTGGCGACAGAATCCGAAAGATAAAAGCACAAATTGAAAAACACCTAAAAGCAAAAATTTTCTTCGAATATCCTATTAGAAACCTTCAAAATTCTTAAGAACTTTGGTAATTCGAAAATAATAATTTCATTAATAATAATTTGTTTCAATATAGGTAGAATAAACTTTTAAATAAACAAAAGAAGTCCTAAAGACAATTAAAATCCTAATTAAAAATTAAAAATGGAAACATAAATCCAAATTAGCAACGGAATCCGAAAGATAAAATGACAAATTAAAAAACTCCTAAACACACAAATTTGCTAAAATAAGAGCCTTAGAGGCTGAATTTGGCTAAAAAGCCCCAAGGTCAAGTTTTGCTCCCCGACTTGACGGTATTAGTATCTTTCTCCAAATAGATATCTCGCTGTAACTGGAAACTTAGGAATCAGAGAATCAAGCTCAGAGCGCCATCCACGCGGAGAGTGAGTTAGAATACGCGGAGCGTGCGAGTGCTGATTCGAGGGAAGGGAGAAGGCCAACAAGACGAAGAGGACCGAGAAATGTATTCCGTGGAGCGTCGATATCCACGCGGAGCGTGAGGTCCATTGTGAAGACTTCCTTTCCAAGTTCTTCCAGGAAGGGGACAAGAGCTGCACTTCCTTTATTTACTGTTTTGCCACCATGTCCTATTTACAGTACTACCATCTCTTTATTTTATTCCCTAACCATCCTTAGGGCTTAGGGATGGCAACGGGTAGGGTACCCGCGGGTAGTGCCAATTCTAAACTCTTACCCTTTTGGAGATAAGAATGAAGCAGGAAATAATATTTTGGAATTCGCATCAGCCTATGACTTGAGTATCATGAACACATGCTTTATGAAGAGAACATCTCACTTAGTGACTTATCGGAGTGGCGGTAATGTGAGCCAAATTGACTTCTTCTTAGTAAGGAGTGCTTGGAGAACGAGTTATATTGATTGTAAGGTGATCCCTGGTGAGAGTACGACAACTCAACATAGAGTAGTGGTGCTTGATTTTCGAAGTAGGAGATGTATGAGAAAACGAACACCACAAGTGGAGACTAGGATTAAGTGGTGGAAACTGCAAGGGGAGAATCAACAAAAATTTGTGGATGAGATGGCCAAAAAAGATATGTGGACTTGTAATATGGATTTAGATATAGATTCTATATGGACTAAGATGGAGCATAGTATAATGGAAGTAGCGAAGGAAGTTCTAGGGGAATTAAAGGTAGCATGCCACCGGGTAAGGACACATCTTGGTGGACAGAAGAAGTATGACAAGTAGTAAAGAGTAAGCGAGAATCCTATAAAATATTGGGGAAATGTAGAAGTGACGAGAACTACGAAAAATACAAAGAGGCTAAAAGGGAAGTAAAGAAGGTCATACGAGATGCTAGAGCAAAGGTGAATCGGGATCTGTATACAAGATTGGATACGAAAGAAGGGGAAAGAGACATATATAGAATTGCTCGGATGAGAGATAAGAAGACGCGAGATCTCGAAAAAGTTAAATGTGTGAAGGATGTGGACCAGAAAGTCCTAGTTGGAGATAAGGATATCAAGGAACGATGGAGGTCCTATTTTGATGACTTATTTAATGGAGATCGCAGACAAGATGTTGGAGATATAAGTATCCATCACGATATGATAAATCATGAATGCATGCGGAGAATTCAAAAGGGTGAAGTCAAAATGGCATTAAGTAAGATGAAGTTGAAGAAAGAAGTAGGACCGGATGGCATCTCTATTGAGATTTGGAGATGTTTGGGAGAAAGAGGAATCGAATGGTTGACGACGTTCTTCAACAAAATTTGGAGAAACAATAAGATGCCATCAGAATGGAGGAAAAGTATCTTAATCCCTTTGTATAAGAACAAAGGCGATGTCCAAGATTTTGCCAACTATCGGGGAATCAAATTAATGAGTCACACTATGAAACTTTGGGAGCGAGTGATCGAACAAAGGCTAAAGAGGACGGTGAAGATCTCGGAAAACCAGTTTGGCTTTATACCGGGAAGATCAACTATGGAAGCCATCCACCTAATGAGACAATTAATGTAGCACTATCGAAATAAGAAGAAAGACTTGCATATGGTTTTCATTGACTTAGAGAAAGCATATGATAAGGTACCAAGGGAAGTACTTTGGTGGGCCTTGATTAGGAAAGGCATTTTGCGGAAATATATTGACATCATAAAGGACATGTATGAGGGAGCATGCACGAGTGTACGTACTAGTGTTGGGAAGACTGAAGAGTTCCCTATTACGATTGGAGTGCATCAAGGTTCCGCACTAAGCCCGTTTCTTTTTTCCATCGTTATGGATGAACTAACAAGTTCACTCCAAGATGGTATACCATGGTGCATTCTGTTTGCAGATGATATTGTGTTGGTTGATGAGACGAAAGAAGGAGTGGAGAGGAAGTTGGAACTATGGAGATAAACTCTAGAATCTATAGGCTTTAAGTTGAGCCGAAGTAAGACAGAATATTTGGAGTGTAAGTTTAGCGGCCATAGGAGTAGGGAGGTAGGGACAATATGAAGGAAATTAGGGCTAAGGTATAGCAGCGGAAATATAAAATTTTAGCCTATTTCCTTTTAACCATAGGATCCGTTAATCGTTATTTCATATAAAGAGGGATAAGAAGGAATACCTTTCGATGAACAATCTACCGTTGTTAAAGAAGCACCCACAATTCTTCTCCGAGATTCCAACCACAAAGTATAACACAGTGAGGTTAAGATGGAATCAACCCTTATGAGATGCAACCAAATTAGATTGCCTCTAATTAACCAACACAAGATCAAAGAGAAAAGGAGATGGATGAGATTAATCAATTGACGGAAGCCGTATGAATTCTTGTCCACGAACTAGGGGATGCGAATTCAATCTCTCTCACTTAATGTAGGTTTCGAAAATCACAATAAGGGGAGGGGATTAGCTTGGTCGAAATTCTCATAGGGAGGGGGTATATATAGTCGCTTGTATCTAAACCCTAGTTAGATAGGAATAGGTTACTTAATAGGAATTCCATTCGGAATAGGATTCCTAATTATTATCTTATACTATATCAAATACATTTAGGATAATAATAAATAACCTAATTGGATAATAATAGGAGTATATTAATCTAATTAAAACTCCTAACTTAATTATCTCTTAATTAATTTAATTCACAAACCTAATCAAATTAGGATTAATGGAATTAAAATAATTCCTTATTTACTATATATAAATTTCGGCCCCCTCTATATAAATGGGCCTTACTGGGCTCAATTGGGCTTCCATCTATTAATCATATCCATCTCTCTTTTGGTTCCAAGTCTTATGTGTGATCCATTAGGTTCTTACTACTTCTGGCCGTATGCAACTATTAAATTAATTTCTTCAAGAATTATATTTAATCCTTGCATAATGGAATGATGTACTGAGTATGTTATAGGCAAGTCTATAATCATCCCCCCAGAGTCCGTTAAGAAGACAGGTTGATTCTGTCGTTAACCCTTCCGTATTAGTTACAGTATAATTCGATCCTTTATCAACTACATCCTTGAACTGAATCTTATGACTATGGGTGATGTCAAGTCACATATAGCGAGACGTTCGTTTTACTTGTACAGGCCGAGTCAACTCAAAAAGATAGGTTAAGTGAAATCTGTATTTCTACTCTTAAGCTATCACCTTGCAAGGATTTAGAGTCGAGTCTTCCACAAGCGATCCTTGGATGTATCTCCCATTAATCGGGAGTGATAAATGCACAATCCAATGTATAACTACCCTGACATTACCTCCTGTGACACCCAACCTTTGCAGTTCACACCCCAGAGTCATCTCTGTTAAGGATCGTGGGACCACAGGATCAAAGTCTCACATTCAGTAATTCAGGATGACCAATTAACATTCCTTTGAGTCTGAGGATTAGTTATACCTATTAATACCAATGAGATGAACAGGTGACAAGGATGAATCTACCCATCCTGTTATCTCAAGTCGGATCCCAATCCTAATGAACGACGTTTCATCGGATCTATGTAACTGTCCAGATATCTATATATATGAAGCTTGTGAGATCAGCTTTCTGTCGGACAGAAGACATTGTTACATACAAGTCTCAACAGTGATATATCAATCCTAAACATATCACTTGACTTGGGGTGGTTTTAAGTTTATTAGTTTATTATAAAGTTTTGTCTCACTTCATGCTTGTATGAACACTTTATAATCACTTTAAACAAACTTACGGATTTCCTTTTATTAGACTTTATTTAGTGCTTAAAAGGGATTGCCTTTATATAGTTATAAAACATATATCTCATTAAAACAAATGATATAAAGAACAATTCATTTACATTAAGTTTGTATCCTGCAACAATTGACTATAGGACACTAAACCCCAACACAATCACCCTAGATGGGAGAGTTGTTCAGGCCTCAGATTGCTTCCGGTATTTAGGATCTATTATCCAAACGGATGGAGAAGTAGATGGAGATGTTTCTCATAGGATTAAAGCTGGTTGGTTGAAGTGGAAGAGTGCTACGTGTTTCCTTTGTGACCCCGACATGCCTAATAGATTGAAGGGAAAATTCTACCGGACGGCAATTAGACCAGCATTGTTATATGGTACGGAGTGTTGGGCAGTGAAACACTGCCACATCCATAAGATGTCAGTGGTGGAGATGCGTATGTTGAGATGGATGTGTGGTCATATGAGAAAGGATCGGGTGAGTAATGAAATAATTAGGACAAAAGTAGGGGTCACATCTATTGAGAATAAAATGAGAGAAAACCGACTAAGGTGGTTTGGCCATGTGAGACGTAGAGCGCTTGATGCGCCGGTTAGGAGAACCGAAGAGTGGCAAAGGGATGTAGTGGTGAGGGGTAGGGGAAGACCTAAGCAAACTTGGAGGAGGGTGATCGAGAGTGATATGAGTTTACTGGGAATTGAGGAAACTATGGTAGTGGATAGGACAGAGTGGAGGGAGCGAATTTGTGTCGCTGACACGACTTGATTTCACGGTTATATATGATGGTTCATGTTAGCCGACCCCGAATCATTTTGGGACTAAGGCTTTGTTGATGTTGTACTCGTACCCTTCACATTACCCTAACAGGTATATGTTTTGCATCTCATATCCTTCCCATTTAATTCACGGGTACCAGCGGGTACCCTTACCCGTTAAGAATCAATAAATAAAATAAAAAATATTACAAATTTAACAAAGTATAAATTTAATAAATCATCGATTTAAAAATTGAACAAATTGAAACTTAATCAATAAAAATAAAATAGTTTAGTGGCATCACTTAATGGTTAAAGTTTAGTATTCAAATCTCGCATCTTACATTTAAAACACAATAATATTTTTTAATATATAAAAAATTTATGACGGGTAACGAGTACCGGGTACCCTGGGGGGTCTACCCATACCTGTCCCATTACCCTAACGGGTAATGGTTTTGATCTCATACCCGTCCCATACCCTTTTATACAGGGTACGGGTAGTCCCATTAGGGTCGGGTAGTGCCGGGTATGTTGGGGTTTAGTGTCCTATAGACAATTGTTCTAGGATACAAACTTAATGTAAATGAATTGTTCTTTATATCATTTGTTTAATGAGATATATGTTTTATAACTATATAAAGGCAATCCCTTTTATGCACTAAATAAAGTCTAATAAAAGGAAATCCGTAAGTTTATTTAAAGTGATTATAAAGTGTTCATACAAGCATGAAGTGAGACAAAACTTTATAGTAAACTGATAAACTTAAAACCACCCCAAGTCAAGTGATATGTTTGGGATTGACATATCACTGTTGAGACTTGTATGTAACAATGTATTCTGTCCGACAGAAAGCTGATCTCACAAGCTTCATATATACAGATATCTGGACAGTAGACGTCGTTCATTAGGATTGGGGATCCGATTTGAGATAACAGGATGGGTAGATTCATCCTTGTCACCTGTTCATCTCATTGGTATTAATATGTATAACTAATCCTCAGACTCAAAGGAATATTAATTGGTATTCTGGATTACGGAATGTGATGCTTTGACTCTGGTGTAACACGATCCTTAACAGAGATGACTCTGGGGTGTGAACAGTAGACGTTGGGTATCACATGAAGTAATTGCGGAGTCGTTATATATTGGATTGAGCATTTATCACTCCCGATAAATGGGAGATACATCCATGGATCGCTTGTGGAAGACTCGAATCTAAATCCTTGCAAGGTGATAGCTTAAGAGTAAGAAATACAGATTTCACTTAACCTATCTTTTGAGTTGACTCGGCATGTACAAGTAAAACGAACATCTCGCTATATGTGACTTGACATCACCCATAGTCATAAGATTCAGTTCAAGGATGTAGTTGATAAAGGATCGAATTATACTGTAACTAATACGGAAAGGTTAACGACAGAATCAACCTGTCTTCTTATAGCTCTGGGGGAATGATTACGGACTTGCTAATCACATACTCTGTACATCATTCCGTTATGCAAAGATTAAATATAATTCTTTGAAAATTAATTTAATAACGTTGCATACGGCTAGAAGCAATAAGAACCTAATGGATCACACATAAGACTTGGAACCTAAAAGAGATATAGATGTTAATTAATTGATAGAAGCCCAATTGAGCCCAATAAGGCCCGTGGACATAAGGGGGTCGAAATTCATGTAGTGATATACATGAATAATTAATTTGATTTTGTTAATCCTAATTAGATTAGGAATATGAATTAAATTAATTAAGAGATAATTAAGTTAGGAGTTTTAATTAGATTAATATACTCCTATTATTATCCAATAAGGTTATTATTATCCTTAATATATTAGATATATAGTGAGATAATAATTAGGATTTTATTCCGAATGGAATTCCTATTCAGTAACCTAATTCTATCTAACTAGGGATTAGATACAAGAGATTATAAATACCCCTTCCCTTGAGATTTTCGAAATCCAAGCAAGCCATACCCTACTTGTGATTTTCGAAATTCACCTAGTCCAAGAGAGAGAAAATTCGACACCCCTAGTTCGAGGATGAGATTTCTCTACGGCTTCGTTTGATCAATTAATTTTCATCTATTTCTTTTATCCTTGATCTTGTGTTGATTAGTTAGAGGCAATCTACTTTGGTTGCTATTCAACGGTTGATACTAAATTAATCTTCCCGTGTTTTATTTCGTGTTTGGGAACTCGAAGAAGAAAAACAAACAAAAGGGAGAAATTCGTTTTACTACTCCTACATCAGGTCAGTCCACGATTT
Organism: Euphorbia lathyris; assembly: GCF_963576675.1. Taxonomy (NCBI): domain Eukaryota; kingdom Viridiplantae; phylum Streptophyta; class Magnoliopsida; order Malpighiales; family Euphorbiaceae; genus Euphorbia; species Euphorbia lathyris. The sequence goes on along the minus strand of NC_088919.1, from coordinate 73,347,741 downwards.
CGCGGATTCCCGGAGATTGAACCGTCGGATCATCACGATTTTTGGAAATGAGCTTCTAGACATATTCTTCCACGTTTCCAACAAAGGGATTGTCATTTGGAGGTCTGGAAGGTCTGTTTCGGATAGGGGCAGATTGGTAGACAGTTTCTATCTCTTTTGAAGTTGTGGGCACTTCGTTTGCAATGGTAGATAGAACTTCTAAAAGGTATTTCTTCTTATCCTTCTTTATATGAAATAGCGGTTAACAGATCTTGTGGTTAAATGGAAATAGGTTAAAAATTTTATATTTCCGCTGCTATACCTTAGCCTAATTTCCAACAGTGGTATCAGAGCCATCGTTAAATCCGTTGTTTCATATATGAAAATTTAGAAGTTTTCAATAGGATTGAATGGATATTTATAGTTAGGATTAATTAACAAATTGTTTTGATTAATTAATTTTAAAGATAAATAAGTTTTAATTAATTGTTAATTAAAACAGATTATGCGTATGTTCCTAATTATTTTGGTTGATAATCATTATAACAAAATCTATTAGTTTTATAGTTATATTGATAAAATCAGTTTTATTAATTCTAAAGATAAAATGGAAATCTATAGTAGTTTTTCCTATTTTTTGAAAATCGTTTTAAAACCATTTTAGAACTGATATATATATATATTTAAAATCGTTTTTATATTTAAATATATATGTTTCAGAAATTGATAGTTTTCTGTTTTCATTATCGAATGAAAAATTCGTTTAAAAGTTTGTTTTACCAATTTGTAAATCAAAATGTTAAATGAATTAAAATCAAAATAATTGGGACGTGCATAATTAAAGTTTTGTATAGTTATATTAATCTAAAATTAATATAAAAGATACGAAACTATTAGAAGTAAAATTGGATGAAAGTTAATTTGATATGTTAATGTGATTAACATAAATATTACATAAGATAGTTATGTAATCAACCAATTAAATTTATTTAATTGAGTCTATGCATGTTTGGAGTTATGGACATATTTGGACCCTTTTTAGTCTTTTGATATTTTTGAAATAGGGCCTGCGAGTCCTGCCTTTCTACTATCTATTGTAATTTCTCCTCTCATCTGATTCCCTTCAATTCAATTGAAGTTTTCTTTAGTAGTATAGAAATTAATATGTAATTTCAAGGCGCCATGGAGAAGACGGAGGACCTAAAGAGAAATATGTAATAGTTAGTATTTCCTTAGGTTTTCCCTTTTATTCCGTCTCTGGCTCGACGGAATAATTTAGATGATATGTCCATAACGCCAATGTATGTGAATGTATGTGTCTGATGTATGCTAAAGCAAATCAAGACTAAGTTAGATTATGAGACCTAAAATAAAATCCCTCATGAAAAAGTTAAGTAAATAAACAAGTTATTAAAATCGGTTGCCCCTCCCTAATATTATAATTCAGCCGGCAGTGCTGAGGGCCTTTGGGTTATTGAGTAAACTCAAGCTCGGGGTCCTTTCGGTAACACCTGAATTATCGAAAATCATTTTTCATGAATATGGGGTAATACTTAAATTAGATTATGATAATTGGATGAGTAAACTCATGTTGTCATAAACTAATGGGCAAGACGGTTGGGATTAATATGAATAGCATATTAGTTACTAATGTGGTTAGTAACCCAATAACCTAGGAATCACATTAAAGATGTGATTGATTACATGAATCTACCTAATGAATGAGACTAGCTTGTTGAGTAAACTCAAGGCGAAATCTCAGAAGTTAGGATCCTAGCTCACTAAAGGATTTGTGAAATTCTTCGAATTAATATGGAGGGCTATTAATTTGGCAAAATAGTGGGAGCAATCTAAAATAAACTAAAAGGCCTATAATTTTAGATTGATATACTTTAAGCAAATGAATGACATACGTTTACTCTTTCTCACTCTCAGGTTTAAATTAAACCCACTCTTATAATCATGACTAACACCGATCTGCGAAACATTATTACCGATAACAAATTGAATGGTTCAAACTTCACCTACTGGTATCGCAACCTCAAAATTGTTTTGAAGTTCGAGAGGAATGGGTATGTACTTGATACACCGATACCCCCTTACCCAACGGATGATGCTCCCTACCAAGAATTTTATGCTTACTTGAAACATAAATCTGATGACGATCAAACGGGAGACATCATATTTGCATCTTTGACACCGGAAGCAAAAAGGCAACTACATTCAGATATGGATGCCTATTCCATGGTCAAGCACCTAAAAGAGTTATTTGTGAATGAAACTCGGTGCGAGTGCTTCGAAATAACCAAGGAGTTATATAAAAGCAAGATGCAGGTGGGCACATCTGTAATGGCACATTGTGCAAAGATGATCAGCCTTATCACCAAGTTTTCTAGTATTGGAGATGCGATGGACCATGAACTAAGTGAAAACTTACTTCTTCAGTCCCTCCCCGAGGGTTACTCACAGTTCATCATGAACTACCAAATGAGTGGCTTGCAAACCTCTCTTATAGAGCTTGCGCATATGCTCGAGTCAGTCGAGCCCATTATAAAAGAAAACGAGGAGATACTGGCCCTTGCTATTGAAGGATCGAGAAAAAGGAAAGGGATCTCTCCCAATCCAAACCATCTTGATAAAGGCAAGGGGGCTGAGCTCACCGAAACGAAGGGAAAGAGGAATTAAAGAGGCCCAAAGGAAAGTGCTACTATTGTGGTGACTTGGGGCATTGGAAAAGAAACTTTTGGTGTACCTAACCTTCCTCAAAAGGGGAAGAAGCCGGGACTTCAACATCTGGTATGTTTTATATTGAAATTTCACAGTCTGAATCTTTTGGTATTTGATACCGGATGCAGCCTAAGGATATTCTAGGAATATCTAGAAATATTATTTCTATTAGCCATCTCGTTGACGACGGTTTTTCATATTTCAATAAAAGACAAGAGTTGCAATTTTATAAAGATTCGATCTTTTATTTTTCAGGAATTTCACAAAATGGGATTTATGGGTTAGATAACAAAATTCCTGCTTTTGCAATTGATACCAAAAGACATAAGCTAGATAATTCAACTTACTTGTGGCATTGTCGTTTAGGCCATATAAACAAGAGACGCATGCTAAAGCTACATTCAGATGGGCTTATAGATCCGATCGATCCCGAATCATTGGAAACATGCGAATCATGTTTAAAAGGTAAAATGACAAAGACACCCTTTAGCAATAAAGGTGAGCGTGTATCAGATACTCTAGTACTCATTCATTCAGATGTATGTGGTCCTATGTCAGTCCAAGCAAGAGGAGGATTCAGATTCTTCATAAGCTTCATAGATGACCATACCCGATATGGTTACATCTACTTGATGAAGCACAAGTCAGAAGCTTTTGAGAAATTCAAATGCTTCAAGAATGAAGTAGAAAATCAATTAGGAAAGAAAATAAAGACGCTTCGATCTGATCGAGGTGGCGAATATCTTTCAGATGATTTTCTGAATTATCTAACTGAATGTGGGATATGCTCACAATGGACACCTCCCTATACACCACAACATAATGGTGTGTCCGAGAGGAGAAACCGTACCCTATTAGATATGGTACGATCCATGATGAGCATGGCCTTACTTCCAAAGACGTTCTGGGGCTATGCCTTAGAAACTGCCCTCTTCACCCTAAATCGAGTACCAACTAAATCCGCTAGTTCCACACCATATGAATTGTTCGTTGGTAGGAAACCCGTGTTTTCATTTATGAGAATATGGGATTGTTCAGCCTTTGTCAAACGCATTGCGTCCGACAAACTAGATTCGAAATCTGATAAATGTTTCTTTATTGGATACCCTAAGGAAACTATGGGATATTACTTCTATCATCCAGATGATCAGAAAGTAATCGTATCCAAGCACGCAACCTTCTTAGAGAAAGAGTTTCTCGAAGAAACACAAAAGGGAAGCATGATTGAACTTGACGAAGTTCAAGAAAAAGAAACACCGACTGAAACAACAGAGGCGGTTGAGGTACCCGAAGGAGTCCCATTAGATGAGACTCCAGTGCCACCTATTCGTAGATCACAAAGAGTTCGTGAACTCCCAGTTAGATATGGTTTTCTAGTGGGAGATGATAATGAGGTTCCCGTGTTAGACGACGAACCCGAAAACTACGAAGAGGCTCTTACTAGTCCAGATTCTAAAGCATGGCTTGAGGCCATGGATTCTGAAATGGATTCCATGTATACTAACCAAGTGTGGACTTTGGTTGATCCACCCGAAGGGATAATACCCATTGGGTGTAGGTGGATCTTCAAAAAGAAGACAGACATGGATGGAAAGGTTAGCACCTATAAAGCTAGGTTAGTAGCGAAAGGATATCGTCAGAAGCAAGGAATTGATTATGACGAAACTTTCTCTCCTGTGGCTATGTCCAAATCAATCAGAATCATGCTTGCAATTGCCGCTCACTACGATTATGAGATTTGGCAAATGGATGTGAAAATAGCTTTCCTAAACGGAAACCTGCTTGAGGATGTATATATGATGCCGCCTGAAGGTTTCATATCGAAGGATGCAAATAAAGTTTGCAAACTTCAGAGATCCATTTATGGACGAAAGCAAGCATCTAGAAGCTAGAATAAGCGTTTTGACGAAACCATAAAACAATTTGGTTTTGAACAAAATTGCGAAGAAGCTTGCATTTACAAGAAAGCAAGTGGGAGCTCTATAGCATTTCTCATACTATATGTGGACGATATATTATTAATGGGAAATGACGTTGCTCTCTTACAGTCAGTGAAAGTATGGTTATCTGGTAACTTCTCAATGAAAGACCTTGGTGAAGCAGCTTATATACTTGGTATAAAGATCTATAGAGATAGATCGAGAAGACTGCTTGGTCTTTCACAAGCTACATACATTGAAAAGGTGCTAAATCGGTTTAGCATGCTTGAATCGAAACGAGGTAACTTACCCATGTTACATGGAGTAAAGTTAAACAATCATCAATGTCCTAAAACCGATGATGATAAACGACGCATGGCTGTAGTCCCGTACGCCAGCGCAATCGGTTCGATTATGTATGCTATGCTATGCACTAGACCTGACGTAGCGTTCGCGTATCTGTAACGAGTCGTTACCAAGGGAATCCGGGAGACGAGCATTGGATTGCCGTCAAGAACATTCTTAAGTACTTGAGAAGAACTAAAGATATGTTCCTAGTGTACAGAGAAGGTGGTCTGAAAATAGAAGGATTTTCAGACGCAAGTCATCTCACAGATGAGAATGATTATAAATCCCAATCAAGATACCTGTTTATCTTGAATGGGAGCGCGGTCAGTTGGAAGTGTTCCAAGCAGGGAAGCGTAGCTTTCTCTACGACCGAGTCAGAGTATATCGCAGCTGCGGAAGCAGCAAAGGAAGCGGTTTGGATTAGAAAGTTCATTACAGAACTAGGTGTGGTGCCTGACATTGTCAATCCCATTACACTGTACTGTGATAACAATGGAGCCATTGTGCAAGCAAAGGAACCACGGTCTCATAATGCATCCAAGCATTACCTTAAGCGATACCACATCATTAGAGAGATTGTGGCTAGAGGAGATGTGAGAATAGAAAGAGTACCTACAGAGGACAACGTTGCAGATCCGTTGACAAAGCCTTTAACCCAGAGAATACATGATCGTCATTTAACTTCTACTGGGATAAGTTTTAGAAACAATTGGCTTTAGTCCAAGTGGGAGTATGTTGGGGTTTAGTGTCCTATAGACAATTGTTCTAGAATACAAACTTAATGTAAATGAATTCTTCTTTATATCATTTGTTTAATGAGATATATGTTTTATAACTATATAAAGGCAATCCCTTTTAAGCACTAAATAAAGTCTAATAAAAGGAAATCCATAAGTTTATTTAAAGTGATTATAAAGTGTTCATACAAGCATGAAGTGAGACAAAACTTTATAGTAAACTGATAAACTTAAAACCACCCCAAGTCAAGTGATATGTTTGGGATTGACATATCACTGTTGAGACTTGTATGTAACAATGTCTTCTGTCCGACAGAAAGCTGATCTCACAAGCTTCATATATACAGATATCTGGACAGTTACATAGATCCGATGAAACGTTGTTCATTAGGATTGGGGATCCGATTTGAGATAACAGGATGGGTAGATTCATCCTTGTCACCTGTTCATCTCATTGGTATTAATAGGTATAACTAATCCTCAGACTCAAAGGAATATTAATTGGTATTCTGGATTACGGAATGTGAGGCTTTGACTCTGGTGTAACACGATCCTTAACAAAGATGACTCTGGGGTGTGAACAGTAGACATTGGGTATCACAGGAAGTAATTGCGGAGTAGTTATATATTGGATTGAGCATTTATCACTCCCGATAAATGGGAGATACATCCATGGATCGCTTGTGGAAGACTCGACTCTAAATCCTTGCAAGGTGATAGCTTAAGAGTAAGAAATACAGATTTCACTTAACATATCTTTTTTAGTTGACTCGGCCTGTACAAGTAAAACGAACGTCTCGCTATATGTGACTTGACATCACCCATAGTCATAAGATTCAGTTCAAGGATGTAGTTGATAAAGGATCGAATTATACTGTAACTAATACGGAAAGGTTAACGACAGAATCAACCTGTCTTCTTATAGCTCTGGGGGAATGATTACGGACTTGCTAATCACATACTCTGTAATCATTCCGTTATGCAAAGATTAAATATAATTCTTTGAAAATTAATTTAATAACGTTGCATACGGCTAGAAGCAATAAGAACCTAATGGATCACACATAAGACTTGGAACCTAAAAGAGAGATAGATGTTAATTAATTGATAGAAGCTCAATTGAGCCCAATAAGGCCCATGGACATAAGGGGGTCGAAATTCATGTAGTGATATACATGAATAATTAATTTGATTTTGTTAATCCTAATTAGATTAGGAATATGAATTAAATTAATTAAGAGATAATTAAGTTAGGAGTTTTAATTAGATTAATATACTCCTATTATTATCCAATAAGGTTATTATTATTATCCTTAATATATTAGATATATAGTGAGATAATAATTAGGAATTTTATTCCGAATGGAATTCCTATTCAGTAACTTAATTCTATCTAACTAGGGATTAGATACAAGAGATTATAAATACCCCTTCCCTTGAGATTTTCGAAATCCAAGCAAGCCATACCCTACTTGTGCTTTTCGAAATTCACCTAGTCCAAGAGAGAGAAAATTCGACACCCCTAGTTCGAGGATGAGATTTCTCTACGGCTTCGTTTGATCAATTAATTTTCATCTATTTCTTTTATCCTTGATCTTGTGTTGATTAGTTAGAGGCAATCTACTTTGGTTGCTATTCAAAGGTTGATAATAAATTAATCTTCCCGTGTTTTATTTCGTGTTTGGGAACTCGAAGAAGAAAAACAAACAAAAGGGAGAAATTCGTTTTACTACTCCTACATTAGGTCAGTCCACGATTTTGCGGATTCCCGGAGATTGAACCGTCGGATCGTCGCAATGTTTGGAAAGGAGCTTCTAGACATAATATTCCACGTTTCCACCAAAGGGATTGTCGTTCGGAGGTCTGGAAGGTCTGTTTCGGATAGGGGCAGATTGGTAGACAGTTTCTATCTCTTTTGAAGTTGTGGGCACTTCGTTTGCAACGGTAGATAGAACTTCTAAAAGGTATTTCTTCTTATCCTTCTTTATATGAAATAACGGTTAACGGATCTTGTGGTTAAATGGAAATAGGTTAAAAATTTTATATTTCCGCTGCTATACTTTAGTCTAATTTTCAACAGGGTATCCATAGGTAGAGTACCCGTTGCCATCCCTACTAGTAGTAGTAGGGCTCCCACCTTTAGTTGTAACCCTAGCCTATCCTTTTGGTCTTTATTCTTAATTTAGAGGTATCATATTTTGTAATGAAAAACAACTTTATGAATATCAAACTTTTAGCCTCATTTGAGAGCTTGGATTTATCCAATATTAGGATTATTCATCCTTCAAGTTTAGCTTGAGAAGATTATAATCTTTTTCGGTTTATGATTAAAACCATCATATCGACTTAATTTACATCAAAATAGCAATAGCAATAGAAAACCGTAGATAAAATAAACGAGCCCTAAAGCTAGTGAAAGATTTACGTAAAGTACTTTTTGATGCATGTTCTGTCTAAAATTTCATAATTTGATTCCTGATCGATTATTTGATTATATTTGTCCTTAGTCTATCCACTACAAAAAAAGGGTCTATTACAACACTTGTTTAGCGACACATTTTAGTATGTGTCTTAATATTTTTAAATTTAGCTACACTTTTGTATTTATGTCGGATTTTATTATCGCTTAACGACACTTTTTATTATTTGATGGCATCTTTACAAAATTAACTACGCTTTTAAGAAAAGCGTCGTTATTTTTTTATAGTTAAAGACAGTTTAGAATTTGCGTCGTGAAAAAGTGTCCCGATAATTTTTATTTGAATATATTTTTATTTGAGTATTTCCATAGCTAAAAATTCAACTACGCTTTTTAATTTTGTGTCGTCTTTTTTAATCACTTAATGACACTTTGAATTTTTTTGTTGACATTTTTTTAAAATTTAACTACACATTTAGAAAAAAGCGTTGGTATTATTTTGATTTGTAAACACTTTAGGTTTTGCGACGATAAAAGTGTGACGTTTTCTAGTTTTGTCTCCATACTTAAAAATTTAACCATGCTTAGTTTGGTTCCCATATTAATTACTACTATTTAAAAAATAATAAGAAAAAGAAGAAATTAAATAAGCATGTTCCATAACCTATAATATAATATTGTTTGTGGATTAAATCGTGGTCCACAATGAAAACCATTTGCAAAAAGAAAATTTAATCACCCCCACTATTAACTAACATAATCTCTCATCCCAAACTCTATCATAACCGAGCTTCGTCCATCTTCATGTATAGTCGGCCGCCTCTCTCCATGGAAGGTGAAATTTGATTTCACCTCTTCTCTTCATGGTTTGTATCTCACTATCTCTATCTGAATCTTACCTTCTGTGACAGTAAATCCAATTCCTCTTTCAATTTCACTTCCAATTTTAAGAACTAACATGAGAGGCAGGAATCGAGATGCTTTTGTACAACAAATAAAAAGGATCGGGACGGTTGAACGAATACTAAGGATTATCTTTTTGAATGTGCAACATCTTAGTCTTGTAAGTTACTTTGTATATCGGTTTTAGTTTTTTTTATAGTCCAAGATACTGAATGACCTTTGAATATTTGATTCTTTGAAGTCGTTGGGAAAACTGAAGCGTCAGTTGGCTGATGCAGGCTGCTACGGAACGGATACGTGTTTATCTCATTTTAGTCCTATACTAAGTTTTCTATTCCTCTATCTTATATTGATTTTTTATGTTAAAATTTGTTCTTCAGAAAGAGCGCGCTCTATCTTATTATATTGATTTTCTATACTAAAATTTGTTTTTCAGAAAGAGCGCCGAGAAAAGTATTTGGCTCGACAAATGTTTGAAGCAATAGAATCTGTAATACACATATGAGTGTTATTTATTATTATTATTTAAAAAAAATTAGCTCTTTCATTTTGCTGAATTTTGAAGTGTAGTAGAAACTTTAATTTATCTGAGTCTGACTTTTAATTTTAGTTTTTAGACGCAGGAAAAAAATTGGAAGAAGCAAATTATGATGTTGCTAATTAAAAGGAAGAGAGGGCTGGATACAGTGAATTTTGATGGCTGAGGCATCAGATTTTGTTATTTGTATATTGTATTATATAGTTTCTTTCATTTTTAATATTTGGGATCTTTGTAATGATTTTGTGTGTATGTATTTTTTATAAGTTTAAAGAGGTTTAATAAAATGTTATATTGTTTTATTAACATTTAGATGTATAATTTAATTTTGTCCATGTATTTTTCCATCCGTGTTGCATTTCAAATTTCTTTTTATATCTCTTCAAATAGAAATATTTCATTGATATAATAGATTTTCATTTAGTTAAATGTAAACGTTTGTATAATTTAATATCGTGAATTTGGAGATGCTTTTAAATTACAATGCCGACGTGTTTAAGACGCTATAAATATTTTTTGAAGCAAAAGAACGACGTAATAAAAAGTCACATGTCGTCAATTTTGCAACGCTTTATTAAAATGTATCGGAAAATTTGAAAATTAAAGATAAATAAATTAGAAAAAATTATGACGTTTAAAATATTAGCGTTGGTAGCATGATGACGTTTCTATGAGAAATGTCGTCGGATCTAATTTACCCACGCAAGGTTTATCTGTCTTTAAATTTAACGACACGCTATTTAACGACAGTTGTGACGACACTTCACAAAGCGTGGGTAAACATTTAGAGACGGTGAAAAGTTCCGTTAAGCCATAAATTTTAGCGTCGTAATAGACCATTTCTTTTGTAGTGCCACCACATAAACTAGGTCCTTGAAGTTCAATTCTCAAGTAGTCGTGTCATAATCGTGTTCTGTGATCTATATATTCTACATGAGTGTATGTGATATAAATGTAACACACCGTGAATTGTCTCGTATTCAATTCATATCAATTTCCCTAATTACTATTTATCATAATATAAGAACACGAGTTGAAGAACAATAAAGCAGGATTCTAAGAACATGGAGCGTGAAACAAGAAATACTAACAAAAATCATTAGCATGAAGCCCTATTTCTAAAACATGACCATCCTAAACTAGCCTTGAAACGACAACGGACAGGACACAAAATTCTACTAAAAGGGAGTGTCCGTGCAACATAGATACTAATCAATCGAGCATGTGAGAACTTCAAAAGTGAGACTAAAGTGAAAAGAAATTGCAACACAAAAGAGAGAATAAAGTTAGAATTATACAAAAGTTTTGATGTGAGTCTCTCCAACAAAAGTTTATAAAAGCATATTATAAAATGAACAAAAACAATAAATTAGCAAGCACCCCACATTCTGAAGTAAAGAGCATTCATTATGAGAAGTATGACAACAGTATAAGGATCACAAAATAGCCTTGAAACAGACAACGGACACGGACATGGACACGAATTCTCTTCTGCTAACAGATTAATTAAGCATAGAGTAAGAAGTAAAGTAGTTAGACAAGTTTACCTTTCCTTCCCCATAAATCCAGGATGTCATATCAGGGCTTCTACTACTTTCTCCTTCTAACATTTTGTATCTTTCATGTCTAGAAGATTTTTCATATGAACCTCTGTAATTTCTCCCGTAATCTGTATGATAATCATTGTAATTTTCAACAAATTCTCTTTCCCTGTATCTTTCACTATCTAATTCTTTCCTATAGGACATTTTATGACCATCCAGATCCCAAATGTCACTTCTTGGTGACATCATATTCCTCAACCTTCCGTTATTAGCAGCATAGGACTCTTTATGAGCCTAATAATCAGTATAAACATTGTAATTTTCAACCAAATAACCTTCCCTGTTAATGTCTCATTGGTAACCAACACAGACACAATGTTAGGAGATAGAATCAAAATACAAAAATAGAAAAAATTAATGTGACTATATAACTGAAACTTTAGTCCTTAATAAGTAGGAAGAACATTCATTTTTAGCTAAAGATTGCTAGGGGTTGGCGACTTCTGGCTCATTTTCAACAACTGTGCTTTATTTGGAATGCCAACTCTCTATTGGTTGAAGGAGAGTTTATTGAAGAAGATGCAGATGACGGTCAAGAATCTGAGAGCATGGAGGAAGAAAGTATAAAGACGATTCAGACTCAGACTGAAATTATTTTCCTCATCAGTCTGAGTCTGAGTCGTCTTTATACTTTCTTCCTCGACGTTCTCAGATTCTTGACCATCATCTGCAACTTCTTCAATAACATGCTTGAACCAAAAGTGAGTTGGCATTCCAAATAAAGTAGATGTTGCACAAGAGTCAGTTGTTGAAACTAAGCTAGAAGTTGCCAACCCCGAGCAACCTTTAGCTGAAAATGCACGTTCTTCCTATTTATTAAGGACTAAAATTTTAGTTCTGTAATCATATTAATTGTTTCAGTCTCCTAACAATGTGGCTATGTTCACTCCAGTTTCTGTCAACATCCTCACTATGGACTTTGGCGAACTGTTCCTCAAGTCTCATGTTCTGGTGCCTCCTCCCTGAAGAAACATCAAGAAGTTTCCTATTCTGGTGCCTCTGTCTTTAGAAACATTGTGAAGTCTCCTGTTTTGGTGCCTCCTCTCTTGAGAAACAGTGTGAAATCTCATGTTCTGAAATAGGACTCTTACGTCTAGAAGAACAATGTCTCTTCTTAGGGCTTTATAGTCTGATTCAAGTAGCTTAGTAGGAGAAGATTGCTTACTTAAAACTCTATCAGATAATATGACTCTAACTCGCTCCCAGGACATGATATCGACATGCTAAAATGAATATGATATCCATCTGATACTTCTTCCTCCACCTTCTCCACAGTTTCTGCAATTTCTTATGAAGTTTGAGTATTCACCTTATGATTTTTATTACGATTATCAAGAGCAAGCTTGATTTTAGTAGACTCTAAGACTGCTATAGGAAACCTGTTCACATAACAACCAATTTTTCATCAACAAAAAATTGGGAAAAACTAAATGAAAATATATTTCTATATAACCAGTATAGAATACAAACCCCACCAAAATAAAAAGCCTTTGAAAATATTCTTGGAATTGTTTGAATTTGGTGATTTGCAAGTTACTCTCTCTTATAGGAGACATTACATTAAGAAACAGTTTTTAACTTAGGAAAGCTACTATTTAGGGGAGAAAACTAGAAGCATTTTTCCTAAAATAAAATACTGCTATAATAATATTGTCTAAATAATTATGATAAAGTAAATAAAACTAAATTGATTTCTTTCCATGATCTATTTCACCTCGTATAGTGCTTTTAATTTCTATGATTGAAAAATCAAAGTTAAATAGCTAATTAATTGTAGCTAAAACAAAATAGGATATCATTTTCTTTTTTGCTTAAAGAAAATATCATATGCTTCAATTCAAAAATAAAAATGAACCCTTTTAGGAAAAATTATGAAAATTACTATACAATTAAAATCGTAAAATAAGAAAATTAAAATGGAGAAAATGGATGAAATTTGAATCCCAATATTTACTCAACCCAATTACCTCTAACGAAATACGTTTTTCCTCACTCCATTTTCTGTCAACATATTCAAATCTCCTATTCTATGCCTCCTCCCTGGAGAAACACTGTGAAGTCTCCTATTCTGGTGCCTCCTCTCATGATTATCAGGACCAACACTACAAGAAATATGACATTTTATGACGATTTTATTTTCTACGAACATAATTTTGTCACTAATAATCACTTAACAATGACAAATATTACCTTTCGTCATTTTATTTATTTTTCTCATGACAACTTTTAAGAGCGTCTCCATTGACTTATAAATTTGTCATTGTTAGATATATTTTATGACGATAAGTAAAAAATCGTAACTAATAGTTTTAGAGGTAAAATTTAGTATAACGAATTTGGAAGGAAAATATATTTCTTGACAAAATATAATAATCGGTGACAAATTTATCATCATAGTAAGAATTACTTTTTTTTTGTTACACTTTCTATTCATGATAACTTAAATCGAACAACCGGTAACAAATTAAATTTCGTCATTTATTATTATTTTTTTGTGATATTATTTAAATATTGTTACATATTTTGATATTATTATGACGATATATGAATGATCACCACTATAATATTTACGAAGAATTTTTAAAAATTTCAAATTTGAGAAAGGAATAATTTATTGACGAAATATTTTTAATAGATGACGGTTTATTTTTTTCTCGTGCACGATAGTATTGTAATGATGAATGTAAGTTGTCATATAATGATTGAGAAAATGCGACAAAATTTATGTTGTCGTTTATAGTTATTTTATTGTGACCATATTTATATATTGTCATCCATTTGAATATTTTGTGACAATAAGGTCAATAGTTAATGTTAGGCTAATTGATGAATTTTTTTTAGGGTAAAGTTCAAATAAAACCCATGTGGTTTCACTAATTTTCAGATAAAGGATTGTGGTTTACTTTTTGTCAAAACAAGGATTGAGGTTTTAAACTTTGATTAATGCTATTAAAACCATTTTTAACGACATTAAAATAAAAAATTTCAAGAATTAAAGTTGTTCAATGTCATATTTTCCATGGAACTACATTTTCGATTTTCGAAAATCATCTTTTTTGGAACTTTCTCTCTCTAAACATTAACTTTCTCTCTCTTTACCAAACATCATCTAAACAATCTCAAAATAAAAAAGTTGAAAATTAAAGTTGCTTAGAATATTAGTAGTTCTTAAAATATGTCAGTTTTGAAGTCGTCAAAGGTGATTTTAATAGTATCAATTGAAAAGGTCCTTATTTTGTTAAAGTTAAAAACCTCAATCCTCGTTTTGACAAAAAGTAAACCACAGTCCTTTATCTGAAAATTAGTGAAACTACAGGGGTTTTATTTGAACTTTACCCTTTTTTTATGTCGACATAGAATATACCAGTATTTTTTATGACAATTCTTACTCCGTATAAATAATTGTCTAAAAATATTGATTGATTAAATTATCATATATTTTGATTTTTATTGTTATTATGATATATGTATTAATATTGTTTGACAAAATATTCATGGACGTGATAATTATATTTGAGTATCACAATTTCATAATGTCATGTATATTTCTTTTTTATGATTATTGTTAGTCGTCAAATTTTAAAAAAAAATATGTGACATATAATGTGGATCAATTAAACTTTGGCTAAAAATTTGTGTAAAAAATTTAATAATTATTTATATTAATTAATAATATTTTCTAAATATGGTTAAACTAATTCATATATTCTATATTCTATGTTTGTTTTTTTTTTAAAGAATTATATGTTTTTCCATGGACGGAAACTTATCAAGCCGACTTAAATAACAATTAAGATTGGTTTAATTAACTGGTTAAGCGATTTAAATCGCTTAAGTTAGAGATATCGATTTTGAATCCTAGTATATGCATTAAACTTTAATTAGGAGAAAATCCACTTAAAAATTATCTAATGAATCTCAAACTGAATAATCTATAAACTAAAAAAAATCAAACCTAATTAAATTTATAGATTCCAAGCTTATATGCTTTACCATTTGAGTAACTTCAATTATTGATATATATATAAAAATCACAACTTAAGAGTATGTCCAATATAAATATTTACAAGGCCAATAATTAATAAAGCAAAACTAAAAATCAATTTTTTTAAAGCAAAACTAGAGAAGGATATATCAACTTGAAATGGTAGTAATTTTTTTTCAATGTGAAAGCACTACATGGTTAGGACTTGTTACAACACGTGGTTAGAACATGTCAACAAGGATAATGCTGTGAAAGCTGAAATCGTGGGATCATGAAAATAAATCCAACTGCTTTAATAGACTAGTGATTTGTACTCATCTCTTTCATTTTTCATCTCTGGCATCGCATCAACAATTGCTTAACTTCACTTGTTCATTCCATTTTCTGTCTCTCATTTTGGTTCAGTAAAAAGACTAGAAATAAATCTTTACAACATTCAAAAAGTTCCTAAAAAACGCCTGGGTGAAAAGCAACCCAACACCATCGCAAATGCATACAAGAGTTCACAGCCCATTTTTTTCTTCATGGTGCTGCCGTAGAAGATCACCAAGCATGTACATGTGTTATCGGCTTACTCATCCAATCCGAGTTGGCATCATCCGGCATCAGTGGAAGATTCCATTTTGCATTATCCTTCAGAAATAAAATGAAGAAGTGTTGATGAGATATTCTGGAAAGTGATTATGTATTTGTACACAATTTGTTGTCGTTTGAATTGTTGGTAATAGATTGCTTTTTATCATCGTTTTTCTATAATTTTCTGTTTTCATTTAAGAGAGAATTGAAGGTTATATTAAACACAATGAATTAAAGATGTCAATTTTGTTAAGGAGCAGGTGGTGTAAGGATATATAAAGATTATCAGTGGAACTCACGCCAACAACAAGGCTTTTGCTTGCTCTATTCTATTGTACATTAATTTGGTTATTAGTTTCCTCTTATTAAAGATGGCAAATTTTGGCTCATTACGTTGAAATGATAAGCAAATTAAGTTTTAGTTTATATACGGAATCTGCTATATGAATGGTGCTTCTGAGGGAACTTGGTGTGATTCTTAGTCCCAACAAAACCCATCTTTTTCATTGTTGTCGCATGACTTCTATAATAACAATATGTTTGTCACAACTTAATACTTTTCAATGAGAAATTAAATGTTAAAGTGACAATAATTATGATAGTTATAGTGCTATTAAAATTCTGCAATTTTCGTCTGATATAGACATTCGTCACATTAACTATATTATTTAGTGACAAAATATGAATTTTGTCAGTTAAATACTTGTGTTTCATGGCAAAATATAACCTTAAGTGACAAAAATATGAATATAAAACGTCGCTGAAACTCTAAAATTTCAATGTTATATTAGAATTCGTCACTATAACTTATTTTTATATGACAAAATTTGTTTGCTGTCATCTAAATGTTTACTATTCATGACAAAATGAAGGCTGAAGTGACAAAATATTTACACTAATAGTGACAAAATAACCGTCGCTAAAACAAAATAATATAGTGACACAGGTTTCTATTCGTCATATAAAAGTAAATCGTTTATGACAAAAGAAAAATTCGTCATATATACATAATACCACGCTCCTGCCGTGACGAACGTTGTGACGATAAATTTTCGTCACATATTGTGTATTATGACAAAAAATAATGTTTTCATGACAAATTTCATGCGTCATAAAAGAACAAATTTCTTGTAGTGCAAGATTCATTTTATTAGACTGTGAGACTGCTACCATGAGAAATCTGTTCACATAAAATCAATATTTCATCAACAGAAATTGTGGAAAACTAAATGAAGATATACTTGTATAAAGTGTAAATTGATTTACCTTGCTTTTTCTTTTCTTCCAATCTCGTGGCTCCCTAATTCTGAATTTTCTTAAGATTAAGAAATTGATTTCTTATTGAAAAGTTACTTCTCTTATATATAGAAGACATAAAGACAATACATTAGGAAAAAGCTACTATTTAGGAGACAAACACATTGTATTAGTAATTAGGAAGTATGGAAAGTTACTAATTAGAAAAATGGGTAAGATAATTTTTCCTCTTCTGTTTTAATTATGAATTTTGTTAAGATTAAGGAATTAATTACTTATTGAAATTTACTTCATTTTATATAGGAGCCATAAAGACAGTCACGAGGAAAGAATTCTACTTAGGAAAAAAGCTACTATTTAGGAGAAATAAAGACGTTACATTAGAAAAGAAAGAGTGAAAGCTAATATTTAGTTTTTCCTATAATAAAATACTCCTATAACAATTAACTTGATTTCTTTTAATTACATTAAAAGCAAAATGTGTTTCTTAAAAAAACACTTTATGATTAACATTACTACAGTCACATAGAAAGATAGTGTATACGTGTTATATATGCAGTGGCGAATATAAGATTGGATGATTGGGGGGCTGATTTTACATGTGCATAAAAAAATTTGTTAAACGAACTTATTAAAAAAATGTTAATCATAAAGTTTGAATTTATAATCTGAGTGGTCAAGAATCAATTTTTAAGTACTAATATAAAACTTTCCAAAATTAACCTACATTAAGTTTAAGATTCTTAATATGTAAAAAAATTGTATCTAATAGAAAAAATCGGATTTAGAAAAGACCTAATATGCCAAAAAGATTTTGAAATTTGGATTTAAGAATGACCTAACAGGCCAAAAAAAATATTTAGAAATTTGAATTTAAAAATAGCTTAATAGGACAAAAAAAATTAGAATTTTGGATTTAGAAAGGGTTAAAAGGTAAAAGAGAATAGAATTTTAGATTTAAAGGAGGCCTAACATGTCAAAAAAAAATAGAATTTTGGATATAGAGAGGCCTAACAGGCAAAAACAAATTTAAAATTTTAGATTTAGAGAGGGCCAAACAGGAGCTAAGCCAATTTTAGGGGTGCTAATTCAACATCCCATCAAAATTTCTTGGAGACAAGGGTCAGAACCACCACAGCCTTAAATTTTATAGGGGGCTGAAACTACCCATGGTCATGGTGGTTTCGGCGGCCGGAAGGACCTCCCTGTTGTTGGTCCCTTATAACGTAACAAGTTAGTTCCAAGGGGGGGGGGGATAGGAACTATTTAAAATTTAAGTACGTTAAGGCTAACTTCTTTTTCTTTGAAAATGATTACACAGCGCGCTGAGTCAATAAGACACTAGCTTAGTCAACTGGTGACTAAGTCAGCTTCTTTCTTTGAGTCAGGAGATAGCACTTGAGTCTATTCCTGAACTCAGATACTCAATGCACACAACTCAGCGTGACCTCTTTACTTGGTCAGTTTTGTTTAAGCAAGCAATATATATATGAAGGAGTTTAAGGTTAGCAGGATGTTACTCAGCAGATTTATCCAGGTTCGGCCTCCAAGCCTACGTCCTGTCCCCGGAACACGTTCCGAGATTTTGAATTCTCTACTGAGCTCTTTAACGGTAGAGCATCAAACCTTTTACAACTTAGAAGCCGAGTATAACAAGAGTACCTTCCTCTATACCTCTACTCACTCCTAATCTCTCGCTGAGTACTATAACCGAGTACTCAGCCTCTCCTTTCTAATCTCTAGAAATGATAAAGATTTGTCCTAAACAACAATTGCTAAGACACTTTAGATGATTGTATAATCACTCTAGACTTTTACACAAATGATATAGAATTTGGTGTAAGAATTTACTTTGCTTTTCTTCACAGAACTTGAGTAGAATTTTGGTCAGCGTAATGGCTTGATAATGTTCTGTATAGAATGAAGCAACTGAAGGGCCCTATTTATAGAGACATCTGAGACATCGGTCATTTCGAATTTCGAAATAACCGTTGGAGGGAAACAGCTTCCTGTCGTTGTCACTCAGTTTTGCTCAGAGCTCTTGGCCAATCAGATTTGAGTATCTTCTGTCCTCGGTCAGTGTTGAGCAGCTTTTAGTCAGCTCGGCAGAATGTCTCTCCATTTACGGTATGGTCAACTAGACAGCGTTCTATGTCTTCTGAACTTTACCCAAAGTGGAAACACTTTGTTTGGAAGTTGTTCTTGCTCATCTGCTGTCTTGTACTCTTTGTCGATTCAACTCAGCGGCTTCACTCCGAAGTTGTTCAACGAAGGTCTTCTAGATCCTTCTCTTGCTGAGTTGCGTTTTGATCGTAACGACAGCGTTTTGCACACGCGGGCCGAGTTGTCTTGATCTGTTTGACTTGGGCCTTGACTTTCGTATGGGCCTTGGGATTTTTATTCTTCATGTCTTATAAACAATTTTAACTCAACATTGAACAAACACATTAGTATAATAAATCAAAGCATTTAAACTTAGTGTGTTTAGAATATATTTAATTTTACTTAAATAATTTTGTCAAATCAAAATCATGTGGAAAGGTGTTTCAACAAACTCCCCCATTTTGATGTTGGCAAAACTATTCAGCGAGGAACTCAGTGTTGAGCTCCCCCATGATAGTTGACCTATTATTGCTTAGCAAACTCCCCCGTCAGGGTTGAGCTACTGACTTAGTTTTTAACTCTAAACATTCTAAGGTTTAATCGAGTAGGTCTGAGGTCAGTTTTCAGATATAGGTCAGCTCATGGAACATATTCTATTTTACTCAGTTTTAAGCGGAAGGTTTATCATTCAGAGAGCGCTGAGTAAATGTTTTGTTCAATGGGTCGTATTAGACAGTGTTTTATAAGCATACAGGACAATGTCAAACATTTGATCAGCATGGGATACAATCAACAAGTATTATAGACAGTAAACACAGTTGATGTAATAGATGATACATTATAACATAATACTCAGCATCATATGAAATAACTCAAGATAGGATAAAGGATGCAAGTATTGTATTAAAGTGAAGTAGTCAGCATACATAGCAAAGGAAGAGCATAAAAAAAATATAGACTATAGACTAAGTTAAACAAAACTGAGCTAGCCTATTTCTACTTCTTTTTATTTTGCTTAGACTGATTGCTTCGTGGAGCCTCGTGCTGAGTTCTAGCTTGTTCTTTCTCCCCCGTTTTGTCAGCATCGGGAGGAGCAGGAATTCTAAAAGAGTCGGTTAAGACAGCGGCGGTTAGCACGGCGGACAGCTCCTTAAGTTTGTCGGCACTTTCATTAATGCCGTCAAAGACAATAACACCTTCATTCAAGACCTCTTTTGGTATGCTGATTTCAGCAGCGCTGAGCAGGCTCAGTATGTAGGCTTGAGACTTACCTACCCAAGTAATTGAATCGGTCAGGGCAGCAAAGACTTGATGAAAGGTCTTGAGCAGTGCTGAGTCATAGTATTGGCGCTGGATATTATTATGACGCACATGTGTGAAGGTCCTTTGGGTAGTGACCAGAATCTCATTCTGCTTCATTTGGTCAGTGTCCATCTCCTGTTTATTTAAGTTCAGCAGACGAACTGCTTCGCTTATTTGCTCCACCGAGCATTGAGAGTAGGAGGCCAGCTGATTGTTGGTCTTGATTTGCTCAGTGTGAAGCTGGGCAAAAAGCATCTTAACTTCATCAGAAGTTGCATACTGAGTATTCGCAGCTGACAAGGTCTAGAATTGGCCTTGAAGAGTGTTAAGATGTTGAACAGTTATCAGTTGGAGCTCAGCCAGCTTGGTTATTGAGTCCTGCTTGGGCTGATGTGATTGAATTGAAATCATATCACTTAGCAGATCCTTCAGTCCTTTAACCTCATTTAAGAGTTGAGTGACCTGGGGCAGCTGAGTTGATGCATTGTTACTAGACCCAGTAGTAGGTTCAACAGATTGATGAATGTCCTTAATTAATGACTGCACCGAGTTGATGAGTTTTCTACCAGACTCGGTGGCATGCAGATAGTTGAGGGATTCATCATCATGTTGCCTAGTTTCCTCAGTATGACCAGTTTGTGGAGGAGTCAGAGTTATGATAGGGTCAGTGACTGGAAGTGTGTTTCCAAGCTGTACTTGATTTTCTGGAAGAGAGGATTGATCGGCAGTAGTGATGGTCGGTGAAATAGTAATCCTAATGCTGTCAGTGCTGACTGGGGCAGGAATGTTCTGAGTCAGCACAGTGCTTGGAGCAACAGCATTAACGAGAACTTGCTCGATCTGGCTCGTTGAGTTAGCAGAAGCATTCAAGTCGGCTTGTTCCTTTGGTGAAGAAATAGAGGCTTGCTTTTCAAGAGAAGCTTGTTGAGAAGAAGGGGTTTGCTTACTGAAAAACTTCAGCTTCAGAGAAGAAGGATCTTTAGTCGGCTTTTGAACAGGGAGATCGATGACTGTTTTCTGACTTGCCTTTACTAATCTTCTTCTGCGAGGAGGAGTGTCAGCTTGGATAGACTCTCCTGAGTGAGAAGGAGAAGTCTCTTCTTGATCAGCATTAAGCTGATTAGCTTGTTCTTGTTCTTTATCTGCACCCAACTCAGTATTAGTTGGGTCAGCAGCTTCTTCTTCACTAGCTGTCTCCTCAGCGTCATCCTGATCGCTTTCTTCTTCTTCTTCTTCCTCATCATCCTGATCTGAGTTATCAAATTCTTCTTCCACCTGAGTGATGAAGTGATCATCCAGTTCCACATCATCTTCTTGATTCTCAGCTTCAGTTCCTTGACACTGTGTGAAGTGTGAATAACCAGGAACAATGATGTCAGTGGGGATAGCATCAATTGGGGTCAGCTCTGAAGACTTCTTCTTCTTCAGAGGTTGCTCAGCACCCAATCTTTCCTCTGTATCAGCTCATCTTGCCTGCTTCTCTTCTCAGCTGACTTAGGTCTCTCTTGACCTTTTTGAGCAGCTGACTTGGGCTTCTTGGCCTGAGGCTCAGCCTTCTTTGAAGGAGTCCCAACAGCTTTCCTCTTTCGGGCAGCTGGAGCCTTTGTCCTTTTCCCCTTCTTTGGGACAGTTATCTCCTCATCAGCCTCATCAGCATGTTTTCCTTTCTTTATCGGTTGGTCATATTTCAAGGCACGCAGCGCAGGAGCTGTGATCTCAGAGCCTTGGGCCTCAGTTTCCTCGAACACGTCAACCTGATGGTCTTTGAGGATTCTGGTTATGAGTGAGCCCAGCCTAAGAGTTCCAGTGCTCCTCTGGAAGCCAGCAATTAAGAAAACTGGCATATTGATGGGCTTGTAGGTCAACATATGCCATATGAAGCATTGTTTGAAATTTGTCGCTGAGCTAGTGCAATTAATCTTGGGGTAGATGTAATTGGTCAGCAGATATTGTGCCATCTTTTGGTGCTGGCCCATTGATGAACTTGAGATTTCTCCAGAATGGCCAGAGGGTTTGTAGAAGGTGGCAACATACCCAGTTCCTTCATGATCACCAGTTCTCCTCATCTTTGTTCCCTCATTTTTCAATTTAAGCAAATTGGCAAGGTAGGTAGGGTTGATGAAGATTGTTTTCTCCTTTACCATGGTTACTAGGTAGTCCTAGTTATCGTTAGCAACCCGTAAGTTGTGGTAGAATTCCCTTACTAGGTCAAGGTAAGTGGGATCTCTAATGGAGAACAGCTCGGTCCAGCTATTCTTCGATATCCATTCACAGAATGGTTGCTCGGTTGTTACAAAGGCCTCAGAGAACCATCGTGAGAAGTCTATTTTCCACTCTCTAATGTCTCCGAAGACTTTGGTGTAGGTTCTGACCTTGGTCGGCTTTCCCTTAGAGGAGGTGGCTTGGCCAGCTTTGCCTTTGCTCGGCGTAGTGACCTTTGTAGCTTCAGGCGAAGTAGTTTGCCTGGAAGGTTCATCGGAACTGGTCTTAGGATGACCGGCACCGGAGATGTTAATGGAAACCTTAGTCATAGTTTCAGAGAAAGATTGGAAAGTTTTTAGAGTTTTTAGAGAGAGAATGCTTATGCCAGAAAATTCGGTAAGTGTAAAGAGATAACAATGGGGATTTGCCCATTATTTATAGCGGTGAAAAGTGGATCTTATCGAATCCATGTGTCAGTTTTGCCTTGGGATTGTCAACCGACAATGATCCTGGCTTTTATGAAACATTCGGCACATACGTCATCCTAGGTGGCTATTCGCATGCTCTAGCATTACATGCAACGGATCTTATACTCAGCGTTTAGAATACTAAGCGTTTTATATTCTGAGTGGTCAGTTTTATACATACGGATGATTTCTCAGTTTGAGATAACTACTCGGTGCCAATGTTTGCTCAGTATGTGATATTTATTCATTTAGCATTAAACACTCAGCATACATTTATTCACTTAGCAAACAATGTATCATTCAGCATGTTAATTCACTCAGCATGATTCTATATTAAGAGCTGGAATTTACTGAAGAGGATTAAACATACCAATGGCTTCTCTCAGTATGCTGAACTATTCACGAGCCAGTGGCTTTGTGAAGATATCCGCAAGCTGCTCATCCGTTGGGACGTAGGTCAGCTTTATCTCACCCTTGAGTACATGTTCTCTAATGAAGTGATGTCTTATGCTGACATGCTTCATCCTGCTGTGTTGAATTGGGTTCTTGGATAGATCAATTGCACTTTTGTTGTCACATTTGACCTCAATTGTCTTTGTTTGAACACCATAGTCTTCAAGCTGTTGCTTAATCCATAAGACTTGAGCAACACAGTGTCCAGCAGCAATGTACTCAGCTTCAGTGGTAGACAAGGCTACTGACGCCTGCTTCTTGCTGAACCAGGATACAAGACAGCTTCCTAAGAAATGACATCCTCCAAAGGTGCTTTTCCGTTCTAGCTTGTCTCGTCCATAGTCAGCGTCAGTGTATCCAATGAGTGTAAAGCCATGAGTGTTGGGATACCATAAACCTGCGTTCACTGAGCTTTGCAAATATCTAAGGATTCTTTTTACAGCTATGTAATGCGATTCCTTAGGGTTAGATTGATATCTAGCACAGTAGCATACTGAGAACTGAATGTCCGGTCTACTTGCTGTTAAGTAAAGTAGAGAGCCTATCATACCTCGATACAATTTGCTGTCTACTGACTTACCATTCTCGTCAGCGCAGAGGACAGTGTCAGTGCCCATAGGAGTGGATATTGGCTTGCAATTTTCAAGATCATATTTCTTCAATATCTCCTTGGCATATTTAGCTTGACTGATGAAGATGCCATTTTTCCCTTGTTTGATTTGAAGTCCAAGGAAGAAGTTGAGTTCTCCCATCATCGACATTTCAAACTCAGTCTGCATTTGCTTGCTAAATTCCTTGCACATTGACTCATTAGTAGCACCGAAAATAATATCATCAACATATATTTGAGCCAGCAGGGTATCTTTACCCTTTCTCTTAATGAATAAGGTTGTATCAGCTTTGCCTCTGACATAGTTTCTAGTCAGCAGGAAACTGGTCAGCCTCTCATACCAAGCACATGGTGCTTATTTGAGGCCGTACAAAGCCTTTTTGAGTTTATAAACGTGGTTTGGGAACTTAGGATCCTCAAACCCTGGAGGTTGATTAACATAAACTTCCTCGTTTATAACTCCATTAAGGAATGCACTCTTAACATCCATTTGAAACAGTTTAAAGTTCATATAACTTGCATAAGCGCATAAAATTCTAATAGCCTCTAGCCTTGCCACTGGGGCAAAGGTCTCACCGTAGTCAATACCTTCTTGCTGACTGTAGCCCAGAGCTACAAGCCTTGCCTTGTTCCTGACTACATTTCCTTGCTCATCCAGCTTGTTGCGGAAGACCCATCTTGTTCCAATGGTCTTCTGACTCCTTGGATGTGGCACTAACTCCCATACATCGTTCCTTCTGAATTGGTCAAGTTCCTCTTGCATTGCGCTCATCTAGAATTCGTCTTCCTCAGCATCAGCGAAGTTCTTAGGTTCCTGAACTGAGACGAAGGCTACGTTGCTGAGGTATCTCCTGAGTTGATTTCTTGTCATCAGGGTATTCTCAGCGGCATCAAGAATGGCACTCTCTAAGTGTCCTCTTGGTATCCTTATCTCCTTTGGTAGATTGACGTCTTGTGTTGTCTGTGTTTCAACAGTCTCTGCAGGTATAGATTGGTCAGTGAAAACAATTTGAGGTTCACTTTTACCTTGGGTCAGCCCTTGAGGGAATAACTCAGCGACTGTATCTTGATCAGCGGGTACTGAGTGTGGATCATCCTCGGTCAGCGGCAGATATCTTCCTGCAGGGTTAGTTTCGTCGAACTCAACATGTACTGACTCTTCTAAAGCTTGAGTTCGTTTATTGAAAACTCTGTATGCTTTGCTGTTTGTTGAGTAGCCTAAAAAAATAGCTTCATCAGCTTTTGAGTCAAACTTAGCTAGGCTATCTTTGGTGTTTAAAATAAAACATTTACATCCAAAGGCACGAAAGTATCCAATGTTGGGCTTTCGTCCTTTCCAAAGTTCATAGGGGGTTTTCTTTAGTATAGGTCTAACAAGAGCCCTATTAAGAATATAGCACGCTGTGTTAACAGCTTCTCCCCAAAAGTACTTTGGAAGCCTATGCTCACTCAGCATTGTCCTGGCTATTTCAACCAAGGTTCTGTTCTTCCTTTCAACAACCCCATTTTGTTGAGGCGTCCTAGGAGCAGAGAAATTATGGTCAATGCCGCTGGTGTTGGACGAGGTGCCGCGGCCTAATCTCCCGGGCGGACCGGGGAGTGGACACCTCATGGCGACGTAAGCGGTGATTGGCGCCGAAAGCAACCAATCGTGGAATCAAGCTGCTCGGCAGGACCGGAGCTCGGAGATATGGAAGAGTCGCCACCCACGAATGGGAAAATGAACACGGATCCCTTGCGGGAGACCGGTGTGGGTTCGGGAAACTTAGGTACGAGCCGAGAAGGCTATCTCCTTTCCGGAGAAAGGCTACTAGGCACCCCGACATCGCCCGGTTATGAACCACCGGCCTCCTACTCAGCATGTTAGGCGATAACGGACTAATCGTATATTTTTTTAAGTTTAAAATTCATTTGAAACCTTTTCTTTCTCGTTTTGAAAACCGTTTTGAGCATATATTATTGAAAAGCCACTTTAGTAAAGAATCACCCATTTAAATCAGTTCAAAATACATAGGAAAGAGAGGGGAAGAAGGAAGAATGTGTTTATTTGCGACATGATTTATGCTTCGTGTTACATACTAATTCTATACTAATCCACCTCCCCAAAACGAGTTTATTTACATGGTTTGCACCTTAATCGCCGTTGGAACGATTTAGGTACATTTCAAAACCCCATTTGATGATATTCACCCGAACCGTCGTTGGAACGACTCAAGCGTTTGAAAACGTTGAGGTAAAAGCCTTTGATAAGAAAATGTGGTTAAACATACAAGTCAATTTTATTTTGTACAAATCATTTAAGAAAACGATTCAAAACTTCGTTATTTACAATAAATAATAAAAAAACGATTTTAATTACAATGTTCGCTTAATCCGTCGTTGGAACGGATTAAGGTTTTAAAACGTGATGTCTTGGAAATGATTTAAAGATGTCAAGAAAACGTTATTTACTCTTTGAGAACCTCTAGAAAAGCTTTAATTTAATCCAACCAATTAAACTCTCTTTTTGTGATTTATTTTACCCTTTTTTTCACTTGATTGAACCTTACTTGAATATGATAACAACAAATAATAACTAGAATCTCAAACTCAACCAATTAAAACATTTTCCCAAATAATATATATATATATACATATACGAATTTTGAGAAGAAAAGGATAAAGATATATATATATATACATATACATATGTACCAAAATAAGTAATTAATACCCACCCAAATAATATAGAGAAAATAATGTACCTTAATAAATGGAAATAGTGATGAAAGTATTCAATAAGTATAATAACTTCCTATTCTAACCAAAAAACGAAAAATGAAATAGGTTTATAAATAAGAAATTAATATTTAACTTAAATGAAATGAAAAGAGAAATCTATATATATATACATATACTTTATTAAGTCTAATTAATTGAAAATGATTTGTGAACACATTAAATAACTATATGTATAATTTAGATGAATTCAAAAGTCAAATTTATATATATAGATATAAATTCAAAAGACAAACTTATATGTATACATATTATTTATTAAATCAAATTGATGAAAAATGGTATAAGAACCCCTTAAATAAGTATATGAACAAAGTATTTAAAAATAGTTTAAAAGTATATATTACATAACTATACATATATATATAAAGGACCTAAAGTCAAAAAGTTGGGAAAGGAGGACCAAAACAGCATTTTTTACATTCTGGCAGATTTACCGACGGAAAATCCGTCGGTAATCAGCAATTAGTGACAGAAAACGCAAATTACAGCAGCACTCCAATTATTTCCAGATTTATTCAAAAGCTTTAAATTAAGTCTAATTCAATCGTTTTGGATTTCCGAACAACCAAAAATGGATCATAGTCAATAACGGAAGTTCCTAAAACGACGTTTTTATTTTGAAACGTTATTTGGAAATTTCTTTTTAAAAAAACTTATAATTACAACGTCTTTTAATACCCGAACTACCTTTTCATCGGATCACGGTTCGTATTGGGATATCAAAACGAGGTTTTTTATTTTAAAACAAAACCAAATTTTATTCAACACGAAATGAAAATTAAATAAATACACCAAATTAAATAAAAAGTGATAAAATAAATGAATAACTAAATAAATAAAAACTATGACATAAAAATAAATAAAGGAAAGAAATAAATTAAATAAAATAAAACGAGTCTAGTCCTCGGATAATACCTTAAATTCGGTATTGACGGTTGACGTCGGTTGATTCCACGAATCGTGCTTCCCGGTGTTTTTGGTAAAATTTTAACTTTTAGGAGATTTGGAATTTTTAGGAAAAAAATGTTTTTTTCCAAAAAATCAATTTTCTCTCTCTAAAAATGTTTAGGGTTAGAAAATCTTTCCCAAAAAGCCTCTCTCAAATGCATGGGGATCCGTGCCTTTTATAGGCATTGGATCCCCGGAAAAAATGGGCGACGCCCGAGCAAGATCGGGCGTCGCCCAAATGGGTTGGGCGGCCGCCCAAGCCATGTTGGGCGGCCGCCCAACCTCTGTTAGGCTATCGCCCAACATTTGTTGGGCGAGCGCCCAACCATCGTTGGGCGCGCTCACCCGACGCCTGCCGGGGCGCGTCTCGTGCTGTCGGGCGCACACGCCCCGTGGCCGTCGAGCGCGCGTTCCGCGGTGCCGGGCTCGTGCGTCCAACGGACGTCGAGCGCGCGCCACTCGCAGTCGGACGCGTGCATCCAAAGGACGTCGAGCGCGCGCCCCGTACTTCCGGGCGGGCGTTCGACTGTCGTTGGACGCGCGTCGGCTGCCGCTAGGCGCTCGGACCGCGCCGCTGAGCACTCGCGAGCCGTCCAATCGACGACCGCGACCCACCATAACTTCTCCTTCCTTATTATATATATATATTTTTTTTGTTTGTTTTTTTAAAACTTCCGAAATCAACCGCTTCAACCGTCTTGTTTACAGGTTTTCGTCACAGGTCCTCCGACTCGGTGTCTACAGTTGCCCCTACTTTTCTATTTTGACAGTGATGTGTGTGTTTTGAAAACGTTTTTTGCTAACGCAACACATGCAATGTAAAACATATAAAAGTAAAAGACACGTAAAGAGTAGGAGGAAGAGTACCTGACCTTTGCACTGCGTGTTCGGGCGTCATTCTCGATTCTTTCCGTCCTTGCCTTTGAATCGGCTGTCGGTGGATGTTCCTCTTACGGACCCTAGCGTAAACTGACTGTGGGTAAAATTGGCTCGAAAGCAACCTCGGTCGTGGACCGTAGATAAGATGGCTAAAAAGCTACCTCGGTCGTGAACCGTAGGTAAGATGGCTAAAAAGCTACCTCGGTCGTGAACCGTAGGTAAGATGGCTAAAAAGCTACCTCGGTCGTGAACCGTAGGTAAGATGGCTAAAAAGCTACCTCGGTCGTGAACCGTAGGTAAGATGGCTAAAAAGCTACCTCGGTCGTGAACCGTAGGTAAGATGGCTAAAAAGCTACCTCGATCGTGAACCGTAGGTAAGATGGCTAAAAAGCTACCTCGGTCGTGAACCGTAGGTAAGATGGCTAAAAAGCTACCTCGGTCGTGAACCGTACGTAAGATGGCTAAAAAGCTACCTCGGTCGTGAACCGTAGGTAAGATGGCTAAAAAGCTACCTCGGTCGTGAACCGTAGGTAAGATGACTCAAGGGCAAAAAGGTTCTTTCTAACGATTCTGAATTCTTTTAAAACACCATTGTCTGTATTTTCTCACTGGAGCTAGTGTCTTGGAGGTTTTAATGGTTCGATAGGAATGTCTTTTTAGTCCGGAATGATTCAAACTAACAATTATTTTTCTGTTGACTGTCGTCTGTATTTTGACTGGTGCCGCTGTTCTGTAAAAATCGGCTGTCATCTGGAGTTCCATCTTGATATTATCGATCACTGTTTGGCAGAAATGCAGGCTGAAACGGACTGCAAATCGGAGGTCTGTGCACCTGGTAAATAATTATTTACTTTTTACCTTTATGTCACATCGTACCTTTTTCAATATCTACGGGAATGCCATTCTCCATTTATATATAAGGTGGTGGGGCTTCATTTCAACCCCACACCTTCTCTCTCTTCTCCCTCTCTCTAACTTCTGATTTGGATTGTTCTCGGGATGGATTTGGACCAACATGATGGCACGAAGGGGATGGAGGCGGGTTTTGTGAACCTTACCACATTGGACCCTTTTCAGAACCCGGCAACACATCTGAGCCGGACCCAATGTAACCAGGTAAGTACTTTCTTACTTCCTCGTCTTTTGACTAGAATTCTAGGCTTTAGTATCCCTACTTGGACATGATTTGCATGCTAACATCTAGATTGCCTTAGAGGACTTTAGTTAGAAAATACGAATCTCTTTGTTTGCAAGTAACACTTTATTTATCTTTTTGTGAGAATGCGAACTATGTGCATGTGAATAGTAAAACTATGAACAATGCATGCCAACAGTAAGAACAAACGTGAATAGTGCACGTGAATAGCAAAAACTTGATTGATGTACGTGAATAGTAAAAACTTGACCAATGCACGTGAATAGTAAGAACGTGAATAGTAAAAACGTGAATAGTGCACGTGAATAGTAAAAACGTGAATGACGTACGTGAATAGTAAAACTTGACTAATGCACGTGAATAGCAAAAACTTGACTAGTGCATGTGAATAGTAAAAACTCGAACGACGTACGTGAATAGTAAAAACTTGACTAATTCACGTGAATAGTAAAACGTGAATAGTAAAAATTTGAACAATGCATGCGAATAGATCAATAAATCAAGTCCTATACAGATAACCCTAAGGGAGAGATTTCACAAAATGACGGTCTATCTTAACAAGATGTCTCTAGGGTAGATTTGATCGAAAGGATAGCTAGGTTAATGTGTTTTCATCCGATGCAAGCCTAGGAATAACCTTTAAACTTACCTGTTCCGTTCTTTCCAGTTTATCGGCATCTCTGGGACTACCGCGGATATTCACACGTGGTACTCTATGCTAGGCGCCGCGGCGAGAGCCCGCGTGCGAGAGTTGGGTTTTGAGCCCTTCCTTTTGGCGCTGCCCCGTGCCAACGGGGTGTGTGACCGTTTTGGCCTACGGGCCTTATGCGAGAGATGGGTTGACTCGACCCACACCTTTCACCTTTCCTTCGGGGAGATGACCATCTCGCCTCGAGACTTTTCTTTGCTGACCGGGCTGCGGGGGAGTAGCACTCCGGTTCCCTTCTCCTTTGACATGATGCGCCCACGGGTTGACCGCGCTAGACTGGCTGCTTTGATAGGGCCGGGAGTTTATCCAGGTGCCAAGTCTACCCCGGTGAAGTTTATCATCACATCGGGGCTTTTGAGCCGCAGGGACTTTTGCGGGACTGACGACACCGATCTGGCCGTCCGTAGCTTCCTGATATATGCTTTGAGCGAGACGATCTTCCGCACCAAGAGCGGGACGATTCATGCTGGACTTATTCAGGCCTTCAGTGATTTGGATGCGGTGGCATCCTACGATTGGGCAGGAGCGGGTCTAGCTTTCCTATACAAGTTTTTGGATTTGACTTGCCGGAAGCGCAAAGATTTCGGCGGCTACACTTTTGCTCTTCTGGTACGTGGTGCATCCTTGACTCGCCCTTCTTATCTTCTTCGTGCTTTCCGTTTGTAACCTTCGTTTTTACAAGCAGGTTTGGGCCTACGAGAGGCGGATTCTTCCCAGCGAGCATCGGCGTAGGCCACGGGTGCCGAAGCCCCCACTCATGGCTCGATGGAGGGAGTTCGATCTAGGTACCGAGGAGAGGCCGACGGTGGCTCAGCTTCTAGATTGGATTGACTTGCGGACCTTGGGACAGGTAAATATCTTCTAGTCGAGCTAGATTCTTGTTTGATAGGACCTGACTTTCTCTTTGTGTTCTTAGATTAAATTCAGGTGGGACGACCTGGACTTCGGTCTCGATTATGCGTACGTTACCCTGATCCAGGAGCAGCAGAGTGTGCTTACCGGCCCTTGCGTGCGGGCTTGGTACTTGGGCGATCGGGCCATCACTGGGGTCAGGGCCTCGCACTGGACACCAGGTGAGATCCCCGTTTCTATGTTCGCGGTGCGGACCATGCCTTTGTCGGTCATTCGTTGGGATTTGACCCGCCGCTTTGTTGGTAGAGATGTGTGGGTTCATGCTGGGGGTCGTGCTCTCTACTTATCGACATTGTTGAGTGCGAGGGATGCCCCAGTGGCGGCGATGGAGGTGGACCCTGTGGCGGATGTATTTTTGCAGGAGGCGGTCGCTGCAGTCTTTGGTCGGGAGGAGGTTCCGATGAGTGGTTCGACCTATTTACCTTTGTTTACGAGATAGTTAGTGGTATTTATTGTGTCTCTGATTGCAGGAGGGTTCCTGGAGGAGTGCTCACCTATCAGACTTCTTCGATGGTACCCAAGCTCAGACGTCTACGAGCGAGCCGCCATATCATGTCGGCGAGTCATCCAGCGCTGCCCGACCGGAGAGGTCCCCCTTAGGCGTACCCATCCCTGACTTTGGGAGGGATTTCGCGACTGTTTGCTACGACGAGTCTGGGGTGGCTTACACCGGCGTCGAGATGGCTACTCCTGTCTTTACGTCGATGATACCGTTTGATCCCTCAGACGCTCTCCAGACCTCGAGGGAGACTTGCACTGATTATGTGGGGCTGTCCGGTTACCTCAGAGACTGCCTCAGCTTGCACTGTGCCGACCACCTGGTATGTATCCTTGCTTTATTTTAGTGTAGTGGAATGCATGCATGTATGTATGATTTCTGTTCTTGCCTATGTTGCTTTTTTTTCTTTTTTTTCATCTGTTTTTCTTTTTTGTTCTTTTTTTAGAGCGATCTTCAAGCCCATCAGTGGAGACGGAGTGAGTCGGTGCGGGAGGCCGACGCCAAGGTTGGCCAGGTGTACCAAGAGCGGAACGACCAATGGTCGGAGGTGATGCGGAGAGAGACTGCTGGACGTCTCGTCGTTGAGGAGAGGGCACGTGATGAGACCATTGGACGCCTCGCTGCCGAGGAGAGAGCACGAGTTGCCGAGGAGAGACTCCGAGTTACCGAGGAGACCTTATCCGCGGAGCGGGCGTCGCATTTGAGGGATTTTGAGGACTACTGGGATTTCCCTCCTTATTAGGCTTGTCATGTATGGCTTAGTAGTTTTTTTTATTAGGATTACCCCGATGTATAGCTGATGCATAGGGAGTGGGGTGGATAGTATATAGGCTTTTTATTGTGAAAAGAAAGATTAGAAATGTATAACTCATGATTCGTATTACCATGCATTTAGTAGATTATGATGATTCCAATCATTCTCTTCAAATATATTCATGCCTTTATTTATTTACAAACAACAGAAATACTTAGCCTCTTATACATTGTTTTTGTAATTGCTCAAGTTATAACTACTGTTACTAGGACCCGCCTTTCGGTTTTCGGATCCCGGCGATTTTTCTCCTCTCCTTTTACTATCCCGGACTTTTTAAATGAGTGCCCTTTCGGGTTTTCACCCATTGGGATGTCCCTGATTGTTGCATAGGCCGCCCTTTGCGGGTTTTCAACCTATCGGGAATTTTCTTTATATTCTTTTTTTTTTTTTTTTTTTTACGAAAAGTATTTCTTGAGCCTATCCAGATTGGTAGGTTCGGAGAACTCCATGCCGTCCATGGTGGTAAGCTTCACCGCGCCTTTGATCAGGATTTTCTTCACGAAGAATGGTCCTTCCCAGTTAGGTTTAAACTTGCCTCTGGGGTCGGTGTGCGTCACTCGGATCTGTTTCAGCACCAAGTTTCCCTCTTTGATAGGGCTGGCCTTGACCTTTTTGTTGAAGGCTCGGGCCATCCTTCTCTGATATAACTGCACATGGTAAAGGGCTTCCATCCTTTTCTCGTCTACTAATGCCAACTGTTCATGTCGCTTCTTCACTCATTCTGTCTCGGGAATCTCTGCTTCCACTGCGATTCTCAACGATCGCTTTTCAATCTCAATCGGGAGAACGGCTTCTGCACCGTATACCAAGGAGAATGGCGTTGCCCCAGTCGAGGTTTTGACTGTGGTGCGATAAGCCCATAATGCAAGTGGGAGCTGCTCGTGCCAATTCCGATGTGATTCTACTGTTTTTACGAGGATTCTTTTAAGGTTCTTATTAGCTGCTTCCACGGCACCGTTAGCTTGCGGTCGATATGGAGAAGATCTATGATGCTCAATACCGTACTCCCGGAAGAGGCTTCTTACCTCCCCCTGAAACTGGACCCCATTATCCGTAATCATGTGATGAGGCACTCCGAACCGGGTGATCAAGTGTTTCTCGATGAACCTTCTCATCTGCTTGGATCCCAACTTACTGAACGACTCTGCCTCTACCCACTTGGTGAAGTAATCAATGGCGACGGCAATAAATTTGTGCCCGTTCGAAGCATTAGGCCTTACTTCTCCGATTATATCAATGCCCCAAGCTGCAAATGGCCAAATAGGCGCTAATGCATGCAATTCCATGGCTGGTAAATGGCTACAATCCCCGTGGATTTGACAATCGTGGCATTTCTTCGCATATTCATTACAATCTCTTTCCATGGTGAGGCAGTAGAAGCCTTGTCTTATGATTTTCTTTGCTAACACTGCTCCCCCCATATGGGCCCCGCAAATCCCCGAGTGTACTGATTCCATTGCTTCGCGGGCTTCTTCCGCATCCAAGCACCTCAGTTGTAACCCATCGGTGTGCCTTTTATAAAGCAAATCGTTGTGGATGACGAACTGCTGAGCTAACCTTCTAATCACAGCTTGATCCCTAAGTTCCGACTCCGCCGGGTATGTTCCACTCTTCATAAAGTTCATGATATCGAAATACCACGGTTTTTCATCTGCTCCTAATAGCATTACGTCTTCGTAGCATGGTTTGTGAGATCTCCTTAATACCAACGGCTTTGAGGCAAGGTTCCGAGGGTTGTCCCAAACTGACACCAAAGTGGCCAAAGCGTCTGCCGCCTGGTTCTGTGCTCGAGGGATATGATGAAAACGACATTCCTTGAATCTTTGTGCCAACCCATCTAGCTGGTCTAGGTATGGACGTAGCCTTTCTTCCCTCACTTCCCAGTTTCCTTGTGCCTATTCGATGATCAGCTTTGAGTCGCCCCAAATTTCAACATATGATGCCCCTAGTGCTGCTAGTGATTCCAACCCATAGATGCATGCTTCGTACTCGGCCATATTGTTGGTGAGAGGGAAGGATAACTTCTTTGCCATCGGGATTCTTTCTCCCTCCGGTGAGGTAACTAGTACTCCTACTCCGGCTCCGCTCGAATTAACCGCTCAATCGAAGAACATTTTCCACAGTATCACTTCTATTGCGTTCAAGTGCTCATCGGGGAAATCATAGCTTATATCTTCCTCTTCTGCATTCAGAGGTTGGTTGGCCAGAAACTCTGCCACAACCCTCCCTTTGATAACCTTCTTCGTTACATATTCAATGTCAAACTCGGATAAAAGTAGTAACCATCGGGCTAACTTCCCTGTCAAAGATGGAGTTCGGTACAGATACTTCACGGGGTCCATCCGAGAAATAATGATCACTTTATATGATTGAAAATAGTGCCGTAGTTTCTTTGTTAGCCATACTACTGCCACGCACGTCTTTTCGATCATGTTGTACTTGAGCTCGTACTCCAGGAACTTCTTACTCAAATAATACACCGCGTGCTCCACACCGGTGTCTCCCTCTTGGGCCAGCATTGCCCCAATAGATCGCTCTTCGATTACTACGTAGAGGAGAAGCGGTTTTCCTAGTTTAGGCGGTCTCAGCACTGGCGGATTAGACAAGTGGTTCCGGACGCTCTCCAAAGCTTGCTAACACTTATCATTCCAGATTGTGGGTTGGTCTTTCCTTAACAACTTAAAGATTGGCTCGCAGATTGCGGTGAGTCTCGCTATGAACCGACTGATATACTGAACCTGCCCCAGAAACCCTCTCACTTCTTTCTCATTCTTCGGTGTTGGCATTTCTTGTATGGCCTTCACTTTGTCGGGATCTACTTCAATTCCCTTATTTCCGATTATATAGCCCAAGATTTTCCCTGATGAAACGCCGAAGAAGCACTTCTTCGGGTTTAACCTTAGTTTGAATTCCGCAATTCGGGCCAAAAACTTCTCAAGTGCAACAAAATGCTCCTCTCTTGTCTCTGACTTGACCATCATGTCATCCACGTAAACTTCTACCTCCTTGTGTATCATGTCATGGAACAGTGCTGTAGCCATTCGCTGGTAAGTTGCCCCGGCATTTTTTAAACCAAACGGCATCACCCTGTAACAGTATGTTCCCCACTCAGTTGTGAACGAGGTTTTTGCTTTGTGCTTTTCGGCCATCTGAACTTGCATGTAGCCCATGAAACCATCTACATTCATGTGTAAGACACTTGATGCTGCGCTGTCGATCAACACGTCAATATGAGGTAATGCGAATTCATCCTTGGGGCATGCCTTATTAAGATCTCTATAATCGACGCACATTCTTACTTTGCCATCCTTCTTTGCGATGGGCACCACATTTGCGACCCAAGGGGGATAGTCGATTACTTCGATGAACCCTGCTTCTAACTGCTTCTTCACTTCCTCTCTGATCTTATCTGCCCATTCTGGTCTCATGCGTCGGAGCTTCTGTTTTACGGGCCTCGCCTCGGGATATGTTGGAATGCGGTGAGTTGCGATTGATTGATCAATTCCTGGCATGTCTTCGTATGTCCAAGCAAACACTATTTCGTATTTTTTTTATTATTCTCTCAAATTCTTTCCTCTCTCCAATAGTTAATTCTTGAGTAATTTGTATAAGTTTAGGATTTTCATCTGTGCCAAGATTGAAAGTTGACATTTCTATTGCATTGATTTCAAATGTAGGCATGTTATATGAATGAGAATGCATGGAATGATCACGATCAACATCAAGCAAGTAAGCAAAATCAGAATTCATTTCATTGATAGTGTTGGCGAGTACATCATCAGATTCAAATAAAGCAGTAATATAATTTTCATCATCAGGGTTCTCGGGTTTCTCATAAGCTTTGGAGGTACTAGGCTCATTCACCGCTCCTGCAGTTGCTTCAATAGTGATGACTTGCTCCTCGGCATTCAAGTCTAACATCATAATCTCCTCGACAAAGCAGCTTGCCTTCCCTTTGCCCCAGTCAGTCACATCATTGAAGATCTCGAACCCTGGCAGAATCTTCCCTTCGGTGCTAGTCCATGACTCGGGAGTCCCCGAATAAACCTTTACGTGCCCCTCGTTCACAAAATACTTCCTTAGGCCCACCTTTCCTTCGCCACTTGTGTTGGACGGACCTCCCTGTTCATATCCTAAACCCCTTCGGGTTTTCTGACTCTTGAAGTCCGGAAATTCTGACAACCCTTGATGGTGTGCTCCCAAACCCATACCCGGGATGAAGCCTCCTTTCATCATCTTCACCACATCGGTGGTCATGCTAGACTCGTAAATCCCATAAACTTGGAATCCGGAGAAAAGCTGAGGCTCAATTCCCAATGCCGCCACCGAGCTCAATTTTTCTGCTCTGATCGTCACTATTTCCTCCCCAAAGGGGAATTTGATCATTTGGTGGAGCATGGAGGGCACACCTTCTAACTTGTGGAACCATGGGCGTCCCAACAACACAGCAAAGGTTACCGGGATATCCAGCACCGTGAACTCTGTTTCTTCCTCATGCGGCCCCACTTTCAACTTGGCCTTAAAAACTCCTTCGATATGCCTACGGCTATCATCATAAGCCTTGATCACAGTTTCCGAGGCTGTCAGGTCTCCTCTTTCTACTCCCAACTTAGACAAGAGTTTCAGCGGGCAAACATTAATGGCCGATCCGTCATCGACCATCACACAGCTAGTCTTCTTCCCGTTAATCTCAGCTCGGATGTACAAAGGCTTGTTGTGAGACTTCCCCTCTTCTGGGAGATCCTCGTCAGTAAACGTGATTTCGGTTTTCTTTCGAGCCATAATTGCCCCTACTAACGCTGCCGGCTCAGTATCGGTAGAAATAACCAAATTCTGCAGTTCTTTCATCAGGTTTTCTCGATGGTACTTAGAATGGCATAAGACTTCCCACACTGTAGACTTAGCTTGTGTCTTCCTCAACTGCTCAAGGACTTGGTCATCTGGCTTGGGGGCCGATCCTTCCCCTATCTCAGTTTCAACCATAGGTGCCTTTCCCTCGGCCACCCGACCTGATCTTGTCATGACGGCGATTTCCGGCTCATCATCAGATTCATCCCAAATATTAATAGGAACCCTCCGATTAGCATCTTCCTCGTCCGAAGAACTTTCCCAAATGTCCACAATCATTAGATCCATAACGTGAGGAACGTTCGGATTCAAATAAAAGGGATCTGCCGATCCATACAAAGCCCAGTCTATCAAATCATCATAATCCCGGAGGGACACTCTACTCATCCTTCTTGCCGCCAACGGAATAACGCCTCTCTGTATGCACATAAGCTGCACCTTATCACTCATCGTTTCATGACACTACTCATAGCGGTGCCTCCACCTCCTAGCATAATCCACGAATGGTTCCTCGGGGAATTGCCTGATCCTATCCAGATCCTCCAGGGATCTCGTCCATGGAACATACATCTCATATCTTGCCACAAAAGCATTCCTAAGAGGTATCCAATGACCCATTTCCTCCTCTGATAGGCCCTGGTGCCACAACAAGGCTTCTCCCATTAGAATTTCTGGGTAATGTTCATGTAATTCACATTGCGGGAACCCGGCGTCATACATATGGTTGCGGAATAACCTCGCATGCTCAACAGGATCTTGGTATCCACCATACCTAGGCATTGCCAATACTGCCTCAGGTGTTTCATAAGAGGGTGAGTCCGGGGTTTGCTCCTCCAGCATCCATACCGTATACTCTTTGATGAACCTCTTTGTCATTGTCGCCCAATCGGTCTTGACATGCATCGGAAGTGACATATACCACATCAACGGCTCACCCATCAGCGAATTACAAAACAAGCTGGTGATCTCTCCTTCATTAAAACCCAAGGGCCCCATGGCCGACAAGTAGAAGTGAAGATGTTCCATCGGATCCTTGTTGCCATTATACTTACTGACCCTCGGTAGCGGACGCTTGATAGGTCCGATCTGCATCGCGAAGCGCTCTGCAGTCCTGTCCTCAGCCCTTTGGTACTTTTCTAGAAATAAATCTGCTAATCGATCCCAATCATGCTTGCAAGAGTCGGGTAATGAGTGGAACCATCCCAAAGGTTCGCCTATCAACGAATGGTGGAACCACTGAGCAATCTCATCCACCCCGAAGGATTCAACAAACATATCGCGCATATATTCACGCAAGTGCACCTCGGGATTCTCTCCACCACTAAACAGACCCAATTCTGGCACAATAGTCCGAGACGACCCTTCCCCGGTCTCTTCAGCACTATCTTCATCATACGGTGCTCCATCGTCCAAACCTTCATCCATCGGTTCATCCTCCTGTGCCTCGCCAAGGGAGGACACATATAGACCATTTCCTACATTTCTCTTTTCGTCGGAGTCCAACAACTCCTCTTCATTTTCCTCGAAGGATTCCATCACTACCCTTTCTTTCAAACCGACTCTGATCATGCTCACCCTATGATTAGGCAATGGATTACGCCTAGTGGAAAGGTTCGCTGACGAAGGATCAGCTATCTTCTTTTCCTCAATTAAATCTTGGATCTCGTGTTTCAACCTCTCACAGTTCTCAATAGTATGCCCATAACTGCTGTGGAATTCGCAGTATCCCCTAGCTTGTATCTGCGGAGGAGGCGGAGCTTTGTTATAAGGAGTAAGAGCTTTCAGCAACCCCTTTTTCTACAATCGTTCGAAAACTTTTGCGTAGGTCTGATCGAATTTGGCGAATTGCCTCTTTTCGATAGCATTAAGATCAAGCACTTTCACTGCTGTAGATTCTGCACTCGCACTTGGCCCTCCGGCACTATACCCAGACTTCGTCCATTTAGTGTACGCCTTTTTCGGTTCTCCATCCCCCTCAACTGTCAAAGCACAACTGTACATCTGATTAAAGTCGGTAAAAGGCATATACCGCAGCTCATTCTTAATATACAGCAAGGTGTTACCGACTACCATTCGGATCTGATCCTGCTCAAGCGGCTTCTTCTTCATAACCGCTGCCTTGGCCTCCATCTTTTCACAAAATCGGAGAAAGATTCCCCAGTCTGCTGCTTAGTGCTCTCAAGCTCCTTCAAAGTGACCTCAAGCATGGTGTTGAAGCTATACTGTGCAATGAATGACTTCGCTAGCTCTTTCCAATCCCTCTTCGTCACCATCGGCAATGCATGAAACCATGTGAGGGCAGCCCCCTCTAGATAAGTGTTAAAAAGCCCCAGGACTTGATCCTCAGTCAGGATCGTGTGCTTCATCACAGCAACATACTGATTCATGTGGGCAGTGGGATCCCCAGTTCCATCGAACTTCTTCATATCAGGGAACCGGAATTTCAAAGGCAAAGCCGTTGCCGATAAACAATTCTTCAAATTATAAAAGTCCTGACTCCCGCAACTTCCTCCACGTAGATCCTGCACCTCCTGAGTGATGTGTTGCTTCCACTCCTCTTCCTTAGCCTTCTCTTTCTCAAGCTGTTTCCGGATATAATCCTGATAGTCATCCTCATTCCCAAAGCGAGGTCCATCATTCACCTCATTCTCAGCGTGCTTACTGCCACTCTTGTCATCCTTCATGGCCAACTTAGCTATCTGGGCCACTATCGCGGCCAACTGCTCATTAATGTTGTTCACAGAGTTTTCTAACCCGGCCACTTTTTCGTCGATCGCAGACATGCTGACGGAAGAATGAGTATACCCGGATGAAGACGAATCAGAAGCCACAATTGCCGATTCAGAACTGTCAATCTGTAACTGGTCAAACTGCCTGACTAGCCGGTTACTCTCGCGAAACCACAACCGCTTAATGATGACGTCTGCGCGAACGGTATCCATTAGTATGTATGCATGATTTTATATGCATGATTCGTGGTGTGTGCGTTTATTTTTTACGGATATATAAGATAAGAAGAACAAACGTTAGTCTAATTACACGTATCACAACATCTCTCTTCCACCCTTATTCCTCCACACACTCGATGGTCCAAGTCTCTTTCCTAGGATTTTGGTTTGGGGCTCACATTGCGGTCCAGGGGACGCGTGATGCCGACGATTATTGCGGAAAAGTAAATCATCCATCAGACAATACAGTTCGTTTTAACATATCAGCGTTCAGTGACTAAGATATCGACCAAATGGATTGTCCTTTCGGAATAACTCATCCTTTATCATTTTGCGAGAAGCATTAGTTCGGGTTTTGACTCCCTTTTGAGCGTATCTCGGATTTAGACGCGGTACGAGTTATTCTTCTGGTTCAATCATTCGTTATTGACAATGACTCGTTCCCTTTTATTCGCGTGGGTTCGTGTCTCGATTACGACGGGATCTTTTGGATTTATCGAGAGACGTAACCACGTGTTCATTCAGTGATGAAAGCGCTTTTCATTTTAGGGAACGGTCTCATCGCGTAACGTGTTTGTTTTTAGCGTTCAGAATCCGTTTGCTCGTTTTGGCTATGTAAAAAGACGGCGAGTCTTATTTGAGCGCCCGGTAATCTTTCGGCTAGCAACAACTCTTTATTCCTTCCAATCTACGGGATATATCACCTTAGCGTGGTTATAGAAAATCAACGTTTCGTTGAATCGCATGCTTATTCGAAGCAGGGATATTACCGTTCTTTTTCATTTAGGCACGAGTTTAAGCAAACGTGCATATCGGGCCATATTTCTTGTAGTTTTGGTAACGGTCGAAATGATCGAGCCATTAGTCAAATCCACAGTCTCGTCCATATACCAGTTCGAGGCACGTATTTAACGGCATTGGTTTATTTTCTTCAACTACTCTCGGGATTGACATATATCATAGATACAGAAGGATTTTGGTCGTTTATTTATTTTTGCTTTTCTTTTATTTTCTTAGTCACTTTTGTGGACACGTCCATTTCTCTTAAGAACGACACAAGGCATAACGTAAGAGCTCGTCTTTTATTCGGAAGGGACGGGCCACGTTTGCGAAACTCTTTATGTTACAGCGGGGTCGTTCGAAACAGAAATGTTCTTCGTTTTTGTTTCGTCATAATTTCGTTTTATCCCAACCTATTTAAAGAATGTGAATAACGGCTACTTGCTAATATAGTCTTTTGAATCGAGATATAACTATCCTTAATATCAAACTGATTCATGCTAATACGCACTTACGTCACAACGCATTTCCTGAACATGTGCCTTCTTCGGGACACGGAAAGGGACCAGGCGGGTCGCACAAGTTCATTCATACGAGATGACTAAGTCGTCTTTAGTTCGAATCGTTTCGATGTTTTGGGGTAGTTTGTATATCGGTTTAAGAGTATATATTAACGTATCGTTTCATTTTCTTTACATATTTTAGGATTAGACCGTATCATGGCAATTTGAAAACACGAACTGATTCATTTATCACATCAAAAATGATAACGGGTAATCCTATGGAAACTTCTAAGGCTACTATATGCTGACACGGCTGATCGCGGGACCTCACAGGACCGCACAAATTCACCCCTAACGAATGGATGGGGACCCTTTGGCGCCTTACTGTAAGGGGGAACTTACACTAGCCTCTTTCGAGCGACGAATGGACTCTCGCTAGAGGTTTCGCAGAAATTACCCAAAAGGTTTGCAATAATGCTTATGAATGCATACGAAAAGAAATAATACGATCCGTCCCCGTTAAGGGCTTAATACACGCCTTCCGGAATCAAATTTCTCGCTTCCCCAGCAGAGTCGCCACTTGTTAGACGAGGTGCCACGGCCTAATCTCCCGGGCGGACCGGGGGGTGGACACCTCATGGCGACGTAAGCGGTGATTGGCGCCGAAAGCAACCAATCGTGGAATCAAGCTGCTCGGCAGGACCGGAGCTCGGAGATATGGAAGAGTCGCCACCCACGAATGGAAAAATGAACACCGATCCCTTGCGGGAGACCGGTGTGGGTTCGGGAAACTTAGGTACGAGCCGAGAAGGCTAGCTCCTTTCCGGAGAAAGGCTACTAGGCACCCCGACATCGCCCGGTTATGAACCACCGGCCTCCTACTCAG
Organism: Euphorbia lathyris; assembly: GCF_963576675.1. NCBI lineage: Eukaryota > Viridiplantae > Streptophyta > Magnoliopsida > Malpighiales > Euphorbiaceae > Euphorbia > Euphorbia lathyris. Next base: position 73,304,949 of record NC_088919.1, on the reverse strand, counting down.
CATGTTAGGCGATAACGGACTAATCGTATATTTCTTTAAGTTTAAAATTCATTTGAAACCTTTTCTTTCTCGTTTTGAAAACCGTTTTGAGCATATATTATTGAAAAGCCACTTTAGTAAAGAATCACCCATTTAAATTAGTTCAAAATACATAGGAAAGAGAGGGGAAGAAGGAAGAATGTGTTTATTTGCGACGTGATTTATGCTTCGTGTTACATACTAATTCTATACTAATCCACCTCCCCAAAACGAGTTTATTTACATGGTTTGCACCTTAATCGTCGTTGGAACGATTTAGGTACATTTCAAAACCCCATTTGATGATATTCACCCGAACCGTCGTTGGAACGACTCAAGCGTTTGAAAACGTTGAGGTAAAAGCCTTTGATAAGAAAATGTGGTTAAACATACAAGTCAATTTTATTTTGTACAAATCATTTAAGAAAACGATTCAAAACTTCGTTATTTACAATAAATAATAAAAAAACGATTTTAATTACAATGTTCGCTTAATCCGTCGTTGGAACGGACTAAGGTTTTAAAACGTGATGTCTTGGAAATGATTTAAAGATGTCAAGAAAACGTTATTTACTCTTTGAGAACCTCTAGAAAAGCTTTAATTTAATCCAACCAATTAAACTCTCTTTTTGTGATTTATTTTACCATTTTTTTCACTTGATTGAACCTTACTTGAATATGATAACAACAAATAATAACTAGAATCTCAAACTCAACCAATTAAAACATTTTCCCAAATAATATATATATATATACATATACGAATTTTGAGAAGAAAAGGATAAAGATATATATATACATATACATATGTACCAAAATAAGTAATTAATACCCACCCAAATAATATAGAGAAAATAATGTACCTTAATAAATGGAAATAGTGATGAAAGTATTCAATAAGTATAATAACTTCCTATTCTAACCAAAAAACGAAAAATGAAATAGGTTTATAAATAAGAAATTAATATTTAACTTAAATGAAATGAAAAGAGAAATCTATATATATATACATATACTTTATTAAGTCTAATTAATTGAAAATGATTTGTGAACACATTAAATAACTATATGTATAATTTAGATGAATTCAAAAGTCAAATTTATATATATAGATATAAATTCAAAAGACAAACTTATATGTATACATATTATTTATTAAATCAAATTGATGAAAAATGGTATAAGAACCCCTTAAATAAGTATATGAACAAAGTATTTAAAAATAGTTTAAAAGTATATATTACATAACTATACATATATATATAAAGGACCTAAAGTCAAAAAGTTGGGAAAGGAGGACCAAAACAGCATTTTTTACATTCTGGCAGATTTACCGACGAAAAATCCGTCGGTAATCAGCAATTAGTGACAGAAAACGCAAATTACAGCAGCACTCCAATTATTTCCAGATTTATTCAAAAGCTTTAAATTAAGTCTAATTCAATCGTTTTGGATTTCCGAACTACCAAAAATGGATCATAGTTAATAACGGAAGTTCCTAAAACGACGTTTTTATTTTGAAACGTTATTTGGAAATTTCTTTTTAAAAAAACTTATAATTACAACGTCTTTTAATACCCGAACTACCTTTTCATCGGATCACGGTTCGTATTGGGATATCAAAACGAGGTTTTTTATTTTAAAACAAAACCAAATTTTATTCAACACGAAATGAAAATTAAATAAATACACCAAATTAAATAAAAAGTGATAAAATAAATGAATAACTAAATAAATAAAAACTATGACATAAAAATAAATAAAGGAAAGAAATAAATTAAATAAAATAAAACGAGTCTAGTCCTCGGATAATACCTTAAATTCGGTATTGATGGTTGACGTCGGTTGATTCCACGAATCGTGCTTCCCGGTGTTTTTGGTAAAATTTTAACTTTTAGGAGATTTGGAATTTTTAGGAAAAAAAAATGTTTTTTTCCAAAAAATCAATTTTCTCTCTCTAAAAATGTTTAGAGTTAGAAAATCTTTCCCAAAAAGCCTCTCTCAAATGCATGGGGATCCGTGCCTTTTATAGGCATTGGATCCCCGGAAAAAATGGGCGACGCCCGAGCTTGGTCGAGCGCCCAACCATCGTTGGGCGCGCGCCCAACCGACGTTGGGCGTTCGCCCAACATCGTTGGGTGCTCGCCCGACGCCTGCCGGGGCGCGTCTCGCGCTGTCGGGCGCACACGCCCCGTGACCGTCGAGCGCGCGTTCCGCGCTGCCGGGCTCGTGCGTCCAACGGACGTCGAGCGCGCGCCACTCGCAGTCGGACGCGTGCATCCAACGGACGTCGAGCGCGCGTCCCGTACTGCCGGGCGGGCGTTCGACTGTCGTTGGATGCGCGTCGGCTGCCGTTAGGCGCTCGGACCGCGCCGCTGAGCACTCGCGAGCCGTCAAATCGACGACCGCGACCCACCGTAACTTCTCCTTCCTTATTATATATATATATATTTTTTGTTTTTTTAAAACTTCCGGAATCAACCGCTTCAACCGTCTTGTTTACAGGTTTTCGTCACAGGTCCTCCGACTCGGTGTCTACAGTTGCCCCTACTTTTCTATTTTGACAATGATGTGTGTGTTTTGAAAACATTTTTTGCTAACGCAACACATGCAATGAAAACATATAAAAGTAAAAGACACGTAAAGAGTAGGAGGAAGAGTACCTGACCTTTGCACTGCGTTTTCGGGCGTCATTCTCGATTCTTTCCGTCCTTGCCTTTGAATCGGCTGCCGGTGGATGTTCCTCTTACGGACCCTAGCCTAAACTGACTGTGGGTAAAATTGGCTCGAAAGCAACCTCGATCGTGGACCGTAGATAAGATGGCTAAAAAGCTACCTCGGTCGTGAACCGTAGGTAAGATGGCTAAAAAGCTACCTCGGTCGTGAACCGTAGGTAAGATGGCTAAAAAGCTACCTCGGTTGTGAACCGTAGGTAAGATGGCTAAAAAGCTACCTCGGTCGTGAACCGTAGGTAAGATGGCTAAAAAGCTACATCGGTCGTGAATCGTAGGTAAGATGGCTAAAAAGCTACCTCGGTCGTGAACCGTAGGTAAGATGGCTAAAAAGCTACCTCGATCGTGAACCGTAGGTAAGATGGCTAAAAAGCTACCTCGGTCGTGAACCGTAGGTAAGATTGGTAAAAAGCTACCTCGGTCGTGAACCGTACGTAAGATGGCTAAAAAGCTACCTCGGTCGTGAACCGTAGGTAAGATGGCTAAAAAGCTACCTCGGTCGTGAACCGTAGGTAAGATGACTCAAGGGCAAAAAGGTTCTTTCTAACGATTCTGAATTCTTTTAAAACACCGTTGTCTGTATTTTCTCACTGGAGCTAGTATCTTGGAGGTTTGAATGGTTCGATAGGAACGTCTTTTTAGTCCGGAATGATTCAAACTAACAATTATTTTTCTGTTGACTGTCGTCTGTATTTTGACTGGTGCCGCTGTTCTGTAAAAATCGGCTGTCGTCTGGAGTTCCATCTTGATATTATCGGTCACTGTTTGGCAGAAACGCAGGCTGAAACGGACTGCAAATCGGAGGTCTGTGCACCTGGTAAATAATTATTTACTTTTTACCTTTATGTCACATCGTACCTTTTTCAATATCTACGGGAATGCCATTCTCCCTTTATATATAAGGTGGTGGGGCTTCATTTCAACCCCACACCTTCTCTCTCTTCTCCCTCTCTCTAACTTCTGATTTGGATTGTTCTCGGGATGGATTTGGACCAACATGATGGCACGAAGGGGATGGAGGCGGGTTTTGTGAACCTTACCACAGTGGACCCTTTTCAGAACCCGGCAACACATCTGAGCCGGACCTAAAAAATCAATTTTCTCTCTCTAAAAATGTTTAGAGTGAGAAAATCTTTCCCAAAAAGCCTCTCTCAAATGCATGGGGATCCGTGCCTTTTATAGGCATTGGATCCCCGGAAAAAATGGGCGATGCCCGAGCAAGATTGGGCGTCGCCCAAATGGGTTGGGCGGCCGCCCAACCTCTGTTGGGCGAGCGCCCAACCATCGTTGGGCGCGTGCCCAACCGACGTTGGGCGTTCGCCCAACGGCTGCCGGGCGCGCTCGCCCGACGCCTGCCGGGGCGCGTCTCATGCTGTTGGGCGCACACGCCCCGTGGCCGTCGAGCGCGCGTTCCGCGCAGCCGGGCTCGTGCGTCCAACGGACGTCGAGCGCGCGCCCCGTACTGCCGAGCGGACGTTCGACTGTCGTTGGACGCGCGTCGGCTGCCGCTAGGCGCTCGGACCGCGCCGCTGAGCACTCGCGAGCCGTCCAAGCGACGACCGCGACCCACCGTAACTTCTCCTTCCTGATTATATATATATATTTTTTTTGTTTTTTTAAAACTTCCGGAATCAACCGCTTCAACCGTCTTGTTTACAGGTTTTCATCACAGGTCCTCCGACTCTGTGTCTACAGCTGGCTTCACAGAATTCAACAAACTGTTGGTTTTTGAATTCTCCACCATTATCACTTCGGATGTGAGCCAATTTTAGGTCTTTATCATTTTCAAGTTTTCTAACCAAATTTGAAAATGTCTCAAAGGTCTCATCCTTGCTACTCAGCAAGATGACCCAAGTGTACCGAGAGAAGTCATCTACAATGACCAAGGAAAATCTTCTTCCACCCAGACTCAGCGGCTGGACTGAACCGAAGAGATCCAAGTGTAGTAACTCTAACGGACGCTTAGTTGAGACAATATTTTTACTATGAAAAGATTGTTTGGTTTGTTTTCCAGCTTGGCAAGCGTGACATAGTTGATCTTTTTCAAATTTAAGTTCTGGCAGTCCCTCAACCAATTGTTTTCTTGCTAATTTGGCCAGGAGGTCCATGCTTACATGACCAAGTCTCCTGTGCCATAGCCAGGAATTTTCTTCCTTTGAAACTAAGCATACAGTTTTTGAAAACTTTTTCTCCAAGTTCATCATGAAGACATTATCAATGCGAGGGGCAGTTAAAATTAACTCATTAGTTTTACCCTCGTATATTTTACATCCAGTGTCATCAAATATAACTTTTCTCCCATTATCACATAGCTGAGCTACGCTGAGTAAGTTATATTTGAGTCCGCTGACTAGGGAGACTGACTCAATAGTAGGATTACCTCCAACGGTTCCTGACCCTACTATCTTACCCTTTTTGTTGTCTCCAAAACTTACGCTTCCTCCTCGTTTACGCTCAAATGTGATGAACTGAGTTTCATCACCAGTCATATGCCTCGAGCATGCGCTGTCAATATACCACATCTTTGACTTCTCAGCACATCTCAGGCTTACCTGCAATGTAACTAGTTACTCTTAGGTACCCAATTCTTTTTGGGTCCTTGCTAGGTTCAACAGGTAAAGCATCATATTTAATTTTATGGCGGCATACTTGGAAAGTATGGCCATTCTTTCCACAGAAGTCATAGCTGACCTTCCGTTTAGGATTTCTCACTGACTGGTCAGCACCCCAGTGCTGAGCGTGCCAGCACACCTTTGTGGTGTGTCCTTTCTTCCCACAGAAGTCACACTGGACATTCCTCTGAGGATTCCATCTCTGCTGACCAGTACCTCGGTACTGAGTATTCAGAGGAATATTTCTTTTGTTTGAAACCTTTAGTTGGTTCTGGATAGTTGTGACGTCCTTTCTCAGTTTCTTAGAATCTGATTGGACTTCAGAGACAGACTTATGTATGATCTCCATGTTATCATGCCAAGTTGAGTTGTCCTGAAGAAGGAATCTGAGGTCACTCAGCTTGACCTCTTCAACTTCGTCACAACGCCTGCTGAGTGCTGTAACTTTCTTATTACACTTTTTGACAAGTGTGTAGAGGTCACTCAGGGCATTTACCATTTCATTTCTGAGCCGGGGAAGTGATATTACCTCATTTGATTGCTCCTCATCGTCAGATGCAATGGAGGGGTCAACATGCTCAGAGACGCACGGCTCAGCAAGTTCGTCAGCCATAAAACAGATCTTTGCTGACTCAGTGGCATCAGCTTCCGATGATGAAGACTCATCACTGTCGCTCCATGTTGCCACCATTGCCTTTTTGCCGTTCTTCCTTTCCTTCCTCAGCGTGGGGCAGCTTGACTTGATATGGCCAGTTTGATGACATTCAAAGCATGTAATGGGCTTTGAGTTGTCCTTCTTGTATTTGCTGTCGCTTGACTCAGCTTTATACTTATCAAACTTTCTGTAAGGCTTCTTAGAGTATTTGTCATTCTTTTTAAACAGCCTTTTCATCTTCTTGGTGAACATAGCCATCTCCTCATCGTCTGTTGAGCTCCCATCAGTGGAGTCAGCTTTCATGACAAGATATTTTTGCTTATTGTCTTCAGACTTTTCCTTCACCTCGAAATTCTTCATTGAGATCTCATGGGTCAACAATGAGCTGATGAGTTCATCATATTTGTAGGTGGTTAAGTCTTGAGCTTCCTCAACAGCAGTCTTCTTTGCTTGCCAGTTTTTAGGAAGACTCCTAAGAATCTTCTTGACTTGTTCTTCCTCAGTGAAGATCTTCCCAAGTCTCTTGAGCTCATTGATGATGTTTGTAAACCTTGCATTCATGTCAGATATTCCTTCATCATCGTTCATTTCGAACATCTCGTACAGTCTCATCTGCTGGTTCACCTTGGACTCCTTCACTTTGTTGGTTCCTTCGTAGGTGACCTCCAGCTTCTTCCAGATCTCTTGCGCTGACTCACAACCTGATATCTTATTATATTCTGCAGCATCAAGCGCACAGTGAAGCATATTTATAGCCGAAGCGTGATTTTGTAGCTTCTTGAGATCATCCTCTGTCCATTTAGCCTCAGCTTGGACAACTGTTTGGCCAGCCACAACTTCAACAGGAACAAACGGGCCTTGGACTATTGAAAGCCATGCACTCATGTTTGTTGCCTGAATAAAGTTTTTCATCATATTCTTCCAGAAGGTGTAGTTATACCAGAAGAATAGGGGAGGCCGAGTAATGGATAGCCCCTCAGGTAAGATCTGAGTTGTCTGGTTTCCTGGGAGAAACCGAGTGCTGTTTTCAGCCATAGTGGGGATCAGCTCAAGGTAGTTAAACCTTTAACAGTGAGCTCTTAAGCTCTGATACCACTTGTTGGTCCCTTATAACGTAACAAGTTAGTTCCAAGGGGGGGATAGGAACTATTTAAAATTTAAGTACGTTAAGGCTGACTTCTTTTTCTTTAAAAAGGATTACACAGCGCACTGAGTCAATAAGACACTAGCTTAGTCAACTGGTGACTAAGTCAGCTTCTTTCTTTGAGTCAGGAGATAGCACTTGAGTCTATTCCTGAACTCAGATACTCAATGCACACAACTCAGCGTGACCTCTTTACTTGGTCAGTTTTGTTTAAGCAAACAATATATATATGAAGGAGTTTAAGGTTAGCAGGATGTTACTCAGCAGATTTATCCAGGTTTGGCCTCCAAGCCTACGTCCTATCCCCGGAACACGTTCCGAGATTTCGATTTCGAATTCTCTACTGAGCTCTTTAACGGTAGAGCATCAAACCTTTTACAACTTAGAAGCTGAGTATAACAAGAGTACCTTCCTCTATACCTCTACTCACTCCTAATCTCTCGCTGAGTACTATAACCGAGTACTTAGCCTCTCCTTTCTAATCTCTAAAAATGATAAAGATTTGTCCTAAACAACAATTGCTAAGACACTTTAGATGATTGTATAATCACTCTAGACTTTTACACAAATGATATAGAATTTGGTGTAAGAATTTGCTTTGCTTTTCTTCACAGAACTTGAGTAGAATTTTGGTCAGTGTAATGGCTTGATAATGTTCTGTATAGAATGAAGCAACTGAAGGGCTCTATTTATAGAGACATCTGAGACATCGGTCATTTTGAATTTCGAAATAACCGTTGGAGGGAAACGGCTTCCTGTCGTTGTCACTCAGTTTTGCTCAGAGCTCTTGGCCAATCAGATTTGAGTATCTTCTGTCCTCGATCAGTGTTGAGCAGCTTTTAGTCAGCTCGGCAGAATGTCTCTCCATTTACGGTAAGGTCAACTAGACAGCGTTCTGTGTCTTCTGAACTTTACCCAAAATGGAAACACTTTGTCTGGAAGTTGTTCTTGCTAAGCTGCTGTCTTGTACTCTTTGTCGATTCAACTCAGCGGCTTCACTCCGAAATTGTTCAACGAAGGTCTTCTAGATCCTTCTCTTGCTGAGTTGCGTTTTGATCGTAACGACAGCGTTTTGCACACGCGGGCCGAGTTGTCTTGATCTGTTTGACTTGGGCCTTGACTTCCGTATGGGCCTTGGGCTTTTTATTCTTCATGTCTTATAAACAATTTTAACTCAACATTGAACAAACACATTAGTATAATAAATCAAAGAATTTAAACTTAGTGTGTTTAGAATATATTTAATTTTACTTAAACAATTTTGTCAAATCAAAATCATGTGGAAAGGTGTTTCAACACCTGTATCCGCCCCCTTGGTGTTATGGATCCATGAATAAGATCTCATCGCAAAACGGACAAGTGATAAATGAAAAGGATAAAAGAAACCAAAACTAAACTAAGATTCTCCATCTCAATAAGAAAGAAGCGAGAGTTTCTACTAGTTTATATGTAAAAACACTTCCACGCATAAGGAGTAAAACCTAAATCTCGTCAGATTAGGAGTGCACCCGCATAGCGTGAGACAAATTTAATTTCTATTAATTTGAATTAATTTTTTAAATTAATTTATATTCTAGGTCCAGTTCTATTATTATTATGGCATAACCATGAAATTTTTTATTCTCTAATTTTATTATTGTTGCATATTTCCGTATCCGTTTTTGCTTTCTTATGTTAATCACATTGATACAGATTGAAAACGATAAATGGAGGTTTTAATCGTAAACCAACAAAGAGTTTCTTCTCTAGCTAAACTAGAAGGAGTGAATCCCAATAACAAGGTATAAACCTCAGTTCTCAAAGAGAATAATGTTGATTGATAAAAGTTGCCGTCATTCTTACAAAATGAGGGTTTAAATACTCCCCTCTAATAATGACAAGAGACAAAGGTTACCCCTACTAGGGTTACATTCAGGTTATCGACTGAAGGGTAAAATGGGTGATACGCCCCGACAATCGGTACAATGGTACAAGTACGAATTGTCAGGGTTGTTGGTGAATTACTTCGGGAGCAAGTAGTCCGAGAGATCCGCCCAGGGTAGATGTTGATACGCCTCCTTGCGTACTCCTAGATTCGCCCCGCTGGCTTGTCCTGGGGATCTGCCCTCCTAGGTACAACCTTCGTGAGCCTGATGTCTTGGGGATCCGCCAGAGCGCCTGTGATCAGTGATCTTAGTTAGGATGTCCGCATCATTCTCTCCTTCTTTAAAAGAACTCGGCACTGATTCGCCCTGTTTGAACTCCAAAGGACCATCCGACTTCCATGGGCTAAGGTCACGGATGTTGAATGCTGGTGAGATTTTACCAAGCCAGTTCGGCAATGCTATATGATAGGCATTGGCATTGACCTTCTTGGTGATCTTATATGGCCCGTATTTCCTAGGCCGAAGCTTGCTACTGGTGGCGTTGGCGAGTCTCTCTTTGCCCAAGTATACCATAACCTCATCCCCGACTTCAAACTGTAGGTCCCTGCGGTGTTCATCCGCCTTGGTCTTTAACTTCTGATTTCTCTCCTCAAGAGTCTCTTTCACCTCTTGGTGCATCTGTATATAATCCTTGGCCAGCTGGTTGGCGGTCACATTTTCTTTGGGAAAATGGGCTATATCAAGGACGTGATTCGGGGTCTTTGTGTATACCACTTCAAATGGAGATCTCCCGGTTCCCGAATGGACAGAGCCGTTGTAGGCGAACTCAGCTTGGGCTAAAACCACATCCCACATCCTGGGCTTATCCTTACATTTGCTGCGCAGTAAGTTTCCCAAAGTTCTATTGACCACTTCTGTCTGTCCGTCTGTTTGAGGGTGGGCGGTGGTGCTAAATTTCAGAGACGTATCAAACAGAGCCCACAACGTCCGCCAGAAATGACTGAGGAACTTCGTATCACGATCCGAGACAATGCTCTTAGGTACGCCATGTAGCCTTACAATTTCTTTGAAGAATAGCTTCGCTGTTGCCGAAGCATCATTAGTCTTGCGACATGGTATGAAGTGAGCCATCTTTGAAAACCGATCAACCACGACAAAGATGGAATCCATGCCCCTCTGAGTTTTGGTTAACCCTAGGACAAAGTCCATGGACAGATCCTCCCAGATGGTTTCTGGCACAGGCAAAGGTAGCAGCAAGCCAGCATTTGTAGTGCGTCCCTTGGCGGACTGGAAGATATAGCATCGTTCTACTAAGTAGGCAACATCTCTCCTCATCTTAGGCCAGAAATAACGGGAACTCACTGCTTCATAAGTCTTGTCTCGCCCAAAATGCCCTCCAAGGGATCCACCATGTAGATCCCGAACAACCTTCTTGCGAATGGAGGTGCAAGGTAAGCAAAGCTGGTTGCCCCTCATGAGATACTCATCCATCAGGTGATAGGCTCCATCCCCATGCTGGTTCTTACACTTTTCCCAGACAATGCCAAAATCAGGATCCGCCGCATATTCTCCTCGGATGTGTTCAAAACAATCGGTCCCGAGGTTGACTGCCTTTATTAGCGATACCCTTCTACTCAAGGCGTCCGCCACCTTGTTCTGTTTTCCAGCCTTATGGATAAGCTTATATGGGAACTTATCTATGAAGGCGGACCACCGGGCATGCATGGAGCTTCGAAGTTGCTTCTGACTTCCCAGGTACTTGAGAGCTTGATGGTCAGTGTAGAGGATGAATTCTTTTCCCACCAAGTAATGCTCCCATACTTTCAACGCCCTCACTACAGCATAAAACTCTTGATCATACGTTGCCCACTTTTACCGTGCTTCACAGAGCTTATCACTGAAGTATGCAATGGGCCTCTTTTCTTGCATCAAGACACCACCAATCCCAACTCCACTGGAATCACACTCAACTTCGAACAGCTTATCAAAATTGGGATACGCCAGCACTGGCGCTGTACTCAGCTTTTCCTTAATCAAGGCGAAGCTCTCTTCTTGGGCGTCCGCCCACTCGAACCCCCTTCCCTTTTTCAAACATTCCGTCAACGGGGCCACTATGGAACTGAAGTTTTTAATGAATCGGCGATAAAACGTTGCTAGTCCATAAAAACTCCTGATATCCCCCACGTTCCTCGGAGTGGGCCATTCTCGGATGGCTCTTACCTTCTCCCCATCAACTTGGACCCCATCGCCACTAACCACGAACCCGAGGAAAACCAGACTTTCCATGACGAAATCACACTTCTTAGTGTTGGCGTATAGCTGGTGTTTCCTTAATAGGTCAAACACTATCCGTAAGTGCTCCACATGCTCCGCCAAGGTCTCACTATGAATCAGGATGTTATCAAAATACACAACTACAAACTTTCCAATCACTAGGCGAAGCACTTGATTCATCAGCCTCATAAAAGTACTGGGGGCGTTGGTCATCCCAAATGGCATAACTAACCATTCATACAATCCATCTCTCGTCTTGAAGGCGATCTTCCACTTATCCCCAGATCGGATTCGTATATGATGATAACCACTCTTGAGATCAATCTTGGAGAAGACTCGAGATCCGCCAAGTTGGTCCAGCATGTCATCCAACCTTGGAATCGGGAACTTGTACTTGATGGTGATCTTGTTAATAGCCCTACTGTCAACACACATCCGCCAAGACCCATCCTTCTTCGGTGTAAGTAAAGCTGTAACGACGCAAGGACTCATACTCTCCCTAACGTATCCCATCTCGATGAGTTCCTCCACCTTCTGTCTCATGATGTCATTCTCCTTTGGGTTCATTCGATAATGTGGGAGGCTTGGTAAACTAGCCCCAGGCACAAGATCGATGTGATGTTGGATGTCCCTCAAAGGTGGTAACCCACTTGGCAGTTCGTTAGGGAACAGATCCTGATATTCGCCAAGTAGGCGGGTCACTTCATTCGGCATCTCCCTTTCGTCCCTTTGGGCGGATTCGTGATTCGCCTTAACCATTACCACATACACCATTTGGCTCTCTTCACATTCGCTGACAAACGATTTGTGTGTAGGACAGACTACCAAAGTAGATTTCTCGTCGGCCTTTGGCTCTCTCATCATTGGCGTAAGGACAAACTTCACCCCATTCTTCACAAATCTGTAAGTGCTCTCTCTTCCTGCATGGATGGCATCGTTATCAAACTGCCAGGGTCGGCCCAACAATAGGTGGCAGGCATCCATATCGACCACATCACAACAGACTTCATCACTGTAATCACCAATCACAATAGATACCCTGCATCTCTGGGTCACCCTAAGTTCACCCACGTTTTTGATCCATCCCACTCTATAAGGGTCGGGATGCGCAACAACCCGAACTTCTGAACGGCGCTGCTGCTCACAATGTTCTCTTGGCTCCCACTATCTATTATCACATTGCATCGCCCTCCTTTAATAAGACAGCGGGTCCTGAATAGGCGGTGCCTCTGATCTCCCTCTACCCGGCTGGAGACTAACAAACGCCGTACCACATGAATGGCGTATCTCTCTTCATCCGCCTCATCATCATCTTCTCCTAAGGGTTCGCAAAATACTTCATCCCCTTCGTCATAGTCATCCTCATATCTCTCCACCATGTTGGCGCTCTTCCTCCTAGGATATTCGTTGGATCTATAGCCTGGCTCATTGCACCGAAAAGATTTGAAAGGTGCTGGCCTCGCATATGGATTGTTGCTCTTAGGTGGTATAGGTGCTTCCTTGTATGGCCTAGTATCTCCAACAGATCCCCTTCCCACACTATTAACCTTGGCCCCACTAGCACTCACCACCTGCTTGCCTTTGTCATAAGACCTCACGTTATCTCTTCCTCTAGGCGTATACTCAGTAGTGGCGGATCTCCTGGATCTCCCGGTCAGTTGGGATTCAACCTTGAGGGCTAAATTCCTAGCATCTTGTACTCGAACCACCATCTGTGTGCCAATACGATCCTAGATGTTGTATCTCAACCCTTCTAGATACCTAGAGGTCTTTTGGCTTTCAGTTTCAGACAAGTTGGCTCTCGCCGAAAGCCTTAAGAACTCAGAAGTATACTCATGGACACTTCGGGTCCCTTGAGAGCATCCCTTGTAGGAGCTGTAAATATACTGCTCATAATCCGACGGTAAGAACCGCTCCCTCAACATCGCCTTCATCCGTAGCCAAGATCGAATCGGATCTCTGCCCCCTCTTCTTCTTTCTTCCCTCATCTGATCCCACCAAACTGATGCGCCACCCTTCAGGCGATACGCCACCAGCCTTACTTTCCTCTCATCAGGAATCCCAGCATACTCAAAGAAACGTTCAACTTCCGATAACCAGTCTAAGAACCCCTCTATATCCAGTTCGCCTCCAAAAGGCGGTAAGTCTATTTTTAGCTTAAAGGCATCATCTCTATCAAAGTTCCCTAGACCTGGATATCCCCTAGGAACCTCCACACGTCGGTTGTCAACAGGCCCAACATCCCTCATAGTTCTAACGGTATCATCATTTCCGATACCCTCAAAGTCATCACTATCACTATCAGCGTTATGCACAATGATAAAGTTGGGTCTTCTTACCTCAGGATCCCTAGGACCCATTTGTGGAAGCGGTTGTTCACGGACTCCTTCATTTCTCTGGGTCAGTCCTCCCGCAGTGGGTCGGATTATCGCCAGAACCTCCAGCTTGAAGTTTTCGAAGGAGGTGGTTAGCTCCAGGAATCGTTGGTCGGTTTGCCTCTACCGCTCATGGCTGGCTTGGATCTGCTCCGCGAGGTGCTCCCCCAGCTCCTCATACCTCCGGTCACTGGTTTCCATGGAATCTTGCGGTTGTCGGGGTTGAACCATTGCCAAAAGAAGTTTCGGGTCAGGAAACGATTGGCTCTGGTACCAACTGATACATATTGAAAACGATAAATGGAGGTTTTAATCGTAAACCAACAAAGAGTTTCTTCTCTAGCTAAACTAGAAGGAGTGAATCCCAATAACAAGGTATAAACCTCAGTTCTCAAAGAGAATAATGTTGATTGATAAAAGTTGCCGTCATTCTTACAAAATGAGGGTTTAAATACTCCCCTCTAATAATGACAAGAGACAAAGGTTACCCCTACTAGGGTTACATTCAGGTTATCGACTGAAGGGTAAAATGGGTGATACGCCCCGACAATTGGTACAATGGTACATGTACGGATTGTCAGGGTTGTTGGTGAATTACTTCGGGAGCAAGTAGTCCGAGAGATCCGCCCAGGGTAGATGTTGATACGCCTCCTTGCGTACTCCTAGATTCGCCCTGCTGGCTTGTCCTGGGGATCCGCCCTCCTAGGTACAACCTTCGTGAGCCTGATGTCTTGGGGATCCGCCAGAGCGCCTGTGATCAGTGATCTTAGTTAGGATGTCCGCATCACACATCTAACCAATTCCTTCTATATGTACATAGTTTACTCTTGTCAATAGCCTTGAATCACCATTTGACCATCGATCTATCCAAAATATTGATTTTTGGCTACTTACTTATTATTTAGTTACATTAAGCATCTGATTTATCCAATACGATCATTTTTATCTCTGGTCTATTATTTAGTAACATTTTTAGGGATAAAGTGCAAAAATACCTCCGGACATTTACAATTAGGAGCAATTTTACCCCTAATTTTCCAATTTTCCAATTTTCAGGATCATCTTGTGGCAATAATAAAACCATTACTAAATATCATAATAAAATCCATTACTACCGCTTGGGAATAAAAATATTTAACTGACAATCATTCAGCTATATTAATTTTTGCATCTTTAGAACAGAAAATCATCAAATACGTTTGTTGGGTTCCACGTTTCTATTGGCGATATTTTCAAAATATTCCAATTTTCAACCTTGATATGTGAGTGTGGGGATTAAAAATGGTAAAAATAATGCGGACGTGCCAGAGGAGCTAGTTCTCAAAGGGTAAAATGGTAATTGAATAAAATAAATAAATAAAATGCGCCTAAATTACTTTTTATGGCACAAACAACATAGTCAAACTCTATCAAAATTGAATACTCGTTCATCATCCAACGACCATTATCTATAGATTCATCTTCATAAACCAGCAATTTGTTGACTCCAATAAGGCGTTGTTCTCTATCATAAACTTGTTTAACATTTAGGCCACTCCAAGTTCCGGACCCGGCAATCCTTGGATCAGTTTTCCACCTTTCTTCTTCTTCTTCAACTCGGCAAACACATAATGAATATGTTCGACATCTTCGTCAAAAAGACGCCACGGCTCTTTATCTCCATAAACATCGGTTTCATGAGGCAGCAGCAACTTCTTTCCCCCTTTGAGCTTCATCGAAAATGATTGATAATTTCTTGGTAGCTTGGATTGAAACCAAACCCTGCAGCAGCTTCTATGTTTTCCATGTTGTAAACCCTAGTATATTCATGTGATGCCTTATTTAAAGACCTGGGCATGGGCCGGCGAGCCCGTCCAGGCCCATGTACATTTAGCTGGGTTTGGACACATGAAAATGTTGTCAGGCCCAGTCCGGTCCAAGTCCGCCAAAAACTTGATGAGTTTGGGCTTTACGAATTTTACATTGGTCCGGTCCGGTCCGACCCGGCCTGATATACTATATATAATATATATTTATATAAATTATAATATATAAATTCATTCAAAAAAAATTATAATATATATATATATATATATATATATATATATAAATGATAACTTCTGTGATATTTATATAAATTATAATATATAAATATAAAGGGTCAAGTACATGAATATCATAAATAACTACAAAATTACAAGTAAATCATATTATCAAACTTAATTTTTAATATATCATTATTTTTTATATATTACAAATAAAGTATGATTTTACACCTAATTTAAAAATTCTAACCTCAATTCATAAATCCTAAACTCTATAAAATATATCATAGACACCTAATTTATAAATTCTAATCTTTAAAATATATTAAAATGCTGATTTTACTAGTTTGACATAATTCAAAATCATTACTTGACATAGTTATAAATAATTTTTCAAATCTGAATTTCTATGTAAAATTTTCAAATATAAATGGGTTTGGATGGACAGGCTTAGAATTCACATCTTAGGCCCGAGCCCAACCCAAATCCGAACCCGATTAAATTTCTTGTGGGCTTGGCTGGGCTTGGGATCGTCTGACTTTATTAAAAGCCTGACAGGCCCGGCCCATGCCCAGGTATACTTATTTATACCTTTTGGATTACGAGTTCTTTTTTTATTATTATTATAATCCACTCCTCCACGATTCTTGGAAGTCAAGATAGCTGCTCCTAGTTAGGACACTAGTAAAGCAATTTGGTTGATATGGAGATACTTTCAATAATATCTCTATTTTCTACGACTTATCCCAAATTTTGCAAACAATAACCATTATTATACAAAATTACACTGATTCGTGTGTACAGGGGAGTAGATGAGGGTGTGCAATGAGTCCTTCCGCACAGGACCTCAAAATTATAAGGATCCTAAAATTTAAGACGTGCTTAGTCAAATATAGATATTAGTTTAAATTGAAAAAATAATAATATAATGTAATAAGATCTATTTACACCGTTTCACTATATTGAGCGTATATGTGATTTAGATATTCAACCATTCAAAATTTACAACCTTACCATTCATTCATTTTTTTATATATTTTTCTTAATACAAAATTCTATTAAATGCTAAGGGTTTGATAAAATTTAGCACATGGGCTCCAAAAAATTTAAGACGGCCCTGCGTGTGCAGTGTAAAAAAAAAAGCCTTCAATATTTTGATTTTTTAAATAAAAAATCAATAATATTAAATATTTAAATCAACAAGTGTTAAGCAAAACGAGACCGTCTGGACCGTCTAGACGCTCGAAATCAAGAATCCGTCCTATTTTCTCCAATTAATCTTTCTGGGTATTTTTGGAACCCATGGACAATTTTTAGTCACCTGGACTCCGCGTAGACAATCTAGTTTGATTGAGTTCTCTACTTGTTTTCATGATATAGAGCAGTTCATGAAAAGAATAATTATTTTTTAGGGATAAGGTGCAAAAATGTCCCTAATGTTTATAGCCAATAGCAATTTTACCTTTAACGTTTAAAATGATGCTATTTTACCCTAATGTTGACAGCCAATAGCAATTTTACCCCTAACGTTGGCAAGTTAGATCAATTCCAGATATTATTATAAAACACGGATATTTGTTTCCTATTCTGCATCAATTGAATATCAGTTGGTTCTAAAAAAAGATTTCATATTTTTTGTAATTTAATAAAATTGAAAATTAATATTTGTAAATTCAGCGAAATATTTGAAATTATTTTTTTCCAACTCCTACAAAAAACAGTATAGTTTTTGAATTTTGTTGTTAATTTTTTCACGTTTAATATTATGTTTGTGATCTGTTATTAATGATGATAAAATGACGTACAATTGAAGTGTAGATGTCAATATTCATTACCGAGAAGACAGTTCGATGCATTATTTTTCAAATTGACCAAACTTATCAATGTAAAACTGCTCTTGGCTACCAAAGTTAGGAGTACAATTGCACCATTTTAAACTTTAAAGGTAAAATTACTCCTAGTTATAAACGTTAGGGGTATTTTTACACCTTATCCCTATTTTTTTTAATTCTAATCAAACATTTTGTATCTAATATTTGGAAAGAACGACAATAAAAAAAATATGAGAGAAAGAATAATTAAACAGACACTATACACCAAATATGATTCCGGGAAAAAGTATTTGAGAAATCGAAAACAAAGATTTCATAGAAAATATAATTCCAAACAATTCTAATTTTTCGACTTTTCCATTTTGAGATCGTCCAGTCATTTTGACTTTGTCAACAGTAATAAGGGTCACAATCTTAATAAAGTGTAGAGTTCAAGAGCCATAAGTCAGGATTTTTTAAAGTTTAAGGGCTATAATGATAATAAAAACAAAGTTGAAGAACCATGAGTGTAAAAAGCTAAATGAAGGTAAATGTTCATGAATATCTACGTAGAAACTTTTCAACAACTGAATTTCATGATTATTTAACAAATACATTCAAGTGTCGATTAGAGGTGGAAAAAGTATATATGATCCAATTACACGATACAAAATCGAGATGTAATTTTAATTGGATTTAGCTTAATAGGTAATGTGTCATTTTTGGATTGATACGAAATTGACACGTAAATATTTGGGTTGGGTTAGGTTGAGATGCTAGCCCAAAAAGGACACGAAATGATGCAAATACTTAAAATTATTGTTATACTCTCTTATATTTTTATATGTCACTTTATTAATAAAAATAATAAAATTATAATTATTACTTGCCAATATGATTGGAACTTTCTAAATTGTTATAAAAACATTACATGACCCCTAATATGATATTGCAAACTTTTCCATGGTTAATGTTAATATATTAATCTAAAAATGACATAAGTATTTAAAAATAGTAGCATATATTCGTATATTTTTAAAAGTTATTATTAATATATATGCATAACAAAATTATATGTAACTCGAAAACACGATACAAAATTGACACTAACCCCAAATTAACACGATTATGATACGAAATTTTTGGATTGAGTTTGAATTTACTTTTTTTTAACACGAACCTGAAAATGATACAACATGAAAATGATACAACATGAACATGATAATTGCCAAATCTAGTCTGGACTCATGTAAACTTTCATTTTGTAAAATAAAGGGATTTGCATTTATTTATACATAGATTACTAAATCCATCAATGTTTCTTCCAAGTATATTTTAGAGCATAGCTTATGAAAGTATTATTACTCTGTCTCACATATCAATTGTATTTTTCACATTGAATTCTTGACGCATTGAATGAAACATATTTGTAACTCATAGTTAATTCGATAAGTGAATAATACTCTATTAAAAACGTTCAAATTTTTTGAGAATTTTGATAATTCGAAAATAATAATTTCATTAAAAATAATCTGCCTCAATATAGGGAGAACAAGCCTTTAAATAGGCAAAAGAAGTCATAAAAACAATAAATATCCTAATTAGAAACGGAAACATAAATCCTAATTGGCGACAAAATCCGAAAGATAAAAGGACAAATTTAAAAAACGCATTAAAACACAAATTTTCAGAAATAAGGGCCTTAGAGGCTGAATTTGGCTAAAAAAACTCAAACATCAAGTTTTCCTTCCTGACCGTTCCCATGCTAAATAGGGTCTGAAATCGCACAAAACCCAAACTTCACAACTTGACTATATTACCATCTTTCTCGATATCGAAATCTTTGGTATCCCTTGAGACTTTCTGGTCCTTGACATACTTGTGATCATTCACCATGGAACTTGCAGCACGCAGACATCTTCCAGAGGACTGCAGAAGACATGAAAAATGTTATCCAATTACACTTCACAAACAAAAAGGATAAGATATCTGAGTAGTGTCAAAACAAGTAGTCGTGTCATAATCATGTTCTATGATCTATATATTCTACATGAGAATGTATATGTGATATAAATGCAATAAACGGTTCGTTGCAGGCGGATTATCTCTACAATCTTGTTGCAGTGTGTAACAGGTGCTACTATTGATATCTTCTTTATCCAATAAAACCAAGTTGTCTCACATAATAGCATATCATCCTTACTCGGTACAAAAAAATTAGGCAGTAATGATTATTAGTACCTCGCTTATAGATACAAAAAGCTCCAATAAGAAGTAGGGGTGTCAAAACTAGTTATGTCATAATCGTGTTCTGGGATCTATATATTCTACATGAGTGTATATGATATAAATGTAATAACAATGATAATCATGGCAAACCAGTCGTTTCAGGCGAATTGTCTCGTGTTGCAGTGTGTGTGCAGGATTTATATCTCCTTATGCTTAATCCAATAAGAGTTCCATGTACTATTTCTGAGAGGTCATAATCTAAGACACGACTTGAAGAACAATAAAGCAGGATTCTAAGAACATAGCAAATACTAACAAAAATCATTAATGTCTGAGTGGTAACCAACACACACATAATGTTAGAAGACAGAATCAAAATACAAAAATACAAAAAATTAATATGACTACATAACTGAAATTTTTAGTCCTTAATAACTAGGAAGAACATACATTTTCAGCTAAAGGTTGCTCGGGGTTGGCGACTTCTGGCTCAATTTCAACAACTGACTCTTCTACAACATCGGCTTTATTTGGAATGCCAACTCTCTCTTGGTTGAAGCATGTTACCAAGTTATTCACCTCATAAGTGTGAGTCTAAGTCGTCTTTATACTTTCTTCCTTAATGCTCTCAGATTCTTGACTGCCCCTAACTTTTTCAACAAACTCTTCAGAAATATGAAGAATTTATTGAAGAAGTTACGGATGGTCCAGAATCTCAGAGCGTTGAGGAAGAAAGTATGAATACGACTCAGACTCAGACTAATGAGGCGAATAATTTGGTAACATGCTTGAACCAAGAGAGAGTTGGCATTCCAAATAAAGCGGATGTTGCAGAAGAGTCAGTTGTTGAAACAAAGCCAAAAGTCGCCAACCCCGAGAAACGTTTAGATGAAAATGTATGTTCTTCCTACTTATGAAGGACTAAAATTTCATTTTTGTAGTAACATAAATTGTTTATATGTTTGTATTTTGATTCTGTCTCCTAAGGATGTGTCGGTGTTGGTTACCACTCAGAAATATGACTTGAAGAACAATAAAGTAGGATTCTAAGAGCATAGCATGATACAAATGCACTATTTCAACACGTTTTTCCTCACTCTGGTTTTTGTCAACATCCTGACTATGGACTTTGGCGAACTTTTCCTCAAGTCTCCTGTTTTGGTGCCTCCTCCCTGAAGAAACATCAGGAAGTTTCCTATTCTGGTTCCTCCTGTCTTCAGAAACACAGTGAAGTCTCCTGTTCTGGTGCCTCATCTCTTGCGAAACATTGTGAAGTTTCTTGTTGTGGTGCCTCCTCTCTTGAGAAACAGTGTGAAATCTCTGATTCTTGTGCCTCATCCTACCTTCCAAAATAGGACTTGTACGTCTAGAAGAACAATGTCTCTTTTCAGAGCTCTTACAGTCTTATTCAAGTAGCTTATAGGAGAAGATTGCTTACTTAAAACTCTATCGGATAATGCTTCTTAGATGACTCTAGCTCGCTCTCAGGACATGAAATGACTAGGATACTTCTTCCTCCACTTTCTCCACAATTTCTGCAATTTCTTCTGAAGTTTGAGCATTCACCTTATGATTTTTGTCAGGATTATCAGGAGCAAGATTCATTTTGGTAAACTTTGAATTGAAAGATTTAAGAACTTTAATAAATAAATTTAATATTTATTATATTTTGGCTCCAAATTTTTAGGAAAATTTACATATAAATTAACTTTTAAAAAACTATCTAAAATTGTATCAAGTAATGATTTTGAATTATGTTAAACTAGTAAAATCAGTACTTTTAATATATTTTAAGGATTAGAATTTATAAATTATGAGTCTAGAATATATTTTCTAGCATTTATGATTTATGAATTCAGATCTAGAATTTTTAAATCATGGTGTAAAATCATAATATATAGAAAATAATGACATATTAAGAATTAAGTTTGCTGATATGACTTAGTTGTAATTTTATACTTAATTATGATATTTATGTATTTGACCCAAATTTTTACAGGTGAACTTTAATCAGTTGACCCAATTTAGGAGCCGAGTCCATAACCCAGTCTATAATGTGCCTTCTTTAGTAAAGAAAACATGTCAAAAGCACCAATAAAACAAATCCCTAACTAATAGTTGATCCGACGAATGAATACTTTATTAGAAAGCTTCAAAATTCTTCAGAATTTTGGTAATTCAAAAATAACAACTTCATTAATAATAATATTTGTCTTAATATACGAAGAATAAGTCTTTAAATAGGTAAAAGAAGTCATATGATAGCGAAATTAAGGGCTTTAGAGACCGAATTTAACTAAAGAAAGCCCAAATGTCATGGAAAAACCGCGAGTTTTCCTTGCAAAATAGGGTCTAAAATCGCACAAAACCGGAACTTTGCAACTTGATAGAATTACTATGTTTCTGGATATGAGTTCCACTGTGTTGCTCTTCTGTCCCTTGAAACTTTCTTCTCCTTGACAAGCTTTTGGTCACACAGACATCTTCTAGATGACTGCAGAATCACATGAAAAATGTTATCCAATAATAGCAGATCATCCTTACTTGGAACAAGAAGTAGAGGGACAAAATCAAGTAGTTGTATTATAATCGTGTTGTGTGATTAATATGTTTATATGATATAAATGCAATAAACGGGTCGTTTGAGACGGATTGTCTTTGCAATGGTGTTGGAATGTGAAAGAGTGCTACAGAAACATGAAAAAGGTGAATGTGTGTGCAACATTTATATATCTGCTTATGCTTAATCGAATAATAGTTACGTTTATGCAGAAAAAAAAAATAGAGAAACAACAAGTTTACTATTTCTCAGAAATGAGCAGAACAGTTGATAAAATGAATAAAGTTACTGAATTGCGAGAGATGAAAAGAATGAATCACAAGAAATGGTAATTAGACATCATCAGGTTATTAAAAACAAACATTATACAAAAAGAATAACATCTGTTCATAAATATTTATATATACCATTCTTATAATATCAATTCCTCTTCCACAATTCCTGATATCTCATCACCAAATTCAATTCTTAGGCTTCAAAACAATATTCATATTTATAAGGAAAGGGATCCATGACCTTCGTAAAATAGCCTTGAGACGACAACGGAAGTTAATAAGAGACGGACACAAATTCTGTTCTTGATATTTTGGTAACAGAATAACTAAGCATAGAGTAAGAAGTAAAGATAGTAGTTAGACAAGTTTACCTTTCCTTCCCCATAAATTCAGGATGTCATACGACGGTTTCTACTACTTTCTCCTTTTAACATTCTGTATCTTTCATGCCCCTCCTCCGACTCTACATCTACATTACATCTGTATTTAAACTGATAAGATATCCTATCTTGCTGCTTCAAAATGGATTCAGATTCTATAGATTTCCAACTATAATTTCTCCCATAATCAGTATCATAATCATTGTAATTTTCAACAAAATCTCTTTCCCTTTGCATGTATCTTTCACTATCTAATTCATTCCCATAGGACATTTTATGACCATCCAGATCCCAAATGTCACTTCTTGGTGACATCTTATTCCTCAACCTTCTGTTATTAGCAACATACGACTCTTTGTGACCATCTTCAATTGGAGGTCTGCAACCATATCTATGAGCCTGATTATCAGTATAAACATTGTAATTTTCAACCAAATCACCTTCCCTGTCTCATTGGTAACCAACACAGACACAATGTTAGGAGATAGAATCAAATACAAAAATAGAAACAATTAATATGACTACAGAACTGCAATTTTAATCCTTAATAAGCAGGAAGAACATGCATTTTCAGCTAAAGGTTGCTCGGGGTTGGCGACTTCTGGCTCAATTTCAACAACTAACTCTTGTGCAACATCTACTTTATTTGGAATGCCAACTCACTCTTGGTTCAAGAAGGGTTTATTGAAGAAGTTGCAGATGACGGTGAAGAATCTGAGAGCGTCGAGGAAGAAAGTATGAAGACGATTCAGACTCGGACTGAAATTATTTTCCTCATCAGTCCGAGTTTGAGTCGTCTTCATACTTTCTTCCTCGACGCTCTCAGATTCTTGACCATCATCTGCAACTTCTTCAATAAACTCTTCTTCAATAACATGCTTGAACCAAGAGTGAGTTGGCATTCCAAACACAGATGTTGCACAAGAGTTAGTTGTTGAAACTGAGCCAGAAGTCGACAACCCGAGCAACCTTTAGCTGAAAATGCATGTTCTTCCTATTTATTAAGGACTAAAATTTCAGTTCTCTAATTATATTAATTGTTTCTATTTTTGTATTTTGATTCTGTCTCTTAACATTGTGCCTATGTTGTTTACCACTTAGAAATATGACTTGAAGAACAATAAAGCAGGATTCTAAGAGCATAACATGATACAAATGCACTATTTCAACACGTTTTTCCTCACTCCGGTTTCTGTCAACATCCTCACTATGGACTTTGGCGAACTTTTCCTTAAGTCTCCTGTTCTGGTGCCTCCTCCCTAAAGAAACATCGGGAAGTTTCCTGTTCTGGTGCCTCCCCACTTGAGAAACATTATGAAGTTTCCTGTTGTGGTGCCTCATCCTACCTTCCGAAATAGGACTTGTACGTCTAGAAGAACAATGTCTCTTTTTAGGGCTCTTACAGTGTGATTCAAGTAGCTTAGCAGGAGAAGATTCCTTACTTAAATTCTATCAGATAATCTTTACTCAACCTCTAGCCAAATACGTTTTTCCTGACTCCAGTTAATTCTGTCAAGATCCTCACTATGGACTTTGGCCAAATTTTCATCACTTTTGTCAAGTCTCCTGCTCTGGTGCCTCCTCCTTGGAGAAACATATTGAAGTCTCGTGTTCTGGTGCCACCTCTCGTCAGAAACACTGTGAAGTCTCCTATTTTGGTACCTCCTCTCATGATTATCAGGACCAAGATTCATTTTAGCAGACCGTGAGACTGCTGCCATGGGAAATTTGTTCACATAAAATCAATATTTCACCAACAGAAATTATGGAAAACTAAATGAAAATATAAAGTGTAAATTGATTTACCTTGCTTTTTCTGTTCTTCCAATCCCATGACTCCCTAATTCTGAATTTTCTTAAGATTAAGGAATTGATTTCTTATTCAAATTTAATTCCTCTTATATAAAGGAGACATAAAGACAATACATTAGGAAAGATTTTTTACTTAATAAAAACCTACTATTTGGGAGAGATAAAGATATAACATTAGGAAAGATTAAAGTTACTATTTAGGAAAATGAGTAAAATAATTTTTCCTTTTTCTATTCTAATTGTGAATTTTGTTAAGATTGGAATTAATTACTTATTGAATTTTACTTCCTTTTATACAATCATTACGAAAGAATTCTAATTAGGAAAGAGCTACTATTTAGGAGAAATAAAGACGTTACATTGGAAAAGAATGAATGAAAGCTACTATTTAGTTTTTCCTATAATAAAATACTGCTATAACTATTAACTTGATCTCTTTCCATAACAGCAAACGAAGAAGTTGGGATAAAAATCATCCTTCATTTATATTGATTAAAGAAATAAATTTTTTTAATCTATTTTTATTAGGTTAAGGTGCAAAAATACCCCTAACGTTTTGGGTCTGGAGCAATTTTACCCCTAACGTCTAAAATGGTGCAATTTTACCCTTAACGTTTGTAGCCAAGAGCAATTTTACCCCTAACGTTGATAAATTGGATCAATTTCAGAAATAATTCATCAAACTGTCTTCTCGGTCATGAACCTTATCATCTACACTTCATATATGCGTCATTTTATCAGTAACAAATCATAAACATATTCTGGGATGTGAAAAAAATAAAAAAATATATTGTCTTTTGTATGAATTAGATAAAAAAAAATTCAAAAAATTCACCGAATTTGTAAATATTAATCTCCAATTCTATTATTAAATTACAAAAAAACATGAAATTTTTTTTTAGGATGAATTGATATGAAATTGGTGCAAAATAATGAATAAAAATATATGTGTTTTATAATAATATCTGAAATTGACCCAAATTACCAACGTTAGGGGGTAAAATTGCTCTTGGCTACAAACGTTAGGGGCAAAATTGCACCATTTTAGACGTTAGGGGTAAAATTGCTCCTGACCCAAAACGTTAGGGGTATTTTTGCACCTTAACCCATTTTTATTTCTTTAAATTACATTAGAAGCAAAAGGTTTTTCTTAAAAAAACACTTTATGATTAACATTACTATAATCGTCACACGGAAAGATATTGTGTGTGTTATGAGCCCACGAATAGAATCTCGTCACAAAACGGACAAGGGATGAATGGAAAGTTTATGCACAAAATTAAACACTGGTTTTGAAAATGATAAAAGAAACCAAATCTAAACTAAGATTCTCCATCTCAATAAGTAAAGCGAGACTTTCCACTATTTTATATGCAAAACACTTTACAAGTCTTCAATCAATTATTAGGTAAAAGACTCTATCACACGTAAGAAGTATAACCTAAATCTCATCTAATTAGGAGTGCATTCGCACATCATGGAACATTGACAATGCAAATTTCACACCGAAATGGCAACTTATGACCAACTCACCTTAATATTATTGTTTTTGAGAAATTTAATTTCTATCGATTCGAATTAATTTTTTAAACTAATTTATATTCTAAGTCATGTTTTATTATTATTGCATAATCATGAAATTTCTTATTATTGTTGCATATTTGTGTATCGGTTTTTATTTTCTTAGATTAATCACATCTAACCAATTCCTCTATAGACGGTACATAGTTTCCTCTTGTCAATAGCCTTGAATCACTATTTGGCTATCGATCTATTCAAAATGTTAGTTTACCTATTATTTGGTTACATTTGGTCTCTGATTTATCCAATACGCTCATTATACCCATCGTCTATTATTTAGTAACATTTGCTCCATTACCTATCCAAAATCGGTGAAACTTCAACCAGTGTGAATGGTTGAGATTTCACTAATTTTGGATAGACCAAGGGGTAAATGTTACCAAATAATAGGTCAGAGTGTAAATACTAACATTTTGAATAGTTCAAAAAACAAATGTGATTAAATAATAGATCAGATGTCAAAAACTAACCTTTTCAATAGGCCAGAGGCCAAAAATTGATTTAATCATTTGTCAATATGTTATCTTGAAGCATATTTTATAGCTGACTTTAAAACATAACGATATTTAGTCTCTAACACCCTAAAACTTCATGGTTTTGCTGTGTTGGAGCTTAAAAAATTAAAAGGTGCTAAGGGTAAAAGAAATAGACATCTTTAATATTTTACAAGCCCAACGGTAATTACTTAAAAATTATATAATTTTTTTTTATATTTTTAGGAATACGATGCAAAAAGACCCACGAACGTTTACAATCAGGAGCAATTTTACCTATAATGTTTACCCCATAACATTGGCAGTCAAGAGCAATTTTACCCATAACCTTGGCAAATTGAGTTAATTTCAGACATAATTATAAAAAACACACATTTCGTTCATTATTCTGCACCAATTGCATATCAGTTTGTTTAAATTCTGTGATTTAATAATAAAACTGAAGATTAATATTTATAAATTCGGCCATATATTTTGAATGTTTTTGTCCAACTCATGGAAAAGATAGTATATATTTTAGTTATTTTATTTTATTTTTTTCACGTCTAATCATATGTTTATGATATGTTATTAATGAGAGATAAAACTACTCACATGTGAAGTGTAGATGACAAGATTCTTGACCGAAAAGTCAATTTGATAAATTATTTTTCAAATTGACCCAACTTGAGAACGTTAAAGGTAAAATTGCTCTTGACTGCCAATGTTAGAGGTAAATTTGCACCATTTTAGATGTTAGGAGTAAAATTGCACCATTTTAAACATTAGGACTAAAATTGCACAATTTTAAACGTTAGGGATAAAATTACTCATGACTGTAAACGTTAGGGGTATTTTTGCACTTTATCCCATATTTTTATTTTAAATTATAATTTTTTTTATAATTTTCATAAGGTAAAATTAAACTCAAAAATTATGTTTTTTAGTCATAAAAATAAAATAAAAAATTCAGTTCAAAGGATTAGGAATATAGAGAGTGAATAAAATGTATATTTGTTAATCGGGCCGGGTTCAGGGCAGACTTAATCAGATTTTACATTAAGCTACTTTGTCCAAACTCAATCTAGTTGCACTAAGGCTGAGTGTGGATCCTGGAGATTCTTGAACCACACTGAATACCTGAAAAAAAAAGATCCAGAATTGGATTGTACCGTTGACTTTTTCTAGAGAACCGAACCAAATTGTACCATTGACTTAATTAGGTACAATTCTGGAGATTTTCAAATTCCTAATTTTACTGAGTAAATACTTTGGAGATTTTAGAACCGGACCGAATATCCGAAAAAAAGATCCAGAACCGGATTAATCTGTTGATTTTTCCTTTAAGACCTAACCGAATTGTACTGTTAACTTTAATAGATACAATTTTGGAGATTTTCAAATTTTTTTACCGAATTGTATTCACCCCTAATTTGCACTATATTTACATCGGACTCGAGCCGATCTGTACTAAACTAAAAAAACTAATTCCCATATTTTTTTTTAAGAAAGTGAAAACAAACAAAAATATAATTACTATATAAATATAATAATTTTAGCTACAGTAAATTTAAAGGAAAAAATAAAAATAGTACTTATTATATATTTTGGATCCTATCCAGTTCACCTAATTTAGGATCCCAACCCATAACGGGCCTTCAGTAAGGAAAACAGACTTAAAGTAGCGAATAAAACAGATCGGTAACTAGTAGTTATTCGACACACGAATACCTTATTAGAAACCTTCAAAATTCTCAAGAATTTTGGTAATTCGAAAATAACAATTTCATTAATAAGGGATAAAGGTCAAATTTAACCCTAACGATTCAAGCAAAGTGCAGATTTATCCCTAACGTATAAAATGGAGCAAATTAACCCTATTGTTTCCAAGCAATATCAATTTTAGTCATGCATTGTCAGAAATTTGAAAAGATTGGATTGACTGCTTTGACGGTTATTTAACTGTCACATGAGAACTTCCAAACAAGTTTGTCGATAAATTGAAACAGTTTCGTTTTTTTTTTCTATAACTATATTAATAACATAGTAAATATTTTAGACAGTTTGTGATTAACTTATATATAGCAGGTTTAATTTTTAGCATTCTAAGAGAATTTTTGTTAGTAATACACTAAA
This sequence comes from Euphorbia lathyris, assembly GCF_963576675.1. Lineage (NCBI taxonomy): Eukaryota > Viridiplantae > Streptophyta > Magnoliopsida > Malpighiales > Euphorbiaceae > Euphorbia > Euphorbia lathyris. Next base: position 73,275,993 of record NC_088919.1, on the reverse strand, counting down.
TATCTTAGACATAATTGATATTTGGGAGGCCTGGAGTGAGTTAAATATCAGTTAAATCCGTTTTTTCTAATTTTCGATAACGGATGGCTAAAATGATATTGCTTAGAGTTTTACACTATTTCATACACTAAAGCTAAATTTGCATTTCCCCTAAAACATTATGGTTAAATTTGGTTTTTATTTTTTATATGAAAATCATATGTTACAACTAAATCATACAATCAAAATTAATTCTCAATATATGTCACTATTTTCCATATATCACAAATAAAATATGATTTTATACCCTAAGTTAAAAAAAAAATTAAACTATAATTCATAAATTCTAGGCTTAATACCTTTCCAGCCCCCCAAGTTGTCCCGATACTACAACTGACCCTCCAAATTTAGACTTGTGACAACTAACCCCTCAACTTGCTGATTTGGAATAGATAACCCCTCAAATAGATTAATATTTGTGATTTCGGATGTTTTTTTGCCCTTTAGTTAATATATCGGTAGATTAGTTAAATGTAGCAACCAATATTTTGCTTGATATAATATCATGTTGAATTTTTTTTTGGGTTTAAGGGTTATTGGTTCCAAATAAGCAATCTGAAGAGTTATTTGTTCCGATTAAGCAATTTGTGGGGTTACGTGTTCCATATAAGCAAGTTGAGGAAGTTAGTTGTCACAAATCTAAGTTCGGGGGTCAGTTGCAGTATTGAGACAACTTAAAGAGACTGAGAAGGTATTAAACCTAAATTCTAAACCCTAGAAAAATAAATATTTACTTAGTTCGGCATAATTGAAATTAATACTAGATATAATTATAGCTAATGGCTTAAAAATACATTAGTCCAAATTCAAAAAATTCAAGCACGTGTTTGTGTTAGAAATTGATATGTGTAAAAATTTCATGAATTATATACGACTTAAGTGTTAATTTGGCCTCTGAATTTGACAGATAGATTCGGTTTTGCCCACATTAAAGTTTAGGTGTCAAATCAGTCCCAAAATTGGCAGATAAATTTTTAGGTATTGCCAGTTGACACTAGTTTGTCAAATATTGCCAATTTAAGAACTGAGTTGAGATCTAAACTTCGATTTGGAATAAACGGAATTTGTCTCCTAACTTTAATGGCCAAATTAAACCTCCATTTAATTATAAATCTCCGAATCCCCAAACTGGACTGGACTGAAATTTTGGGGCAATTCAATTCTGGAGATTTATTCTTTCAATCCAATCCTGGAGATTTCCTTTTATTAATCTCCGAATTTCAATCCAATACTGGAGATTCATGAATCCCCGACTTGGACCGAACTGTGCCCAGCCCTAGAATGAACACACTTAGGGAGCGTTTGGTTTAGGGTCTTTAGGAATGAGAATGGGAATGGGAGGGTTTCATTTCCTTTGTTCTTGTTTGTTTACAAAAAAAAAAAACATTCCCTTTACTCACTTTAGGTTAAGCCATTACCCCATTTTAGGTTAAGCCGTTACCCCATTTTAGGTTAAGCCGTTACCCCATGCCCTCTAGGGAATTGGATTCCCTTTACCCCATTCCCTTTTCTAAACATATCCAAACACGTAGGAGAATTAATGGTTATTCATTTCCTTTCTTTTAGTTTCCATTTCTTGATTCCTTTTCCCTTACCTATTGTGAACCAAACACCCCCTAAAAGAAATGCAAGGTTGTAAAAGACGATAAGCGCTAGTCGAGCAGACAGGGGCAACAGACGCTGGGCGTCGAAGATTAATCGGAGTTAGTCGGGGGATTAATCGGATTTATATTTTTTTTATTTGTTAATCAATTTAAAATACGTATTATACTATCTAAAAATAATAATATAAAATTATTTTATATAGAAACACACACGTATATTTGTACCATATATTTTTAAAAATGTGCAAACATCAATATTTTAATAACAATATCATTGAAATAATTTAAAATTGAATTATAATAAAGCGCAAAAATCAAAATAAGAAAAAAACATTTTTGCTCGTCGAAATGGTCTAGGCGGAATCCAAACGGCTAAAAATCGCCTAGGAGCAAAAAAATATCTAGAGATACTAATTAGAGAAAATTAGGCAGATTCTTGATTTCGAGCGTCTAGACAGGGCCTAGATGGTCTAGTCAGTGGTGACAGGTCTATGCTTCACTTTCACAGAGATAATTCAATGCCTGTGGGTGCTTAATTAAATGTTTTTGTTGCCTCTACTTTTAAAAAAAAAATTAATACTTTATACCTACGTCTAATGGAATTTTTCAATGGAATTTTTCGACGGCCATTTAGTGTTCAAACCTCTCCTACCCGACCTCCTCGATCTGTCCCTGAATTCATCATAGCCTTGGTCGAAGCAAAATTCAAAAAGCTCTAAGATATTTCAAGTTCTGTGTCAAAATCATATTATCTCATGTAAATGTTCTATATGATTATATATGATATAAATACTAGAAAAATAATTTTTTTTGTCAATAGTACCGTGTCAGTCGAATTGTCTCTTAAATCGTATTTTCGTATCAGAAATGTCATCCCTTTAAACTAACCGAATCTTTCCATGATATATCCAAAATTTTGTTATTTACGATCTGGCCTATTATTTGGTCACATTTGGTTTATTTCAATTGGTGAAATTTCACTCAATTTGGATGGATGCTTAACAGAATATTATCTCATTAACACATGTGATATTTTGACACTTGGATTTGATAGATTTTAGTTCAAAGATTTATTTTTTTCTTTTTTTAATCTAATTAATAATTTCCACGTAAGAAAATGTATGTGACAAAAAAAAAATTAAAACATATCATGTGTCAAAATATCACCACATATAAGGAGATAACAGTTTTGTCAAGTCTTTATCCAAATTATGTGAATTTCATCAATTGAGATAGACGAAGAGCAGTAACCAAATAATCGATCAGGAGCCAAATTATACAATTTTAGATAGAACAAGCTCAAATAGTATTTTAAGTCAATCTTTCACTATCTTTAACTAATGGTGAGCTAGAATAAAAGTTTGGTTTTCACCAATGTTATCATAATCGAATCGAATATCAACTCGGATTTATAAATAGATCACGGGTCATTTGGTCGGATCAGATGATGTAAAAAATAAATAAATAATATTTTTTTATTAAAATATATATAATAAATTCAAAATTATTTTTATAAATTATATATATCCAAAATAAACTATAAACAAATTTTGATATATATGTTATTTTTTTTATCGATTTGACTTAAATATATAACAGATTAATGGAATTTAGAATGATTTGAAATATGTCAATGTGGGGGGTCGAGAATACTGCACCGAAATGAGATCACTTGGTCAATGGCAAATCCAGGAGTGGGCGGTTGGGAGCCGATTTCACACGTGCGTGTGTAAATTTTTTTTTTCTAAATCGAACTTGTTCAAACTTTTTTCATATATATATGTGTTATAATTTGAGTGGTCAAGAACCAATTTTTAAGTACCAGTGTAGAACTTTTCAAAATTAAGCTACATTGTATTTAAAATTCTTAATATGTAAAAAAAACGTGTCTAATAGAAAAAATCGGATTTAGGGAGCCCCTAATATGCCAAAAAATTTAGAAATTTGGATTTAAGAAAGTCCTAATAGACTAAAAAATTTAAAAATTTGGATTTAAAAAAATTAGAATTTTGGATTTAGAGAGAGTCTAACAGGACGTGAGCCAATATTTAGGGTGCTAATTTAGCACCCTATCAAAATTTGTTAGAGATACGAGGGCTGGAACCACCACAACGCATATTTTGTGGAGACAGGGGGAACCGAAACTACTCGTAGTCATAGTAGTTCCGACGGCCAGAGGGTCCCAGGCTCCCTGTATCCGCCTGTGCCCTTGGACCGACTTACTTTTGCTATTATTTTTAAACTGTGTAAAAATTATTTTTCATGTTTGTTAATTTATTTATTACGATCAAAAATTCTTTTTAATGAAGATAAACTAACCATTCAAAGTCATGCACTTGACCAACCGAAAATAAACAGATTTAATTAAAAAAAAATTATTTTTTTGATAATCTAAATATGTGAAAAATAAATTAACTAACATGATTATAATGTTGGGTTGCACCGATTCCCGATCCGACCTTCTGTTCCTGGTTCTATCTCGAATCATTTCAATTCATTAAATATTCAACGAACCAATATAGTTCGGACCGGACTCATGATGTAACGACCCGGTCCGGAATGGGTGGCGCCGGGGTAAGAAGGTCTGAGCAAGGAGCGGCCCAAAGGGATGGCGATGGGGGTAGGAATGAACTGAATCCCACATCGGAAATGGAGAGGAAGTGATTGAGGCTTATTACTAAGATGTGAATCCAATACATGAAGACGCGTTTTAAAGCGGACAATATCTACATGGTATTGGACCAGGGTGTTACACATTACCAGTTCTTGATTCGACCGGTCAATAGGCTGGTCCGGTCAGGTTTTAAATAACATTGGTTTTCACCAACTTACATACTATTATCAACACTACCTAGCATTTGTATTCAAATTCAAGATATATATAAGTGGGCTAAATTGTACTATCTTATCTCAAACTGTATTAAAGTGTATAATAACCATTCCACAATTTCCTTCAGTGAACAAATACAACAACAGGTCCTTTAACATCATGGTTTTTCACTTTTCAGTACTCCTTCCCAATCAATCAATAGTGTGATTTTAAATTCCATACAACCTAATTTCCACTTTTTTTTTTTTATTTTTATCTCTAAATTTTTTTAGGTTTAATACAAATCATTCGTCGCTCACTTGTTCAAAAATTTTGATTTGTCCTCTAAACTTGTAAAGTGTTTTAATAGTTCATTCAATATACTTAAACTGTCTTGATAGGCCTTCCAACTTAGTTAAAATGCAGTCAATTAATCACTCGATTGCAAAAAAAAAAAATAAAAAAAAAATTTATATACGTCAAATGTTATTACAGATGCAAAAATACTTGTAACATTTACTTTCAGAGACAACTTTCCACTTATTACAATAGATACAACTTTCCATTTATTGGACCAAATTAATATTTTAATATTTAATTTAATATTAATAAATTCAGAAATTTGGACACACACCTGTTATTTTATTTATGAAATTTTCTCTCACTTCTTGCTAATTTAGCAAGCTTACTAAAATTATCTACGGTAAAATATTGATTTTAAAACTACTTAAGCATTACCAATCGAATATGCAACAGGGTGGAGATAATGGTTGTCAAAATTAGGGTAAATTATTAAAAACATCTGGTTTTCCATGTCAATTGGAAGATCTTTTATACATATTTTGTCACGTGTAATATAGACCCGCACATATTATAAAAGCCGCACTATTTTAATTATTACGTGGGGTCACAATACACGCAGGGGCGGATGTAGAGGGGGTCAAAGGGGTATTTGCCCCCCTTCATCCCATTAAAAAAAAATTAAGTCCAAAAATAAGGGTTAAAGTGCAAAAATACCCCTAATGTTTTGGGTCAGGAGCAATTTTATCCCTAACGTCTAAAATAGTACAATTTTATCCCCAATGTTGGAAGCCAATAGCAATTTTACCCCCTAACGTTGATAAATTGAGTCAATTTGAGAAATAATTCATCAAACTGTCCTCTCGGTCATGAATAATAGTGTCTGAAATTGATCCAATTTATCAACGTTAGGGGTAAAATTAGTGCAAAATTACAAAATTGATATGCAATTGGTGCAAAATAAAGAAAAAAAATGACTGTATTTTATAATAGTGTTTGAAATTGATCCAATTTGTCAACGTTAGGGATAAAATTGCTCTTGGCTACAAACATTAGGGGTAAAATTGCACCATTTTAGATGTTAGGGGTAAAATTGCACCTGACCCAAAGTGTTAGGGATATTTGATGCGTAACAACCCGAGAATCCCGGAAATGGATGATTACGAGTCGGAAACATTATAATTTACGTTTTTTATAAAAAAAAAATCATGAAAATAATGAATGACAATTGAACGATTTTGCATTTTTCGTCACCAAAAATTGAACAATTTTGTATTTTTTTGTCATAAAAAATTGAACAATTTTACATTTTTTGTCTAATTTTATTTTTACGTAGAATTTTGCCCCCCCCCCTGAAATCCTGGATTCGCCACTGAATGAATTGTGGGTCATTCGAGTGACATGGAAGACCAAATGCTTAATATAAGAACTCCAAAAGAAGCAACGAAGACAAAAAAAAAAAAAAATCAAAGGTTTAAGGTTCAGTCATGGTTCAATCGAGCTTCACAAAATATTGTAAAAAATTTAATATTTTTACTTTCTGTTAACCTAGTAAATAATTAATAATATTAATAAAAAAATATGCTACCAATTATAATAATATTTTTTAATAACAAATAATTAAAGTACCAAAAACAAATAAAGTAATTATAGGAGACTAATTAGTAAAAACTAAGTGATGGTTAATTAGTAATTATGTTAGTAATAAAATTTATTAATTTAATTTCCTTAAAAGATGGAAAAAAAAAAGATACTTGTACGGTAATACTCTTGATGGTTAATTAGTAATACTTTTGATCAATCAATTCATTCATGACACATGTATATATATTTTGTCTTTCCATATCCACCAGTATATTATTTTAAGAAAAAATATTCTACTCATTTTCCCAAATAGTAGCCTTCCTAAATAAGATTTATTTCCTAATTTAATATATTTATGTCTCTCATAAGAGGAATTAACTTTTCAATAGGAAATCAATTGTTAATGTCTTACAAATCACTAAATTGAGCTTTTAAGGCAATTCCGAGAATAATTAAGTTATACTGGTTGATGATATAGAAGTATATTTTCTAGAATTTTCGATTCAGGTACTCATGAAATATTAATTTTATATGCATGAGGTATCAAATTAATAAATTCAATATATATTTTATACTTAATTTCGAATTAAGTCAAGACTTTAAATACTAATTAGACTTACATAAATAAAATACTAATTAAACTTTATTAATATCTAGAATCTAATTTTACTACATTTCTCTTATGTAATTGGGGTGTAATGTTATGGAAAGAGATCAGGTTAACGTTATTTTCCTATTATTTTGGCGGACTTAGTTTATCATGATTATTTAGGTAATACTATCTTTTAGCAATTAGGAGAAATATCTTACTCATTTTCCTAAGTAAGTAGTATTTTATTTTAGGAAAAATTATCTTACTCATTTTCCTAAATAGTAACTTTACTCTTTCCTAATGTAATATCTTTATGTCTCCTAAATAGTAGCTCTTTCCTAAGTAAATAATCTTTTCTAATATATTATATTTATGTCTCCTATATAAGGAGGTAACTTTTCTATATCAAATCAATTTCTTAATCTTAAGTAAATCCAGAATTCCTTAATCAATTCCCTGATCTCTTACAAATCAGCAAACTGAACTTCAAGGTAAATAAATTTACACTCTATGGAAGTATATTTTCATTAGTTTTCCAGAGTTTTCTGTTCAGGCAGTGATGAAATATTGATTTTTATGTGAACAGGTTTCTCATAGTAGTCTCAGAGTCTACTAAAATGAATCTTGCTCTTGATAATCCTCAAGAATATCATAAGGTGAATGAATGCTCAAACTATGGAGAAGGTGGAGGAAGAAGTATCAGATGGATATCCTAGTCATTTTAGCATGTCGATATCATGTCCTGAAAGCGAGTAGACTCATCCCTAGAAGAAACATCTGATAGAGTTTTAAGTAAGCAATCTTCTCCTGCTAAGCTACTTGAATCAGATTGTAAGAGCCCTAAAACCAATATTCTCAAGAAGAGGCACCACAACAATTGGGATTGGGTTAGACGTAATTGGGTTGAGTAAAGATTGGGATTCAAAGTACAATAATCTCAATCAGTGGCGGAACCAGGACCCCGGATGATCCGGGGCTCAAACTTATCAATAAAAAAAAATTCAAAACGTAAAAAAAAAAAATCAAAATTAACTGTGCAATTGACGGTAAATTTTCAAAGTCCAGCCCGTTAGGGCTCGGCAAAATTTTTTTAGCCTCCAACGCATTAAAAGTGTAAAAATGTTATCATTTTTTTAGAAACTAGCATTGAACTAATAGAAAATTAAACATGTTTACTTTTTTTAATGGTAATGACATAATAAAAATGAATATTAAATATGTTTATTTTTTTTTTTTGTAAAGACATTAAAAATGAATTCAAAAGTGTTATGAAAATAAAAATAAAAATAAAGAGTTCATTTAAATTAATAATGGTAAAATGTTTTTATAATTATTGAAAAATAAAATTAAAATAAATAAAATTTTTTTTAAATAATGAGACTAAAAGGAAGCGAACACATGACCTCTTAAATAAAAGCAAACACACTTAACCATCTCATCTACCTTTATATATTGAAATGATACTACATAGAGTCAATATAATTCTCTCCAAAATATTACGAGACACCATTACTAAATTTTTTTTTTCTCAATTCTCGGGCGGCTAGCCGGGGCTCGAGCCCCGGCCAACCCCCCCTAGTTCCGCCCCTGATCTCAATGATACTAATATAATTCAATGGACAAAATTGGACATAATTGAGGAATATGATATGCTACATAAATATGAAAAGTATGAAAAGCATGTTTCTTCTGTTGGTGAAAGAAGAGATATGTATGGTCATAAAATGTCCTATGGAAAAGAATTAGATAGTGAAAGATATAGGGAAAGTGATTTTCTTGATGATTATGATAATGTTCATACTGATTATGGGAGAAATTACAGTTGGAAATCTATAGAATTTGAATCCATTTTGAAGCAGATAGGGAAAGTGATAGATACATATTTCAGACGTTGAGAGAGTGCATTTGTATCATGCTATGTTCTTAGAATCTTTAGCTGAAAATGCATGTTCTTCCTACTTATTAAGGACTAAAATTTCAGTTCTGTAGCCACATTAATTGTTTCTATTATTGTATTTTGATTCTATCTCCTAACATTGTGTCTGTGTTGGTTACCAACGAGAGGTTAACAGGGAAGGTGATTTTGTTGAAAATTACAATGTTTATACTGATGATCAGGCTCATAGATATGGTTGCATACCTCCCTTTTAGTAGCGTTTTGTGTCCGTGTCGGTTGTCGTTTCAAGGCTATTTTACAAAGATCATGGTTAATTATTGTGAGGGTTAGCACCTTGCCATTCTCTGAAGGTTAGCATAAAATTTACAACTTCTTGTTTTGTTGAGCCATTTATTTTTCTGCTATACTGTCAGGAAAATATTTGATTTCATTTTTCAGTATTGAAGTCTTGGGATTTTATGTATAGGTTACATTAAGGGTACGGGGGGTTTTAGAGCGCTTAGCATCCATGGTTCATCTAAAAAAGTCGAAAATTCTATAAAAACTGTGAATGAGGCTTTCATACTGTATACTGTTTCTGGTGAAGTAAATTTATGTTCCGACTGCAATCTAATAGTTGTTTGAATCGAAAGCTAATTAACACAGATGTCTAATTTGTCAGATATTAATATCAAATAAAACCTTTAACTATCTTTTAGTTCAATTGGTTCCATGATATAATTAGCATTTTTTCCTGATTATACAATGCACTTCTCATCATTTTTATCTTTCTATAGGACCTGTTATAAAATTTAGAAGTGAAATATGTCTAAAATGTAAAATTGGTGTGATGTTTCTTTTAGTTGGTATAGCAGTGCTTATTTGGATTTATATGGCATATACTCATGATTTCATTACACGATTATGACACGAGTAGAATTGAACTTCAAGGACTTAGTTTATGCGGTGGAATATGCACATTTTATATTGTGCTGCTCCGATATCTTCTCTTTTTTGCTTTGTGGTAAGTGTAATGGATAACATTTTTCATGTATTCTGCAGTCCTCTCGAAGACAGAAAGTTTTAACTTCAGATGGGAAACTGCGGGATAAGTTTCTAGTTACAGTAGGATCTCGATGTCGAGAAAGATGGTAATATTGTCAAGTTGCCAAGTTTTGGTTTTGTGCGATTACGGACCCTATTTTCCATGAAAACAGGTCCGGGAGCAAAACACACCATTTTGTCGTGACGTTTGGGCTTTTTTAGCCAAATTCGGCCTCTAGGTTCCTTATTTTTGCAATTTTATGTTTTTAGTGGTTTCTAAATTTGTCCTTTTATCTTTCGGATTCTTTCGCCAATTAAGATTTATATTTCCGTTTCTAATTAAGATTTCTATCGTCTATTTAAAGGCTCGTTCTTTATATATTGAGATAGATTATTATTAATGAAATAGTTATTTGGAAATATCAAAGTTCTTATTTTAAAATTTTCTAATGTGTCGAACCAACTATAAGCTACAGATTGTTTTATTCGTTGTTTTGGATCCAAAATATATAATAAATATTATTTTTATTTATTCCTTTAAATTTTAACTATGATTATCATAGGTGTATAGTAAATTTTTGTTTGGTTTCAATTTCTTCAAAAATATGATTTTTTCCTTAAAATAAAAAAGAAATGTTATTCTTAGCTAAAATTCTCAATAATAATATCATTTGGGCTTAATGCTCATATTAATTAGGAAAATTTACATCTTCCAAAAAAAAATTAGGAAAATTTACATAGACATGCAGTTTTAAAAAATATAATATAAACAATATTAAGACAAAAAAATTATATAACTTTTCTTTGATTAATTAGTATTTAATTATCACTAATCACTTATGAAGCTCATATTGATTGATTATATAAATGAGCCTTTCCAATTGGCTATTGATGGGACAAATCTCTTTAACTTAATTTTGGGCTGGCTTGGGCCCGGGCCTGAATATATTTTTTTTTTAATTTTTAGGTTAGTTACACAAAAGTTAGTAATTTTTTTAAATTATTACAAATGTGACATTCTTAGAAAAAAATTCTAACCATGTCGAATTCAATCAATTTGGCAGAAGAAAATGATGAATTCATTGATTTTTTTTTACTAGATTTTAAATTTGGGACAAATCTCTGTAATTTAATTTTTAAATCAGTTAAATTTTGTAATTATATATATATATATATATATATATATAAATTAGTAGTTACACTTTATTTTTTCTGTTTTTGCAATGTTATAGTTAAACACCGGAAAATATTTTATTTTTTAATAAAAAAATCCACTTATTCAATATTTTCTAAAACGCAATGTTTTTTTACGGCAAACAAACTAAGCCATGCATTCTAAATATTTACAAAATACTAGTATTTTTAGACATTTTATATTTTGATGTTCTATCGCCTTCGAGTGCATTAAATTTGGGGAGTGGTTGTACTTTTAATATTGCCATACAATTTATCGGAAAATGTTGTTAAAATAGTGGCACGTCTACAGTTTGACCAGCTGCCCTAACATATCCTAATTGGTGAAATTTACCCAATTTTGATGAAATTTACCCAATTTTGATGGAGGCTTGTTAGAACTGTTATTCCCTAACTGATAATATTTTAACACCTGAACTTGACACGAGATATTTCTTAAAGTTTTTTTGTCATATAATTATTTTTATGTAGAAATAATTAATTAAACTAAAGAAATAAAAAAATAAAAAACAGATTCTAAACTAAAATCTATCAAGTTCATATATCAAAATATTGTTACATGTCAATATCAAAATATTGTTACATGTCAATGAGATAGTGATTCTGTTAAATATTCATCTAAATTGGTGAAATTTCACCAATTAGGATAAATCATGGACCAAATATGACTAAATAATAAATTAGAGGCAAAATGGCAAAACTGTGAATACATCAGGAGCTAAATAATCCTTTAATCCAATTTGGATTATTCTCACCTTAAATCAACAATAACTCTCTCATCTCTTTAAATTTTATTTGGCAAAAAGCATAACTAAGTCCCATGAAGTTTGGCTGTTTTGAGGATTAACTCTTGATCATTTATTTTTTTATATTGAGCCCTTGATTATTGATTCTATTATGGATTAAACTCTTATTTAACTTTTTTATCGAGTTTGGACTGTATACATTGTTAGGGCGATTCGTCTTGTCGACGTTGACAAATAAAAATAAGGATTTCTTGACTAGGAGAGATAAAAAAAAATAAAAACTAAAACGAAATTATAGAAATTAATTTTCAGTATATTCTTCCAAACTCGATTTTCTTCTCTCCCATTTTGTGATTTTCAACATTAGAATCACCAAATCAATCTTCTCATCTCGTAAACTCGACGGAAAAGTTAAATAAGGGTCAAATCCATAACAAAATCAATAATCAATGGTTCAATGTGGAAAAATAATTAATCATGGGCTTGATTATTAAAACATCTAAAGTTCAGGGGTTTAATTATGCTTTTTTGCCATTTTATTTTTATTAAGATAATCCCTCTTATGATGGAAGTTAAAATTTGTATCTCATCTATTAAATGAGGGTGAAATACTGAATTTTTTTTAAAAGTTATTTTTCAAAATAATAATAATAAAACCTCAACTTTGTACTCTAATTTCTAGTTTTTATATTTTAATAATATATTATATCACTTCTTTTTTAGATTTTTACCGATTAATTAGTTGAATATTATGAATATAGTACATATAGAAATTTATATTTTAAGTGTAAATTACAAATTTGGGGAAATTTTTAAATGAAATTATGAAAGATGAGGACCAAAAGGAAAATTTTATCTATCTTAACTTATAAATATTAGGATGGCGAAGGATAGAATACATGTAACTAGTGTCAATTCTAAACTTTTACCCATTTATTTTTTAATTACCCGTACTGGTCTTATTATCCTAACGGGTATACTTTTTTGCATCCCATATCCATCCCATTTAATTCGCGGGTACCCTCGAGTACCCGTCAAGAATCAATAAATAAAATAAAAAATATTACAGATTTAACAAAGTATAAATTGAATAAACCATTCATCTAAAAATTGAACAAATTGAACCTTAAGAGTGAAGTAGTTTAATGGTATATTGAAAAACAAAATGTTAGGATTTGAATCCCACATCTTACATCTAAAAAATAATAATATTTTTCAATATATAAAAGATTTATGACGGGTATCGAGTACCAAATACCCTGGGGGTATTCCCATATTCGCCACAGATAATGATTTTGATTTCATACTCGTCTCATACCTTTTATATAGGGTACAGATAGTCCCACTATACTCAGATAGTAGCGATACCCACGGATACAATACCTATTGTCATCCATAATAAATATTTAGGTTCATTCACTTGTAAACTAGTAAATTCTTATTTACATACTCCCTCCATCCCATAATATAAGTCGTTTTAGAAAGTTAATTTTTTTTCCAAAATATAAGTCGTTTTGGTTTTTCAAAAATTTTTAGTTTAGTTTTTTGGGCAAAATTTGGTGTCCCTAGTTTGGTGTCCCCTTCCATGTCCCTCTCACAAAAAGTGGTCCCTTTTAATTAAAATAATATATTTTATGAGTCAAATGGATCCACATAATTAAAAGGGACCACTTTTTGTGAGAGGGACATGGAAGGGGACACCAAAATGGGGACAACATATTTTCTCCCAATTTTTTGATCCAAGCATTAATTTTTTTATCTTAATCTATGTGGTTTTTAACATTCCAATTCTTATTGCCCAACCATTATACAAGAGAGATTTTTTTTTTTAAATTAACCAATGTAAATTCATTAATTAGGCTCTATATTAATTGTATTTCTTAATTTGTGTGAAAATCTCTAGAATGACTTATATTATGGGACGGAGGTAGTATTAATTAAAGTAAATATGCAATGAAGGGAAAAGATAACTATATTATAAAATAATGAAATAGTCATTTAGTAAACATTTACCTAGTTTTTCAAAAAAAAAAAAAAAAAAAACACTTACCAAATGAAACTGAAATGTAGAAACTAAGAATAACTAAATGAAAACCTCAGTGATAGGTTGGTGTAAGTGAGTAAGGTTTTTAAGTCGCTTAAGTTAGAGATTTCGAGTTTTAACATATGTAAAAAACTTTAATTGGAAAAGGATCCATGTAAAGGGTGTCTGACGATTCTCGAATTGAGAAACCGGACAAACTTAGAGTGTATATAAACTAATATTAAGAGGGGTTATAAGAGGCAAAACCACTGATACTTAAGAGTGGAGCCGATGATCTAGAGTTGGGCTGACTCCGCCCCTTATTTTACAATTGTTTGAAATTACATGATACAGTGATATTGCTATATCATATCAGTAAGGCGGGACCATCCTAGAAAAGCCAGCTCCCACGAGATCATCCAGCAGCAGCCTTCGAATATCAAGCGACGGGGATAGAAGATGAGTAACACCTGGTTCAAGAGCATGAGGGCTGCTAGCCATAAAATCAGCAACCCGATTTTTCTCCCGAAACACATGCCGAAGACAAACACACTTGAAATTCCTGAAAAGTTGTTTGATACCTGTGAAAAGGTTCCAACCAATACACGCAGTATCTCTATCCTCATTAATAGCCGCCACTATCTCGGCATTATCCGACTCAATCTCAATCCATCGACACCCCCTACTCAAAGCAAGAGAGATACTAGAAAAAGACTCCAAATTTTCGCATCATACGCGTTACCTATACCGATATTATGGCCGAAACCAGCCACCCATTCCCCACGACAATCACGAATAACCCTCCGACAGAAATCGAATCATCACTTAACTTCGAGCCATTAATATTAAGTTTATGCCATCCAACTGGAGGCTTCGCCCAGTGAACGAGAGTTTCCACTCGAGAATTCTCATCGCTACCTCTTTCCAAATTATTCAAGGCCTCCTGAAACTCATTAACAGTAAACCGTATAATCAACAATGGGTTAGAGAGAATATCCTCTTTTCTATCAAACACGAAGCAATTACGTCACCTCCACAACAACCAGTAGCACAAAATAAACATAATCTGGTAGTTATCACTCACATTTAGCTCCTTCTCCCACAAGTATCATGAAAACTAGTCCAGATCCGATTTAGCAAAAAAAAAAAAAACAGGTAGTAGACGAGACGGAATAAGGAGTCGCCACACATTACCATTGTGCTGACAATAATGGAGAGTATATGATATATTCTTGCATGCAGTAGAACATCGAGGACAACTCTCAATAGAAGCTAAGTACATCCGAAATCTCTCTTAATTAGTTAACAGCTAATGGTGCGCCTTTAGTCAACCAAAGCTACGCAATCTTTGTGGAATTTTTAAGGCCCAAATTTTCTTCCACTGCCCCGAGGTAGCACTCTCCCTATGGCCACGAACAAGGTCATAAGCAGATTTGCAAGTGAAACGCCCAGAATTAGAACCACCCCAGATACGAGTATCATGATTTTCTCCATCCATACTAATTTTAATACTACGAATTCTCAAAAGTCATTCAGTATTAAGAAATGGTTCAATCCGAGACAAGGTCATATCAGTAAACTTTTAGTAACACTTTTAAATATATTTCATTTTGCAATTATTTTAATTGATATAATTTTCTACTTGTTGCAACGGACACAACTTTCCATTTATTGGACCTAATTAATATTTTCATATTTAATTTAATATTAGTAAATTGAAAATTAAAAAAATTGGATCCATTCCTATTATTTTATTTATAAAATTTTCTCTCTCTTCTTTCTAATTTAGCTAGCTTACTAAAATTATCTATGGTAAAATATTGATTTTAATACTATTTAAGCATTAGCAATTGAACATGCAAGAGGGTGGAGATGATACTTGTTAAAATCAGACTAGTTAAAGAAGCAAAGCAGATTAAGAATCAAAGGTAGGTTCAGTCATGGTTGAATCGAACTTTACTGTAAAAAAATTAATATTTTTACTTTCAGTAAATAGTTAATATTATTAATAAAAAATATGCTACAAATTATAATAATATTTTTAATAAAAAACAATCAAAGTAATTAAACAGGAATATTCACATGCACCTTAATGAGCAAATGAATTTGCTCATTCACCGTTAGATATAGGTTTATTAAATCTAAACCTCAGAATGCTTTGAATCTCCACATTAGGATTTTAATAAGTCTAGATCTAATGGTGAATGAGCAAATTCTACATGCTCATTAAGGTGCATGTGATCAAGACTCAGTAATTATAATACCAAAAAACAATTAAAGTAATTATAGGAGACTAATTAGTAAAAACTAAGTAATGATTAATTAGTAATCATGTGAGTAATAAAATTTCTTAATTTAATTTCCTTAAAAGATGAAAAAAATTTAGGCTACTCCCTATAGGAATACTCGTGAAGAATCAATTCATGACCATGTATATATATTTTCTCTTTCCATCTACCATCATATATGGTAGTATATTATTTTAGGAAAAATTATTCTACTCATTTTCTTAAATAGTAACTTTCCTAAATAAGATTTATTTCCTAAATAGTAACCTTACTCTTTCCTAATGTAATATCTTTATGTCTCCTAAATAGTAGCTTTTGCCTAAGTAAAAAAATCTTTCCTAATGTAATGTCTTTATCTCTCCTATATATAAGGAGAAGTAAATTTCAATAAGAAACCAATTCCTTAATCTTAAGAAAATTCAGAATTAGGGAGTCACGGGATTGGAAGAAAAGAAAAGGCAAGGTAAATCAATTTACACTTTATACAAGTATATTTTCATTTAGTTTTCCACAATTTCTGTTGATGAAATATTGATTTTATGTGAACAGATTTCTCATGGCAGCAGTCTCACAGTCTAATAAAATGAATCTTGGTACTGATAGAATAGGAGACTTCACAGTGTTTCTCCAGGGAGGAGGCACAGAATAGGAGACTTCAATATGTTGACAGAAAATGGAGTGAGGAAAAACGTATTTGGTTAGAGGTAATTGGGTTGAGTTTGAGTAAATATTGGGATTCAAATTTCATCTCTTTTCTCCATTTTAATTTTCTTATTTTACGATTTTAATTGTGTAGTAATTTTCATAATTTTTCTTAAAGGGTTCATTTTTATTTTTGAATTGAAGCATAGGATATTTTCTTTAAGCAAAAAAAGAAAGAAAAAGATATCCTATTTTGTTTTAGCTACAATTAATTAGCTATTTAACATTGATATTTCAATCATAGAAATTAAAAGCATTGTACGAGGTGAAATAGATCATGGAAAGAAATCAATTTAGTCAATTTTACTTTATCATAATTATTTAGACAATATTATTATTAGGGATGACAACGGGTACTCGGCACTACCCCGACCCTGATAGGACTATCCGTACCCTGTATAAAAGAGTATGAGACGGGTATTAGATCAAAACCATTACCCGTTAGGGTAATGGGACAGGCATGAGAATACCCCTAGGGTATCCAGTACCCGTTACCCGTTATAACATTTTTATATATTAAAAAATATTATTGGGTTTTAGATGTAAGATTCGACCGTTTATTTTTATTGATTAAGGTCCAATTTGTTCAATTTTTAGATTGATGATTTATTAAAGGTATACTTTGTTAAATTTGTAATATTTTTTGTTGTATTTATTGATTCTTAACGGGTAAGGGTACCCGTGAATTAAATGGGACGGGTATGGGATGCAAAACATTTACCTGTTAGGGTAATGGGAAGGGTACGGGTAATTAAAAAATAAACGGGTAAGAGTTTGAGATTGACACTACCCGTGAGTACCCTACCCGTTGTCACCCCTAATTATTACAGCAGTATTTTATTTTAGGAAAAATGATTCTTAGTTTTTTTTTTTATTCCTAAACAATAGCTTTCCTAAGTTAAAAACTGTTTCCTAATGTAATGTCTCTTATAAGAGGGAGTAACTTGTAAATCACCAAATTCAAGCAATTCCAAGAATATTTTCAAATGCTTTTTTTTTTGTGAGGTTTGCACTCTATTTTATACTGGTTCATTATATACAAATATATTTTCATTTAGTTTGTTGATGAAAAATTGATTTCATGTGAACAGGTTTCCATAGCAGTCTCAGAGTCTACTAAAATCAATCTTGCTCCTGATAATCCTGATAAAAATCATAAGGTGAATGCTCAAACTTCAGAAGAAATTGCAGAAACTGTGGAAAAGGTGGAGGAAGAAGTATCAGATGGATATCCTAGTCATTTTAGCCTGTCGATATCATGTCCTGAAAGCGAGTCAGAGTCATCCTAAGAAGCATCTGATAGAGTTTTAAGTAAGTAATATTCTCATGCTAAGCTACTTGAATCAGACTGTAAGAGATAAGGTTGCATATTCAAATAAAGGAGATAAGGTTTTTCTTTCTTTAAATGGAAAGTTGTGTTCATATGATTTTGGAGAGAAAACTCTCCAAGAGATTGTAAGTAAGAGTAATATTCTTTCAGATATATTTTTTTGTACTGAAAGTCTCGTGCCTGTAGGTTCATAAGACGAAGAAGAATAAGAAAGAAGAAGGGTCTTGGAGAAGTGAAAGAAATTGATCATTTTTATCTTGGTATTGCAGCTTTATACTTGTTATGAACTTCAATTTCAACGTAGATATATATTTTAGTTTCTAGAGCTAAATATGTTGATAAAGTATCAACTTTCTGGAAATTGAAGATGAGCATTGGGATCTCTATGCTCATAACGGAAGGTTGAGGAATAAGATGTCACCAAGAAGATTACCTGAAAGATAAATTACAATGTCCATACTGATTATGGGAGAAATTACAGTTGGAAATCTATGGAATCTGAGTCCATTTTGAAGCTGCGAGATAATATATGTTATCGGTCATCAGGTTCATGAAAAATATTCTAGAGATGTAAGGTTTGAGTATAAGGATTCCAGATCTACTAATGTCGATGTAGAGTCGGAGGGGCATGAATACAGAATGTTTGAAGGAGAAACTAATGCTTTCTTTCCTAGTAGAGAAAATCCAGTTGACTTCATTTATGAGGAACGAAAGGTAAACCTGTTCAAGTACTATCTATACTTCTTACTTTATGGTTAATTATTCTGTTAGAAAAATATGAAGAAGATAACTTGTGTTCGTGTCTGTTTCGTATTAACTTCCGTTGTTGTTTCAAGGCTATTTTATGATATTTATACTGTTCTCATACTTTTCTGTGGAGTTTACTTCCGAATGCATGGCTCGATTGTTCATTTTATGGCTTACTGGCATGCAACCTGTAGATCTTTTGTTTATTTTATCATTAGTTTATGTGGTGGAATATGCACATTTTATAATGTGCTTCAATATGGTTTTCTATAATTTATTTACGGGGAAGGAAGGTTTAATACATCAAAACCTCCTCAACTTGTCCAAAAAGATTGATTGGCCCCTGAACATACATAGTGTCTCGTTAGCCCCCTCAATTTGCTTAAAATAACCTATTTATCACCTGAATTTGTTTAAAATGATCTATTGGCCCCCTGAACGTGCTTATAGTGATCAATTTGCTCCTTGAACTTGTTTAAAGTGACCTACGTTGCAATTTGTCTAAATCCGTAAAAAAATCCAAAACTTAAAAAAGTAAAGGCTTAATTCGTGATTTTAAGTCTTTAAAATAAATTAACCTTTTATTTTGTGCATTTTTGCGGCGTTTTAATGGATTTAGACACTTAATCATGACACTTTAAGCAAGTTTAGGGGGCTAATGAGACAACATGTAAGTTCAGATGGTCAATCAACCTTTTTGGACAAGTTCAGGGAGCAACTGATGTATTAAGCCGGGAAGGAAAGACTAAACTTTGAGAGACTCACATCAAAACTTTTCTATAATTGTAACTTTATTCTCTCTTTTCTGTTGGAATTCCTTTTATTCTCATTTTTGAACTTCTCACAGGCTCAGTAGTCATCATCATCAATCACATTCTCGTGATGTTGCACGCACACTCCCCTTTAGTAGCGTTTCTGTGTTTTGTGTTGGTGTCCTACTACCTATACTTCTTAGCTTACTCTATGCTTAATTATTCTGTCAGCACCTTGCAATTCTATGAAACATCACACTTCTTGTTTTTGGTTGAGCCATTTGGAGGTTAAGGGATGATTTTTTTTCTCTTAGTCTGTGTCCATTTCTGTTGTAACTTTGTCCATGTCCGCCTCCTATCCACTTCCATTGTCGTTTGAAGGCTATTTTCATGACATATTGATTAGCATCTATGTTGCTGTAGCACCTGAAACACGATTGCCAAAACAATCCGCCTGAAACAACCCCTTTGACATGATTTTTTATATCACAGAACATTATGACAATTGAGACACTAATAATGTCATTCTCTGAAGTAAAATTTAGAAGTAAAACATCACACTTCTTGTTTTTGTCGAGCCATTCGGAGGTTATTTATTTTTCTGATATACTGTCAGGAAAACATTTAAATTTCATTTGGACTAGTATTAAAGTCTTGGGATTTTATGTATAAATTACAGTACGGAATCGAGATAAGCAAACCCTCTCAGTGAATCCTGATACTAGTCCCGTCTTGCCGCCGGATTTATCTGTTGAAGCGACAGATAAACCACTCTTTTCTCTTTCGTGCTTTAGATTATATGTTGAAGTGATAGATAGATATATATTTCATGGGTATAACGTTTTGGGTTAGGAGCAATTTTACCCTTAACGTCTAAAATGGTGCAATTTTACCCCTAACGTTGGAAGTCAAGAGAAATTTTATCCATGACGTTGATAAATTTGGTCAATTTGAGAAATAATTCGTTAAACTGTCTTCTCGGTCATGAATCTTATCATCTAGTAACAAATCACAAACATATGTTGAGATGTGATGTCTTTTGTACGAATTGGACAAAAAAAAATCACCAAATCTATAAATATTAATCTCTAATTCTATTATTAAATTATAAAAAACATTAAATCTTTTTTTAGATCTAACTGATATGTAATTAGTGCAGAATATGAAACAAAATATTTGTGTTTTATAATAGTGTTTGAAATTGATCCAAATTACCAGCGTTAGGGATAAAATTAGTCTTGACTACCAACGTTAGGGGTAAAATTGCTCCTGACGCAAAACGTTAGGGGGTATTTTTGCACCTTAACCCTATATTTCAGACTTTGAGTGAGTGCATTTGCATATGTAGTTAATGATTTTTGTTTAGTGTTTCATGCTCTATGTTCTTAGAATCCTGCTTTATTGTTCTTCAAGTCATATTCTTAGATTATGTGGTGGAATATGCACATTTTATAATGTGCTGCAATATGGTTTTGTGTAGTTGATTTATGGGGAAGGAAAGACTACACTTTGAGAGACTCACATTAGAACTTTTCTATAATTGTAACTTTATTCTTTCTTTTCTGTTGCAATTCCTTTTAGTCTCATTTTTGAACTTCTCACAAGCTCAGTAGTCATCATTATCAATCACATTCTAGTGATGTTGCATGCACACTCCCCTTTAGTAGCGATTCTGTGTTTCGTGTCGGTGTCCTATCCACTTCTGTTTCGTGTCCTACTACCTATACTTCTTAGCTTACTCTATGCTTAATTATTCTGTTAGCACCTTGCAATTCTCTGAAACATCACACTTCTTGTTTTCGGTTGAGCCATTTGGAGGTTAAAGGATGATTTTTTTCCTCTTAGTCCGTGTCCGCTTCCGTTGTAACTTTGTCCATGTCCGTCTCGTATCCACTTCCGTTGTCGTTTCAAGGCTATTTTCATAACATATTGATTAGCATCTATGTTGCTGTAGCACCTGAAATACGATTGCGAAAAACAATCCGCCTGAAACAACCCCCTTTGACATAATTTTTTTATATCACATACACATTCATGTAGAATATATAGATAACAGAACATTATGACAATCGAGACACTAATAATATCATTATCATGTTAGCACTTTGTCATTCTTTGAAGTAAAATTTAGAAGTAAAACATCACACTTCTTGTTTTTGTTGAGCCATTTGGAGGTTATTTATTTTTCTGATATACTGTCAGGAAAACTTTTGACTTCATTTGGACTAGTATTAAAGTCTTGGGATTTTATGTATAAATTACAGTACGGAATCACGATAAGCAAACCCTCTTAGTGAATCCTGATACTAGTCCCGTCTTGCCGTCGGGTTTATCTGTTGAAATGACAGATAAACCACTCTTTTCTCTTTCGTGCTTTAGATTATATGTTGAAGTGATAGATAGATATATATTTCAGACTTTGAGAGAGTGCATTTGTATGTAGTTACTGATTTTTGTAAGTATTTCCTGTTTCATGCTCTATGTTCTTGGAATCATGCTTTATTGTTCTTCAAGTCATGTTCTTAGATTATGACCTTTCTCAGAAATAGTAATTAGGGAACTTAAATTTCAAGGACTTAGTTTACTGCATAAATGGAATTCTTACTGGATAAACCACAAGGAGATATAAATCTTGCATGATTATCATTGTAGAGACAATCAGCCTGAAACGACCTGTTCGTTATTGCAGAGCCAGCTCCCAATGCTTAGTGTTCGTCGATCCCGTTCTTGATTCGGCTAGCACCAGTTTCATTCCGTTAGAGTTGGTGCACGAGCCCTTTGGTGAATCACGCGACTTGTGGATTTCTTCAGCCGTCTATAGAAGAGACATAACCCGTAAGTTTCTGATTTATTCTTAAAAACATTTTAAAGTTTAATCCGTGGCAGTCTAACACGGTCTACAGATTCTAAAAAATTATAAACGGTAGCTTTTTCTGCTGCGTTTCGTTTGTTTTTTTGTGATGAATCCCCAACACCTATACCCCTAAACATAATGGTTGTGCCGAGAAAAAGCATCGTCATATTGTTGAAACAGGTTTAGCAATGTTAAATCATGCGTGCTTACCTACTACTTTTTTGGTCCTATGCTTTTGACACTACTGTTTATATTATAAATCGTCTGCCTACATCTACTCTGAATTTCGATATTTCATATAATGTGTTGTTTGGGTCTATGATTATTCTCAACTTCGTATTTTTGGATGTCTCTGTTACCATGGTTACACCCATATTCAAAACATAAATTGTCTCCACGTTCAACTAAGTGCATTTTTTTTTGGGATAAAGTAAAATCCATAAAGGGTATAAGTGTTTTGATCTGATTCTGGGGAAGTTCTATATCTCATGTCATGTCTCGTTTACTGAACAGAAGTATCCGTTTGAGTTTCTGAATCAGCGAAAGCATCCGGCTGTCCATGCATCTTTACCCGGTCTTCTTCCGTCACCATCTGTGGCTTTCCTTTCCCTTTGATATTTCCCAAACCTCATGTGCTTTCGCATGTGCCTTCGCTTGTGACTTCTCCCTCAACACCACTGTCCGCCAACACCTTGACGCGCACTAGCACTATCACTCCCATTCCATGTGCTCTAGATGACACTGATACAAGCATGAGCTCGGTTTTGGACTCAGCTGTGATACCGCCGAAAGTCGATATCCCAGCAATTCCGATGAAAGATAATGGGAGTCCTTTTCCTGTGCAGTCTGTTGTTGTTTCACCCGCTGTTACTTCTAGTGAGAGCTCGCCTTTGTTCCGTGCTTTACAGCCCACGGCTCCGACTCATCGCATGGTTACCAGGAATCAAATGGAATTTTTAAGCCCAAGGTTTTGCTTGCTGAATCTCCAATCAAACCTACCACGTATCTCCAAGCTTCGAAATTTCCCCATCGGCCTCAAGCAATGGACGAGGAATACAGTGCATTCATTACTAATGGTGCGTGGTCTCTTGTCCCTTTACCTCCTAGGGCCAATCTCATTGATAATCGTTGGGTTTTCAAGATTAAGATCAAAGTTGATGGATCCGTAGAGCATTATAAGCCAAGATTGGTTGCAAAAGGGTTTTATCAACGTCCGGGGATTGATTTCACTGATACTTTTAGTCCTGTTGTTAAACCAACTACTATCAGACTTATATTGGCACTTGTAGTTTCTTTTGTGTGGTTTGTGTTTCAACTGGATGTTTCCAATGCGTTCTTGCATGGTGACCTCAAAGAAAATGTGTACATGGTTCAACCACCAGGTTTTGCTGATCTGAACCGCTCTCACTATTACATACGTATGGGCTTAAACAATCTCCGAGGATGTTGCATGAGAAACTCACTTCAAAATTGGTTCTGTTTGGGTTCCGTGGCTCCAAAACTGATACTTCTTTGTACATGTATATCAAGGGTGAGGTATGTGTCTACTGTTTAATCTATGTTGATGATTTGTTGATCACTGGCAACGATTTGTCTCTTATGAAGAGCTTGTTTCATTTCTTGAAAACACTTTTGCTATTCGCAAGTTAGGCCATGCGCATTACTTTCTTAGTATTGAATTGGATTGGTCGGATAAGGCTCTGTTTTTGCATCAAACCAAGTATTGTGAATTGGTTCTGTCTAAAGCCAATATGCTTGAGTCTCGACCTGTTGACAGTCCCACGAATCCCAGTGAAAAGCTGAAACTTAATTTTGGGCAGCCATTCCTCAATCATATGTTGTATCGGAGCATTGTGGGTAGTTTGCAATACTTGACTTTTTACTCGTCCTAATATCACATTTACTGTAAACAAGGTCTCCCAGTTCATGCATGCTCCTACGGATGATCATTGGGCTACTGTTAAACGAATACTTCAATATTTGGATGGCACACGTTCCCACGGTTTGGGTATGCGCAAAGGGTCTGTGGCTCGATTGTTTTGTTTTCTGAATGCGGACTGAGGGGTGTCAGGATGATAGAAAATCCACGAGCGGGATCCTCGTTATCACGGTCCTCTCGGAAAAAGAAGACAGTTTCACGTTCCTCCACCGAGGCCGAATACCTCTCCATTGCCACTACTACCTCAAAAATTGGTTGGTTGCAAATGTTACTTAAGGAGATTGGTTTTCCATTGCTTTCTCCTCCTGTGTTATGGTGTATGGTGTGATAATCTTAGTGCCGTCTATTTTACTGCTTATCCGATTTTTCATGATTCAAGCAAGCATTTTGGAGATCAATTTTTTAGTTTGTCAAGGATCTAGTGCGTTCAAGGGCTCTTGTTGTGCGCTATATCTCTATTGTTGATCAAACTGCACAGATACTTTTACTAAACCCTTATCTAGGGGACGGTCTTATATTCGTGATTGGACATGATGAGGTAGAAGTATCTTGTATATGCCCTTGGGGAAGAGATGGAAAAAGCCATCTCCCGAGGAAAGGGAGATGTCTCTAAACTCTTGATACTGGCCCTGTCTGGTAAACAGCATTTTGGAATAAAAAGAGAAGTTTTAACCACTGAAACCAATGATTGGAGTGTTTGGTGAAGAGAGATTTGGGAGAGAGTTTTGGAATGAAAACGCTAATTTAGAAAAAGCTTTTAAAATGAGATTTTTCAATTAGCGTTTTTCAATATTAAAATTAATGGATTTCTTTTGAATCTCTTTGATTAGAGTTCATTTGGTATTTTCAATAATTTAGTGATCGGAAGAACGCAGAGTCATAAGTTCGTTTTCCTGTTTTGGTTATATAATTTTAGGAATTTTTGAGAATTTTTACCGAATAAACCAGCAATTCATATCTGATTTGCTAATTTTGATCTATGAGGGAATGAATTGTTGTATTGATTGTTTTTGAATCTCTGTAGTTGAACGAGGTGACTGCTCTGCCTAGCTATGGCTAATCTTCCGGAGGAATTGATCAACGAAATTCTTCTTTGGTTGCCAGTGAAGTCTCTACTTCGTTTTAGATGTGTTTACAAATCGTTTTGTGCAATCATGGAAAGCCAATCTTTCGTCAATTCTCATTTCAAAAGGTCTTCTGAAAATAGGATTCAGCGCAAGCTGATTGACCTAGGAGCACATTGGAAGGGTAACAAGGGCCTGCTAATCCATGCTTTAGATTTCAACGAAGAGTTCCAACAAGAGGTGGTACTTGATAAATTATTTCCATCCATGTCATATCCCTTGTTATATTCTTATTGCAATGGTTTGGTTCTTTTGTGGACATTCCCTTGTGAATTTTATGTATGGAATCCATCGACCAGAAAGTATAGGATCCTCCGGGCTTTCCCTGTGACACGTACTCACAAACTCAAATTTGCTTTGGGTTATGACTCTACCACAGATGATTTCAAGGCTGTAGTATTTATATCGAAGAAGGGATGCGGTTTCTCCCAAGTTTGGATTTTTGAATTGAAGTCAAGTTGTTGGAAAAGGATTCGGGATTGTCCTTATGTTGGGTACGATAGTAGTATTACACTTCGTGGAAGTGGAGTTGGCTTTGTAGATGGTGCTCTGCATTTTATATGCTATGGTAAATCATATATGATTGTGGCATTTGATGTTGCAAAAGAGACATTTTCTATAGTACACGAGCTTGTTTACCAAACTAAAGGAATTCCTATCCGTTTAGATGTTTTGGAAGGGTGCCTTACTATCAGTTTT
Organism: Euphorbia lathyris; assembly: GCF_963576675.1. Taxonomy (NCBI): domain Eukaryota; kingdom Viridiplantae; phylum Streptophyta; class Magnoliopsida; order Malpighiales; family Euphorbiaceae; genus Euphorbia; species Euphorbia lathyris. The sequence continues at coordinate 73,249,747 of NC_088919.1, read as the reverse complement.
TTTAGTACGAGTTCGGAAGGGTGTGTTGATATATATGCAAGGAAGAAGGATGGAGTTGCGTTTACTTGGACTAGATTATATTCTGTTACAAGACAATTTTCTGGGGAAGTGTTTAACTGTTTTGTAGAAGGGAAAGTTGCATATTCAAAGAAAGGAGATAAGGTTTTTCTTTTTTCAAATGGGAAGTTGTGTGCATATGATTTTGGAGAGAAAACTCTCCTAGAGATTGCTACTAAGCGTGATATTCCTTCAGATATATTTTTCTGTACTGAAAGTCACGTGCCTGTAGGTTCGTAAGACGAAGAAGAATAAGAAAGAAGTAGTGTCTTGGAGAAGTGAAAGAAATTCATCATTTTTATCTTGGTATTGCAGCTTTATACTTGTTATGAACTTCAATTTCAAGGTAGATATATATTTCAGTTTTTGGAAATAAATATGTTGATAAAGTTTCAATTTTCTGGAAATTGAAAATGAGCATTGGGATCTCTATGCTCATAATGGAAGGTTGAGGAATAAGATGTCAGCAAGAAGATTACCTGAAAGATACAGAGAAAGTGATTTTGTTGAAAATTACAATGTTCATACTGATTACGGGGGAAATTACAATTGGAAATCTATAGAATCGGAATCCATTTTGAAGCTGCGAGATAATATATGTTATGGTCATCAGGTTCATGAAAAATATTTTAAAGATGAAAGGTTTGAGTACGAGGATTACAGATCTACTAATGTTGATGTAGAGTCGAAGGAGGGGCATAGATAGAGAATGTTTGAAGGAGAAACTAATGCTTTCTTTCCTAGTAGAGATAATCCAGTTGACTTCATTTATGAGGAACGAAAGGTAAACATGTTTAACTACTATCTATACTTCTTACTCTATGGTTAATTATTCTGTTAGAAAAATATAAAGAAGAGAATTCGTGTTCGTGCTCGATTCCGTGTCGTGTTAGCTTCCGTTGTCATTTCAAGGCTATTTTCTGATATTTATACTGTTCTTATACTTTTCTGTGGAGTTTAGTTCAGAATGCGTGTGGCTTGATTGTTCATTTTATGGCTTACTCACATCAAAACTTTATGTAATTCCTTTTCATTTTAATCTGATTTTTGAAGTTCTCACAGGCTCAGTAGTCATCATCATCAATCACATTCTCGATTAATTGGCATCAATGTTGCACGGACACTCCCCTTTAGTCTAGTAGATGTTCATCTAAATATGATTGCTTCTTACTATCCTTACTAATTTCATACTGTATCTATACCCTGATTATATATAAAATTTCTTGTGATTCATTCTTTTCATCTCTTGCAATTCAGGAAGTCACTAAAGCACTAAGTGCGAATTTATTCATTCTATGAAACGTTTGTGTAGTAAATACATACATTAACGTTTTTCATGTTGCTGTAACACCTGTTACACACTGCAACACGATTGCAAAGACAATGCGCCTGAAACGACCCGTTTATTGCATTTATACACTGTAGAATATATAGTTAATGATTTCATGTACTCTTATGACATGCTTTTACTGATTTCATGTAATCTTATTCCTTGAGAGAATGCATTTATATCTAGTTAATGATTTTTGTATGTTCTGCAGTCCTCTGGAAGACGTGTCTCTGCTGCATGTTCGATGGCAAATAATCAGAAGTTTGTTAAGGAGAAGAAAGTTTCAAGGGACTACTTCACTGGAACTCAGACCAGAAGAGATGGTAAAGTGCGGGATGAGTTTCCAGTTACAGCAAGATATCTATTTGGAGAAAGGTGCTAATACTCTCAATTTGCCATGTTTTGGTTTTGTGCGATTTTGGATCTTATTTTGCATGGAAACGAATTCTGGAGCAAAACTTGACGTTTCACTATTTTAGCCAAATTCAGCCTCTTAAGGCTCTAGTTTTGGAAATTTGTGTTTTTAGCTGTTCTTTAATTTACCCTTTTATTTTTCAGACTTTGTCGCCAATTAGGATTTATCTTTCCGCTTCTAATTAGGATTTCTATTGTCTTTAGGAGCTTTTTTACTGATTTAAAGGCTTTTTTTTCCCAGTATTAAGACAGATTATTATTGACGAAATTGTTATTTCCGAATTATCAAAAACACTGGAAATGCAACTGATGTGTGAGACAGATTCGTTACTTATTTTCTTGATGTGATAAAATGTATAATATTTTCAGAAGCTATACTTGGAAGAAACATTGATGGATTTAGTCATCAATGTGAGATTCCCATTTGAGTTTGGTGCATAATCTATGTATAAATGTAAATCCTTTTATTTTACAAAATCAAAGTTTACCTGCACTTAGGGCTGTAAATGAGTCAAGACGAGGAGACGAATCGACACTTGAATGTATTTGTTAAATGTCATGAAATTTAGTTGTTAAAATATATTTTTTTCATTTAGAAATAGTTGTCAGATTTCTCTCTCAGACACTGTTTAGACTTTTATTTCTAGTTTGGTTCTAACTAGTTACAAGATTGGTCCGTTGGGGGTCGATTTTACACGTGTATTTTTTTTTTTTGCTAAATCGAACTTGCTCGAGTTTTTCCGTATGTATATATATATATAAAATCTGAGTGGTTAAGAACCAATTTTGAAGTAAAATTTCTCAAAATTAAACTAATCGTGTTTAAGATTTTGTAAAAAAAAAAATTGTGTTTAATCAAATGAATATATTAATTTATAACAATTCCAAAGAAAAAGAAAGTTAAAAAAATAGCTTAAGGACTGATCTAAAAAATTTAGAGACATTTCTAATATATGTGAAAGGCAAGGCTCCAGTGGCCAGAGCAGGGGCGCGGTCTCCGCCCCCAGTTCTAACTTATTTGCAGTCTACGTACTCTCTGCTTTTAGTAAATTGCTCAATACCGCTCTCAAATTACCTCTTACCGCTTCATTTGGACATTTTTGCCCTTCTCATAATTTTGATAAAAAAACTAAAAATTCTTTCTCTAAAATCACAAACTCGAACAATAATAATTGAAATTATGAAAATAATTGATATGCGACAATCCGAATCCCGAAAACGGATGATTATGAGTCGGAAACAATAAAATTTACATTTTTTTTCTCAAAAAAATCATGAACATAATGCATATTTTTTGTGGCGATTAGCATTTTTCGTCACAAAAAATTGGAGAATTTTGTATTTTTCGTCGCTAAAAAGTCTACATTGTGCTTAGGCCCAATTTTGGTCTAGGTGGGTGCCAGATCCGCCCAGCCAATGGGATGGGCGGATACAGAATCCGCCTAGCCAATGGCTTGGGCGGATTGTCTGGGCGGATGCTGGATCCGCCCAGCTCAGTGGTGGGACGGGTACTGTATCCGCCCATCCCATTGGCTGGGCGCATCTGGCACCCATCTAGACCAAAATTGGCGTTTTTTTTTCCCAAAAGGACAAAATTGTCCAAATGAAAGCGGTAAAAAGTAATTTAGGAGCGGTAAGTAGCAACACCATTTTTTTACTAGGTGTGGGGGGGAAAACCTAATTATGCCGAAGCAAAGCAACAATTTATCCCAACTATGACTCATTACATTCTTGGCCATTGAACTTCCAATTTTAAAACTTAACCTAAAAACTATTCAACTTTACACTTTTTAATACGGGTGGCCACTGTATCATTGACTAGCCTTTTTAATAATTGAATTCACTTTTCCCTCTATCTAATTTATAAAATATCCATTTTACTCTCTCTTTATTTCTGTTCTTTTCTCTTTTCATCTCTTTTTTTCTCTCCCTATGTTTCATGGACATTTTCAGATCATTCTTCATGCTATGTAGCAACTGGTGAGATTAAGCTTCTAGATCTTCTCTAAAATGTAGAGAGGGAAACATAGGGAGAGTGATAGAAATAGATGAACAGAGAAAAAGGATAGAGACGACGAGAGAATAAAATGAGTATTTTATAAGTTAGATGGAGGGAAAAGTGGAGTTAACAGTGACCATCAATGTTAAAAAGTGTAAAGTTGAGTGACCTTCGTATAAAGTTTTAAAGTTCGATAGCCACTACGTTAAAAAGTACAAAGCTCAGTGGCCATGGATGTAATTTACCCAAAAGAAAAATAATACTGAACTTTTAGTGAAATCGCAGAACTGAACTGTTCAATTCAATTGTCGATTTTTTATTTATTTACGTAGTCAGTTCGGTTCAAGAATCTCCAAGATATATGTTCAAGATTACTTGTTAGACAGGTTCCCTGAAAGGGATTTTTCTTCTTTTACATTCTGTCTAGCCTCTGATACATGCTATGAATTCTAGGTTTACTGTAACTTCGTGACAATGTTTCCATCTTTGATATATATTATAGTTCTTGTTTATTCAATTGTTTTGATGTTTTAATCTTTGTCTTACGCTTTGTCTGATTGGTTTAACTCATTCGATAATCCCAAAATTAGGTTGGCACATATTGCGAGCTGAATCTGACCTAGTCAGTGCCTATAGGATTGACGACCCTATAGAAGATTAAGCCCAAATTACTGAGACTTAGAGCTAGTTTCGGCCTTACAAGGGAATCACGAACTAGGGACTTTAGGAGGATAGGTCGGGTTAATCGCCTTGGACACAAGTGACTTAGGTTTCAATTCAATTGTTTAAACATTCTATTTTCATTATCATCGTATCCCTTCATGTTCCTTCGGTTAATTGCATTGGTAAAAGATCACTTAGGAGTAGTTTAACTTAATTAGGGGTAGAGTAACTTAATTAGGCGTAGAATAACTTAGTTAGAATCAGATAACTTAGCTAGGAATAGCGTAATTCAACCTAGGAGTAGATTAATTTAATCAAACAAACTCAAAACCCCCTAAGCCTAGATAACATCCGAGATCGAGTAGCTCAGTACTTGCAAAAATAAATCCTGTGGACGATAACCTGGACTTAAACCAGAAATTTATTACTTGATAACGATGGGATACACTTATCCCTAAGATCGGCCTCGCTCCACAACCGCGCGAGGCCGCGTCAAGTTTTTGGCGCCGTTGCCGGGGAGAGTAGATTAATTCTATAAATCCCGACAACCGCCAATAATCAAGTTTTTGGCGCCGTTGCCGGGGAGAGTAGATTAATTCTATAAATCCCGACAACCGCCAATAATCAAGTTTTTGGCACCATTGTCGGGGAGAGTAGATTAATTCTATAAATCCCGACAACCGCCAATAATCAAGTTTTTGGCGCCGTTGCCGGGGATTTATTTCTTCTGCAATATCGAACCAAAGGTCGACTTGTTAGTTTAGGCATTCATTGTGAATATCCTTTGTTTATAATCATTTATACTTGTTTATATATAATCCTTTATACTTTTCTTTTTGTGAATATTTGTTTCTAATTTTTATTGTTATTTCTAATGATTCTTCTTTTTTGAGAAAATGGCTAGAAACAATGGAAATAAGGAGTCTATTACGCATTTGCTTAACTTTCTATCTACTCACGAAGATCAAACTGACGATTTGTATGCCTCAATTAAAAATTTATGCATACAAAAAGGGATCCTAGTTGATTCAACCGCGGACGAATCAATTAAAGAACCCAATTTGGTATGTCAGGTTGATAAGGTAATATCTTTTCCCATTAACAATGAAGAACTGATCCCTAATTATGAGAAACCGAAAGTTTCAATATTAATTGAGGAATCAGTTGAAATTGAGCCTCTAGAGAAGAATCCAAAAATGGAAGAGTTCGGTTTTGCTCCAAGTCCAGAAATTTTCATTCTCTTTGATTTACCAAGAGAATCAAAAAGGGAGCAAACTAAATTTTTTCATAACTTATTTAAATTTTATCCGTTGTTTTTATTAAAATTCTTTGAAACTGATAATCCGTTTTGCAGGTACGGATTATTTATTCAGGAATTTGAATTCCTAACGCGAGTAGAAGCATACACCTAGGCGGGAATTCTATGTCGAGCTCACCGACTATAACGTAGCGCTTCTTGGGAGGCAACCCAAGTTTTAATAAAACTTTTCAGGTTTGTTTTATTTAGATTATACATTGATCTTTTAGTTTAGTCAATTTAGTTTTCTTTTACGTTTTTTTTTTTAAAGTGTTCGTTTAAAAAATAAATAAATAAATAAATATTTGTTTTATTTGTTTAGTTTTCTTTTATTTTATTTTAAAGTTTTCAGGTTTAAAATAAAATTTTTAAAAAAAGAAAAAAAAAAATTTTTTTTGGCCCCAGGAGGCCCAGCTCGCCGAGCTGGGCACTCCAGCTCGGGCGAGCTGGGCACTGCTGCCCAGCTCGGCGAGCAGGGCCCTGCTCGCCGCGAGCTGGGCGCTGGCGCCCAGCCCGCCGCTGGGCACTGCGCCCAGTCCGCTGCTCGGCCGAGATAAGCAGCGGTTCGGGATTTTTTCCCGAACGAAGCTGAAATAAATAAATAAATAAATAAATAATAATAATAAAAAAAAAATTTGCCACCGCAAATCGTCAAGCTTTTGGCGATTGCGCTAAAATCAGTAATTTGTCTTCTCCACCCTAACTTTTTGCACTTGTACTCTATGGTTTGTCATGCAATGTTGGAACTTATTGCATATTTTTAGTGTGAGGATGAGGGGTAGACAAACTTACAAAAATTGTATAATTTTTAAATTTTTGTTGCGTCGTGTCAAGTTTAGTTTTGCGTTTTCCGGGTTTTATTTAGGTTTTGCATGTTTAGGACCTAAAACCGTGAACCTCCTTCGAATCTAAACTTCGTTATTTGTCTTTGAGGGCTGAGAACCGAATCTAAAATTGCATGACGACTAGTTTAGGTGTGGGACACAACTCTTGTATCTGTAAAAGCATGAGCTAAGGTTTGCATTTAGACCCTACTTTTGAAGAAATGCTAAAATCATTACTTAGGTAGATAACTTAAGAATCGAAGGCATGTGACATTAAACTTGAGTTTGGGGAAAACTAGTAAACACAAAATTGAAACCCAAAGAATTGTGAGTTGAATTTGAGCCTAAGAGCGAACATCAAAAAGCTCTTTTTCTTGACATTTTTGTGTGAAAGCTTTGACTTGTGGAAGATTACAGATTTTGCACCTAATACTGTGTTGAACCTACATGCGATGGTTTGAGATGATAAACGATGAATCAGCCTCATTAGAATTAACCATTTTCTTTACCTTATTTTTTCTTTTTCATCCACTCTAGGAAGCCCCTTTGAGCCTATATTTTTGTAGTTTATAGATTTTTCTTTCGTTCTAACCTGTTTTTGCAAACCACAACTTGGTTTGCTACTTAACCCAATTTCTTGTGCAAAGCTCAAATAAAGCCTTTGTTTTCTTCTAGCGCTTTATCTTTGTTTATGGCATTACAGTAGCAAGCCAAAAGGCTAAGAAGTGAATGAGCATCACTATCCCAAAAAGAAAAAAAAAAGAGAAAAACAGAAAAAAAGAAAGAAAAAGAAAAGAAAAGAGACGAACAAAAGGGAAGAACTTCATTCCCCAGTTCTTAAAAATAAAAAACGTCTCAAGAAAACATCCCAAAAAGAAAATAATAAGGGATGAATAAAAAGCTCAGTCACTTCATATTTGCTAAAGCCATTTAAACTTAGTTTTTGTAGCGCTAGAACTATTAACCTTTGTTGTACCTTTAACCCTCTAACCACATTACAACCCCGATTAGAGGCTGTTTTTGATATCATCGGAATCATATAGCATAGTAGAGGAACGCGGATGAATGTGCAAAATCAACGTAATCCTAAGCAAGAACATAAGCCAAGAGTAAACACTTTAGCCACCAAAATTGTGTGAAATGAGTGAACTACCTATGGTGAGGTGTTTTACTTAGCGATCCCCTCAAGCTCGTTTAATTGAACATGTGTCCTTTTGCTTAAAACTATGACCTATGATAATTGAAATGCGGCTTTTTGATATTTAGTCTCTACTTTGTGTTTCCGAATGCATGTAATTACAGATGCTCAAAATTGTGTCAAGCACCTAGTCAAACTGGGAGGTTTTCTAGCTTGCTTATGATTGCGGGTTTAGTTTTTTTAGTTTACTTGGGGACAAGTAAAGTTTTAAGTGCGAGGAGGTTTGATAGGGGTCAAAAACCCCTATCTTTGGGTACGGTTTTAGGACGGGTTTTAGCGTTATTTTGTTAATAAGCGAGCAATTCTCGCATTTAAATGCTTTTGTGTGAGTTAGTTAGAAATTGGAAACGTTTTATTTACTTTTCGTTGTTTAGGCTCGTTTTATGATCAATTTAGGCAAATACGGCCAAAATGGCATGCATATTATAATTTCGTTATCTTTTAAAGCTAATTGATCCGTCAAAAGTCGCACCAAACGAAGCGTTTGCTCAAATAAGTGATTGGCGGGTCAATTTAGCCCTTGGACTAATGTTGTTTGGAGTTTATGTGCGTGTGCAGGTTAAAACATGATCAATTTCAGGCAAAAATCGTGTCTCGGGGACCCCCGGCAGTCGCTCGGCGAATTGAGCATCGGCGCGCAGCCCGGGCGCTGCACCGCCCAGGCACTGCCCAGGCACTGTGCCTGCTCGCCGAGCAGGAGCCTGCTCGGCGAGCAGGTCGCCAGGCGCCTGCTCGGCGAGCAGGGGGCTGCTCGTCACGAGTAGCGTGCTCGCCGAGCAGCTCGCCCTGCTCGACGAGCAGACCTGCGGGAATTGGTCAAAAAGACCAATTCCGCCCCCACGAAGCCACGATGGACCCCACGACTTCCTACATCAATAAGGACACGAATTAGGTCAAGAAAAGGGCCCGAGCCGCGTCTATAAATAGAGTTTTTCCAATGTAAATTAGATATCTTTTTCCTTTGTAATTTTCTTAGCTTTTCACCTTGAGAAATCCTCTCCACCTCCTCCATATCCTTCAAACCTCCATTGAAGACACCTCCGAAGCTCCATTCACCGAGAATTGCTCAAGCTTCATCCTTAAATCCTAGAAAGACGCCTGCATTGGTAGACAGGTTCCCTGAAAGGGATTTTTCTTCTTTTACATTCTGTCTAGCCTCTGATACATGCTATGAATTCTAGGTTTACTGTAACTTCGTGACAATGTTTCCATCTTTGATATATATTATAGTTCTTGTTTATTCAATTATTTTGATGTTTTAATCTTTGTCTTACGCTTTGTCTGATTGGTTTAACTCATTCGATAATCCCAAAATTAGGTTGGCACATATTGCGAGCTGAATCTGACCTAGTCAGTGCCTATAGGATTGACGACCCTATAGAAGATTAAGCCCAAATTACTGAGCCTTAGAGCTAGTTTCGGCCTTACAAGGGAATCACGAACTAGGGACTTTAGGAGGATAGGTCGGGTTAATCGCCTTGGACACAAGTGACTTAGGTTTCAATTCAATTGTTTAAACATTCTATTTTCATTATCATCGTATCCCTTCATGTTCCTTCGGTTAATTGCATTGGTAAAAGATCACTTAGGAGTAGTTTAACTTAATTAGGGGTAGAGTAACTTAATTAGGCGTAGAATAACTTAGTTAGAATCAGATAACTTAGCTAGGAATAGCGTAATTCAACCTAGGAGTAGATTAATTTAATCAAACAAACTCAAAACCCCCTAAGCCTAGATAACATCCGAGATCGAGTAGCTCGGTACTTGCAAAAATAAATCCTGTGGACGATAACCTGGACATAAACCAGAAATTTATTACTTGATAACGACGGGGTACACTTATCCCTAAGATCGGCCTCGCTCCACAACCGCGCGAGGCCGCGTCAGTGCCCCCCAAGGCGGGTGAAGAACCGATCAACGATAACACCCTTCCTCTTGGTCCCACATCTTCCGTGGAAAAGGAGGTAGGCGTATCTGAGGCTGTGGGGAAGGAGGCTTCTCAAGCAAGTGCCGCAAGCGAGAAAAGTGCAAAGGAGGATACTCCCATTATTACTTAGTTGTTTTACTTTTGACTTGTAAAAAATCTTTAAGTACAATCTGTTTAATCCTTTATGGCAGCTATTTATTTTATTGTTATGTTTGCGTAAGTAAATATATAGGCATTTAGGATTTTGGAGTAGGTGGCCAGCCATACTCCATTGCGGGAACCTTTGTGAAGGTTTGAAGCTGTTTTATTCCATTGAAGGAAGTAAAGCTGCCTACGGATCAATTTGCTACCTGTCTTTGAGGTGATGTGATCCGCCCGTAGGACTTGTGAATCCTTTTTTGGGAAGGATGTAAGAGAGTGTAAAGACCTTGCGTCCAAGGATCGTTTTAACTCTATCTAAAATGGGGATCATCTCAGAGATGGATCCGCTCATGAGATCGATTCTCCTATGTCTGAGGAGAAAAAAGTAGCTATGAGATAGCAGTACTTTTTTAATGCGGAGAGCGTTGGATGCCCCCCTTCTTTTTAAGACTGGAATATTAATATTGCTGCAAGAAAAACCTTAAAAAGAACATAGAGAATGGAACAATATTTGTTTATTGATAGGAGAAATGCTTTATTACAGTAAGCAGGTCTTATATGTGAGCCTCGTTAAAACCTTTAATAAGAAAAACCACATGGGAAAAAGCTTACTAAAGGAAAAAGAGTACTCAAGACCGTATGTACACTTTATTTTCTGACAAGATATTTGCGGAGATTTTGGAGGTTCCAGGTGCGTGGCAATGTGTTCCCCTCCATGTCTTGAATTTTAAATGTGGCGAATCCAATCTTGTCCACTATTTGATACGGACCCGTCCAGGTGAGCCCTAGCTTGACCTTTCCCTCTCGAGACTGGATTTTGTCAGCTTTGCGGAGCACGAGATCACCCACATTTAGGTCCACAAGTTTGGCATTTTTGTCATGGTAAGCGGCGATCCGCTGCTTGTATGCCGCCATACGTACATAGGCCTGGTCTCTTCGATCTTCCACTTGATCAAGACTCTCCTTTAACCTGTCACCGTTGTCCTCCTCACAATAGAAAGCAACTCTGTCACTTGGAACTTGTATCTCAATCGGGATCACGGCCTCTACACCATGAGAGAGGGCGAACGGCGTTTCTCCTGTGGCCGTTCTATGAGTTGTGCGATAGGCCCATAAGACGCTTGTCAGCTGATCCGCCCATTTTTTATCATGCTCCCCTAATCTCTTCTTTATGCCTTTTACGATCGTCCGATTCGTAACTTCAGTCATTCCGTTGGATTGGGGATAGTAAACGGAGGCGAATCTGTTTAGAATGCCCAATTTCTCATAGAAAGTTTTGAACTCATCACAGTTGAACTGTGTTCCATTATCAGTGATGATGGTGTGGGGGACGCCATATCTTCCCACGATGTTGTCCTTGACAAATTCCACCATTCGTTCAGCAGTGATGGAGGAAACAGCTTCGGCTTCTACCCACTTAGTGAAGTGATCTACTGCCACTACCACGTACTTCCTCTGCCGGCGGGTAGGAGGGAATGGCCCCACAATGTCAATTCCCCAGAGGGCGAATGGCCGTCCTTCTATGATGGGTCTCTGGAGATTCTTGGCAGTATGTGATTCATTCGCATGAATCTGACAATTATGGCAAGTTTCCACCAACTTTTGCGCATCAAGTTCGGCCGTTGGCCAATAAAATCCTGCTAACCTGGATTTCTTCAAGATTGAGGCGGATGCTTCATGGGCTCCACACGATCCCTCGTGCAACTCCTTGAGGACTTGTCGTCCTTCTTCTAGCAGGATGCATTTTAACCAAGGATGGCTAAAAGATTTTCTATAGAGGCCATCATTGATTATGGAGAAATAAGCCGCTTTTCTGACGATCCGCCGTGCCTCTTCCTTATCTTCAGGTAGAGTTCCACCCAGCAGATATTGGCGAATGGCCGATCTCCAATCATCTTCTACTATTGTGAGCAGGGATACTTCCTCCGAGGCGAAGGCTGGAGCTATTTTAACTTCGAAGGGACATTGCGGGTCCGTCCAGTTCTCCTCACTAGAGGCCATTTTGGCTAAATGATCCGCCTCAGTGTTGGATCCCCGGGGTACATGAATTAGTTCCCATTTAGTTTCTTTAGCCTCAAGGTGATCATCAATTTTTTGACTTCTGCTACGTATTTGGCCAAAACATCATTTTTTACCTCGTAATTCTTGATCACCTGATTGACCATTAGCTTGGAGTCACTATAGATCACAATCCGCTCGGGGGTGATTATTTGAGTAGGCACAATCCTAATACTAGAGCTTCATACTCAGCGGCATTATTAGTTGCATGAAAATTCAATTTTGCTGCGTATCGTAACTTTATGTATTGGGGACCCTTAATCACAACGCCTATGCCAGCTCCATCCGCCGAGGAGGCACCATCGGTGTACATTGTCCACTCTTCCACTTGAGATTTGGGATGATCTATCCCTTCTTCGGTGAATTCATTCACGAAGTCTGCCAAGACCTGACTCTTCAAAGCTGACCTGCTTTCATATCTCACATCGAATTCACCAAGGCGAATTGCCCATTCCATCAACCTTCCAGAAGTGTCTGGCTTCTGCAACACCTTTCTCATTGGTATATTCGTTCGAACTACAACAGTATGAGCCTGAAAATATGGCCTAAGGTGGATTGCTGTGGTGACAACAGCCAGCGCCATTTTATCAAGCTTAGAATATCGGGTTTCGGCATCTTTTAAAACCTTGCTCACATAATAAATCGGAAACTACTGGCCATCCTCTTCTCGTATCATGACCGTGCACACAGCTTTATCTGTAACCGATACGTACATGTAAAGGTCCTCACCTTTCATCGGCCGACTCATCATGGGTGGCTCCGTGAGAAACCGTTTGATCCCTTCAAAGGCCTCTTCAAAATCCTCGTTCCATTCGAACGACTTTTGCTTCTTGATGACTTCGTAAAAGGGCTGACATCTGCGCGCTGAATATGAGATAAACCTGCCCAAGGCTACGATCCGCCCATTAAGGCATTGCACTTCCCTGATGTTCCGTGGTGCTTGCATTTCTAGGACAGCCTTAACCTTGTCAGGATTTGGGCTAACTCCTTTCTCGCTGATCATGAACCCTAAGAATTTTCCATATGTTGCACCAAAAGTACACTTCTCTGAGTTCAGCTTAATATTGTGGCGTCGGAGTACGTCCAGTACCTCCTTCACATCATCTGCATGCCTTTCTACGGTTGTGCTTTTAATGATCATATCATCCACATAGACTAAGTAGTTATCACCCTTGCTTTCCGCGAATATTTTGTTCATCATCCGTTGATAAGTGGCTCCTGCGTTCTTAAGCCCAAAGGGCATGACTTTGAAGCAATAAGTGGATTGGTGAGTCACGAACGAGGTTTTGATTCTATCTAAAGGCTCCATGGGAATTTGATGATAACTTGACTTCACGTCTGTAAATGAGTACATAGCGTGCCCAGCAGTTCCGTCCACGAGTATGTCAATACATGGCAAAGGGTAATTGTCTTTGGGACAAGCCTTGTTAAGATCTGTAAAGTCGATACACATGCGGTAGGATCCGCATGCTTTCTTCACCAGAATGACGTTTGCCAACCATTGAGTATATAGTACCTCCTCAATGGCGTCCGCCCGTTGGAGCTTGGTGATCTCTTCTTCTATCACCTTCTGTCTTTCAAGCCCATGGTTTCTCCGCTTCTGAGCTACGGGAATTGCATCTTTGTCAATGTTAAGCTTGTGAGTGATCACGTCTGGACTGATCCCGGGAAGGATCTCATCCTTCCATGCAAAGACATCCTCCGCTTCATGGAGTACCTTGGTGATTGCGTCTTTAATTTCGCCCTTGAGCCCTTTAGCCATCTGCACTTGTTTTTCATCCGCCATTAGGTACATTTCTGTCTCGCCCAAGGCCATTGTGACGAGCTCCTCCTCATCCTCTTCCTTAGATTGGGGGCGAATCATTAGTGATGCCGAATACGTCTCCTGAGCCACCTTTTGTCTCCCTCTGATCATTACACCTCCCTTGGCCGTGGGGATGTAAAGCGTTAAGTGGCGTATGGAGATAAGGGTTGCGGCTTCTGAGATAAAGGGCCGTCCGAGGATGATATTATAAGCTAACTGACCATCCAAGATAGAAAATTCCAGATCCCCTTTCCAAACCTGATCATCGTCGGCTAGCTCGCAATCCAGAGTAACTTGGCCTTTTGTTTGGATGGTGTGTCCTGTCACTCCTAGAATATCTACCACGGTTGGCTCTACTTGGATCGGATCAATCATGAGTTTGGCGAAAGCTCCTCTGGTGATGACATTGCACGAACTCCTAGTATCAATCATCACTCTTTTCATCTCCAAGCCTTCCACCATCATAGTAAAGACCAATGCATCCGCATGGGGAGAGATTTCAGGACCTACATCGGCAAAGGGGCGATTTAACGATGCCCTGTCAAGAGCGATGGTTTTTGCCTTTTTCAGCATTGGTTGATACCCAGGTCCGCCTGCTATGACATTAATGGTACCCTTTCCCTTCTTCTTTGGGTCTTCTCTGGATCTATCGCCATCTCCCTTCTTGCCATCATTTTGGATGAACCGATCCAATTTGCCTCTCTCAATGAGACGCTCGATTTCCCGAGCTAACTCCCAACATGCGTCGGTGTCATGGCCATTTTTCCTGTGATATTTACAATAATTTTTAGGATTTTTACCAGTATTGGTGTACTCCCCCCTTTTGGTTCGGGGTATGAAAGGCTCCGTTTGTGTTGACTATTCTCGATCCACATAAGCACTTCACTTTTAGAAGCATTGAGAGGCGTGAAAGAGGTGACAAATGCCGATTTGTTCTTAGAACCTTTTCACCGACCTCTAGAGAAGGAATCCTGGTGCTTGTCCTTTTCTCTATCTCGATGGCGAGAATCGCCTTTGTCCCTTCTAGGTGGAGATAGAGATTCGCGACGAATGTCATCCACCTCCATAAAGTCCTTGCAACGCTCTATTAATTCTACCATGCTGGTAGATTTCTTGCGAATTAGATCCTCCTGTAAACTTTTACAAGTGGTATTTTTTACCAGAGATTCCACTGCCATGGAGATATCTACATCCACAATTTGTATACACAATTTGTTGAAGGAGTTTATATAATCTCGAAGGGATTCATTCGCCTTCTGCTTTAATTCAAAGAGCTTCCTGAATTTGACCACTGGAGGGATACAGCCAACGAATTTATCACAGAACTCTCTGCTTAGTTGGTCCCAACTATCAATCGAGCTAGGAGGCAGCGATTGGAACCAGCCATAAGCGGGACCTCCTAACGTGGTGACAAACATTTTGCATAGCACTGACTCGGTATTTTCTGACATGTGCCTTCGGGTTGTCAGCACCTGTGTATATAGCGAGATTAGGTATTTTAAAATGCATATCTGTCTCCTCTGCTTCAATCCAAGCCGTGAAGGGCGAATCCCGATTGGCGAATGGGTTATGCCTGGCATTCTCCTCATTCATGCGGAGCACCGCTGCTCGAACTCTGTCGTCAAAATTCTCCGGATCCGCCCTTGGGCGACCCCTCCGTGGAGATCTGCTTGGAGAAGATGACGAACTGGATCCCGAAGACGGATCCGAGGGTGATTGTCCGCCACGTCCGCCTCCACCCTCATGCCCGCCTCCACCTCCACCTCCACCTCCTTCGCCTGTGGGAGCCTGACCGTTATCTCCTCCAGCGCCTCCTGAAGGAATATTCTCATCATTTCCCTGGTGTGGTGGTGGTGGTGGCAGCCCACTTGGATGTGGTGTGACTACTGGCCTTTTACTCTGCCTACGTCCCGTAGATGGGGGTGACCTGCCTCTACGGGAAGATCTCGGTTCTCGGGGCGAAGGTGATTCAGACCGCCTACTTCTCTCCTTTCTACGCTTCTTATGCTTTCGCCCTTCTGATCCACCCAAGGCGAGGTTTGTCCGCGGTCGCCTTGGGATATCTGATCCGCCCAGATCAATCCTCTAGCTAGTGGATCCGCCCACCAGAGTTTGAGTGGTTCTTTGACTCCCTCTTGCGCCAGCAGGAAATAACTCTCGATTGATCGGTCGTTCTCCTAACGCCGTCGTGGTGGTTACCATGGATTCCGTATTATGGGCTTGGAGAAATGAAGAGTTGTGGGCGTTTGGTCCTAGAGTCATCTGGGGCCAAGAAGATATTGTAGATGAAGGCGGAAAACTCCAAAACGGGGGAATGGTCATGAATGACCGTAGGTGATCACGTGTTTCAGGGCCAAACTTTTCTCCTATAGCTTCTGCACACATGTTGATGAATGCGTCCGAAGGCATACTACTTTCATCTTGCGTTAGGGGAGCATTAGAATCAGTGCGACCAGCACTAGTTATTAGTGGTGTTTCAACCCCTGAGGAGGGGTTATGATCTCCATTTGTCATTTTTCTTCTAACCGTGAATGAAAACCCTTTATTTGTTTAAGGGTTCCACCTTCACTGCACCAATTGATGACAAGTAGAGAAATTCCGATCAACTTTCGTCCCTGTGGGGGCGTCGTTGGGTTCGATGGGGGGAAGCTCTGATGCCAAAGTCAGTAAGGAAGAATAGGAGAGCAAACCGAATTGACAAAGGGTGTGAGAATGTGTGTACCTTGATAGCCTAAGGGTGTAGGCTATATATAGCTAGGAAGTTGTAACCTTCGACAACCAGAAAGTTGCCATTAATGTTCCATTAATGGCGGTTACAAGTTATCTTTAAACTGGCAGTTTAGCTAATTGATAGCTCATTAATGGCCTTTATGGCGAGGTCGGCTTTAGCTGTTACAGTGACGAATCAAGTGAATGAGGAGATTCGCCTTATAGGTTCGCTAGCGGATCTCTTTGAGCGGGACCGTGGAGATCCGCCAGCCGGATCTCCTTTGGGGATTAATACGCGGCGTTCTCCAGGTGAATATCCCTTTTGGTTCTTAGGATAATATCTTAATGTTATCAAACTTAATTAGGAGTAGTTTAACTTAATTAGGCGTAGAATAACTTAGTTAGAATTAATATAATTTAGCTAGGAGTAGCGTAATTCAACCTAGGAGTAGATTAACTTAAACAAACAAACTCAAAACCCACAAAGCCTAGATAACACCTGAGACCAAGTAACTCGATACTTGCAGAAATAAATCCTGTGGACGATACCTGGACTTTTCCAGAATTTTATTACTTGATAACGACGGGGTACACTTATCCCTTAGTGAGCCTTGCGGTACCGAACGCCGCGAGGCGCATTAAGTTTTTGGCGCCGTTGCCTGGGATTTATTTCTTCTGCAATATCGAACCAAAGGTCGATTTGTTAGTTTGGGCATTCTTTGTGAATATCCTTTGTTTATACTTGTTTATATATAATTCTTTATAACTTCTATACTTGTTCATATCTTTTGTATTTGGTCATAACTATATACTTTTACTTATCAACTTTTGTGCTAGAACTTCACTTTTTCTCAACATTATCTGATCAATGAATTGGCAAGAAAGAGTCGAGTGGCAAGCTCAAGAGTTTACTATCCCATCAAGACAATACATTCATGCCCTGGAGAATGAGGCTCCCAATCCCTCCATGGCCGAGTTAAATAAGAAAATGGATATCTTGATGGCGAAAATGAGCCTCAACACCAATGAAAGTGTAAGTTTTGTGGGTAATCACCAAAGGTATAATTCTAACCCCAATTCTTACAGCTTTTATGGTAGTGATTGGAGGAGACCTCAACACTCAAATCTGTCTTACGGGAACCCTAACATGTTGAGGCCTCCAAATAGGTTTGTTAATGAGCACAGGGAAAATGAATTGGGAATGTTCCCTTACGAACAAGCAAGCCAAGTTCCTCCACAACCCTCTAGCTCACGAGATGAGGTGTTGTCCCTTTTGAAAGGAATATCAGCCCGACTTACAATCAACGAGGAGGTTTGCAAGGACTTGAGCAACCAATTGGCTCAAATAAACCATGAGATGCAAGAGCAATCCCAAGATGCTCTCCCAGGCATAAAGGAAAACATAGAAATCCCACAAAGGGAATCAGCTCAAGACATCTCCTTGAGGAACGACAAAAAGGTAGAACCAAGCCCACTGTCACATGCATCACTCAAGGTAAGTGAGGAACCGGAAGCGGTAAGCAACCCCGGTTCAAAACCTAAAATCCTAAATCATGTGATAGAAATAAATGATCAGATCGAAGCTTGTGTATATAAACTACCTTTTCCTCAAAAGTTAGAAAAGTTTGGATTTACTCCTTGTTCAGAAGTTTTCATTCTCTTTGACCTACCAAGAGAATCCAAAAGGGAGCAAACCAAACGTTTCATAATCTGTTTAAATTTGGCCTCTTGTTTTTATTCAACTCATTTGAGGCTCTTAATCCGTTTTGTAGGTACGGATTATTTGTTAAGGAATTCGAGTTCCTAACGCGGATAGAAGCTTATACTTAGGAAGGAAATCTATGTCGAGCTAACCGACTATAAAAGTAGCGCTTCTTGGGAGGCAACCCAAATTTGAATACAACTTTCAGGTTTTTACTTTTTAATAAATTTTATAGATATACTTTTAGGTTTGTTTAGTTTTCTTTTACGTTTTTATAAGTGCTCGGGTTTAAAAAAAATATATATATATATATTTTTCCGGACCTTCTGCCTTCCAGCTCGCGACGAGCTGAAAAAAAATCGTAATTTCGCCCCGGGAGGCCCAGCTCGCCAAGCTGGGCACCCCAGCTCGGCGAGCTGGGCACTGCCACCTAGCTCGGGCGAGCTGGGCACTGCCGCCCAGCAGCCCGCTGGGCACTGCCGTACAGCTCGCTGGGCACTGCCGCCCAGCAGCCCGTTGGGCACTGCCGCGCAGCCCGCTGGGCACCCCTGCTCGGTCGAGATAAGCAACATTTTGGGATTTTTTCCGAACGGAGCTAAATAAATAAATAAATAAATAAAAATTTGGCACCGCAAATCATCAAGTTTTTGGCGATTGCGATAAAATCAGTAAGTTGTCTTCTCCACCCTAACTTTTTGCACATGCGCTTGATGGTTTTGTATGCAATGTTGGAACTTATTGCATGATTTAAGTGTGAGGATGAGGGGTAGACAAACTTACAAAAATTTATATAATTTTTAAATTTTTGTTGCGCCGTGTCTAGTTTAGTTTAGCGTTTTCGGGTTTTATTTATGTTTTTCCATGTTTAGGACTTAAAACCGCGAACCTCCTTCGAATCTAAACTTCGTTACTTTTCCTTGAGGGCTGAGAACCGAATCTAAAATTGCATGACAACTAGTTTAGGTGTAGGACACAATCCTTGTATCTGTAAAAACATGAGCTAAAGTTTACATTTAGACCCTACTTTTGAGGAAATGCTAAAATCATTACTTAGGTAGATAACTTAAGAATTGAAGGCATGTGATATTAAACTTGAGTTTGGGGAGAACTAGTAAGCACAAATTGAAACCCAAAGAATTGTGAGTTGAATTTGAGCCTAAGAGCGAACATCAAAAAGCTCTTTTTCTTGACATTTTTTGTGTGAATGCTTTGACTTGTGGAAATATTACAGATTTTGCACCTAATACTGAGTTGAACCTACATGCGATGATTTGAGATGTTAAACGATGAATCAGCCTCATTAGAATTAACCCTTTTCTTTACCTTATTTTATCTTTTTCATCTACTCTAGGAAGCCCCTTTGAGCCTGTATTTTGTAGTTTGTAGATTTTTCTTTCGTTCTAACCCAAATTTTTGCAAACCATCACTTGGTTTGTTGCTTAACCGGAGTTTTTGCAAAGCTCGCATTGAGCCTTTGTTTTCTTCTAGCGCTTTATTCTTGTTTATGGCACCATAGTAGCAAGCCAAAAGGCTAAAAAGTGAATGAGCGTCACTATCCAAAAAGAAAAAAAAAGAGAAAAAGAAAAGAGACGAACAAAAGAAGGAGAACCATATCTCCCAAGTCTTAAAATTAGAACGTCTCAGAAAAAATATGTGAATAAAAAGCTCAATCACTTCACAATTTGCTAAAGCCATTTTTAACTTTGTTTTTCTAGCGCTAGAACTCCTAACCCTTGTTGTACCTTTAACCCTCTAACCACATTACAACCCCAATTCGAGGCTGTTTTTAATATCATCGGAGTCATATAGCATAGTAGAGGAACTCGGATGAATGTGCAAAATCAACGTAATCCTAAGCAAGAACATAAGCCGAGAGTAAACACTTTAGCCACCAAAATTGTGTGAATTGAGTGAACTACCTATGGTGAGGTGTTTTACTTAGCTATCCCTTTAAGCTCGTATAATTGAACATGTGTCCTTTTTCTTAAACATATGACCTGTGACAATTGAAATGCAGCTTTTGGATATCGTGTCTCTACTTTGTATTTCCGAATGCATGTAATTATAGATGCTCGAAATTGTGTCAAGCACCTAGTCAAACCAGGAGGTTTTCTAGCTTGCTTGTGATTGCGGGTTTAGTTTTTTAGTTTACTTGGGGACAAGTAAAGTTTTAAGTGCGAGGAGGTTTGATAGGGGCCAAAAACCCCTATTTTTGGGTACGGTTTTAGGACGGCTTTTAGTGTTATTTCATGAATAAGCGAGCAATTCTCGCATTTATATGCCTTTGTGTGAGTCAGTTAGGAATTGGAAATGTTTTATTAACTTTTCGTTGTTTAGGCTCGTTTTCTGATCATTTTAGGCAAATAAGGCCAAAATGGCATGTATGTTATAATTTCGTTATCTTTTATAGCTAATTGATCCACCAAAAGTCGCACCAAACGGAGCGTATGCTCAAAATGAGCGATTGGCGGGTCAATTTAGCCTTTGGACTAATGCTATTTGGAGTTTTCGTGCATGCGCAGGGATAAGTTCGGGCGAAAATTACATCATGGGACATCGAGCGACAGTGCAGAAGCGCGCAGGGCAAAACCGCTCGTCGGACTGGCCTTTTTAGGCCAGCTCGGGCGAGCTGGCCAGGCTAGCTCGCCGAGCAGGCCTCTAGGGGCCAGCTCGCCGAGCAGCGCGCCCTGCTCGGCGAGCTGACCTGCGGGAATTGGTCAAAATTAGCAGTTTTGACCCCACGACTCCACGACCGGTCCCACGACTTCCCACCTGCATAAGGACACGAAATAGGTCAAAAAGAGGGTCTGAGCTACAACTATAAATAGAACTTTTCCATTGTAAATTAGATATCTTTCATTATTGTAATTTACTTTAGCATTTCCCCCTTGAGAAATCCTCTCCACCTCTTCCATCTTCTCCAACCTCCATTGAAGAAGCTCCGAAGCTCCGCATCTCCACCGAGGATTATTCAAGGTCCGTCCTTAAGACCTAGGAAGCCGGCTGCAGAGTAGACAGGTTCCCTGAAAGGGATTTTCGTATCTCCTTTTATCTTTCCTTGTTTGTACTCTTTGATACAGTCTATGAATCCTAGGCTAATTGTATCCTGTGACATTGTTCTTTGCCTTTAATAATATTTTAGCTCTTGTTTTGTTCTATGATTATTTTTCTAATCTTTGTCTTACGCTTTATTCAATTGGTTTAACTCATTCAAAAGCCCCAAAATCTAGTAGGCACATATTGTGAGCTGAATCTGACCTAGTCAGAGCCTAGGAGATTGACGACCTCTTAGTTGATTAAGCCCAAATTGCTGAGCCTTAGACCTAGTTTCGGCCTTACAAGGGAATCACGCACTAGGAACTTCAGGAGGGTAAGTAGGGTTAATCGCCTTGAATACAAGTGACTTAGATTAGGTTTTTAATCAATAGACCTAATAGCCTAACTTCATTATTATCGTTCATACCATGTTCCTTCGGGTAATTGCATTAGTGAAAGATCACCTATGAGTAGTATAACTTAATTAGGAGTAGTTTAACTTAATTAGGCGTAGAATAACTTAGTTAGAATTAGTATAATTTAGCTAGGAGTAGCGTAATTCAACATAGGAGTAGATTAACTTAAACAAACAAACTCAAAACCCACAAAGCCTAGATAACACTTGAGACCAAGTAGCTTGATACTTGTGGTAAATAAGTCCTGTGGATTCGATACCTGGACTTTCCAGATTTATTACTTGATAACGACGGGGTACACTTATCCCTTAGTGAGTCTTCTTTACGGAAGGCGCATCATTTACGCACAAATTTGATGAACTGAGTTTCATCACCAGTCATATGCCTCGAGCATGCGCTGTCAATGTACCACATCTTTGACTTCTCAGCACACCTCAGGCTTACCTGCAATATAACTAGTTGCTTTTAGGTACCCAATTCTTTTTGGGTCCTTGTTTGTTAGGTTCAACAGGTAAAGAATCATATTTCATTTTATGACGACATACTTGGACAGTATGTCCATTCTTTCCACAGAAGTCACAACTGACCTTCCGTTTAGGATGTCTCACTGACTGGTCAGCACCCTAGTGTTGAGCGTGCCAGCACACCTTTGTGGTGTGTCCTTTCTTCCCACAGAAGTCACACTGGACATTCCGCTGAGGATTCCATCTCTGCTGACTAGTACTTTGGTACTCAGTGTTCAGAGGAATATTTCTTTTATTCGGAACCTTAAGTTGGTTCTGAATAGATGTGACATCCTTTCTCAGTTTCTTAGATTCTGATTGGACCTTAGAGACAAACTTTTGCATAATTTCTACATTACTATGCAAAGTTGAGTTGTCCTGGAGAAGATATCGAAGGTCACTCAGTTTGACCTCCTCAACCTCGTCACATCGCCTGCTGAGTGCTCTAACCTTTTTATTACACTTTTTGACAAGTGTGCAGAGGTCACTCAGGGCATTAACCATTTCTTTTCTGAGCAAGGGTAGTGATATTACCTCAGTTGAGTGTTCCTCATCGTCAGATGCAATGGAGGGGTCAGCATACTCAGAAACACATGGCTCAGCAAGTTCGTCATCTATAAAACAAATCTTTGTTGACTCAGTGGCATCAGCTTCTGATGATGAAGACTCATCACTGTCGCTCCAAGTTGCCACCATTGCCTTCTTGTTGTTCTTTCTTTCTTTCCTCAGCGTGGGACAGCTTGACTTTATATGGCCAGTTTGATGACATTCAAAGCATGTAATGGGGCTTTGAGCTGTCCTTCTTGTACTTGCTGTCGCTGGACTCAGCTTTGTACTTATCAAACTTCTTGTAAGGCTTCTTAGAATATTTGTCATTCTTTCTGAACAGCCTTTTCATCTTTCTAGTGAACATAGCCATTTCTTCATCGTCTGTTGAGCTCCCATCAGTAGAGTCAGCTTTCATGACAAGAGACTTTTTCTTCTTGTCTTCAGACTTTTCTTTCAACTCGAAGTTCTTCATTGATATCTCGTGGGTCAGCAGCGAGCCAATGAGTTCATCATACTTATAGGTGGTTAAGTCTTGAGCTTCCTCAACAACAGTTTTCTTTGCTTGCCAGCTTTTAGGAAGACTCCTAAGAATCTTCTTGACTTGCTCTTCCTCAGTGAAGATCTTTCCAAGTCTCTTGAGCTCGTTGATTATGTTTGTGAACCTTGCGTTCATGTCAGAGATTCCTTCATCATCATTCATTTCAAACAGCTCGTACAACCTCATGTGCTGGTTGACCTTGGATTCCTTCACCTTGTTGGTTCCTTCATAGGTGATCTCCAGCTTCTTCCAAATCTCCTGTGCTGACTCACAACCTGAAATCTTATTGTATTCTGCAGCATCTAAAGCACAGTGAAGCATGTTTATAGCTGAAGCATGATTTTGTAGCTTCTTGAGATCATCCTATGTCCATCTAGTCTCAGCTTTGACAACCGTTTGGCCATCAATAGTTTCAACAGGAACAAATGGGCCTTGGACTATAGATAGCCATGCACTCATATTTGTTGCCTGAATGAAATTTTTCATTCTATTCTTCCAAAAGGTATAGTTAGACCCGAAGAATAGAGGAGGCCGAGTTCTGGACAGACCCTCAGGTAAAATCTGAGTTGTCAGATTTCCTGGGAGAAACCGAGTGCTGTTCTCAGCCATAGTGGGGATCAGCTCAAGGTAGTTAAACCTTGCACAGTGAGCTTTTAAGCTCTGATACCACTTGTTGGTCCCTTATAACGTGACAAGTTAGTTCCAAGGGGGGGGGGGATAGGAACTATTTAAAAATTTGTCCGTTGAGGCTGACTTCTTTTCTTATGAAAAGGTTTACACAGTGTCACTAAGTAGTTTCAAGACACAAGCTTAGTCAACTTGTGACTAAGTCTTCTTCTTTACTTGAGTCAGGAAATAGCACTTAGAGTCTATTCCTGAACTCAGCTTCTTAGTAAACTTAACTCAGCGTGAGTTCTTTACTTAGTCAGTTTTATAGCAAGCAATATATATTAAAGGAGTTTAAGGGTTAGAAAGATATTACTCAGCAGACTTATCCTGGTTCGGCCTCTCCGCCTACGTCCAGTCCCCGGAACTCGTTCCGAGCTTTTTGAATTCTCTACTGAGCTCTTTAAAGGTAGAGCACAAAACCTTTTACAAATAGAAGCTGAGTATAACAAGGGTACCTTCCTCTATACCTCTACTCACTCTTATATCTACCGCTGAGTACTATAACCGAGTACTCAGCCTCTCCTTTCTATTCTTCTAGAAATGATAAAGTGTTTGTCCTAAACAACAATTGCTAAGACACTTTAGATGATTAAAATCACTCTAGACTTTTACACAAATATTGAAAATTGGTGTAAGGTATTTGCTTTGCTTTTCTCACAGAAACTTCAAGTATGAATTTGGTCAGCGTTTCGACTAATTGAAGATCTGCATCGATTGAAGCAAATGGATGGCCTTTATATAGTGACACTTGAGGCACCTGGCTATTTCGAATTTCGAAATAACCGTTGGAGGGAAACGGCTTCCTGTCGTTGTCACTCTGGGCGTGCTCAGCGTCGTTGGCCAATAGGATTCTTGCATCTTCTGTCTTCCTCAGTCCTCGGCAGAATGTTTCGACATTTAAGGAAAAGTCCACGAGACAGCTTCCTGCGCCTTCTGAACTTTTCCCAAAGTAGAAGTACTTTGTCTAGAAGTTGATCGTTGTCTGCCGCTGTCCAGACTGCATTGTCGTATAACTCAGCAGCTTCCACTTGAAGCTTTTGCTTTGAAGGCTTCTCGATCCTTCTTTCGTTGAGTCGTCGTATTACTTGAAATGGCTACGTTTTGAACACTTGGGCCGAATGGTCCTGATGTGTTGACTTGAGCTTGACTTCCACTTATGGGCCTTTGGGCTCTTTAATCTTAATGTCTTATAAACAATTAAACTCAACATTGAACAAACGCATTAGTGTAATAAATCAAAGCATTTAAATTTAATGTGTTAGAATATATTTTTTATCAATTACTTAAATAATTTTGTCAAATCAAAATCATATGGAAAGGTGTTTCAACAAGTTTGTTTTGGGCGTCCCCTCCACAGAGCTCATTATAAATAAGGATAAAACCTATGAATTATCTCAGGCGTCCCCTCAATACATTCATAGTATTAGAGCTATTCATCTTCAATATCAGCCTTTATGGCCTCGGCCCCTGCCAGAGTTGTATTTAGCCTTCATGGCCTCGGTCTCTGTCGGACTTGTATTTAGCCTTCATAGCCTCGGCCCCTACCGAATTTGTATACTCGAGTGATCTCTTTTTCATTTCTTTTTCTTTTCTTTTTTTTTGTATGGACTTGCAACCATAATCTTTGCTCAATTTCATCCCGTGACCATCTATGGGTCAGATGACAATTTCGCAAAAAGATTTTTTTTGTAACCATAATCTTTGCTCAATTTCATCCCGTGACAATCTATGGGTCAGATGACAATTTCGTAATTTTTTTTCCCACGACCTTCTATGGTCAAATGAATCTTCCGTCATTTCATCTTCGCAAGGCCTTCTATGGCCAAAGAACCATTTCACTGGGTTGTTCTCACACGATAATCCCAATTACGTCCGATGTCTATCCTTTTCCACGATAGACTGGGTCAATATATTTATATTGATACCCACAATATCTCGCATAAGGGTCTATTTTCGTATGATAGACAGTGTCCATGAAATCCGAAGGTGACTCTATAATGAGTTTTCCTTTATTCTTGAGAAGACACACACAATGGAATTCAGCAATCCATTCATGTCCTTCCCCCGATCCTTCAAATTCCACCTGAGTTTTCTCGACTCATGGAAGAGGAAAGTAATGTCTAACTGATGCGCCTCTAGAGAAGGCTCACTAAGGGATAAGTGTACCCCGTCGTTATCAAGTAATAAAATCCTGGAAAAGTCCAGGTATCGTCCACAGGATTTATTTCTGCAAGTATCAATCTACTTGATCTCAGGTGTTATCTAGGCTTTGGGGGTTTTGAGTTTGGTTTTGTTTAAGTTAATCTACTCCTAGTTGAATTATACTACTCATAGCTAAGTGATTCTAATTCTAGCTAAGTTATTCTACGCCTAATTAAGTTACTCTACCCCTAATTAAGTTAAACTACTCCTAGGTGATCTTTCACTAATGCAATTACCCGAAGGAACATGGTATGAACAATAATAATGAAGATAGATTATTAGGTCTATTGATTAAAAACCTAATCTAAGTCACTTGTATTCAAGGCGATTAACCCTACTTACCCTCCTGAAGTTCCTAGTGCGTGATTCCCTTGTAAGGCCGAAACTAGGTCTAAGGCTCAGCAATTTGGGCTTAATCAACTAAGAGGTCGTCAATATCCTAGGCTCTGACTAGGTCAGATTCAGCTCGCAATATGTGCCTACTAGATTTTGGGGCTTTTGAATGAGTTAAACCAATTGAATAAAGCGTAAGACAAAGATTAAACAAATAATCATAGAACAAAGTAAGAGCTAAAATATTATTAAAGGCGAAGAACAATGTCACAGGATACAATTAGCCTAGGATTCATAGACTGTATCAAAGAGTACAAACAAGGAAAGATAAAAGGAGATACGAAAATCCCTTTCAGGGAACCTGTCTACTCTGCAGCCGGCTTCTTAGGTCTTAAGGACGAACCTTGAATATTCCTTGGTGAGCGGAGCTTCGAAGGTGCTTCAATGGAGGTTGAAGGAGATGGAAGAGGTGGAGAGGAATCTTCAAGGGTGAAGGCTAAGGTAAATTTACAATAATGAAAAGATATCTAATTTACAATGGAAAAGTTCTATTTATAGATGTACACTAGGACAGAAATGCTCACTTGTGTCACACCTCTTGTGTCGCGCTTGAAGATAAAGCGACACAACATAGTAACTAGTGTCGCGTGTTCTGTAAATGCGACACAACTAAGTATTCTGTGTTATCACTTGTGTCATGCTTGAAGAGTGTGCGTCACAAACAAGTTATTTCTTGTATCACCTGTCTTACAGTGTGACATAAGAACAAACTTGTGACACGCCTTTACCAAAGCGACACAAGAAGTGTGTTATCTTTGTGACACGCTTTTATAAAAGCGACACAAAAAGTATGTTATTTTTGTGTCGCTCCTTTTTAAAAGTGTGACACAACTAATACGAACTACTATTTGGAACAACCTAATTAAGCTTAATTCAAAAAATTAGGTATATGATTAAAACATTGAGGGGTCTAATTGACAGGAGACAAAGTAAACAGGTTCACAAGGGACTAAACCTGAATAAACAAAATAAGAGAGGTTAAAAGAATAAAAAACCTATTATATATTCTGAATTAGGTAATGGATCATTTGGCAGCCGCCAGCCTCCTCTTTCATTCCAGACTCTTCTCTTCCTCTTCATCCTTCCACATCATGAAGCTCAAATCCTAAAATGGTTTCCAATTCGTAGAAGAAAAATATTCACTCTGTATTATCCGCTCATCTCAAGAAGCTCACAATCACACCACCAAACTCCACCACCGCCCCTGAATTCGATTTCTCTGATGTATTTGGCCCATTAACCCCACACCCTAACCAATCACAATCACAATCGCCTTCAACTTCAACCCCTTCCTCCTCTTCTTGCTCAGCTTTTATCGCAGAACTGCTTGTTATCCAGAATCAGTCCCACTCCTTCTTGGCCCTTCTTCTCGCTATACCCTTTCCTCTTCCCTCCCTGTCCAAATCCAGGTCGAGGATGTCGATAGCGAAAAAGCGAAGTTGTTGAAGATGATGGCAAAGGGAAGAGTGAGCAGGTTGGGAGTTAGATTAGCCCTAGCGATTTTGAGATCCTGAGAGTTGTAGGGCAGGGGGCTTTTGGTAAGGTGTTTCAAGTTAGAAAGAAGGTAAGAGATTGTGGAGATGGTAACGATGATGGAATTTATGCGATGAAGGTGATGCGAAAAGATACTATTATTAAATAGAATCATGTCGATTACATGAAGGCTGAAAGGGATATTCTCTCTAAAGTCATTCATCCTTTTATTGTTCAGCTTCGTTACTCTTTTCAGGTACTTCATGCTCTCAATGTCTCATCAATTCAATTTGATTGTCTCGCTCAAAGCATATGTTCTTACTGATTTGTTTATTTGCATATGGAATGAATGTATTTTCACCGTGAATGAGCACTTATAACTGGAAAAGATAATGTTATCCAATGTTTTGTGGGTGTGAGAGAGGCAAGTATGCTTCACACTGGAAGTTTTATTAGCATTTGGGCTTTTTATTGATTTCTGATTTGGTTTGAGTTGCGTGATTCAAATGTGATACTCTTGTTACTTGATTGATTCACTTATTGCATCTGAAAATTGGTAGAAATTCCAGAAATCTGATATTGTTCTCTTCTTTTATCTTTTCCTAAGATTCCAAGTTTTGTTTTCCTTCGATTTGCTTATCGGAGTTTGGTTTTGGTTTAATTTAGCACATTTTTTCAAATGTTCTTGTTTATGAGGAATTTGATTTAATTAGGGATAAGGTACCAAAATATGCCTAAGGTTTTTGGGGAAGTACCAATTTAGGCTCAACGTTCAAAATAGCACCAATATAGGCTTAACGTTTACAATATACTTAATGTTTACAATATAGCATCAATTTAAGCCTCACGTACAAAATAGCACCAATACAGGCTTAACGTTTACAAAAGTTAAGCTTAAATTCGTATTATTTTGTAAACGTTAAACCTATATTGGTGCTATTTTGTATGTGAGGCCGAAATTGATGCTATATTGTAAACGTTAAGCCTAAATTGATATTATGTTGTAAACGTTAAGCCTATATTGGTGCTATTTTGAACGTTGAGCCTAAATTGATACTTTCCCAAAAACTTTAAGCCTATTTTGGTACTTTATCCCATTTAATTATAGTTGTAAATAAGTTAAGGTATATGCAGAACAGAGCTTTGATGAATCTGAGGCTAGATTATATATTTAAGAAAAAGAATCTGAAGCTTGAGCTGATTTTGGTTAATTTTTAACTTGTTAACCATGGATAATAAGTCTCGATAGGTAGAATGCATAGTTAGACTGTATCAGTCTGGTCCAATAACATGTATAAGTTGATTCCTCAGGAGGACTGGATGGTTACATATATTATGTGGTTAAACGTATATGTGATCAGTAATAAAAGATGATTAAGAAGTTCTTTTTCTACTTTGTGGCATAGAATAATCAAATCTTCAAGCAAATTTTAACTTTTCATTTACCTGATCAAAGATATTGTTGCTAACTATGAAACTTCATATGACAGTCTCTTAGTAGAACCTGTTTGATAATGGAAACCATAGAATCATCACCAAGGCAACATGAATCTCTTCCATCACTCATCAGATACATCTCATTAAGTTCAGAGATAAAAGATTTAATTCTTTCAAAACAATGTCTGGAAAAGTTGAGAGGCAGCTATCATATCTACGTGGAAAGCCACATGAAGAAGAATCTTCACCGGAGAATTCTGTTGAGAATAAAATGCAGAAGGAATCTTTACCTGTAGACCGCTACTTCGATGCTTTGGAAGGTCCTGAGTTTGAGAACCTTAGGGTAATTCCTCATATCTATTATAAATATCCTTTAATGTTAATCTAAATTAGTGAAGAAACAAGAATGAAACTTGTGTTGCTATGTTCACAGGCATCAGAGGAATTAGTGCTACCTGATGACAAGAGATGGAAGTTTCTTCTCAGATATCATGTATTTTCATTTGGTATAATTATAATTATAATTCAACGTTTGATGGTTTGTGTAGTGAACTTTTGACAATAGATATTTCTAAGAGTGCTTTCTTGTTTTTATTATTTATTTTGAGCAGGTTTTACCAATTTTGAGAGCTCGAACATGAATTCATGTATAATTGATGATAAACGACTTGGTAACTTAACAAGTCATTTTTTGTGTTGCCTCTGTTTAATCTTTTCCTTATATTTTTGTTTAAATTTTCCTCGTGTAGAATTTTTATTCTATCATAGCTCTCTTCAATCCAAATTTTTATTTATTTTATTATTTTCAATTTTGATTAAAAAATTTTATGCTAGATGCTTGAAAATTTTGTAACTTTTTTTTTTAAAATATCAGTATTTTGCGTCGCGCGTGACGAAGGAGCGATACAAAGTGTACCAGATTAATCGGGGAGCTTGTGTCGCGCACTCTAGAAGCGCGTCACAAGAGTTATCGCTCTATTGTATCGCGTGCGTGACAATTGCGACACAACAGATGAGTAGCTTGTGTCGCTCTCAAGAGTGATGCAAAGTTTTTGTGTCGCACCCCTGTTGTGTTGCACAAAAGTGCGACACAACAACCTGAAAAAGTGCGACACAAGTAAGCATATATGTACTAGTTGTAGCTCGGGCCCTCTTTCTGACCTATTTCGTGTCCTTATGCAGGTAGGAAGTCGTGGGACCGGTCGTGGAGTCGTGGGGGCAAAATTGGGATTTTTGACCAATTTCCGCAGGTCAACTCGCCGAGCAGGGCGCTCTGCTCAGCGAGCTGGCATAGCCAGCTCGGTGAGCTGGCCTACAAAGGCCAGTCTGACGAGCGGTTTTGCCCTGCACGCCTCCGCGCGGTTGCTCGATGTCCCATGATGTAACTTTCGCCCAAACTTTTCCCTGCGCATGCACGAAAACTCCAAATAGCATTAGTCTTAAGGCTAAATTGACCCGCCAATCGCTCATTTTGAGCAAACGCTCTGTTTGGTGCGACTTTTGGTGGATCAATTAGCTATAAAAGATAACGGAATTATAACATACATGCCATTTTGGCCATATTTGCCTAAAATGATCAGAAAACGAGCCTAAACAACGAAAAGTTAATAAAACATTTTCAATTTCTAACTAACTCACACAAAAGCATATAAATGCGAGAATTGTTCGCTTATTCACGAAATAACACTAAAAACCGTCCTAAAACCGTACATAAAGATAGGGGTTTTTGACCCCTATCAAACCTCCTCGCACTTAAAACTTTACTTGTCCCCAAGTAAACTAAAAAAACTAAACCCGCAATCACAAGCAAGCTAGAAAACCTTCTGGTTTGACTAGGTGCTTGACACAATTTCGAGCATCTGTAATTACATGCATTAGGAAATACAAAGTAGAGACACGATATCCAAAAGCCGCATTTCAATTATCACATGTCATATGTTTAAGAAAAATGACACATGTTCAATTAAACGAGCTTAAGGGAATAGCTAAGTAAAACACCTCACCATAGCTAGTTCACTCAATTCACACAATTTTGGTGGCTAAAGTGTTTACTCTCGGCTTATGTTCTTGCTTAGGATTATGTTGATTTTGTACGTTCATCCGAGTTCCTCTACTATGCCATATGACTCCGATGATATCAAAAACAACCTCGAATTGGGGTTGTAATGTGGCTAGGGGGTTAAAGGTACAACAAGGGTTAGAGTTCTAGCGCTGGAAAAACGAAGTTTAATATGGCTTTAGCAAATTGTGAAGTGATTGAGCTTTTTATTCACATATATATATTTTTCTGAGACGTTCTAATTTTAGGAACTGGGAGATAGAGTTCTCCCTCTTTTGTTCGTCTCTTTTTCTTTTCCTTTTCTGTTTTTCTGTTTTTTTTGTTTTTTTTTCTTTTGGGTAGTGATGCTCAGTCACTTCTTAGCCTTTTGGCTTGCTACTATGGTGCCATAAACAAGGATAAAGCGCTAGAAGAAAACAAAGGCTCAATGCGAGCTTTGCAAAAACTCGGGTTAAGCAACAAACCAAGTGATGGTTTGCAAAAATTTGGGTTAGAACGAAAGAAAAATCTACAAACTACAAAAATACAGGCTCAAAGGGGCTTCCTAAAGTGGATGAAAAAGAGAAAATAAGGTAAAGAAAAGGTTAATTCTAATGAGGCTGATTCATCGTTTAACATCTCAATTCATCGCATGTAGGTCAACTCAGTATTAGGTGCAAAACTTGTAATCTTTCCACAAGTCAAAGCATTCACACAAAAATGTCAAGAAAAAAGAGCTTTTTAATGTTTGCTCTTGGGCTCAAATTCAACTCACAGTTCTTGGGTTTCAAATTTGTGCTTACTAGTTTTTCCCAAACTCAAGTTTAATATCACATGCCTTCAATTCTTAAGTTATCTACCTAAGTAATGATTTTAGCATTTCTTCAAAAGTATGGTCTAAATGCAAACTTTAGCTCATGCTTTTACAGATACAAGGATTGTGTCCTACACCTAAACTAGTTGTCATGCAATCTTAGACTCGGTTCTCAGCCCTCAAGGACAAATAACGAAGTTTAGATTCGAAGGAGGTTCACGGTTTTAGGTCCTAAGCATGCAGAAACATAAATAAAACCCGAAAGCGTTTAACTAAGCTAGACACGACGCAACAAAAATTTAAAAATTATACAAATTTTTGTAAGTTTGTCTACCCCTCCTCCTCATACTTAAAATATGCAATAAGTTCCAACATTGCATCTAAAACCATAAAACACATGTGCAAGAAGTTAGGGTGGAGAAGACAACTTACTGATTTTATCGCAATCGCCAAAAACTTGACGATTTGCGGTGCCATTTTTTTTATTATTTATTTATTTATCTATTTTTTTTTTCAGCTCCGTTCGGGAAAAAATCCCGAACTGTTGCTTATGTCGCCCGAGCTGGGCCTCCCGGGGCAAAATTACGATTTTTTTTTAAACCCGAGCACTTAAAAAAACGTAAAAGAAAACTAAACAAACCTAAAAGTATATCGATAAAATTTATTAAATAGTAAAAACCTGAAAGTTGTATTCAAACTTGGGTTGCCTCCCAAGAAGCGCTACTTTTATAGTCGGTTAGCTCGACGTAGAGTTCCTTCCTAAGTATAAGCTTCTATCCGCGTTAGGAACTCGAATTGCTTAACAAATAACCTGTACCTACAAAACGGATTAGGAGCCTCAAATGAGTTAAATAAAAACAAGAGGCCAAATTTAAACAGATTATGAAAACATTTGGTTTGCTCCCTTTTGGATTCTCTTGGTAGGTCGAAGAGAATGAAAACTTCTGAACAAGGAGTAAATCCAAACTTTTCTAACTTTTGAGGAAAAGGTAGTTCATATACACAAGCTTCGATCTGATCATTTATTTCTATCACATGATTTAGGATTTTAGGTTTTGAACCGGGGTTGCTTACCGCTTCCGGTTCCTCACTTACCTTGAGTGATGCATGTGACAGTGGGCTTGGTTCTACCTTTTTGTCGTTCCTCAAGGAGATGTCTTGAGCTGATTCCCTTTGTGGGATTTCTATGTTTTCCTTTATGCCTGGGAGAGCATCTTGGGATTGCTCTTGCATCTCATGGTTTATTTGAGCCAATTGGTTGCTCAAGTTCTTGCAAACCTCCTCGTTGATTGTAAGTCGGGCTGATATTCCTTTCAAAAGGGACAGCACCTCATCTCGTGAGCTAGAGGGTTGTGGAGGAACTTGGCTTGCTTGTTCGTAAGGGAACATTCCCAATTCATTTTCCCTGTGCTCATTAACAAACCTATTTGGAGGCCTCAACATGTTAGGGTTCCCGTAGGACAGATTTGAGTGTTGAGGTCTCCTCCAATCAGTACCATAAAAGCTGTAAGAGTTGGGGTTAGAATTATACCTTTGGTGATTACCCATAAAACTTACACTTTCATTGGTGTTGAGGCTCAGTTTCGCCATCAAGATATCCATTTTCTTATTTAAGTCGGCCATGGAGGGATTGGGAGCCTCATTCTCCAGGGCATGAATGTATTGTCTTGATGGGATAGTAAACTCTTGAGCTTGCCTCTCGACTCTTTCTTGCCAATTCATTGATCAGAGAATGCTGAGAAAAAGTGAAGTTCTAGCACAAAAGTTGATAAGTAAAAGTATATAGTTATGAACAAATACAAAAGATATGAACAAGTATAGAAGTTATAAAGAATTATATATAAACAGGTATACACGATATAAACAAAGGATATTCACAAAAGAATGCCTAAACTAACAAATCAACCTCTGGTTCGATATTGCGGTAGAAATAAATCCCCGACGACGGCGCCAAAAACTTGATGCGCCTCCCGTAAGGGATAAGTGTACCCTGTCGTTATCAAGTAATAAAATTCTGGAAAAGTCCAGGTATCGTCCACAGGATTTATTTCTACAAGTATCAAGCTACTTGATCTCAGGTGTTATCTAGGCTTTGGGGGTTTTGAGTTTGGTTTTGTTTAAGTTAATCTACTCCTAGCTAAGTTATTCTAATTCTAGCTAAGTTATTCTACGCCTAATTAAGTTACTCTACCCCTAATTAAGTTAAACTACTCCTAGGTGATCTTTCACTAATGCAATTACCCGAAGGAACATGGTATGAACAATAATAATGAAGATAGATTATTAGGTCTATTGATTAAAAACCTAATCTAAGTCACTTGTATTCAAGGCGATTAACCCTACTTACCCTCCTGAAGTTCCTAGTGTGTGATTCCCTTGTAAGGCCGAAACTAGGTCTAAGGCTCATCAATTTGGGCTTAATCAACTAAGAGGTCATCAATCTCCTAGGCTCTGACTAGGTCAGATTCAGCTCCCAATATGTGCCTACTAGATTTTGGGGCTTTTGAATGAGTTAAACCAATTGAATAAAGCGTAAGACAAAGATTAAAAAAATAATCATAGAACAAAATAAGAGCTAAAATATTATTAAAGGCGAAGAACAATGTCATAGGATACAATTAGCCTAGGATTCATAGACTGTATCAAAGAGTGCAAATAAGGAAAGATAAAAGGAGATACGAAAATCCCTTTCAGGGAACCTTTCTACTCTGCAGCCGGCTTCCTAGGTCTTAAGGACGGACCTTGAATATTCCTTGGTGAGCGGAGCTTCGAAGGTTCTTCAATGGAGGTTGAAGGAGATGGAAGAGGTGGAGAGGAATCTTCAAGGGTGAATGCTAAGGTCAATTTACAATAATGAAAAGATATCTAATTTACAATGGAAAAGTTCTATTTATAGATGTAGCTCGGGCCCTCTTTCTGACCTATTTCGTGTCCTTATGCAGGTAGGAAGTCGTGGGACCGGTCGTGGAGTCGTGGGGGAAAAATTAGGATTTTTGACCAATTCTCGCAGATTAGCTCGCCGAGCAGGGCGCGCTGCTCGGCGAGTTGGCCCCCAGCTCGCCCGAGCAGGCCCCTGGAGGCCTGCTCGGCGAGCTGGCCTACAAAGGCCAATCCGACGAGCGGTTTTGCCCTGCACGCCTCCGCGCGGTTGCTCGATGTCACATGATGTAACTTTCGCCCAAACTTATCCCTGCGCATGCACGAAAACTCCAAATAGCATTAGTCTTAAGGCTAAATTGACCCGCCAATCGCTCATTTTGAGCAAACGGTCCGTTTGGTCCGACTTTTGGCGGATCAATTAGCTATAAAAGATAATGGAATTATAACATACATGCCATTTTGGCCATATTTGCCTAAAATGATAAAAAAATGAGCCTAAACAACGAAAAGTTAATAAAACATTTCCAATTTCTAACTAACTCACAAAAAAGCATATAAATGCGAGAATTGTTCGCTTATTCACGAAATAACACTAAAAACCGTCCTAAAACCGTACCCAAAGATAGGGGGTTTTGACCCCTATCACTAACCAAATTAGAATGATTCACGCACAAATTACGCCTCAATAATTTGGCTATGATAACCATCTATTCGCTAGATCATCCCCACACTACTTCACATGAGTTCCGAATTCCGAATATCCATTACGCATTCTCCCCCCGTTAAAGGGATTGAATCACCCGCAATCCCATCGCCTACTACCGTAGGGGAGTATGCATTCACTTTCTAGCATTCACATGCGTTAGTGATCTTAGTTCCCTTTTGTTATTTCTGCATTCCCACATACTGGGTAAGATTTCGCCACATTGGCCCTGGTAAACCACGGGCTTTAATCAAACCGAAAAGCATCACAAAATATTTTCGGAAACACATCATAAATTTCCGCCCGTCAATTCTTTTGGGGAAATTTAGGATCTTTAGTATCGCAAGCCCGCATCTCCAAGGTCTCGCTTAGTTAAAGATATGTTCGCTCACACCACGATGAACTCGATTAGTTAAAGCAAAGTTGGCTCACACTATGAAGAACTCGTTTAGTTATAGCATTGTTGGTTTATACTACGAAGAACTCGCTTAGTTAAAGCTGGCACACTCTCTCCAGGGAGAACTCTTTTAGTTAAAGCTTACTTGCCCACCTCGCAAAGGTCTTTCTCAGTTTAAGAGACTACCACATACTTCACAAGGCCTTTGCTTAGTTCTGGCTCTGATACCAAATGTCACGGGGGTAACTCTGTGTGGAGCCAAGGCCCCGTGT
The DNA here is from genome assembly GCF_963576675.1 of Euphorbia lathyris. Classification (NCBI taxonomy): domain Eukaryota; kingdom Viridiplantae; phylum Streptophyta; class Magnoliopsida; order Malpighiales; family Euphorbiaceae; genus Euphorbia; species Euphorbia lathyris. Next base: position 73,213,304 of record NC_088919.1, on the reverse strand, counting down.
GGCGCCTCGACTTCCCCAAGTCTCGGCCAACCAACTCCTACCGAAGGGTCCCGTCAATGCCTCTGTCGGTATTCCATCCCAGAAGGGTCTCCCCGTGGGGCAAGCCTCGCCCTAGAATGGGCTCGCACTATGGGGCACTCACCGGCCCCATAATGTCCATAGAACTTCCACTCTATGGAACATCCGCCTTCCTTCCCGAAGGACGCATGCCCGACTCTCCTAGTCTCTAGTAGACTAGGGTGGATCACTTAAGCCAGTACCGACTACTGACCCAGGGGGTGGCGGAGATCCAACGCCAGGGTTGTCCCTGTCCCCTATAGTGTTCCTTATACCAACTCGGGTCCTCCCACCCGCGTACGTTGATATGCTCCATATGCCACACAGTTTGCCAATGCTTAAGGTTGATTTTGCCTATGGCCAAACTCCCCCACTTACATTAGAGACCAAAAAAAAAACTGGGGCAATCCAAATGGGTCAGTGATAGGGGTATTTTACCCCTATCTTTTAGCGTGATTTACGGGATGATTTTAGATAAAATAAATAAGTTTAATTGCAAAAATAAAGTGTTTTGAATAAATAAAGAAATAAAAATAAATCTCGTACTTTTAGTTTATTTCCCTCATTTTTGATTAGTTTAGGAAATAAAAATGTCAAGCTAACTCGGCTCTCAAGTGTTGTATTTCAGGTACGAGAAAGGAGCAAAAACCCACTTCATACGCGGGGCGTAGTAACCCTTACGCGGGGCGTGAAACATGATGCCAGAAATAATTGCCTTATCTGCAGGCACCATGTGGAACTGACTCAGCATACGCGGGGCGTATGCCATTTTACGCGGGGCGTATGACACATGTCGGCAATAATTGGCCTAATCCTGAAAAGTCAGACTGCATTGTCTCCTAGAGTCAACTATCCATACGCGGGGCGTATCATTATGTACGCGGGACGTAAAAGGCAGTTCTTCAACGTAAAAAGATCAGAGACACATTTACGCGGGGCGTACTTCAGCTACGCACGGCGTAAATACTCCACTTCTAGCAATAAAACTTCAGAGATTCAAACACGCGGGGCGTACTTCAGCTACGCAGGGCGTGCTTGAGACAATTAGACACGGAATTGGTCCACCTGCAGGAGATTTCTGACGGAATGGGCATTTACGCGGGGCGTACCATGGGATTTCTGCACCAAATAATGTTGCTCCATGCTTGTACTTTGTGAAATTACAAACTTGCCCGTGCTTGATGCCTATAAATAGATAGCTCTTGAACTTCATTTGATACCAATTACATACTAGAGAGCTATAATATACTCTTCCCCTTTCTTGTAATTTAGATTCAGATTTTGTAGTTAAACTCTCCCCCTCGAGAGCTTGTTCGGTTGTTCCGGCGTTCCATCAAAGTTCCGCTCCATCATTCGTCACCAAGCTCGAGAGTTCCACCTCCACGACCTAGGAGACGGCTTTGAGTCCGGTTAGCTAGTTCCAAGGGCGGATTCTCCCTTTTTACTTGCTAATTAGCTTGTACTCTTCCTATGTACTAGGCTTGGTTGTATCTCATCTAAACACTTTCCATATTTATAATTTATGATTTATAATCTCTATTTCCCTTTACGTGTTAATGTTTATTGCTTGTTTTGATATTGATAATTGACTATTGTGTAGGAGCACGCGATTACCGCCGCCATCCGGGCTATCTTTAGGGAGTTATATAGGTGTTGCCCTACGGGAAGTGACAAATCGGAAACCGTAGGAATTGACAAGCCACGGAACTTATGGGCCCTAATTTCTAGTTCCCCCGCATTAGACACGCCTTGACTAGGAATCACGTAGTCTAAGTACTTCACGGGTCGGTCTTGCTACACTTAGTCGTCTTTGCAAGAGTAAACCATTATCCGTATACATTTAGAGTCATTATTTATCGTGGTTGTAACTTATCACACACACACCCCTTCGTAGAGTTTTAGCTACACGAATCTGTGTCGCCAATAGTTAGGAATAGTTTGTAGTTGTGTCTTACTTTACCCCAAAGTAATCATCGCTTAAATAACGTACGAAACCGAGTCGTCTAATACTTGTAATTATAAATCCCGTGGATTCGATACCCGGTCTTAACCGGATTATTACTTGATACGACGTGGTACACTTGCCCCTAAGTAGTCGTAGCGTCTAAGTAGAGCCAAGAGAAATTTATAAAGAACACATCCATAGACATAGCACATTCACCGCAATACACATTCAATCGTCGTAAGAAACTCTACACCTAGATCCTGCGCACATCAGTCAGGTTTTAGAAAATGGCTCACAAGTCCATAAACTCTAACACTAGTGTAAGCCTTAAATTAGCACCCAAGATGTAAATTCTTGACAACTTTGACATACAAATATAGTCATGTTTTAAAGTGAGATTCTATTGACAAGGGATTAAAGCAATTTTAGTCTATTACCTATTTAAAATGTTGATTTTTAGTTCGCTGATCTATTATTTGGTAACATTTATTTTCTGAACTATTCAAAATATTACTATTTGCCTTTTGACTTATTGTTTGGTAATATTTGCCCCTAATATCCAAAATTAGTGAAATCTCAACCATCCACACTGGTTGAAGTATTACCAATTTTGGATAGATAAAGGGCTAATGTTTACTAAATAATATTTCATAGGGTAAAAATGAGCATATTGGATAAACCAGAAGACAAATGTAACCAAATAATAGGTAAGTGGCTAAAAACTAACACTTTGGATTGGTCGATACCCAAATAGTAATTCAAGGTTATTGACAAGAGGAAACTATGTACCTTCTGATGAAGCAGGTGAGATAACTCCCCATGCTGCCCATCGACCCAGGTCCTCGACATCATGTACCGTTCGACCCGAAAACTCACTGCCTCCGGACTGGATCATTATCCTAGAGGAACTACAAGGACAGACTAGATTCGACCATATGGAGAAGTTATAAATATCTCCCAACCACAACCTCACAATGGTAACTTTTTCCTCTCCATATATCTCCCTTACTAACTTTAGCATCGGATCGTACGCAAGGGATCGTTCGCAGTGCAGGTCGGCCCATAGTTACAGCAAGTCCGACTCCTCAACACCTTCCATAGAGGAATTGGTTAGTTAATTCGAATTAATAAAAATTAAATTTCCTCAAAAACAATAACATTAAGGTGAGTTGGTCCAAGGTTTCTGATAACATCGTGATATTATCCCAAGGACTAAAAGGGATATTCACCTCACGGAACGCCACGTATTGATCCCCGAAGGGGAACTGGCAGGCGGATCTCCACGGATCTGCTGGGAGAGATCCGCTGGCGGACCTATGAGGCGAATCTCTTCATTCACCCGATTCGCCACTGTAACGGCTGGTCGCCGACTCGGCCATAAAGATCATTAATGAATTATCAATTAGCTAACCGCCAGGTTATAGATAACTTGTAACCGCCATTAATGGAGCATTAATGGAGACTTTATAGTTACCTGAAGGTTACGGCTTCTTAGCTATATATAGCCTGATTCCCTAGGCTATCAAGGTACACATTCTCGCAACCTTTGTCAATTGAGTTTGTTTCCTTGATTCACCTTACTGACTTTGGCATCGGAGCTTCCCCCCGTCGAACCCAATGACGCCCCCCACAGGGACGGACGTTGATCAGAATTTCCCTACCTGTTATCAATTGGTGCGGTGAACGTGGAATCCTTAATCAAACAAAGGGTTTTTCGTTCACATTAAGAAACTATGACGACTGGAGATCAGAATCCCTCTTCAGGAACCGAAACACCATTAGTTACACCATCTAGTGCTGGTCGCACAGATTCAACTGCTCCTACAACGCACGTCGAAAGTAGTATGAACCCTGATGCTTTCATCAACATGTGTGCACAAGCCATTGGTGAACGGTTTGGAGCCGAGACGGGGAATCGCCTACGGTCATTCATGACTCTCCCTCCACACTGGAGCATGGCGTCCACATCAACTGTATCATCCTGGCCCTTGTTAAACTTTGGACCGGGCGCCCTGAGTTCTTCATTCCTCCAAGCTCACAACACGGATTCCATGGTGACTACTAAGGTGGCAGTTGGAGAACGACAAATCAATATGGAGTTATTCCCTGGTGGCATAGAAGGAAGTCAGAGGATTGATTCAACCCTTCCGGATGGATCTACAGGCCCTGGATTAAATCCAGGCGGGTTTGATATCCCAAGGCGCCCGCGGAAGAATCTCTCCCTTGGCGGATCCCAGGGGCAAACTCACAAAAAGCGTAGAACGGGGAAAAGTAGGCGATCTAAATCACCATCACCTCGACGACCGAGATCCTCACGTCAAGGCAGATCGCCTCCATCTACTGGTCGTAGACGGAGTAAAAGACCAGCGGAGACGCCCCATTCGAGTGGACCACCACCCCCGCCACCCTTAGGAACTGTTGGACACATCCCGTCAGGAAGCCATGGAGGAGGTAGTGGGCAAGCTCCCCCATGAGGGGGAGGTGGAGGAGGCAGTAGCGGAGGAGGAGGCGGACGCGGAAGCGAAGGAGGGCGTTCACCATCAGATCCATCATCTAGGTCAAGTTCTTCTTCTTCTCCAAGCAGATCTCCACGAAGGGGTCGCCCAAGGGCGGATCCGGAGAATTTCGATGATAGAGTTAGAGCTCTGGTGCTCCGTATGAATGAGGAAAATGCCAGGCATAATCCGTTTGCCAATAGAGATTCGCCTTTTGCAGCTTGGATTGAGGCAGAGGAAACTGATAGAGCTTTTAAAATACCTAATCTCGCTATCTACACAGGTGTTGACAATCCGGAAGCTCACGTCAGAAAATACCGAATACTGCTCAAACTCAATCGTGCCACTGAGCCTGTGCTCTGCAAAATGTTTATCACCACGCTAGGAGGTCCGGCCTACGGGTGGTTTCAGTCTTTACCTCCGGGCTCAATAAATAGTTTTGATCAATTGAGCCGGGAATTTTGTGCTAAATTCGCCGGTTGTATTCCTCCAGTGGTTAAATCAGGAAAGCTTTTTGAGTTAAAGCAGAAGGCGAATGAATCTCTTCGGGAGTATGTAGACACTTTTAACCAATTGTGCATACAAATCGTTGATGTGGATATCTCCGTAGCAGTGGAATGTTTTGTGAGGAACACCACTTGTACAAGCTTGCAAGAGGATCTAATCCGAAAGAAACCCACCAGCATGGCAGAATTGATGGAGCATTGTAAAGACTTTATCGAGGTGGATGACATTCGCCGAGGATCACTGTCATCGCCCAAAAGGGACAAGGGCGAATCTCGCCATCGAGATAGAGACAAAGATAAACATCCGGATTCTTCCTCTAGAAGCAGGCAAAGGGGTTCTAAGAACAAATCAACGTTTGTCACCTCTTTCACACCTCTCAACGCTTCTAAAAGTGAAGTCCTTATGTGGATCGAGAACAGTCAACACAAACGGAGCATTTCATACCCCGAACCAAAGGGGGGGAGTACACCAATACCGGTAAAAATCCTAAAAATTATTGTAAGTATCACAGGAAAAATGGCCATGACACCGATGCATGTTGGGAGTTAGCTCGGGAAATCGAGCATCTCATCGAGAGAGGCAAATTGGATCGGTTCATCCAGAATGATGGCAAGAAAGGAGATGGTGATAGATCCAAAGAGGACCCAAAGAAGAAGGGGAAGGGTACCATCAATGTCATAGCAGGCGGACCTGGATACCAGCCAATACTAAAAAAGGCAAAGACTACCGCTCTTGACAGGGCATCGTTAAATCGCCCCTTTGCCGATGTAGGTCCTGAAATATCTCCCCACGCGGATGCACTGGTCGTCACTATGATGGTGGAAGGCTGGGAGATGAAAAGAGTGATGGTTGATACTGGGAGTTCATGCAATGTCATCACCAGAGGAGCTTTTGCCAAACTCATGATTGATCCAGTCCAGGTAGAGCCAACTGTGGTCGATATCTTAGGAGTGATGGGACACACTATCCAAACAAAAGGCCAAGTCACTCTGGATTGCGAGCTTACAGATGATGATCAGGTCTGGAAAGGTGATTTGGAATTTTCTGTCTTGGATGGTCAGTTAGCTTACAATATCATCCTCGGACGGCCCTTTATTTCCGAAGTTGCAGCCCTTATCTCCATACGCCACTTAACGCTTTACATCCCCACGGCCAAGGGAGGTGTAATGATCAGAGGTAGCCAAAAGGTGGCTCAGGAGACATATTCGGCATCACTAATGATTCGCCCCCAATCTAAAGAGGAAGATGAGGAAGAGCTCGTCACAATGGCCTTGGGCAAGACAGAGATGTACCTTATGGCGGATGAAAAACAGGTGCGAATGGCTAAAGGGCTCAAAGGCGAAATTAAAAATGCAATCACCAAGGTACTCCATGAGGCGGAGGATGTCTTCGCATGGAAGGATGAAATTCTCCCCGGAATCAGTCCAGACATGATCACTCACAAGCTCAACATTGATAAAGATGCAGTTCCCGTGGCTCAGAAGCGGAGAAACCATGGCCTAGAAAGGCAGAAGGTGATAGAAGAAGAGATCACCAAGCTCCAGTGGGCGGACGCCGTTGAGGAGGTACTTTATACTCAGTGGCTGGCGAACGTCATTCTGGTGAAGAAGGCAAGCGGATCTTACCGCATGTGTATTGACTTTACGGATCTCAACAAAGCTTGTCCCAAAGACAACTATCCTCTGCCATGTATTGACATGCTTGTAGACGGAACCGCCGGTCACGCCATGTACTCCTTTACTGATGTGAAGTCAAGTTACCATCAGATCCCTATGGAGCCCTCAGATAGAATCAAGACCTCGTTCGTAACACACCAAGCCACTTACTATTTCAAAGTTATGCCCTTTGGGCTTAAGAACGCGGGTGCAACTTATCAGAGGATGATGAACAAGATATTCGCTGATAGTAAAGGGGATAATTATTCTGTCTATGTAGATGACATGATTATCAAAAGAACCACCATAGAAAGGCATACGGATGACATAAAAGAGGTACTAGATGTACTCCGACGCCACAACATTAAGCTGAACCCAGAGAAGTGTACTTTTGGTGCGACGTATGGAAAATTCTTAGGGTTCATGATCAACGAAAAAGGAGTTAGCCTAAATCCTGACAAGGTTAAGGCTGTCCTAGAAATGCAAGCACCACGGAACATCAGGGAAGTACAACGCCTTAACGGGCGGATCATAGCCTTGGGCAGGTTTATCTCTTGTTCAGCTCGTAGATGTCAGCCCTTTTACGAGGTCATTAAGAAGCAAAAGGCGTTCGAGTGGAATGAGGATTGTGAAAAGGCCTTCGAAGGAATCAAGCGGTTCCTCACGGAGCCACCCATGATGAGTCGACCAATGAAGGGAGAGGACCTCTACATGTATGTATCGGTCACGGATAAAGCTGTATGCACGGTCATGATACGAGAGAAAGATGGCCAGCAGTTTCCGATTTATTATGTGAGCAAGGTCCTGAAACACGCCGAAACCAGACACTTCTGGAAGGTTGATGGAATGGGCAATCCGCCTTAGACCATATTTTCAGGCGCATATTGTGGTGGTTCGAACAAATATACCGATGAGAAAGGTGTTGCAGAAACCAGACACTTCTGGAAGGTTGATGGAATAGGCAATCCGCCTTGGCGAATTCGATGTGAGATATGAAAGCAGGTCAGCTTTAAAGAGTCAGGTCCTATTGATGAAGCGATAGATCATCCCAAGCCTCCGATAGAGGAGTGGACAATGTACACCGATGGCGCCTCCTCAGCGGATGGAGCTGGCGTAGGCGTTGTGATCAAGGGTCCCCAATACATAAAATTACGGTACGCAGCAAAATTAAATTTCCATGCAACTAATAATGCTGCTGAATATGAAGCTCTGATATTGGGATTACGCCTACTCAAAGAAATCACTCTTGAGCGAATTGTGATCTATAATGATTCTAAACTAATGGTCAACCAAGTAATCAAGAATTACGAGGTGAAAGACGAGGTTCTGGCCAAATACGTAGCAGAAGTCAAAAATTTTTTGGATCACCTTGAGGCTAAGGAAACCAAATGGGATCTGATTCAAGTACCAAGAGAGTCCAACACAGAGGCAGATCATTTGGCCAAAATGGCCTCTTGTGAGGAGAACTGGACAGATCCAGATTGTCCCTTCGAAGTTAAAATAGCTCCAGCCTTCGCCTCAGAGGAAGTATCCCTACTCACGACGGTAGAAGATGATTGGAGATCGGTCATTCGCCAATATCTACTAAGTGGAACTTTACCCGAGGATAAAGAAGAGGCACGTCGGATAGTTAGGAGAGCGGCTTATTTCTCACTGATCAATGACGACCTTTACAGAAAATCTTTTAGCCACCCCTGGTTGAAGTGCATTCTTCTGGAGGAGGGACAACGAATCCTCAAGGAGCTACATGAGGGATCATGTGGAGCTCATGAAGCATCCGCCACCATCTTGAAGAAATCCAGGTTAGTGGGTTTCTACTTGTCCATGGCCGAATTGGATGCCCAAAAATTGGTAGAATCTTGTCATAGTTGCCAGGTTCATGCGAATGAATCACATACTACCAAACATCTCCAGAGGCCCATCATAGAAGGACGGCCATTCGCCCTCTGGGGAATAGACATTTTTGGCCCATTTCCTCCGACTCGTCGACAGAGGAGGTACGTGGTAGTGGCAGTGGCAGTGGATCATTTCACCAAGTGGGTAGAAGCCGAAGCAGTCTCCTCCATCACTGCAGAACGAATGGTGGAATTCGTCAAAGTCAACATCGCGGGGAGATACGGTGTTCCGCATACTATCATCACCGATAATGGAACACAGTTCAACTGTAGCGAATTCAAAACTTTCTGTGAAGGGTTGGGCATCCTGAACAGATTTGCCTCCGTTTATTACCCCCAATCCAACGGGATGACCGAAGTCACAAATCGGACGATCGTAAAAGGGATAAAAAAGAGATTGGGAGAGCATGATAAAAAGTGGGCGGATCAGCTGACAAGCGTTTTATGGGCTTATCGCACCACTCCTAGGACGGCCACAGGAGAAACACCGTTCACCCTATCTCATGGGGTGGAGGCTGTGATCCCGGTTGAAATACAGGTCCCAAGTGATAGAGTGGCCTTTTATTACGAAGAGGACAATGGCAAAAGACTAAGGGAAGGTCTGGATCAAGTGGGCGATCGAAGAGACCAAGCCTATGTACGCATGGCGGCGTATAAACAGCGGATCACCGCTTACCATGATAAAAATGCTAAGCTTGTGGATCTGAATGTGGGTGACCTTGTGCTCCGAAAGGCCGACAAAATCCAGTCTCGAGAAGGCAAGGGCAAGTTAGGGCTCAACTGGACGGGTCCATATCAGATAGTGGAGAAAATTGGATTCGCCACATTTAAAATTCAGGACATGGAGGGCAACACATTGCCGCGCACATGGAACCTCCAAAATCTCCGCAAATATTTTGTCAGAAAATAAGGTGTACACACGGTCTTGAGTACTCTTTTTCCTTTAGTAAGCTTTTTCCCATGTGGTTTTTCTTACTAAAGGTTTTAACGAGGCTCACTTATAAGACCTTCTTACTGTAATAAAGCATTTCTCCCATTAGTAAACATCATATGTTCTATTATCTGCGTTCTTTTTAAAGTGTATTGTAGCAATATAAATATTCCAGTCTTAAAAAGAAAGGGGGCATCCGACGCTCTCCACATTAACAAAGTATCGCTATCTCATAGCTAGTTTTTCTCCTTGGACATAAGAGAATCAATCTTGTGGGCGGATCTATCTCTGAGAAGACCCCAATCTGCGATAGAGTTAAAACGATCCTTGGACGCAAGGTCTTTACACTCTCTTACATATCCTTCCCAAAAAAGGATTCACAAGTCCTACGGGCGGATCACTTCACCTCAAAGACAGGTAGCAAATTGATCCCCTAGGCAGCTTTACTTCCTTCAAAGGAATAGAACAGCTTCTAACCTTCACAAAGGTCCATGCTATGGGGTACGGCTGGCCACCTACTCCAAAAATAAATCCTAGATACCTATATATTTACTTGCGCAAACGTAATAGTAAAATAAATAGTTACCATAAAGGATTAAAACAAATTGTACTTAACGATTTTTTACAAATCACAAGTAAACCACTAAGTAACAATAGGAGCATCCTCCTTTACATTATCCTCGCTTACGGCGCTTGCCAGGAAAGCCTCCTTCTCCACAGCCTCAGATACGCCAACCAATGGTGCCTCCTTTTCCACGGAAGATGTGGGACCAAGAGGAAGAGTGGCATCAGTGATCAAATCTTCACCCGCACTGGTAGGACAGTAGCGGGAGGTTCGCTTTCTTCCATAGGTCCCTTCATCCATCTCCGAACATATTTGCGGATGTATTCCTTGGCGTCCACCATCTTGTCATATTTGGCTACGTCTTCAGGTTCGGGGACGGCGAACTGTGGATCTGTGAAATTAACCTCGGGATGCGCCAGCGAGAAGTACGCCATGAGCAGTTCGCCATAATAGAAGGCTTGCTCACCCGCCATATACTCAGCTTCACCTAGGGCGTCCTCATGATTCTTGGCGTCTGCTGCAATCTTTTTCTTCAGCTTCTCAATCTCCGCATCTCTAAGGACTAAGGCGGCAGTGGCAGAGGCAAGGTTTGCATTAACAGAATCGATGTGCGCATTGGCATCCGCTACATCTTTTTCCAGTTTTCAATAGTTGCCTTATCCGCCACATTTTGAAGGAGCTCGGCCTCTATAACACGTATGCGAGTATACATCTATCAAAAACAAACAATCTTGTTAAGAGAAAAGAGCAAAGGGACAACTTTTTCACAAAAAGAAATCCTTTCTAGGGGACTCACCAAAAGAAGCTCTGTTTTCCCCTTTTGCGCGTGAATGGAACCAGGAATTTGGTTCTGATTCCTTTGCACTTCGCCCACCTGACCCAGGGCTTCATCCAAGTCATTTATAATGGACTCATTCTCAAAAGATCCTTGGGCGCCATACTTGGCGGACCAGTATCCGCCTATGTCGGGCTTCCCCATCTGCACCAGCATTCAAGGATCAAAACTTAAAACTTGATGAACAGGTAAAAATGAGAGATAACTTACTTGTTCCATCTCTCCAATAGGCCTGGCGGACCTCATGGCATCCGCCATAAGCTTAGAGCCCCCCGTGGCAATAGGCTTCCTCCTTTTTAGTGGTGGTTCGACCACTGTTCCCGTAGGACGTCTTCCAGTCTCCGTTGGAGGATTCGCCGCTTGATCTTTCCTGCGCGCTTCAGCCTCCAAAAACTTCCTACGCTTCTCTGCAATAGCGTGATTGGCCTTAGATAAACCCCTGCCAAGGAAAACATTGAAGTAATCAAAGTTCAAGAAGGAATAAAAGTTACCTTGGTCAAATTGCGTAATCTTGGAGTAAACGAATTGATCCCCCTCTTGGCGAATCAATGGAATATCGCTCATCATGAAGGCTAAAGCGTCTGCGTATGTCCATGCATCCGCCTTGATCTTCTTCATAAGCTCCGCCACCACTTCATCACTATCGGTCAATATTCGCATATCGCCCGCCATATGTAAAGGCTTGGGATTCCAAAACGAGGGAAAACCCAGTGATTCGCCCTCTTTTATCTTCACATAGAAGAATTTCTCATCCCAGCAGTCGACATTTGACATTTTGTCACTAAATGGCGAATATGTCCCGAATTTGGCGAAGGTGAGATAGGATTCATACTTTCGTTTTGAGGGTTTATGGAAAGCCCTAAAAACACGACCCGTATACACCACTCCTAAATTTGAGGCGAGGTAGCAGTCTAAAGCGATATCCAACCAACCGTTGGGATGTAGTTGGCTGGCTGTAATATCAAAGTAGGAGAGGATGTCCGCCATCATCTTTGGGAGAGGAAGCCGTAAACCCCTCTCTACATGACTGCAATATACAGTGAGAAAACCGCTAGGCGGATTGGAAGGTCGCTGATGGGCCGCGGCTAACTGAGTCTCATAATTATTGATCCAAGGATAGCGATTCGCCAGATCCACTAGATCCGCAGCACTCATACGAGACGGAGTAGACTCCGCTCGAGGATTCTTTTTCCTAGGAGGGATAGAGGAAGAGGCCATTGTCCCCGGAAAACACCTAGCCTTAACGGCCGGAGCGGTACCAGAGACGGAAGCGGAAAGGGTTGGATTACTAGTGGAACGAGTTTGGTAACGATTACACGCCGAGTCACTAAACCCAGCAAATTCAGAGTTAATCGTGTCCTCGGAGGAAGAGGAATTCTCCGATGATGAAGTGGTCCAACTAAAATCGACTTCTATTTCGGGGGAAGGGGTCGAATTAAAAAGCTCCGAGGTTGATCTAGAAGATGAAGACGAACTTCTAAACATTCAGAGAAAAGTTAAACAAAGGAAGATGAACTTACATGTGAAATCGGAAGCTTGGTACGAGACTCTGAAAAATTCCCAGAAAAAACTTCGAAAGGAAACAATGCAGAAGAAATGAAGAAGAAAGAGAAATCGAAAGAGGAAGAAGGATGTTTTCTCCTTCCCGGGACAGTGCGTCCACTACACGTGTCATTCATCCATTGGCATTGGACAGTGTGCTCATTAATGCAGATGTTTATAACGGCGTGCGGAAGTTCAAAAGCCCTAAAGGACTTTAAAGGCATTTTTGGGGGGGCTTCTGATAACATCGTGATATTATCCTAAGGACTAAAAGGGATATTCACCTCACGGAACGCCACGTATTGATCCCCGAAGGGGAGCTGGCAGGCGGATCTCCACGGATCTGCTGGGACAGATCCGCTGGCGGACCTATGAGGCGAATCTCTCCATTCACCCGATTCGCCACTGTAACGGCTAGTCGCCGACTCGGCCATAAAGATCATTAATGAATTATCAATTAGCTAACCGCCAGGTTATAGATAACTTGTAACCGCCATTAATGGAGCATTAATGGAGACTTTCTAGTTACCTGAAGGTTACGGCTTCTTAGCTATATATAGCCTGATTCCCTAGGCTATCAAGGTACACATTCTCGCAACCTTTGTCAATTCAGTTTGTTTCCTTGATTCACCTTACTGACTTTGGCATCGGATCTTCCCCTCGTCGAACCCAACGACGCCCCCCACAGGGACGGACGTTGATCAGAATTTCCCTACTTGTTATCAGTTTCCATTTCGGTGCGACATTTGCATTAACAATGTCCCTCGTCGTGTGGGTGCACTTCTAATCAGATGAGATTTAGGTTATACTCCTTATGCGTGAGAGAGTCTTTCACCTAATAATTGATTGAAGGCTTGTAAAGTGGTTTTACATATAAACTAGTGGAAAGTCTCGCTTCTTTCTTATTGAGATGGAGAATCTTAGTTTAGTTTTCGTTTCTTTTATCCTTTTGGAAACCATTCCAAATGGTTCATTTTGTGCCTGAACTTTTTATTCATCACTTGTCCGTTTTGTGATGAGATTCTATTCACGGCCCATAACACACACAAACTATCTTTCCATATGATGATTATGGTAATGCTAATCATAAAGTGTTTTTTAATAAAAACCTTTTGCTTTTAATATAATTTAATGAAATAAAAATATATTCAAATTTAATTTGTTTAATCAATACAAAGTGAAGAATGATTTTTATCCTAATTTCTCGCTTCGCTCTTATAAAAAGAGATTATTTAGGCAGATTTACTTTATCAATAATTATTTAAGCAGTATTATCCCAATTTCCTGGGAGGTGCTAGTAGCATCTTATGTCCTTATTATTTCATTTTCTTGAATCAATATAAGATATCTCAATTATTTATTTTTTTTCTTCTCTTTTTCTATCTTACTTTACCCAGCATCTCTATTTTCCATCATTTCAGACCAATGATGGGAACTTGAAATGTAGGATAAAGTAAGATAGAAAAAGAGAAGAAAGAAAATAAATAATTGAGATATCTTATATTGAGATATCTTACATTATAATATTCTCATCTTTTCATTAGTTGAAGAAAGTTGGTCCTTTTATTGCTTAATATACTCATCCACATGATCACTCTAAAGAAGAATGTCTCACAACCAACTCTAATGTGGTATTGGATGAAAATGAAAAGGTTGGATGCCACGATATTATCATCACTGGGAATGAATATTGGCGTGATGAGCAACTAAAGTTTAAAGGATATTGGATTTTTCAGAATAGTTATGAGGATCAGTGGGGAAATAACAGGTTTGGCAAAATGCAGTACGATGTTGTGGATATGATGACTTTTATCGTAGAAGATCTAATCGGCAGAGCTGTATTTTAAGGTTTATATTAGATATTGTGTTTTTAGAGTATTGGCTTTAAATCAAGCCAATGTTTTGAATGCTATCTTGTTTTGTTATCAGTAATTTTGTAATCATGTGTTATTTTATTTTTGAAAGTTTAAAATACTTTTTGTTATTTTATATATAAAAAAAAAAGAATAACTTACAATTAATTCAGTTGTGCCTATTAAAATGTAGGGTAATTAATTTATTAGTCCCTATATTTTGACAAAACATACTGTTTAGTTCCTGTATTTTCAAAAACACATGGTAAGGTCCCTAACTTTTTTCTCAGTGAACTGTTTAGTCCTTCCGTCTGTTTGTTAGATTTTTTTACCGTTTATGACTTCAGAAATGACGAAATTACCCTTTACTATTTACCTTCAAACTTCAGAAGAGGAAATCCAATTTAGAAGAAGAAGCTATTTGTATGGAGAATAAGAAAAAGAACCGATACAATGCTTACGAATTTGAACGATTAAGAAGAAAATCAAGAAAAAGAACATTCAAAATTGATTTCAGATGCATTAGAGTTTAAAGGAAAGGAAAATAAAGGAAAAGAAGAACGCAAATCCAAATTGACTAACAGAATCTTCATGAGAGTCTAACGGCAGGGACTAAACAGTTCACTGAGAAAAACGTTAGGGACTAAACAGTTCACTGAGAAAAACGTTAGGGACTTTACCATGTGTTTTTGAAAATATAGGGACTAAACAGTGTGTTTTATCAAAATATAGGGACTAATAAATTAATTACCCTAAAATGTATGTTTTCAATCATATCTTATTTCAATGAAAACATTTTGAATTAGATTTTTGATTCAAAATGTTTTCATTGAAATAAGACATGGTCGAAAACATAATAGTCACAACTGAATTAATTGGAAGTTTTTTTTTTCTTTTTTTTATAAAAAATCAAAAATTATTTTCAACTTTCCAAAATAAAATTCAACACGTCAGTACACAATTACAGAAAACAAGATAGCCTTTAAATCCTTGGTATGATTAAACCTAATACTCTAAAAACACTTCATCTAATATAAACCTCAAAATACAGCTCTACCGATCAGATCTGCCTTGATAAAACAATTATATCTATAACATCGAACTCAATTTTGCCAAACTCGTTATTGCCCCAATTATCCCCAAAATATATTTTGAAAAATCTAATATCCTTTGAGCTTTAGTTGCTCATCATGCCAATATTCATACATAGCTACGACAATAATGTGGCATCCAACTTTTTTGTTTTCATCCAATACCACATTGGAGTTGGTTTGAGACATTCTTCTTAGGGGTAATCTTATCACAAAATATAGTGAGCAATAAAAGGACCAATTTTACTCAACCAATCAAAAGATGAGAAAATTATAATCTTATATGTCGTATTAAGTTCTAGTTTGATGCATTTCGCTCTAAACAGGAAATCCCCTTATACATTTTCAATGTCATTGTTGATATATCTATTAAATGGGTAGTAGTCTTTAATGCACATCCCAGGACAATGAAGAAATTTCACAATATTAAATAATTGATAGAATCCACTCATGATATAGATACAATATTGTATTGATAGCTTAGGAGTTCGCTTTCTAAAAACATGTCTTGATTTTCTTAGTCTTAAACCCGATTCAAGACATTTTACACTAGAATGAGATAAACATGTCCCATCTGAAAATAAAACAAAAAAAGTTGGTTTTTGTTGTTTTCGTGTCTTTTAAGAAAATAAATGGTAAAAGAAAAGTTGAAAACTAAAACTAAATACTTATAGATATGTTTATGGCGTGACATTGGAAATATGTTAATCAATGAAAATGGATTTTCTTCATTGTAAATATCATATTGAAACTGTTCTATCCAAAGTCTACCTGCCATATAAAATCAAAAAATGATCAAAGGAAAAAAAGTGTGTTTTCTCACTGAAGAAAATAAACTATTGCACTTGCTCTTTTATGATGAAGAAACCAAAAGAAGACACATCCCTTTTATATGCTCATGATAACATGTCTAGGGCTTGCATAGGGAGGAAATATGGTGGTTTAAATTTTACGAATTTTACAATTGACCGAATATGACTAAAGGAAGAAAATTGGAATGAAATATGAATAAGAAATGATCTTAGGAAACATATTAGGAAATGAAACTAAGGCACAATAAATGTTGTTAAATTATTAGAATTTTACAAAACCCGGACCAGACCAACCGGTCGGACCAGTTCAACCGGGAACCGGTAGGCAGTTCGGTCCGAACTTGTCTCGATTGATGAACCCTCTAAAAACCGATGTGAACCGACAATGGACCGGTACGACCGGTGGTTAAACCAAAAATCAGCCAACCCGGTTCACACCGGTTGTTACTTTAAAAAAAATTAAGGAAAGAAATTTTAGTGGAAAGAAAGGAAAATACAATTTAAGGAAAAAAATTTAATGGAAAGAAAAAGGAAAAAAAAAATTAAGGAAAAAAAATTTTAATGGAAAGAAAGGAAAATACAATTTAAGGAAAAAAAATTTAATGAAAAGTTTAAAAAAGAAAACGAGATAAAATCTAGCAAAAGGAGACCGGACTTCATTTGTCCGTTTTGAGTTTATAATATATCGTTAAAAAGACCGCATTTTATAGAATACATTTACATATTTCAAGTTACTCTAAATTCTATTTATCCGTTATATATTTAAGTCTCAAGTTGACAAAAAAATAACAAACCAAAAGTTGTTTATAATTTGTTTTGGATATATATAATTTATAAAAATAATTTTAAATTAATTAGGGTAAATTCCAAAAAAAAACCCTGTGGTTTGACCGATTTCCAAAAAAACCTTTGTGGTTTGTTAATACAAAAAAAGGACTGTGGTTTGCGCCGTTATCCGAAAAACGGAAAATGGCTTAACGGTGTTAAAAGTGCTGACGTGGCAATGGGTAAGGTTGGAAATTCGAATTTTTATTTTATTTTTTCCCTCTCCTCTTCTCCTTCTTCCTTCTTCCTTCTTCCTTCTTCCTTCTTCCTTCTTCTTCTTCTTCTTCTTCTTCTTCTTCTTCTTCTTCTTCTTCTTCTTCTTCTTCCTTCTTCTTTTTTTTCCTCTATTCTTTTTTTTTTAATTTCGGACACTCTGAAATTTCCAGAATCTGGAAAATTTCCAGATTTCCGGAAACTTAAAAAAAAAATAGAATAAGGAGGAAAGGAAGAACATTTGAATGGTTATGAAATCAAACTATTTTGGATTGTAGTAGTAGTAGAATTAACATAAATGGTTTTGGCATTTTGTTAGCATAATGAGAAAAGATATTTGAACAGACAAAGGAAAGGAGCATCTAGCTGTATTGGATGCGCAACCGTAACATCAAATTCAATTTGGCTTCCTTTGGAATCTCCGCATCTTCCCAACTAGCATCTCCTCTCCCTCTCTCTCTTTATTAAATCATATCTTTTTACCTCCTCTTCACTGTTCTTCTTCATCATTTTCTTCCTTGCTTTTCATGTGTTTTTTTGTTGCGTTTTCACGAGATTTTTTCTTTTTTTTTCCTCTATTCTTTTTTTTTTTAATTTCGGACACTCTGAAATTTTCCAGAATCGGGAAAATTTTCGGATTTCTGGAAGAAAAAGAAGGAGAAGAAGGAAGAAGAAGAGGAAGAAGAAGAAGGATGAGAGAAGAAGAAGAAGGAGAGAGAGAGGGAAAAAAATAAAAAAAAAATTCAAATTTCCAACCTTACCCCTGTGTCACGTCAGCACTTTAACGGTGTTAAACCATTTTCCGTTTTTCGGGGTAACGGCGCAAACCACAATCCTTTCTTTTTGTATTAACAAACCACAAGGGTTTTTTTGGAAATCGGCCAAACCACAGGGTTTTTTTTAGAATTTACCCAATTAATTATATATATTTAATATATATATAAATATTATTTATTTATGTATTACGTCCTTCGGTTCGACCAATCCGAGCCATACGGTCTGACCAAGTGACCCGTAACCCAGTCACCAATCCGGTTTGATGTCCGGTCCAGTTCCGATAACATTGGAATTTTACTTTTATTTATTTCAATTATTTGTATATCCGTCCATATATTCACTTGTTTAACGGATGACGGGTTTGTCGAAGCCCGGCAAAATAGATTTATAATTTTAATGATTCCTCTATTGGACTACAATTTGATTTGTAGTAATAGTAAGACAAGGTCGAATCCCAGGAGAACAATTAACCTCTTAATTCAAATGAGCAAATAAAATAAAAAAGGGGTTTAATTATGAGAGATGATTAAATCAAAATAAACAAGTAAAGAAAAATTGGAATTCAATAATGAGAGATCCTGGTCCAAGAGATTGAGTTCATTGATCCTTGGTTTAAATGATAAAAAAAAAATTAAAATTCAAATCTTTAATCAAATAGTGCAAGGATTGCCTAATTCACTCTTTCACTTTCCCTTAATTTATTAATGTAAATAAATCATTTAAATCAACCTAGTTATTAAGAAAAATGAATGAAGCATATCCAATTTCTCAATAACCCATTAGGATTAATCAATTCCTATTGAGAGGAACGTCGACAAACAATAGCAATTGGCTGATGCTTCTTCCCAATCAATCTCAAGCAAAATCTCAATTACTCAAGATCGATTTTTGCTATTTGTTGTAATTCATTCAAGAAAATTATAAATCAAGAAGAAGTACTTAGCAATATAAGATTGAATATGATTCAATAATTATAAAAAGAAATGAAGAAGAAAATCAAAACTTGAATTAATACTTAAAGGATTTAATACATGAAACCTCACAACTTTAAATCAAATGAATTCCCTCTTGAATCAGAAAATAAAACTTACCTACTCACCATCAAAATAACTCAACAATAATGGAAAATCTATAAAACCTAGTTCTCCTCTCTAGGGAATGTTAAGTCTCTGTTTATAGGGAAAAAACCTAGAAGAAAGACTAAAATATCCCTAAGAGATAAGGAAATAAATTAAATCTCTAATTAATTAATGATTAAATTAGAGATAATAGGAAATATTCAAATCCTAACTAAAATAAAATACAACTAAATAAGATAATATCCCAAAAATCATATCTGAAAATATCTCATTTTCTCTTTCAAATTCATCCAGCCACGTGCCCACGCCTTAACTGAAGTTGGCTATTGTTTTCCAATTACAACTGAGACAGGACGTTCCCATACTTTAACTCAACTGGTATCTGATTTGCAAATAGTCCAAAAAGGCATTAATTTCTAGAATTTTCACCAAAGAAAAAAGAAGCCATTAATTTCCAGAGTTTTCACCAAAATACTCCAAAAAGCCATTAACTGAAACTACTCTCTGATTTGTAAATACTCCAAACTGGTCTCTGGTTTGGTCAAGATATCAGCAACTTGATCAACAATAGGGAGGTATTGCACTCAAAGCAACTTCTTGATTACATTATCACGAACAAAGAAAAAATCCACCTATGTATGTTTGCTCCGATGATGAAAAATGGGATGGAGAGTACGATGGGTGGTAGAGAAGTTATCACATAAGAGGCATGGAAGCCTAGCTAGGAAGAGTAACACCGAGTTTATGAAGAAGAATTTGCAACCAACCTATTTCAGAGGCACTAGTAGTAAGGGCTCGGTATTCAGCTTCCGTTGAGGATCAAGCTATGAATTGTTGCTTCTTGGAGCTCCAAGAGATTAATGACCTACCCAATTAAATAACATAACCTGTTGTAGATTTTCTATCATCAAGGCTGCCAGCACAATCGGCATTTGTAAATCTGTGGAGCCAAAGAGGTGATTTGTGATGGAAAAACAGACCATAATCCTTAGAGTGTTGGAGATATTTGGGTATTCGCTTAACACCTTGCCAATGAAGTATGGTAGGAGCATACATGAACTGAGTAAGTTAATTAATGATTGGAAAAGATAAATATTGTAAGCCACCAACAATGCTCTGATATAAGGTAGAATAGGAGAAGACGTCACCTAGTTCAAATTGAAAATTTTCCTTACACTAAGCCATGTGAGATTTGTCAAGTAGCTCGAGAATTTACTTTGCCTTATTTAAAAGAAGACCATTACTGTACCAATCAGCCTCAACTCCCAAAAAATAATTTAGCTTTCCAAGATCACGTAAGACAAACGTTCTTTTGTGATTAGAACTTCTTTAAGGGTGCGCAATCAAATGTGAGTGGAGAGTTGATAAGATAAAACCGCTCATCCGATACTGGTTCAAACGGTTCATGATTAATCGACCAGTTCAAATGGTGCGAACCTCATAGGACTCATATTTGATTTTTTTTAAAAAATTAAACGTGAGTGGAGATTTGATCGGATCAAACCGCTCAATCGACACGGATTTAAATGGTTCACGGTTAACCAGTCGGTTTCTGAGCTAATTTTCAAAGGTATTAAAACCTAACTTAAAACGACCTTTGATTTTAAAAAAAAAATTAATTTTGGGTGGAGAGTTGATCGGACCAAACTGTTCAACCGACACCGGTTCAAATGGTTAACCGATTTGTTCGAGCGGTTTTGAGTTGGGTTTCAAAGGTATATAAAAACCTAACCTGAAACGATCTTTGATTTGTTTTTATTATTCAATGTGGGTAGAGAGTTGATCGAACTAAACACTCAACTGACACTAGTTCATGGTTAACCGTTCGATTCAAGTGTGGTTCTGAACCGGTTTTAAAGGTATAAATACCTAACCTAAAACGACCTTTAATTTTTTTTATGGGGGTGGAGAGTTGACCAGACCAAACCGCTCAACCAACATTAATTCAAATGATTCGAGCCTCATAAAACTAAAATTTATTTTTTTAATTAAATACAGGGGAGAGTTGATGGAACCAAACTGCTCAACCGGTTTATCATTAGATTTCTAATAATTAGGAGAAATGCTACAATGGTTCTAGAGAAATACATCTAATTTATCATTGATATCACTTGCATATATTTATGTTTTAATATTAATTATGTATTTATCTTTTAATTAGTCGAGTGTATTACGGTAGAAATTGTTCTTTGATTATGTCACTATTTAATTATAAACCTTATGTTAATTGATGATCTAGTGAAATGAGCCTTTGCAATTGGCTATTTATGGGACAAATCTCTTTAATTAAATTTTGGGCTGGTTCCAAACGTTTTTTTTTTAATAAATCTATTTAATTTAATTTTAAACCAGCTAAAATGTTGTAATTGCATATTTATATTTTTGTTACAGTTAACTTGCAAACAAACTCAAGAGTAGCTCATCAAGATATTAAGTTGATTTCAAATTTGTCAATTTTCTGAAGAACCAGACATAAACAGGCTAAATCTTGGCTCGATTCTATCACAGTCCTATTGATAATACATTTTGTAACTCGACATTTTTAGTGGAAGATTTTTAATAAAACGTTTTAATTGTGCCTCATTTTAATCTATATGATAAACATTCTCTTTTCTTGAGAAATTTAAAAACTTTATGTTCCTGGTTCAAAAATGCTTGTATTCTAAATATTTACAAAACACTAGTATATTTTAGACGTTTTATATTTTGTTGTTCTGTAGTCTTCGATTTGGAGTGTTCATTTGGCCGTTGTATTAATTTTAGGGAGCGATCGAACTTTCATATTGTATTACTGTTTCTCAAAAATTGCTTTTAAAGTATTAGCACATCGATCCATGACACAATTTTCTTATCTAGTCCAGAGTCCGGAGGATCTGGCTCAACTCTGAGAAGTGTTGTTTTGGCCCTGGACTTATTTTTTCCCAAAATCAATTTTTTATTTTTCAGATCAAAAAAATTTAATTTTTTAAAATTTTAATATTTTGAAATTATAAGAAATTTATAACTAAAATAAAAAATTATATAATTTTTAAGAATTAACATTAGACTTATAAAATACTAAAGAGAATTACTCTTTGTAATGTTAGTAGTTTTAGTTTTTTTAGCCTCCACTACACCAAAACGATAAAGTTTTAGAATTCTGAAGACCCAAAAAAAATTAAACAACCCTAATGGGATTGGCTTTAGATAATTGCCTACAATTCCGTAAACATATCTCCGAAACTAGCCGCAAGACTAAAATTAGCTCTGTCACTATCTTTTATATACAAAGCCTTACTCAAAGATAGTTATGTCTTAAAATCAGCTATTCTACGTGCTTGAAGATAAGATATTGACAAAAGGAAACTATATACCTTCAACAGAGGAATAACCAAAAAAAGTACGATAACACGATCAATCTAATACAACATGATTGATACGGTCATCAATTTTTTCTTTCTAAATCATATATAATCATATGGAACATATAGATAATATAACAAACGATTTTCATACGATAATAAAAAAAAAAATTACACTTTTGCCAAAAAAATAACAATTGATCGCCACTTGCACTTGCACGACCCTTATAACCACAATGGACACACTCATTGACATGTCCACAATTCAATACTTATAGGTCCTTAATTGAAATTTTTTGGATATTTTTACTTCAAAAAATTAAAACTTCATATGCATCTTCAATAAAAAAATTCCGATGACCAATATTCAAACTCTCTCCCAACCCTTAGCTCTGTCCCCGAATACATCATATACTTGGTCCAAAGAGAATTGGAAAAAGCCCTTAATAT
Source organism: Euphorbia lathyris (assembly GCF_963576675.1). Lineage (NCBI taxonomy): Eukaryota > Viridiplantae > Streptophyta > Magnoliopsida > Malpighiales > Euphorbiaceae > Euphorbia > Euphorbia lathyris. The sequence goes on along the minus strand of NC_088919.1, from coordinate 73,190,436 downwards.
ATTGTAGCTTTTGTGTTAAAATCATGTTGAAACATATGGTTATATGATATAAAATGCTAGAAAAATTATTTTTATATAAATTGTATTTTCGTATCAGAAATTGCCACCGGTTAAACTAAATGAATCCTTAACTAACTTTAATTAGCGGTGAGCTGTAATAAGAGTTGGTTTTCAACAACTTACTTAGTGTTATCAGCGCTATCTAACGTTTGTATTCAAATCCAAGACTTATAGAAGTGGGTTAATATATACTATCTTATCTGAAATTGTACAAAAATGTATAATAAGTGATGGGTCCGACTTTAGAGCTCAATCTTTGCCTTGTCTTTCGGGATTGACTTGCACTATGGTGAGCTTATTGGGTATTGGGTATGCTCTAATGTCAAAGTTAGTGAAATTGTTAGGAGAAAGTATTGAAAACGAAAGTAGAATTTGTGCTAAAAAGAAAGGAAAGTACTTTTTTTATAGGAGGTCCTAAATGGATTATATTGTTGACTCTAAATAAGACGGTTGGTTGCAAGTCAGTGTAGAAGCTAGTGACACTTCTGGATTCATTGTTGGATGGATCGGCTGATAGTTAGAGGCCCATTTAAGCTTCGCCCTTTAATACATTAGCTATGAAATAATAAACATATAATTTATAACATAACTAACCTACATATTTGAAGGATAAATCTGGAGCGTACACGGTAAGAAGTGGATACTTTTAAGCATTGGGACCAATACCGATGTCTCTGATAAATACAAATCGAATCAACTGGAATTTAATTTGGAACCTGAAGGTAGCACCGAAAATTAAAAATTGTCTATGGAGAATATTTACTAACTGTTTACCAACGCTAAACAACATTGCATCCCGCCACAGCTCTCTTCCTAATTGCTGCCCCGTTTGTGGCGCATTTGGGGAAAATGAATTTCATGTTTTCATCGAGTGTCCACGGGTGTATCAGGTTTGGCAAAAAAAAATTCAAGCTAATCGAATGGATCAGATTACCAATTTCATTCAGTGGTTTATCAATCTCCTTGAAGATGCAACAAGCGATTGTAATCGTATCGCAATTATATGTTGGCAATTATGGTAGGCGCGAAATGACAAAGTATGGAACGATAAGCTTCGCACCCCTGAGGAAATCTGTCATTCGGCAGCAACAGAGCTTGTGGCTTGGCAGGTTGCACAGAATTGTCATCCGAGTCAGGCTACTCCATATTCAAATACACAGAGTAAGTGGAAAAAGTCCAGCGTCTGCAGCTTCATATGTAATGTTGACGCAGCCATTGATAGCCAAAACAATTTCTGTTCATATGGTTTTCTTCTACGAGATCACCAAGGGCGATGTTTTGCGGCTCGTATGGGCTATCTTGCAGATACAGTTAATCCTCCCTTGGCACAGGCTATGGCGATCCGCGAAGCGTTATCATGGGTCAAGGATTTTAATCTAGGACACGTCGAATTTCAATCTGATTGTTTGGCGGTGGTTCGGGATATTCAACATCAAAACATTCGATTATCATATTTGTCTGATGTTATTTGCGAGTGTTGTGATTTATTACGAGATTTGAACACTTGTTCTATCTCTTTTGTGAAACGATCAACGAATCTAGCAGCCCATAGTCTTGCTAAGACTGTTACTTCTAGTTCTGTTCGTGGTGAGTAAGCTTGTCCACCATCGTTTACACTTGATGTTCTCTCTTTTGATTTAAGTTAATAATAAGTTATGTTTTATTCAAAAAAAAAAAAAACCTACATATTTGAAATATTATTTAAGATTATTTTATATTTATTATAGGGTTAAGGTGCAAAAATACCCCTAACATTTTTTGTCAGGAGCAATTTTACCCCTAACGTCTAAAATTGTACAATTTTACCCCTAACGTTTGTAGCCAAGAGCAATTTTACCCCTAACATTGATAATTTGGGTCAATTTTACCCCTATTATCAAACATATATATTTTTGTTTCTTATTTTGCACCAATTGCATATCAATTCGTTCTAAATTCGATGAATTTTTTGATTTTTTTTTGTCTAATTCGTACAAAAGACATATAACTTTTTTTATTTTATTTGTTATATTTTTTCACATTCCTATATGTTTGTGATTTGTTACTGATAAAATGACGCACTTGTAAAGTGTAGATACAAGATTCATGATCGAGAAAACAGTTTGATGAATTATTTCTCAAATTAACCCAATTTATCAACGTTAGGGGTAAAATTGCTCTTGACTTCCAACGTTAGGGGTAAAATTACACCATTTTAGACGTTAGAGGTAAAATTGCTCCTAACCCAAAACTTTAGGGGTATTTTTGCACCTTAACCCTTTATTATATAAAAAAACATTTTTTCAATATTCATAAAATTTAATTAATATTTAAATTTTCAATATACATAAAAATAAATAACTTTAAACAAAATGAAATTCAATGATTTTTGAAACTGACCTCAAATATCAGTGACTATTGATGTAATTTGCTCCAAATTTAGTGAATTTGAGTTTAATTACATCTTAAATACTGAACCAGCTCCAAACTAAAAAATTCTTCCTAGATCGGTCCAATGTGAAAACTATCAATGTATATTAATATTTTTTTCACATTTTCCATTGAGATACAAGTGTTAATTGATCTCATATTTTCAACTTTTCTTCTAGCTTGAAAGCTCATTTAATAGAATTCTCCTCATTAAGAGTGTTCAAAAACAAAATCAGGCCGAAATAAGCACCAAATTGGTAAACCAAAATTTCAATTTGGTATTCGGTTTATTTGGTTCGGGTTCGGTCTTACTTTATCAAATATATCACTAATAATGGTCGGTTTTGTTTTTATAGCAAAATTACCAAACCAATCAAAATAAAACTTAATTAGATTTATCGTTTTTAGAAAAATACAGATCTACTCCTAACATATCAAAAGTTACAATTTTACCCATGTCTAACATTCTGCTATTTAACTTTTAAAGAAGGCTCCATCGAAGCAAATCATTGGATATGCTCTTATTGCAGCTTTATACTTGTTATGAACTTCAGTTTCAAGGTAGATATATTTCAGTTTCTGGAACTAAATATGTTGATAAAGTTTCAAGTTTCTGTAACTAAATGAAAACACTTTAAGTTTCAGGTTTTTTGAAATAATTATTTGAAATAATATCTGTATTCATACATGTATTTATATGTTTGTCGTAATGCCTTGAATCAGTATATCCTGTTTCCTATTCGGAGTAGGATTGGGTTTCGGATTCCTAGTTGGATTAGGATCATGAGTTCCTAGTTGGATTGGGATCATGGGTTCCTAGTTGGATTGAGATTGGGATCATGAGTTCCTAGTGGGATTAGGATCATGGGTTCCTAGTGGGATTAGGTTAGATTGGGTATTATAAATACCCCATTATGTAACCTAATCATTGTAATCTGATTTTCGCCTCCTAATAATACTATTCTCCTTCTGCCCGTGGACTAGCCAACACAACGTTGGTGAACCACGTAAATCTGTGTTTTTCGATTGTTTATTATTTTATCTTTCATTAATTCCGCACAACAGTGTTTTATAGCCATGATAATGTTTTTGATTAGGCTTCATATGTAATTTACTTCCTGAATTTGTCCTAAACATCTGATTGAGCTCTTGAACTTTCAAAATGTCTCACTAGCTTCCTCAACTTGCTTAAAATGTTCTGATAGCCTCTTCAATTTGCGTAAAATGTAATCAATTAATAACTCGGTTGTAAAAAAATAAGTTGCTTGTGGAAGGTGTGTTGTACGCTTTTTGAAAAAATAAAACGATCAAAGTCGGGGTAAGAGGTTCTAATACTAGAGAGGGTAAGTTTTATTGTTGAGCAAATAAGAACTTCCCTTTTAATATGTTTTTATTGTGATATACACCTTTTGCATATAATTTACTTTTTTTTAAGTGTGTGCAATTGAGTGATTAATTGATTATATTTTAAACAAGTTGAGGCAGCTATTAGGATATTTTAAATTAGTTGATGGGGCTATATGGATATTTTAAAAGTTCAGGAGACTAATCAAGTTTTCTGAATAAGTTAAAGAGCCGGATAAGTTAAAGAGCGGGATGATATATTAAGCCTCTTAATTAAATTATATTATAGCTAAATATGTATATGTATAATCAAAATAATCATCCCTGTAAAATATTTATCCAATCAAGCAAAGTGATTTGTGATACATAGCAAATGGATAAATTATATAATGCTATATGGAACTGATAAATTATTTATTCAAAAATAATAATGTAAAAATAAACGAATAAATTTTAAGCCATTGAATATTAATTCTTGCACACATTTAGTCTTAGAGTGGCAACGGTGCGCGGTGGGGATGAAGATGTTTTTTCCACCATTTTTATAATGGAAAGTGAAAGTAGTTTCGTTTAGTACGAGATCGCTTCACACCTCGCGGTGCTTACACCTCTCTTTTATCGAAGTTCTGTTCAAAAACCTCGTCCGAGAACTTGTATATAGAAGGGTTCCCCGCCGCGCAGCAGTTCTTCCATACCAACTTAGCTGCCTGGCGCTGCTATTAGCATAACAACCGGTACATCATACGTTGGCCCAGTCCAGTCCTCTCGTACTAGGGTTGGCTCCTCGCAGCTCTGCCTTTAACACCAACGGTAGATAAGGATCGAACTGTCTCACGACGTTCTAAACCTAACTTACGTACCATTTGAATCGACGAACAACCGTCTCTAAATATTTACGAGGAATCTTCATTAAATGATTCAGATTTTTTTCTTTTTATCATTTTCTTCTCCCCGTAATACTCTTGTCCAATAAAATAATAATATTAATTAAAAAATACATTTCCTCCGGGTTACCCCTTCAAGTGATTTTTTTTTAATGAAGGCTGGGACGATACCTGATTATGACTGACATCCCAACTAGGTTGGCACCCCAGCCGCTAAGCAAGCAAACCCGAATGAATAAATTAATAAAAAATGAGGACAGTGTACAAGAAAGTGGAAAAGAAAAAAACTGATCTAAGAGTTACGAAATTGACAGACATTGTCAATATCGTCCCAAATAAAAGTATTACAGAAGTCCGGAGCCGCATGCCACCAGCGGAACTCAGTATCGGGGACGTTGAGTCCGAATTTTGCTAGTGAGTCGGCAGCCCTGTTACCTTCTCGATAAATGTGTGAGGCATAAGTCGTCATTTCCGAGCATTGAGCCAGGCATTGCATCCAGTCTTGCCGGATAGTCCAAGGTACAGATGCCGAGCGTGACCGAAGGAGATTAACCGCATAAGTTGAGTCTGACTCGATCCAAAGGAAGTGCCATCCCTTTTCCCACGCAACATCGACGGCGAAGATAATCGCTTTTAATTCTGCCATGTAAGCGAAGGAATCTGGGATGGAGAAGGCGAAACAGCCTCTGGCGAACCCCCTGTGAGTGCGAAAAATGCCACCTGCACCTGCACGACCTGGGCTACCAAGAGCCTCCTCTTCAAGTGATTAAAAACCTTGGTATCTGTGGTAATTATCATGCTGTTATAAAATTCATATCCAGCTATGAAAAGAGAGGGTTTTATCACAGACACCGCATAGATCATATATAATTATAAATATCACAGACACCGCATAGATCATATCATAAAAACATATTCAATAGTGGTTACTTTAAAGAGTGTTAAAACTTAATACATCATATTAAAATATAATATTTTATTAATATTATATTTTATATATAATAATAAGCAACTTTAAAAATTGTCATAATAACCCCATAAATCATTATTTTATATATAATTTATTTTAATTATAAATATTATCAACCAATAGTGGAAGGAGAGAAACTCATAAAAGAGAGGGTTTTATCACAGACACCGCATAGATCATATCATAAAAACATATTCAATAGTGGTTACTTTAAAGAGTGTTAAAACTTAATACATCATATTAAAATATAATATTTTATTAATATTATATTTTATATATAATAATAAGCAACTTTAAAAATTGTCATAATAACCCCATAAATCATTATTTTATATATAATTTATTTTAATTATAAATATTATCAACCAATAGTGGAAGGAGAGAAACTCATAAAAATGTGCATCAATAGTAATTAAGTAAATCATTTTTTTATATTAAAAAAGTGGCAATATCTACAGTCACTCCAATAGTAAGTACCCATTGAAAGTTGCCAAATCCAATGCTACATCATCTGATATTCTTTTTAAGCACCATTTATTGGAGATTCTCTAAGAGAGATCAAATTTATAGTAAGTTGCTAATAAAAAACCTGTGGAAAGTGAAGTAGATTAAAATTTATTTTTCGTTAGCTCATTAAGATGACGTAGACAAAGCTCCGATTTGTAACCACGTTCTCCACGAAGACAAAGGTCTGATTTGTATTGTTGGATAGGGATGTGTATCAGTGCGGTTTAAATCGCATACCGAACCAATTGAATTAGTTTTTCAGTTTGGTTTTTTTGACACTTCGGTTCGGCGTAGGTTTTATTTTTTAGTGCATTTCGGTATTCAGTTCGGTTTCACAAAAAATAAAACTAAACTGCACCGAATTACACATATTCTATATTTTATATATACAAATACATATATTTGAATTTACAAGTTTAATTTTGTTTATTGTTGTTGAGATAATAAGCTTATATGAATATATTTTGAAAGTATTTCAAATTTTTCAATTAAATTCGGTTTGTTCAGTTTAAAACCGAACCACACTGAATATTTCGGTTCGGTTATATTTCAGTTTTATATCGGTTTGGTGTGAATTATTTTGGTACTTTCGGTATTCGATTTTTTCGGTTTTGAACCGTTGCACACCCCTATTGTTGGATAATGCTTTTGGAATTGGAATCAAAGGTCATAATACACAGTTCATAATAATATTGACTTTTGTGTTATAAAGAGTAAAGTTTAGTTACTTTTATATTACGTTTTAAAGTTTAGTGATTATCATGTTCAATTAGCGAAGTTTCAATAACCATAGGTGTAATTTATCCAAAATATCCAAAATACAAAACATTAAGTCGAGATGATGTATATATATAATCATAAAGAATTGCCTAAATTATTTATTACGTTATTAACATAATTACAAACGACGTAATAAAATGTATAAGACTATTTCAATTTATCGATAAACTTTTTTGGAAGGTCTATCAAATAAGGTCAAACCAATCCGTTGAAACTTTCTATCAGGTAGGGGTGAAATTGATCCGGTATAGAAACATTGTTGGAATTTTTTTACTATTGCACTTCTCTCAAAACGAGAAAGGCAAACTTGGATTTTATCCCTTCTTAAATTGCTAATGGATCTTATCCCTCTATTTTTGTTGGAATAAAAGTTCAAATTGGTCCTCAAAGTTGGCATAGAGGGTCAATTTAGCTCAAATCAATCTTTGGGTATCAACTCAGTCCTTAAAGTTGGTCGAAAATGTCAAATTAACCCAAGGTCAAATCAACTCTGAAAATATAATATATTTTTTTTATACTTGAACTTTATCATGTTAAATTTTGATATCTGAAATCTATTTCTATACTTTTTTTTTGGTAAAAATTGGGACGATGCAGAGACATAAAACCTGACATCCCAACTATAGGTCGGCACCCCAGGCTCAAGTACCGCAAAACCTGTAAAGAATTCAATAAATAGAAAATATAATGTTTAACAAAGGGAGGGAAGCAAAAAATAAAGAATAAAGGAATTAACGAAATCTAAAGTGACTAATGTTACAAACATCATCAGATAGCAGTGAACTAGAGCCGAGTGCCACCAAGTGGTGACGGTAGAGGAGACACTGAATCGTGCCATGGCATCTGCTACATGATTTCCTTCTCTGAAGATGTGAGAGACAATAATCGTCATCTACGAGCATTGGTTTAGGCACTTCATCCAATCCCGATGAACAGACCAAGGAACCTGAGACGATCCCGATTTTAGCTTATTAACTGCTAACAATGAGTCAGATTCAATCCATAATTGATGGCAGTTCTTCTCTCATATAATATCGACTGCAAAAAATACAGCTTTTAGTTCTAGAGATAGGCAAATGTTGACCGGATTGGAATTGCAAAGCTTCCTCTAGTGAATCCTGGTTGCATGCAATACCCCACCAGCTCCCGCTGCTCCTAGAGCTCCAAGGGTAGAGCCATCGACGTCAATTCGCCCGGTTCCATTCCTCCATAACCTGCTCCAGATCAGTCCTAACTGGCGGAGCCTCCTCATCGGGCAGGAGTGAGATCGCTGGTTGAGCGATGACTGCCAAACGGCTAACTAATGCGCCTCAAGTGAGGCTCACTAAGGGTGTACCCTGTCGTTATCAAGTAATAATATCTATCTCCTAACATTGTGTCTGTTTTAGTTACCAATGAGACATTAACAGGAAGGTAATTTTGTTGAAAATTACAATGTTTATGATACTGATGATCAGGGTCATAGATATGGTTGCATACCTCCAATTGAAGATGGTCACAAAGAGTCGTATGCTGCTAATAACGGAACGTTGAGGAATAAGATGTCACCAAGAAGTGACATTTGGGATCTGGATGGTCATAAAATGTCATATGGGAAAGAATTAGATAGTGAAAGGTACAGGGAAAGGGAAAGAGATATTGTTGAAAATTACAATGATTATGATACTGATTATGGGAGAAATTACAGTTAGAAATCTATAGAATCTAAATCCATTTTGAAGCAGCAAGATAGGATAGCTTATCAGTCTAAATACAGTTGTACTAATGTCGATGCAGAGTCGGAGGAGGGGCAAAGCCTCATATGACAGCCTGGATTTATGGGGAAGGAAAGGTAAACTTGTCTAACTACTATCTTTGCTTCTTACTCTATGCTTAATTATTCTGTTAACAGAAGAGAATTCGTGTCCGTTGTCTGTTTCAAGGCTATTTTGTAATCCTTATACTGTTGTCATACTTGTCATAATTTTAACTTTATTCTCTATTTTGTGTTGCAATTCCTTTTCAGTTTAGTCTCATTTTTTAATCCTTACAGGCTAGCTCAGCCATCATCATCATCATCAATCACATTCTCGATTGATTAGCATCAATGCTGCACGTACACTCCTCTTTAGTAGTGTTTCTGCTCGTGTCCGTGTCCATTGTCGTTTCAAGGCTATTTTAGGAAGGTCATGTTTTAGAAATAGTGTCCAAATATTCAAGCTAAAGAAACATACATATTCCTCAACATAATTTTTTTATTAATCTTCCATTGTCCAACTATAGTATCTAGAGTTCTTAGTCTATGGTTAATTATTCTGAAGCTTAGCATAAAATTTAGAAGTGAAAATTGAAACTTCCTATTTTAACTGACAATTCCTTGTTGTATCTATAATTCTTAGCTTAGTCTATGGTTAGTTATTCTTTTGTTGAGCCATTTATTTTTCTGATATACTTTCAGGGAAACATTTTACTTCATTTGGAATATAGTATTAAAGTCTTGGGATTTTATGTATAGATCACCATACGGAATCACGATAAGTAATCCCTCTTAGTGAATCATGCATCCATCACTGTAAGGAATTGATGTGTCTGTAACTGTTTGTGATTTCATTTGTGGTACTTGATATTTCTCAGTTTCCGAAAGGACTGTTCTGCTCCCTGTTATGACTGATTTCATGTACTCTTATTCCTGAATTTATCCATTTTCGTGCTTTATATTATACGTTGAAGTGCATTTGTATCTAGTTAATGATTTTTGTTTGTATTTCATAGAATCTTGCTTTATTGTTCAGGATTTTGCTAATTAGTCTAATTAGTAAAAGTTTTTATCAGGAGAGAGGAGAATTAAAATTGTTTTAGCATCTTTTTCCTGATTTTTCTAATTAGTCTAACAGAAATTTTCACATACACCTTAATGAGCAAGGAAATTTGCTCATTCACCGTTAGATATAGGCTTATTAAATCTAAGCCCCATGATGCTTTGAATCTCCACCTTAGGATTCTAATAAGCCTAGATCTAGCAGGAGAAGTAAAATTGTCTTGGCATCTTTTTCCTGATTATATGTCTTACCATTTCTTCTGATTCATTCTTTTCCCCTTGTTAACGTTATTCATTCTATGAACTGTTCAGGTAATTTCTGAACGTACACATTTTCATGATGCTGTAGCACGTGCAACAGATCCCAGAGACAATCGACCTGAAACGACTTCTTTTATTGCATTTATATCACATGAACTCATGTAGAAGAATATATAGATCACGCAACACAACTACTTATTTTGACATTGTGTTAAGTGTAATTAGATAACATTTTTCATGTGACTAACTGTATTATTCAGTTCTCTGGAACATGTCTGAGAAATAGTAAACTTGGTGTTTTCTAAATAAATGGAACTCTTATTGGATTAAGCTAACAATAAGGACCTGTTACACACTGAAACAGGAATGCAGAGACAATCCGCCTGAAACGACCAGTTTATTGCATTTATATCACATACACACTCATGCACTCATGCAGAATATATAGATCACAGAACACGATAACTTGATTTGACACTACTACTTCTTATTGGAGCTTTTTGTATCTATATAGGCGCTAATAATGGACAACTCTAAAACATATCATATTTTTTTTATTATTCTGAAACTCGTTTGCTCTTTTGTTATTTTGCAGTCCTCTGGAAGACGTCTATGTGCTGCAAGTGGAACTCAGACTAGAAGAGCAACACATTGTAGAATTGATGGTGGAAAAGATGGTAAACTGCCGGATAAGTTCCCGGTTACTGCAAGATATCTATTTGGACAAATATGCTAATACTCTCAAGTTGCCAAGTTGACAAGTTTCGGTTTTCTGCTATTTCGAGCCCTATTTTGCATCCAAACCGATCTGGGAGAAAAACTTCAGTTTGGGCTTTTTTAGCCAAATGCAGCCTCTAAAACTCCTATTTTTGCAAATTTGTGTTTTTAGGTGTTTTTTAATTTGTCCTTTTATCTTTCTGATTTTGGATTCTGTCGCCAATTAGGATTTATGTTTCTCTTTCTAATTATGATATCTATTGTTTTTAGGACTTCTTTTTGCCTATTTAAAGGTTTGTTATCCCTATATTGTGATAAATTATTATTAATGAAATTATAATTTTCGAATTATAACTCAAAAAATTTAAACGTTTTTAACAGAGTATTTGCTCCTTGAGTCAACTATGAGTTGCGAATCTGTTTTATTCAATGAGTCAAGAATTCACTATGAAAATGCAATTGATGTATGGGACAGAGTAATAATACTTTCAGAAGCTATGCTCTAAAATATACTTGGAAGAAACATTGATGGATTTAGTAATCTATGTATAAATAAATGCAAATCCCTTTATTTGAGGCAAAAAAAACATAATTAAGCTCCTGAACTTTACATGTTTTAAGGATTAAACTCCTGATCAATTATTTTTTCAAGTCATTGATCATTGATTTTGTTATGGATTTGACCCTTATTTAACTTTTTCGTCGAGTTTAGGAGATGAGAAGATCGATTTGATGATTCTAATGTTGAAAATCACAAAATGGAAGAGGAGAAAATGAGTTTGGAACAATATACCAAAAATCAATTTCTATAATTTCGTTTTAGTTTTTAATTTTTATCTCTCCTAGTTAAAGAATTCTTATTTTTATTTGTCCATGTTAACAAACTGAATCGCCCTAATGATGTATGCAGTCCAAACTCGACGAAAAAGTTAAATAAGGACCTAATCCATAATGGAATCAATGATCAATGGCTCAATGTGGAAAAATAAATGATCACCAGCTTAATCTTTAAAACAGCCAAAATTCAGAAGCTTAATTATAATTTTTGCCCTTTATTTTACAAAATGAAAGTTTACATACACTTAGGACTGTAAATGAGCCCATACTAGACTTGGAAATCATCGTGTTGGAATAGTGTTCGTATCGTATCATTTTCAGGTTCGTGTTAAAGGAGAAAATTCAAACTCAATCCAAAAACTTTCATATCATAATGGTGTTCCTAGGGGGATGATGAGTTGTCATGATACTGAAATTCCTCAACCAAGGTTGAGTCCTGTTGAGCAAGATGAACTTGTTGTGAATCCTGCGAAGTATAAATGATTGAAGATTAATTAGCCAAAAGATTAGTGAGGTTACAAAAATCATCCTAGTCACGAGTCTACTCAAACTATTCGATCCAATTCTGTATGATTTCGACTCGACTCTATGCTATGATTCGAAATAATGACATGAGTCGGTGGTGAATCGGGCATTAAAAGTTTGAACATGATCTCAACTCAAATCACTTTGTCATATGGAATCAAATCTAACTGTTGTATAAATTATAATTATCAAAATATGTCAAAAGGATTCTTTCTTCCAAACTTTGTACCATAATTTCTTGTTTTAGAAATAGAGTTTTCAGTGTCTGTTTCAGTGTCCGTTTCCGTATCTGTGCAACATAGATTAGCATTGAAGCTAAAGAAACATAAATAGAAGCTATGTTGTACGGACACTACTAGTTAGTAGCGTTTCCATGTTTTGTGTTTCGTGTCCTTGTCTATTTTTGTTTGTAGTCTATTTTATGAAGATTATGTTTTAGAAATAATGTTTCCATGTCCGTTTCCGTGTCCGTGTCTTCCAAACTTTGTACCATAATTTCTTGGCTTTCATCATCAAATATGAAAACAGATCATACTACAATTTGGATAATATATGTTTAATCCAAACAAAATTTAATATCCTAACTACCATTTCAGAAAGTATAAATCATTTTATGTTAAGACCACAGTTGATACTGCTAGCAAAGCATAAAATTTTGCATTTCGAGTCCGTATCGGTTATCATTTCAAGGCTATTTTAGGAAGGTCATCTTTTAGAAATAGAGTTTTCACTGTCCGTATCCATACAACATAGATTAACATTCAAGCTAAGAAACATACATAGAAGCTATACGTCTTAAGTTTTAAATATTATTGAACTCAAATTTGATATTTTTATTAATTAAATGTAGGTGGAGAGTTTACAAGATCAAACCGTTCAATCAACATTGTTTCAAACATTTCAAATCTTATAGAACTCTTATATTCAGTAGATTTAACAACACCGTAAAGCGTCCCTGTGAGGCGCCGTAGGGATCGGCCGGAGCACTCCGATGCCTAAGTCAGTAAACTTCTTAAGAGAATAAACTATAATGACAAAGCAGGGTTAAGAAGAGTGTGTAAATGTACCTCTATTGTCATGTTACAAGGGTATTTATATAGGTTTGAGTGATAACCGTAATAACCTTCTCTTGATGCCCTTTTAATGAAGAGTAATGCTCTTTTAATGTAGTCTAACCCCATCCTCTAACCTCCGAGCTCTTACAGGTTTTGGGATATCATTAATGTTGGTTTAATGCTAATGTGTTACGCCGTATAGCCACTTGTCCCTTCACAAAGGCGGATCGCCATAAGAGGCGGATCCCCTCTTCTTCTCAAAGGACGGATCCTTGTAAGAATCCATGGCACAACACCGTATTTCCAACTATGAGCTGCGTGGCTGATCATAAGTGAGACTTATGAGACGACACTGTATTTCCCCTTATGTGCTGTGTGGCGGATCGTAAGGACTTTATAAGACGACACCGTATTTCCATCTGTACGCCATATACGCCTTGGAGGCGGGCTTTGATCTTGCCTTTTTCCCTTCAAGCCCTATTCGCAAGGGAATATCTTCAGTTTAGTCCTCCATGTTTCATGGCGGGTGTTATCAAACTCAAATTTGATCTTTTTTTTTAAATCAGTTGTCGGTGGAGAGTTAACTGAACCAAACTGCTCAACCGATATTGGTTCAAATGATTAAGGTTAACCAGTTTGTTCGGGCGATTCTGAACTTAAAGTTGATTAGTTAAAAATTAAATGTGGGTAGAAATTGTTCTTTTATTAGTCTTTAATTATCACTAACTACTTATAAACCTTATGTTAATTGATGATTTAGAGAAATGACCCTCTCCAATTGGCTATTTATAGAACAAATCTCTTTAATTTAGTTTTGGGTTGGGCCTGGGCATGGGCATGGGCTAAAGTTTTTTTTTTTGATCTCTTTAATATAATTTTTAGACTATTTTTATATATTTGTTACAGTTTTATAATTGTTAATGCATTTTGTAACTCAAAACTTTTATACCACTTTGTGTGTGAGAAAATATTACATAGGAAAAAGTCAACGAAACTTTTTGGCTAGTCAATGGAAAAAAACGAGGAAAACATAGAGTAAACCGTTTTCTTAAAGCTTTTGAAATCATTGCATTTTTTCTTACCATTTTGAAAGTCACACACTATTTTCCCCTGTTTTTTTCGTGTTGTAGCCGAACATCGGAAAATAATTTATTTTTCAACAAAAAAATTCACTTACTCACAATTTTCCAACAACTAATATTTACAGCATTTTATATTTTGATGTTCTATAGCCTCTAATATTGAGTGTACAAAATTTGCGGGCTATATTAAATTTGGGAACTATCATACTTTTAATATTGTACTACAACTTATAGGGAATTGCTTTTAAAGTAGTGGTACATCCACGATACTGAAGGACCCAAAAGACGGGTTACCAATAACAACAATCAAATACGCGGAATACCAATAACAACACCACAAGGATCAATCTAACAAACAATCAACCAAAGCACAACCCAAGTCCAAATCAAAATAGCAACTATAACCACAAGAATGGAAATCCAAAACCACAATCAACAACACAAGATTTATACGTGGAAAACCTCTTCGGTGTGAAGAGTAAAAACCACGGGACGTTTGAGGAGTCCACCATACTTCTCTTATTATGATAAAATTGAGGGCAAAACAAACCCAACAAAGTCTTACAAAAGGTTTATAACCCGCCAATAATCATGAAACAATAAAAGATTTCAAGAAGTAGACAAATACCAAGAAAGAGAAGAAATCAGTCTACAATCTGCCCCAACTCCGAACAGACCTTCCCGACCACCGATCGGCAATCCCAACGGTGAGAACAAGGAACAGTATGTCTAAAAGCTCCTGTCCAAAAATCGTGACGATCCGACGGTTCAATCTTCGGGAATCGACAAAAACGTGAACTGACCTAAAGAGAGAAAGGCCAAATCCGAAAATCTCTTTTGTGTGTGTCTTTTCTTCTTCCTTCACTTGTCTCAATAAATGATAATTAATTCACTTAAATACATATTAACCTAGCTTCTCTAAGAAGCCAAAATTAATATTAAATGGACCTTAAATATGGGCGGGACCCATAACAATCTCCCCCTCCAGCCCATCACGGAGAGAAGAAAAACTCAAATTCTTCAACGTTTGAATCTCATCCCGGAAAGCTTATTACAAAGCTCAAGCTTGCTTCCAGGAACCACCTTTGTTAACATGTCTGCTGCATTTTTATCTGTGTGGACTTTCTTTAACATCAATTCTTTCTCTTCAATCACATTCCGCAACCAATGATATCTAATATCAATGTGCTTAGTACGAGCATGATACATGGTATTCTTGCTCAAGTCCATAGCACTCTGACTGTCACAGAATGTCACATACTCACATTGCTTCAAACCCAACTTTTGAAGGAACCTCTTCAACCAAATCATCTCTTTACATGCTTCCACAGCTGCTATATACTCTGCCTCAGTAGTAGACAATGCTACACACTTTTGTAGCTTGGATTGCCATGAAATGGCTCCCCCTGAAAATGTAAACACATAACCTGAGGTAGACTTTCTATTATCAAGATCACCAGCCATGTCTGCATCTGTATATCCCTCAAGAATCGGTTTCCACCTCCATAACACAAACTCAATTTGGAAGTACCACGCAAATATCTGAAAATCCACTTAACAGCTTCCCAATGAACCTTACCCGGATTGGATAAGTATCTACTCACCAAACCAACAGCCTGTGCGATATCTGGTCTAGTACAAACCATAGCATACATCAAAGAACCAACAACAGATGAATATGGAACAGAAGACATACTTTCTTTTTCTTCATCTGACTTAGGACAAGCTTTATTACTCAACTTGAAGTGAGCTGCTAAAGGTGTATTAACAGGCTTGGCATTCTTCATATTGAACCTTTCAAGCACACGTTCAATATACTTTTCTTGAGATAACCACAATTTTCCAGCTTTCCTATCACGAGCTATCTCCATTCCTAAGATCTGCTTAGCTGGACCCAAGTCTTTCATGTCAAATGAATTAGACAAATCCTTCTTCAAGTTGGAAATCATCCCTGCATCTTGTCCAACTATCAACATATCATCCACATATAAAAGAAGGATAATAAAGTTACCTCCAGAGAAATTTCTAAAATACACACAAGGATCTGCTGAAGTTCTATTATAACCATTCTTTGTCATAAAAGAATCAAACTTCTGATACCATTGCCTTGGTGCCTGTTTGAGCCCATAAAGACTCTTCTTCAACTTGCAAACAAGCTTTTCTTTTCCCTTCTCTTCAAACCCTTCAGGTTGCTCCATATATATCTCCTCATGCAAATCACCATGTAAGAAAGCAGTTTTCACATCAAGCTGCTCCAACTCCAAATCAAGACTTGCAGCTAAACCTAAAACAGTTCTTATAGATGTCATCTTGACAACAGGAGAGAAGATCTCATCAAAATCAATGCCTTTCTTCTGATTGCAACCCTTTACCACCAATCTAGCTTTGCGCTTCACTATCTTGTCACCATCTTTCTTGTTCTTGAAAACCCATCTGTTTTTCAAGACCTTCTTACCTTTAGGAGGCTTCACAAGCACACATGTCTCATTCTTTTTTCAAGGAATCCATCTCTTCCTTCATAGCATCAAGCCAAAGATTTTTGTCTTTACTAGACAACACTTCTTCAACTTGGATATTTTGTAGAAGGTTTTCTTTCTCTAGTTGACCTTCGAACCGATGCTTCTTCCACCAATGCTCCCCCTGCTTATGAACATCCTCTACATCATTCTGATCATCATGTGGAACATCATCAAATTCTGGTACACCATCACCATCATTATCAAATTCTGGTGCATCACCATCTTCATTTGGTTGTACCTCCTCAGCACCATCAAGTGTTGGTTCAACATTCTCATTTATTGGCTGCTCAACAGGAATAGGAGTAGAAACAGAAGAAGTATCAGTAATATCAAAAGACAATGTAGGAGTAGAATTGTACCTTGTACTTAGAAGTTCTGCACCCATCTCATGCTCAAAGAATACTACATCTCTTCTTCTAACTACCTTCTTCTTCTCTGGATCATAGAGTCTAAAACCATACTCCTCATCACCATAGCCAACAAATACACAAGCATTAGTCTTGGAATCAAGCTTTGATCTCTGTTCTTTCGGCACATGCATGTATGCCTTGCATCCAAAGACTCTCAAATGTGAATAAGAAGGATTTCTGCCCTTCCATGCTCTCTCGGGTATCTCAAGGCCAAGAGGAATTGATGGTGAACGATTGATCAAGTACACTGAAGTATTAACAGCTTCAGCCCAAAATGTCTTTGAAAGATTAGACATTCTAAGCATACATCTCACTTTCTCCACAATTGTTCTGTTCATCCTCTCTGCTACACCATTGTGTTGAGGGGTGCCGGGCATAGTTTTTACATGTCTAATGCCATGGTGTGAGCAATAATTTTGAAATTCTTTAGAAGTGTACTCACCACCATTGTCAGATCGAAGACACTTCAATTTTCTTTCCGTCTCCCTTTCTACCATGACATGAAACTTCTTGAAAGTTTCAAACACTTCACTCTTTGTCTTCAACATGTAAACCCAAGTTCTCCGAGTAGCATCATCAATAAAAGTGAGAAAATATTTACTGCCACCAAGAGACTCCACCTCTAAAGGACCACAGACATCGGAGTGTATCAACTCCAACTTTCCTTCCTTCTTTGTAGACTTCTTAGAAAAGGAAGCTCTATGTTGCTTTCCTGCTAAGCAATAATCACAAGGGTCAAAAGAAACAGATTTATCAACAGTAATAAGAGATTTACCTGCCAAAAGTTTTAACCCTTTATCTGTCATATGTCCCAATCTTCTATGCCACAAATTAGGAGAGTTCTTTTCTTCAACTGCATTTAGCTCACCAGAACATACATTCAAGTATGTTTTATACAAAGAACAACACAAATCACCTCGAGCAACTGTCAATGAACCCTTGGACAATCTCCATTTGCCATCTCCAAATGTATGTCTGAATCCTTCTAGATCAAGAACATTTGCAGACAACAAGTTAATGCGTATATCGGGAATATGGCGCACATTCTTCAATATAAGCATGCACCCAACACTTGTCTTCACCCGAATATCACCCATGCCAACAATGCTTGCCGAACTCTGATTTCCCATCTGGATACTACCAAAATCTCCTGCTTTGTAGTTCAAGAAGTATTCCCTTCTAGGAACACAATGATAGGAAGCTCCTGTATCAACAAGCCACTCTGTGCCTGAACCATCAACATGATGACACTCACTAGTTGCACAAATCAAAGAAACACCATCATCACTTTTAGAAGTGACAGCTGCAGTATTTTTGTCATCTCCCTCCTTCTGAGAATCTTGCTTCTTGCCTTGTTCTCTTTTCCAACGGTAGCAGTATTTCTTTATGTGACCCAGTTTGTTGCAGTGATGACATACCATAGGCTCTTTCCCATCTCTGGACTTAGACCTACCTCTCGAGTTACCACGTCTTTTTGGACCTTTACTCTTGCCTCTACCTCTGTTCTCAACAACAAGAGCGTGTGAATTATCAACTCCCATCTCCTTTCTTCTTATCTCTTCATTAAACATACTCTCTTTGATCACATCCAAAGAAAGTACACCATCTGGAGCAGAGTTACTAATAGTCACAACAAGAGTTTCCCAACTATCTGGCAATGAACTCAACAGAAATAAAGCCTGCAACTCATCATCAAGAATAATCTTCATAGTGGTAAGTTTGTTGATTATATCTTGAAAATCACTAAGATGTTCAGAAACCGACTTCCCACTTTTCAACTTCAAATTAACAAGCCTCTTAATCAAAGAAGCCTTATTATGAGCAGCTTTTCTTTCATAAAGACCTTCTAATTTCTTCCACAAATCATATGGGTCGGACTCTTGAGAAACATGGTTGAAAATGCTAATATCAACCCATTGTCTAATAGTCCCCAATGTCTTTCTTTTCAATTTTTCCCATTCTCTATCTTCCATCTTTTCAGGTTTAACCGGTTTAGACACACTACCATCCTCTTTGGTTTCTGCATCAATTGGGTCATACAAATCTTTGCAAAATAACAAATCTTCCATCATATGTCTCCATATAGAATAATTGGTTGATGTCAATTTAATCATGGAACTATTATTGCTATTAGATTCCATAGCTAACTCCAAAATTAACATTGCTCTGATACCAATTGAAGGACCCAACCAATAACAACAATCAAATACGCGGAATACCAATAACAACACCACAAGGATCAATCTAACAAACAATCAACCAAAGCACAACCCAAGTCCAAATCAAAATAGCAACTATAACCACAAGAATGGAAATCCAAAACCACAATCAACAACACAAGATTTATACGTGGAAAACCTCTTCGGTGTGAAGAGTAAAAACCACGGGACGTTTGAGGAGTCCACCCTACTTCTCTTATTATGATAAAATTGAGGGCAAAACAAACCCAACAAAGTCTTACAAAAGGTTTATAACCCACCAATAATCATGAAACAATAAGAGATTTCAAGAAGTAGACAAATACCAAGAAAGAGAAGAAATCAGTCTACAATCTGCCCCAACTCCGAACAGACCTTCCCGATCTCCGAACGGCAATCCCAACGGTGAGAACAAGGAACAGTATGTCTAGAAGCTCCTGTTCAAAAATCGTGATGATCCGACGGTTCAATCTCCGGGAATCAACAAAAACGTGAACTGACCTAAAGAGAGAAAGGTCAAATCCGAAAATCTCTTTTGTGTGTGTATTTTCTTCTTCCTTCACTTGTCTCAATAAATGATAATTAATTCACTTAAATACATATTAACCTAGCTTCTCTAAGAAGCCAAAATTAATATTAAATGGACCTTAAATATGGGCGGGACCCATAACAGATACAACTTTCGTCGGTGAAATTATTCTTTTCTATCAGTTGGTTCCAATAGTTATATATATACATTTCTTTTGATCTAGCCCAAAACCCATGGTTCTGGCTCCTCTGGCTACCGGCTCATCCCTGAGAAGCGTGGTTTTAGCTCCTAGTAGCCTCATATAATTTTGATTTAGATTGTTGTATTTGTAATATAATTTTAATATTTTAAAATGGTTGAATTGGTTAAAATGTATTTTTTAATTTAAGAGGTCATGAATTCAAATCTCACGAAATTCATTTTTGTTATAAGCTTTTATTTATTTAAATTTTGTTTTCTAAATAATTATATTATTATTATTATTATTAATTATTTTTTATTAGATTTGTTCATGAGCCTGATGACCTGTCTAACCCGTCCAAACCCGCCTTTTTTTTTGACAACCAATGAAGCATATATTAAGAATCAAGAAGAAGCATATTACAAATAAAATCAAGGGGTACAGAAAACCACTCACCCCGATGTAAAGGTAAAATACTACTTCTACCTAATAAATGAGCAACAGAGTTCGCAGAACGACAGACAAAACGAATAGAGCAATTAAAAAGCTCTTTCAATGAAAAATGGCAATCCTTGGCTAAGGCGTTAAAAGGAGATGAAACCTCTAACGGGCGGGCCATAGACTGTACCACAATCAAAGAATCTGACTCAATAATTACATCCTTCCATCCGCGGTCTTTTATCCAATACACATCTAATATTTAGCTTCATCCAGCCCGAGTCCATAAAAACCCGAACATAAAATAGATTGGGCTTATGATTTCTTTCAAAACCATATATAGCTCGGCCCGATATATAAAACAATTATGTGTAATTTAATTATATTTAGCCTTTTACTTTGTATTTGCAATGTTAGTTTTAATTATCTTATTTTCATTTTCTTGTACTCTGTGCATTTAAAAGATTTTTATTTGTAAGTATCATTGCGTTGATTTTTGAAAAAAAAAAACTGTGTATTATTATAAACTACTTTTTATATTTAGTAACTTATAGTTTGTAAATATATTTTTCTTTATATTAGGTGGATGGGTCGGGATTGGCTGGACTAGGGAATTAGTTTTCTAATCTAGCCCAACCTAACCCGAACACGATATAAATATAGTGCAAATTGGACAGGGTTTAGATAAAGTAGTTAAATATAAAACCTGATTAAGTCCGGATTGAACCCGACCCGGCCCAGCCCTGAACAGACATGCATTTTATTCACTTTATATTCCTAATCTTTTGAACTGATTTTTTTACTTTATTTTTAGGACTAAAAAACATAATTTTTGAATTAAATTTTAATTTATGAAAATTATAAGAAATTTATAATTAAAAATAAAAATAAGAGATAAAGTGTAAAAAACATTTACATTTACAACCATGAGCAATTTTACCTCTAACGTCTAAAATGATGCAATTTTATCCCTAACGTCTAAAATTGTACAATTTTACTCCTTATATTGCAGCCAAGAGCAATTTTACCCCTAACATTCTCAAGTTGGGTCAATTTGAAAAATAATTCATCAAATTGTTTTCTCGGTTAAGAATCTTGTCATCTACACTTCATATGTGAGTCATTTTTATCACTCATTAGTAATAGATATTAAGGGAAAAATATAATAAATAAACTACAAAATATACTGTCTTTTCTACGAGTTGGAAAAAAAAATTCAAAATATTTCACCGAATTTATAAATATTAATCTCCAATTCTATCATTAAATCACAGAAAATATGATTCTTTTTAACAAATTGATATGCAATTGATGCAAAATTAGGAACGAAATATTTGTGTTTTATAATACTGTCTGAAATTCACCCAATTTATCAAAGTTATAAATAAAATTATTTTTGGCTGCCAATGTTATGGGTAAAATTAAACCATTTTAGACATTATGGGGTAAAATTTCTCCTGGTTGTAAACGTTCGGGGGTATTTTTGCACCTTATCCTTAAAAATGTTACTAAATAATCGACCAGGGGTAAAAATGAGCGTATTGGATAAATCAAAGGCTTAATATAACCAAATAATAAGTGGCCAAAAATTAATGTTTTGGATAGATCGATAACCAAATAGTAATTCAAGGCTATTGACAAGAGGAAACTATGTACCTTCCATTGAGGAATTGGTTAGATGCGATTAACATAAGAAAGTAAAAACGAATACGGAAATATGCAACAATAATAAAATTAGAGAATAAAAAATTCATGATTATGCAATAATAATAAAACTAGACTTAGAATATAAATTGATTAAAAAAAAGGCTTAGAATATAAATTAATTTAAAAAATTAATTCAAATTTCTAGAAATTAAATTTGCTCAAAAACAATAAAGTATTTAGATTGCTAATGTCTCACGTTGTGCGGGTGCACTTCTAATCTGATGAGATTTAGGTCATACTCCTTATGCGTGAAAGTGTTTTTACATATAAACTAGTTGAAAGTCTCGCTTCTTTCTTAGTGAGATGGAGAATCTTAGTTTAGTTTTGGTTTCTTTTATCCTTTTTATTCATCACTTGTCCGTTTTGCGTTGAGATCCTGTTCATGGATCCATAACACCAGGGGCGGATACAGGGAGACCCTTCCGGCCGCCGGAACTACCATAACCATGGGTAGTTTTGGTCCCCTTTGTCTCCACAAAATTTGAGACTACGGTGGTTTTGGCCCATTGTCTCCAAGAAATTTTGATAGGGTGCTGAATTAGCACACCTAAAGTTGACATAGGTCATGTTATGCGCTCTCTAATACTAATATTCTATTTTTTTTTTTTTTTTATCTATTAGGCCTCTCTATATCCAAAATTCTAATTTTTTTGGCATGTTAGGCCTCCTCTAAATCTAAAATTCTATTTTCTTTTACCTGTTAGACCATTTCTAAATCCAAAATTCTAATTTTTTTTTTGCCCTATTAAGCCTTTTTTAAATTCAAATTTCTAAATATTTTTGACATGTTAGGCCATTCTTAAATCCAAATTTCAAAATCTTTTTGGCATATTAGGCCCTTCCTAAATCCGATTTTTTCTATTAGACACAAATTTTTTACATATTGAGAATCTTAAACACAATGTAGGTTAATTTTGAGAAGTTTTATATTAGTACTTAAAAGTTGGTTCTTGACCACTCAGATTATAACACACACACACATATATATATGAACATTTTTTTTAATAAGTTCGCTTAGCAATTTTTTTTACACACGCACGTGTAAAATCAGCCTTCCAACCGTCCAATGCTGTATTCGCCACTGCATAACACGTACACACTATCTATGTGACGTTTGTAGTAATGTTAATCATGAAGTGTTTTTTTCAAGAGAAACCTTTTGCTTTTAATGTAATTTAAGGAAATAAAAATAGATTTAAAATTTTATTTCTTTAATCAATATAAACATTTTAATCCCAACTTCTCCATTTGCTTTTATGGGAAGAGATCAAGTTAATAGTTATAGCAGTATTTTATTATAGGAAAAACTAAATAGTAGCTTTCACTCTTTTTTCTAATGTAACGTTTTTATTTCTCCTATTTTTAGCTTTTTCTTAAGTAGAATTCTTTCCTAATGATTGTCTTTATGGCTCCTATATAAAAGGAAGTAAATTTCAATAAGTAATTAATTCCTTAATCTTAAGAAAATTCACAATTAGAATAGAAAAAGAAAAAATTATCTTTCTCATTTTACTAAATAGTAACCTTACTCTTTCCTAATGTAATATCTTTATGTCTCCTAAATAGTAGCTTTTTCCTAAGTAAAAAAATCTTTCCTAATATAATATCTTTATCTCTCCTATATATAAGAGGAAGTAAATTTCAATAAGAAACCAATTCCTTAATCTTAATAAAATTCAGAATTAGGGAGTCATCGGATTCGAAGAAAAGAAAAAGCAAGGTAAATCAATTTACATTTTATACAAGTATATTTTCATTTAGTTTTCCACAATTTTTGTTGATGAAATATTGATTTTATGTGAACAAATTTCCAATGGAAGCGTCTCAGAGTCTACTAAAATGAATCTTGGTCCTGATAATCATGAGAGTAGGCACCAAAATAGGAGACTTCACAGTGTTTCTGAAGACAGGAGGCACAAGAACAGGAGACTTCAATATGTTTCTCCAAGGATGAGGTACTAGAGCATGATGAGGTAGCATGATTCTCTTTTTTCATTAGTTCGGTCCATTACACCCGGTCCACTGTGGAAGTTCTTTGAAAATTGGGCAAAGTTCATAGTGAGAATGTTCACAGAAAATGGAGTGAGGTTTGGGTTGAGTAAATATTGGGATTCAAATTTCATCCCTTTTCTCCATTTTAATTTTCTTATTTTACACTTTTTGTAATGAACTAATTAATAATGGTGTAGTAATTTTCATAATTTTTCCTAAAATGGTTAATTTTTAGTTTTGAACTGAATCATATGATGTTTTCTTTAAGTAAAAAAAGAAAAAGATATCCTATTTTGTTTTAGCTACAATTAATTAGCTATTTAACTTTCATATTTCTTCTTTTTTTTTTTTTGAAGAGGAATTGCAACTTTATTAAGAACAAGTAGAGACATCCCGAATTAGGTTGTCTCTAATGAATACAAGAAAAGAATAACGAAAGAAAAAATTAGCATAGGACCAAACATTCCTTGTCAGGACATGGGCTGCCTCGTTCGCTAATCTTGAAACAAAAACTACAAAGAAACCTGAACACGTTCTTAGGATTGTTCTAATGTCTTCAATCACGCTTCCAAATTTTGTTAGGTCCTTCCCAGTGGAAAAAATTGAGTCAATTACACTCCTAGCATCAGATTCAAAAATTATAGTATCGTAGTTGAGACTTTGGGTCCAAAGCAGACTTTCCTTCAATGCCATGGCTTCCGCAAGTTTAGCAGAGTTAACTTTTATATTTCAATCATAGAAAATAAAAGCATTGTATAGGTGAAATAGATCATGGAAAGAAATCAATTTAGCCAAATTTACTTTATCATAATTATTTAGACAATATTATTATATCAATATTTTATTTTAGGAAAAATGATTCTAGTTTTTTTCCCTAAATAGTAGCTTTCCTAAGTTAAAAACTGTTTCCCAATGTAATGTCTCCTATAAGAGGGAGTAACTTGCAAATTACCAAATTCAAGCAATTCTAAGAATATTTACAAAGGCTTTTTTTGGTGAGGTTTGCACTCTATTCTATACTGGTTCATGATATACAAATATATTTTCATTTAGTTTGTCGATGAAAATTTGATTTTATGTGAACATGTTTCCCATAGCAGTCTCAGTGTTGAACCAAGAAGAACTCAGATGCAACGTGTCCCAAATAAAAGATACGTGGACTGATAGAAGTGATAATCTGTTAGTGGGCAGAATCTTTTAATTTCCATTATCTTTTAGTTGCTGAAAATAAGGAACAGATAAATAAAGAACTGGTCTCAAGTGGGAAACCACTAGTATCGTAAAAATAGGCTAGGATATTGGGAAGTGGGTTGCAAATTATTGTATTTAATTCCCTAGGCTTTTTCAGAGAGGATATCTGAATTTTGAATTATAAACTTCTTATTGTGGTTTGTTCTTACCCGAAATAGAACTCAATTTCATTGATTGAAAATCATCTCCTGATTGGGACCTAACATTGGTATCAGAGCGAGGTTTTCATGGCGAGCAACAAAGAGAGAATAGAGAATTTGGAGAAAGAAATCGGTAGTCTTCATGACAGTTTCACCAAAATAGAATTGGGAATTGCAGACAAGATGACTAAGATTGAAGAAGCCATCAGCAAGATGTCAGGATCGTATGGGCCAAATCATACTGGTGAAGGTAGCAACAATTCCAGGCACTTTGAAAATCGACACGTGACGGGTGAGGAGGAAAACAAGGAGACTTTTAGAGGAGGAAGACCGATGTTTTCTTCACAACTAGCCAAACTCAAATTTCCTAGGTTTGCTGGGGAGGATCCGACTGTCTGGTGTACACGAGTCGAACAATTCTTTGACTACCAACTGACCACCGAGGCTCAAAAGGTACCGTTAGCATCGTTTCACTTAGAGGGCGAAGCTAGTGAATGGTGGCAGTCTCTAAAAAGAGCGTACAAAGAGGAGAACATAGAGATATCATGGGTCATTTTTTTGGAGGAGTTGTGGGCCAGGTTTGGTCCAACGGATTGTGAGGATTTTGATGAAGCTTTATCCAGGGTGAAGCAGATAGGGTCCTTGCGCGAATACCAAAAAGAGTTTGAACGCCTCAGGAACCGAGTACAAAGATGGACTCAAAAGGAACTGGTAGGTACTTTTATGGGTGGTTTAAAATCTGAAATTTCTGAAGGTATTCGTATGTTCAAACCAGGGACATTAAAAGAAGCCATTCGCTTGGCAAGAATGCGGGAGGAGCAACTTGCTCGACAAAGGAGGTATACTAGACCTCCTCCACGGTTTCCCAATCCAAATCACAAAGAAAGTTCGTCTGTAAAGAGACTCACTTGGGAAGAGATGCAGAAACAAAGGGCTCAAGGCTTATGCTTCAACTGTGATGAGAAATTTACGCCTAACCATAAGTGCAAGCTGCCACAATTATTCATCATGGAAGGGGACGAAAAGGATAACTTTGGAGAACAAGAAGAATATGAGAGAATCATGGATGTGGCACCAGAAATCTCATTACATGCTCTGTCAGGATGGGCTGCCAACAAAACAATGAGAATTGCAGCTAAGATTGGTTCACATGAACTGATGGTTCTTATTGACAGCGGCTCCACTCACAATTTTATAAGTGAGAAAATTGCGAACTTGCTACGGCTGCCGGTTGTTCCAACTGACACGTTCCATGTCAAAATTGCAAATGGAGGGTCTTTGCGATGTGAAGGAAGATTTGAAAACGTAGACATGCTACTACAAGGTATCCCATTCACTTTGACTTTATATGCATTACCACTAACGGGGTTGGATGTAGTGCTGGGAGTTCATTGGCTGGAGAGCTTGGGCACTGTAATATGCAATTGGAAGAAACTAACCATGGAGTTCCAGAAAGATGATCAGACATGCCACTTGAGGGGATTAGGAGCCCAACCAATTCAATCTGCAACCTTGGAATCAGTAGTCAAAGAAGTTAAGTGTGGTAGCTCGTTAATGGCTATTTGTTTTCAACTTACAGCCTTAGATAGTCACAAGTCATGGGATCCCACAATGCAGCAACTCTTGGAGGCATTTGGGGATTTATTTCATAAACCAACAACATTACCACCGGACAGAGAAATCGCCCATCAAATCACGCTAAAGGAAGGTGTTGAACCCGTTCACGTCAGACCCTACAGGTATGCCTATTTTCAAAAAGCTGAAATTGAGAAACAAGTTCAAGATATGCTTAAACTAGGACTTATACAAACAAGTACCAGTCCTTATTCTTCTCCCGTCCTATTGGTTAAAAAGAAAGACGGATCTTGGCGGTTTTGTACCGACTATAGGGCCTTAAATGCTGTCACCATTAAAGACCGATTCCCTATTCCCACCGTGGATGACATGCTTGATGACTTACACGGTGCACAATACTTCACTAAACTAGATTTGCTTGTCGGGTACCATCAGGTACGAGTACACCCCAATGATATTCATAAAACAGCCTTTCGCACACATAATGGACATTACGAATACCTCGTTATGCCCTTTGGCCTATGTAATGCACCATCGACCTTCCAAGCTTTAATGAATCAAATTTTTCGACCATACTTGCGCAAATTTATACTTGTTTTCTTTGACGATATTCTTATCTATAGTCCTAGTTGGAGCATGCATCTTGAACATGTACACAAAGCTTTTGAAATTCTTAGGCATCATCAATTTTATGTTAAAGCTAGTAAATGTGCTTTTGGAGTTCAGGAGATTGAATATTTGGGACATATTATAACATCTTGTGGAGTTCAGGTTGACAAGAGGAAAATTCAGGCTATGGTTGACTGGCCTCGGCCCACTAATGTTTCAGAATTGCGTGGTTTCTTGGGAATCACAGGTTGCTATCACAAATTTGTGCGGAATTACGGCATCATTGCCCGTCCACTCACCAACCTCCTCAGAAAAGGCCAATTCAAGTGGAGTGAACAAGCTGAAAGTGCTTTCCATGACCTTAAAGTTGCCATGACTACAACACCTACTCTAGCTTTACCAAACTTCAGCGAACCGTTCACTATTGAGTCTGATGCTTCGGGGTATGGAATTGGTGCAGTCCTATCACAACAAGGACACCCAATAGCATTCATGAGTAAAGCTTTGGGAGTTGTAAAGCAAACATGGTCTGTGTACGCGAGGGAGATGCTTGCAATTATCCATGCCATACAAACATGGAGACCATACCTGCTCGGACAGAAATTTTTCATCCAAACCGACCAGCGAAGCTTGAAATACTTGCTTGAACAAAGGATAGCTACACCCGAGCAACAAAAATGGGTAACTAAACTCCTTGGCTATGATTATGAGATTATATTTAAACCTGGTTATGACAATAATGCAGCAGACGCACTCTCAAGAAAGGAAGGCAGCCCCAGACTTGATGCCATATTCACCCCCCAAACAAGTTTATGGGACTCCATTAAATCGGCAGCCAACAATGACCCCTATATGACAAAAATAGAGAAGTTGGCAGTACCTAAACCCGGACTTCCTTACAGTTTGGTACATGGCATGGTGTGTTACAAAGGACGTGTGGTTATTCCTCCTCATTCTCAAATTATCCAACAACTGCTGACTCAGTTCCATGACTCACCCATTGGTGGCCATTCGGGAGTATTACGCACCTACACGAGACTGGCTCAACAATTTTATTGGCCTTCAATGTACAAAACGGTCAACTCTTATGTTGCTCAATACGAAGTATGTCAAAAAACAAAAGCAGAAACATTGGCTCCTGCTGGACTCCTTCAGCCACTTTCAATTCCTTGCCAAATTTGGGATGACATCACCATGGATTTCATTGATGGCTTGCCTTTATCCCATGGGAAGAATTCTATCTTCGTCATTGTGGATAGACTCAGTAAAGCAGCACACTTCATCGCCCTTAGTCACCCATATTCCGCCAAGATCGTAGCCGAAAAATTCATCGATGGAGTGGTTAAGTTACATGGCATGCCTCAATCCATAGTAAGTGATCGTGATGCAATTTTCATGAGTAACGTTTGGCAAGAATTCTTTAAACTTTCAGGAACTCAGTTGAACATGAGCACAGCCTACCATCCGGAATCTGACGGCCAAAGTGAAGTAATTAACCGTTGCCTTCAGCAGTATTTGAGAAGCTTCACTTTTCAGCAGCCAAGACGATGGTTCACTTATCTTCCGTGGGCTGAGTTTTGGTATAATACCACTTACCATGCCTCCATCAAGATGACACCATATCAGGCTCAATTTGGTCGATTACCACCTAAGATTCCACGTTACACTGAAGGATCCACTACTGTCCATGAAGTCGATTTACAGCTTCTTGATCGTGATGCTGTGTTGCAACAACTCAAAGAAAATCTCTATGCTTCTAATAATCGGATGAAGCAATATACTGATAGCAAACGTCGTGACATTGAGTTTGCAATTGGCGATCGAGTGTTTGTCAAACTTCACCCATACAAGCAACAGTCCTTAGCCAAGCGACGCAACCAGAAACTCTCTAGCCGATTTTATGGACCTTTTGCGATTATTGATCGTATTGGAAAGGTTGCTTATAAGCTCCAATTGCCAAATGAATCAAGAGTACATCCGGTTTTTCATGTCTCCTTATTAAAAAAGGTTGTTGGTGCTTCTGCATCTATTACAGAGTTACCTTCTTTTACTGAAGATGGAGAAGTGGTTATGCAACCTGCCAAAATCTTGGACACCCGTTGGAGTAAGAAAGGGGCCAAAGTAATTGAAGAAAGTTTGATTCAATGGAAATGCTTGCCATTAGAAGATGCTACATGGGAAAAGTCAGACGACTTTGCTGCACAATTTCCTAACTTCAACCTTGAGGACAAGGTTGCAGCTAATGGGAGGGGTAATGTTGAACCAAGTAGAACTCAGAGGCAACGTGTCCCAAATAAAAGATACGTGGACTGATAGAAGTGATAATCTGTTAGTGGGCAGAATCTTTTAATTTCCATTATCTTTTAGTTGCTGAAAATAAGGAACAGATAAATAAAGAACTGGTCTCAAGTGGGAAACCACTAGTATCGTAAAAATAGGCTAGGATATTGGGAAGTGGGTTGCAAATTATTGTATTTAATTCCCTAGGCTTTTCCAGAGAGGATATCTGAATTTTGAATTATAAACTTCTTATTGTGGTTTGTTCTTACCCGAAATAGAACTCAATTTCATTGATTGAAAATCATCTCCTGATTGGGACCTAACACTCAGAGTCTACTAAAATCAATCTTGCTCTTGATAATCCTGATAAAAATCATAAGGTGAATGCTCAAACTTCAGAAGAAATTATAGACACTATGGAGAAGGTGGAGGAAAAAGTATCAAATGGATATCCTAGTCATTTTAGCCTGTCGATATCATGTCCTCAGAGCGAGTCAGAGTCATCCCAATAAGCAGAGATTTCACACTGAACAGAGACATTGTTCTTCTAGACGTACAAGTCCTATTTCGGAAGGTAGGATGAGGCACCAAAACAGGAGATTTCACACTGTTTCTCAAGAGAGGAGACATAAGAACAGGAGACTTCACAGTGTTTCTGAAGCCAAGAGGCACCAGAACATGAAACTTCCTGATTTTTCTTCAGGGAGGAAGCACCAGACCAGGAGACTTGAGGAAAAGTTTGCCAAAATCCATAGTGAGGATGTTGACATAAACTGGTGTGAGGAAAAACGTGTTGAAAGAGTGAATTTGTATCATGCTATGTTCTTAGAATCCTGCTTTATTGTTCTTCAAGTCATATTTCTGAGTGGTAACCAACACGGACACAGCGTTAGGAGACATAATCAAAATACAAAAATAGAAACAATTAATGTGATTATAGAACTGAAATTTTAGTCCTTAATAAGTAGGAAGAGCATACATTTTCAGCTAATGGTCGCTCGGGGTTGGCGAATTCTGACTCTGTTTCAACAACGGACTCTTGTGCAACATCAGCTTTATTTGGAATGCCAACTCTCTCGTTGTTTAAGCATGTTATTGAAGAAGTTGCAGATGACGGTCAAGAATCTGAGAGCGTTGAGGAAGAAAGTATGAAGACGACTCAGACTCAGACTGATGAGGCGAATAATTTCAGTCTCAGTCTGAGTCGTCTTTATACTTTCTTCTTTAACGCTCTCAGATTCTTCACCGTCATCTGCATCTTCTTCAATAAACCCTTCTTGAACCAAGAGTGAGTTGGCATTTAAATAAAGCAGATGTTGCACAAGAGTCAGTTGTTGAAACTGAGGCAGAAGTCGCCAACCCTGAGCAACCTTTAGCTGAAAATGCATGTTCTTCCTACTTATTAAGGACTAAAATTTCCGTTATGTAGCAACATTATTGTTTCTATTTTTGTATTTTGATTCTATCTCCTAACATTGTGTCTGTGTTGGTTACCAATGAGACGGTAACAGTGATGGTGATTTAGTTGAAAATTACAATGTTTATACTGATGATCAGGCTCATAGATATGGTTGCATACCTCCAATTGAAGATGGTCACAAAGAGTCGTATGCTGCTAATAACGAAATGTTGAGGAATAAGATGTCACCAAGAAGTGACATTTGGGATCTGGATGCTCATAAAATGCCCTATAGGAAAGAATTAGATAGTGAAAGATACAAGGAAAGAGAATTTGTTGAAAGTTACAATGATTATGATACTGATTACGGAGAAATTACAGTTGGAAATCTATAATAGAATGTGAATCCATTTTGAAGCAGACTTATGAGTCATCATCAGGAGATTCATATGAAAGGTTTCTTCATAGAGACAAAATGTTAGAAGGAGAAAGTAGTAGAAACCCTCATATGACATCCTGGATTTATGGGGAAGGAAAGGTTAACTTTTCTAAATACTAACTTTACTTGTTAGCTTACTCTATGCTTAATTATTCTGTTAGCACCTTACAATTCTCTGAAATATCACACTTCTTGTTTTTGGTTGAGCCATTTGGAGGTTAAGGGATGATTTATTTTTTCTTAGCCCGTGTCCACTTCCATTGTAACTTTGTCCGTGTCCTTCTCGTATCCACTTCCATTGTCATTTCAAGGCTATTTTGATGAAATGTTGATTAACATCTATGTTGTTGTAGCACCTAAAACACGCCTGAAACAACCCGTTTGACATGATTTTTTATATCACATATACACATTCATGTAGAATATATAGATCACATCAAGACACTAATAATATCAATATTCTGTTAGCACTTTGTCATATTTTTGAGTCGTAACCAACACAGACACACTGTTAGGAGACATAATCAAAATATAAAAATAGAAACAATTAATCCGACTACAGAACTGAAATTTTAGTCCTTAATAAGTCATAAGAACAAAAAATTTCAGCTAAAGGTTGCTCGAGATTGGCGACTTCGCGCTCAGTTTCAACAACCGACTCTTCTGCAACATTTGCTTTGTTTGGAGTGCCAACTCTCTCTTGGTTCATGCATGTTATCAAATTATTTGCCTCATCAGCCTGAGTCGTCTTCATACTTTTTTCCTCAACACTTTTGGATTCTTGACCGTCATCTGAAACATCTTCAATAAACTCTTCACCTTCAACTATTTCTGAAGAGTTTATTGAAGAAGTTGCAGACGGTCAAGAATCTGAGAGCATTGAGGAAGAAAGTATGAAGACAATTCAGACTCAGACTGATGATATGAATAATTTGGTAACATGCTTAAAACAAGAAAGAGTTGGTGATGGGTGTCGAATCCACCAAAGATAATTATAACTTTACTTAGCCGAAAATAAATTGTAAAAGAGCAAGTAAAGGTCGTACCCAAAGGATTAATACTAATCTAATCACAAATATAACCAAGCAATTAACAAAAAGTAAATAGAGGGGGATTGAAATTGTTGATTAATGAATAAATAAAAATTGCAGAATCAAATTGAAATTGAATGTAAAATTAAATGTTGGAATTTCAGTTAAGGGGGATTCCGCAGGCCAAACAATTATTTCCCATCGATCATTGACGGTGAGACATTATCTTAATTAACATGATCTGGATTGGTTATAGCCGTTCCTTATTCATTCCCGGCCTAATCCTTCCTTAATTGTAAAGCAAATCCTAGAGCGCCTAAAGATAAGCTCCTATTCAATCAGACAGTTCTAGCTTAGCGCTTAGAATTTAATCCGTCCAAAGCATTAGGAATTAGAAGGACCCAATCTAAGTTAACCGAATTCTTAGCGATTCCGATTCAAACCAAATCACATGTTCATGCGCTTAATCGTTGTTAAGATATTCAGATGATTACAAATCCTATTTCCTAACGTTGTTCAATGAATGAAAAAGCAAAAGTCTGGCCAAACCTTCACCTGAACCTCCAATGATGGTCTGATTTTATAGATTAACAAACATGCAAACAGCTCATATAAATTCAGATTTCTAAATTAAAGAGTAACAATCTCACGATAGAAAATAATGCTCGCCTTTGATTAATCCCTTAACCGAATAAAGTGTTTAGCCACACATAGTCATGAAATCGACTATGATAGCCATTAAAGACGATAATAAATGAAGCTAACTAAGAAACCAAAAAGAGAAAAAAACCTAAAAAGAACTTATCCCCCAAGGTGTAAATTCTCATCTATTTATAGAGAAAATCCCCTCCTAAAAGTTGGGTAACAAAATAATATCTATCTAAATCATCAACCTCTTTTACAAATTTCAAATCCCTGATTTTCTGCCTTCTATTTCGAGTTGGAAAAGGTCCTGGTCCATTTGAACATCAGAAGATTTGGAGGTCCTTAGTCTTGGGCAAGACTAACTCCATTTTCGCTTCAGCTCCTTTAATTCAGCACCAAATTCCTTTCTGGTCCAAAGTTTCTCCAATTAAGCTCAATTCTGCTCCTTTTAATCATTTGAGTCCTGTGGAGGCAAATTAAACAAAAACAAGCAATAATACCCAAAATAACACCAAATTAATTAAATAACCTAGCACTAAAGTGGACATTTGAACGTTGAATTGGAGACTTATCAAATACCCCACACTTACCCAATGCTTGTCCCCAAGCATATCAGATCATGTCAATAGCTCTTTACCCTTATGATTTCGTGTTAACCAACCTTTCTCGAGCCCCCCTCATAATGTAAAGATTATCAGCCATCAACTCTCAAAGCCAAGATATTATTCATGTTTAAACACACAATGTAACTACTTGAAGAATCTCAGGAATTGAGCTTTCGACCATGTACATAAGGTATGAATTAAAATCAACAACACCCTCACGGAAGCCACTCATTGCACTCAAGTGTTTGGGCTATAATTAATTTCAAGAAATCACTCAAGTCGCAACCTAGAATGAAATTACCATAAGCTTGCCAATATATCAAATCTCCACCACTTAGTATGAATTCAATCAATAAATCAAAGGGACTTAAAACAGGGTGTAACGTTGGCTGGGGGTAAGGTTTGGAAAGGAAATGAATGAGAAGGGTAATTGATGAAAATGGAAATGGCCAAAAATGAAAACCAAAACACAATTGTGTACAAATTACTTACAATTCTCAGACTTCAGAATGAATGAATGAGACGGACTTAATCAACTATAAACAAACTGAAATGAACAAACTAAACAAAAATTTGTTTTGTTCTTTTTGCCTTTTTTTCTTTTTTTTTTTGCTTTGAGGCTTTTTTTCTTTTCTTTCTTTTGTTTTTTTTTTTTTTACTAAAGATAATACTTCAGGCTAGAATAAGATAGCTACTACTTTTCATGCTAATGTCCATTTAGACACCTTTTGAAGCACAACCACATATAATTAAAGGACTATTCAATTGAATCCTTATACTTTAACGAACCTGTGGTTTTTGAATATGGACATTGCTCAAAGCAACAACTAAACATAGAAATAAATGAAAGAATATACAGACTTGATGGCTAGAACATCCCTGGCCAAGGGACTCGAACAAAGGTGTGTCAAGAATGGGAAAAAGGCTCAAATGTGGCTAACTAAGGGCTGGTACTGTTATTTTTGTTAGTCTTGAGCAAGACTAAGGGTTCGAATTTTATTTGAAATGGCTAAGAAAAGAAACCTACTGCCCTTATCATTTTTAATGCTTGAATACATCAGTGTGGTCTCGAAATGCATAACATGGCAAGTTCTAGAATTCCAAACTAGAATTGGATAACACTCAGAAAGAATAGAACAAAGTGTAATGTTTTTGTTCTTGCATTTAGGCTCAAAAACTTTCCAAAAATTGGGGTAAATTGGTGTTGTTTCATTCAAAATGTCTGTCATGTAATGGGAAATTAATCAAGTGGTTCATATGCATGCTCGAAACAATTGTGCAATCCCGACCTTTTGAAATCGACAGCTTTATTCAAAACAAAACTTAGGGGTTTCAATACTGAGTTGGCAACCTATTTTCAACCAAGTGCAAAACTGAGAGCTAGCATTGTTATTCTTAGGGACAAAACAAAGGGTGAACACCCCACACTAGACTCGAGCATATTTTCTGGGTTTTTTTTCATTTGAGGTAGACACCTCACACTAATTTAGTACATATTCCATGAAATTAAACCCAAAAAATTGCAGTAGTAAAATAAGGAAATTTCAGCAGCATTAAATTTTCAAAACAATCAGCAGCCTCTCAACGAATTAACCATCACAATCAGCCAATTAACTATGAAATCAAACACTTCTATAGCAAAGGTCCCTCCCCCACTTTCTCCTCGCACTGTCTCAATGAGGAATTCACAAAAATTAGGGGCAAAGGGCAGCAAACATGAGAAAAATGAATAAATAGAGAAGAAAAGATTATGCTTACTGTCCTTTGTTTGGTGGTTCATGTGTTGGGTTTGTTTGCACTGGAGTCGATGGTGGCTGATCTTCGGTGGTTGTGCGATTTGAAAGAGATGGGTTTGGTGTGGCTGCAGTTTGAAGAATACGATTGAAAGAGATGGAGATAGGGTTTTGATTTTGGAAATACAGTGGTGAGAGTAAAAAAAAATATTAAGGGTAAAAAGAGGGGAATTAAAAACAAGGGTAAAAACAGAGGAATTAAAACCATAAATTGTTTTTAACCCTCTTTTTAACTTCTCTTATTGGGCCCCTATTAATTCAATTAACTCTCTTATTTCACTCATTTAAGCTTATTTCTCCATTCTTTTCTTCCCTACACACCTGCAAATCAGAATCCAGAACCACAACTTAATTGTAGAAGATGATGATAAAATTGGTTATTCCATATGAATTGAATAAATAAATAAATAAATAAAAACAAAGACTGAATATAAATGACAGATGCTGGTCCTAGGCAGGACCAACACTGCTGAATATAAATGACAGATGCTAGTCCTAGGCAGGACCAACACTGGGTTGCCTCCCATTAGCGCCGCTAGTTAACGTCTTTGGCTAGATGGAATCGAGCTTCAGGCTAGTCTCCAGGAACTTATATCTCCATAACTTCACCACTTTCAATCGGGATATTCTCATAAAATGGCGTGAGACCATTTACTGTTTGCACTCTCCCATTCTCCAAACGCTGAATTTCCACAGCTTCATTCCTTAGTTCCTCAAGCTCTTGTACTTTCAGCTTCCTAAGTTTTCCTGCTTCATCAATATTCATGTTACACTGCTCAATTGCCCATAAGGCTCTGTGTTCTGATTTTGGTTCCTGCAAAACGGAAGCTAAAAGATGTTGAGTGGTGTGTGAAATTGTTTCAGCATTAGAACGCCCATGTTCTGATTTCAGAGCTGCCAACTGTTGCATTACTTCCCGCACATCTTCTCTAATCTCCACTTCTTTCTCCTCTATTTTGCTGCTCACATCTAAGCTTTCTTCTATTACTACTTGCATCCTGTCTTCCCTACATGCTTCAAAAACTTGATGAGTTATTGGTTCAATAGCATCTATGCCACAAACAGAAGACACTTCTTTAGGAATTTTCATGGCCTTATAAACATCAAATTGAACAATTTTACCATCAAACTCCATAGTCATTGTTCCTTTGTGAACATCGATTTTTGTCCGAGCAGTTGTTAGGAATGGTCTACCTAACAGGATTTCCGATGAATCTGAAGAGTGATCTTCATCTTCCATGTCTACGACATAGAAATCAGCTGGGAAAATTAAACCATTAACCTGCACAAGAACATCTTCCAACAAACCTTCGGGATAAACTATAGATCGGTTAGCGAGTTGGATTACTACTCCTGTTTTTTGTAAAGGACCAGCATTTAAAGATGAATAAATTGATTTAGGCATGACATTAATTGACGCTCCTAGATCACACATTGCTCTCTTAATACTAGTATTCCCAATTTGACAAGAAATAGCAAACATACCTCTGTCCTTACATTTTTGGGGCATTTTCTTTTGGAGTACAGCAGACACATTCTCACTCATGGTGATCTTTTCATACCCAATTTTTTTAATCTTGTTAGCACACAATTCTTTAAGAAATTTAGCATATCGAGGGATTTGTCTAATAACATTAAGCAATGGAATATTCACCTCAACCTTACGAAATACCTCAAAGATGTCTTTCTCTTCTTTTTCCTTCTTTAATCTGGCTAAACGTTGAGGGAAAGGGACCTTAATTATAAAAGGCATATCTTGCTCTTCGGATGACTTACCAGTTGAACCTTTTGTAGCTAAACCTTCCGTTTCTTTTTCGAATGCCTCATTTTTGCTTGCAGATTTCTCTGACACAGTCTGTTCTGATTCGGAAGAGGACTTAGTCTTGGGCAAGACTAAAGCTTTTCCGCTATAGAGTGAGATTGCACTCACATTCTGTCTCGGATTCGCCTCAGTTTGTGAAGGTAACTTCCCCTGGGACTGTATTGCACTTAGAGCGATCGCTATCTGACTCATTTGCTTCTCTAAATTTTGGACATTTGCTCGAAGATTTACATTGATCTTGCTTTGTTCTTCCTGAAATTTCAACAAGTTAGAAACAACAGATTGGTCATTAGGATTTGGCAGCATACCTGAATTTGGATTTGTTTGAATAGGTCTATATTGTTGAGGTCTTTGCTGATTGTAACTGAGATATGGGTGATCACGCAATCCTGGATTATACGTGTTGGAGTATGGATCATATTTATGTGGAGGTAGCCCTTGATATCCGAGGACGGCATTAATCTGTTCCGGTGTTCCTTCATGCAATGTGGGACATTTTTCTGTAGCATGTCCAATAACCGAGCATATCCCGCATGTTTTCACTTGAGCTATCTTCCCTACAACCAAATTTTGTACAAGAGATGTCAAAGTATTTAATTTTTCTTCAATGGAAGAAGTACCTACCTCATATGCTTTTCGTGGAGCATCTTGTTGTTTTCCGAATTGTTGGGAAGTTGCTGCCATGCTTTGGATCAATTCTTTAGCAGCAGATGGAGTTTTATCAATCAGGCTTCCCCCACTAGCTGCATCTACCATTTTTCTTTCCATTCCTAACATTCCCTCATAAAAATATTGAATAAGAGAATGTTCAGTTATCCCATGTTGGGGACAGCTTGCACATAGCCTTATGAATCTCTCCCAATAATCATGGAGTGTCTCAATATCTTTTTGTCTTATTCCACTAATCTCCCTTCGAATCATTGCTGCTCGAGAAGCTAGAAAATACGTTTCTAGGAATGCTTGTGCCATACCCATCCATGTTGTGATGGATCCAGAGGGCAGATTGAGAAACCAGTCTTTAGCCGCATCCTGCAAAGAAAAGGGAAAAGCTCTTAATTTCACCTGTTCCTCGGTTATTCCTTGTGGACTCATACCTGAGCAGACTACATGAAATTCTTTGAGATGATTATGTGGATTTTCACTTTCCATTCCATGAAACTTAGGCAAATAATGAATCAGTCCCGATTTAAGTTCAAAAGCCGCATTTAGGACTGGGTATGTGACACATAAGGGTTGTTGATCAGCCTGAGGCGCATGGAGTTGTCTTAAAGTTCTTCCTGTCATTATTTCTGCTTCAGATGACTCGCTTTCTTCGCTGGAAATTTCCTCTTCTTCGCTAGAATTGGAAGTTTCAGACCTGGTCATATATGGAATTAAATCAAGTTAAATTAATCCCCGGCAACGGCGCCAAAATTTGATGGGTGTCGAATCCACCAAAGATAATTATAACTTTACTTAGCCGAAAATAAATTGTAAAAGAGCAAGTAAAGGTCGTACCCAAAGGATTAATACTAATCTAATCACAAATATAACCAAGAAATTAACAAAAAGTAAATAGAGGGGGATTGAAATTGTTGATTAATGAATAAATAAAAATTGCAGAATCAAATTGAAATTGAATGTAAAATTAAATGTTGGAATTTCAGTTAAGGGGGATTTCGCAGGCCAAACAATTATTTCCCATCGATCATTGACGGTGAGACATTATCTTAATTAACATGATCTGGATTGGTTATAGCCGTTCCTTATTCATTCCCGACCTAATCCTTCCTTAATTGTAAAGCAAATCCTAGAGCGCCTAAAGATAAGCTCCTATTCAATCTGACAGTTCTAGCTTAGCGCTTAGAATTTAATCCGTCGAAAGCATTAGGAATTAGAAGGACCCAATCTAAGTTAACCGAATTCTTAGCGATTCCGATTTAAACCAAATCACATGTTCATGCGCTTAATCGTTGTTAAGATATTCAGATGATTACAAATCCTATTTCCTAACGTTGTTCAATGAATGAAAAAGCAAAAGTCTGGCCAAACCTTCACCTGAACCTCCAATGATGGTCTGATTTTATAGATTAACAAACATGCAAATAGCTCATATAAATTCAGATTTCTAAATTAAAGAGTAACAATCTCACGATAGAAAATAATGCTCGCCTTTGATTAATCCCTTAACCGAATAAAGTGTTTAGCCACACATAGTCATGAAATCGACTATGATAGCCATTAAAGACGATAATAAATGAAGCTAACTAAGAAACCAAAAAGAGAAAAAAACCTAAAAAGAACTTATCCCCCAAGGTGTAAATTCTCATCTATTTATAGAGAAAATCCCCTCCTAAAAGTTGGGTAACAAAATAATATCTATCTAAATCATCAACCTCTTTTACAAATTTCAAATCCCTGATTTTCTGCCTTCTATTTCGAGTTGGAAAAGGTCCTGGTCAATTTGAACATCAGAAGATTCGGAGGTCCTTAGTCTTGGGCAAGACTAACTCCATTTTCGCTTCAGCTCCTTTAATTCAGCACCAAATTCCTTTCTGGTCCAAAGTTTCTCCAATTAAGCCCAATTCTGCTCCTTTTAATCATTTGAGTCCTGTGGAGGCAAATTAAACCAAAACAAGTAATAATACCCAAAATAACACCAAATTAATTAAATAACCTAGCACTAAAGTGGACATTTGAACGTTGAATTGGAGACTTATCAGTTGGCATTCTAAACAAAGCAAATGTTGCAGAAGAGTCAGTTGTTGAAACTGAGCCAGCAGTCGCCAACCCCGGGCAACCTTTAGTTGAAAATGTATGTTCTTCCTACTTATTAAGGACTAAAATTTTGGTTCTGTGTAGTCACATTAATTGTTTCTATTTTTGTATTTTGATTCTATCTCCTAACATTGTGTGTGTGTTGGTTACCAATTAGACGTTAACAATTTTTGTTTTGTATTTTCGGTTTCATGCTATGTTCTTAGAATCCTGCTTTATTGTTCTTAGATTATGAGCTTTCTCAGAAATAGTAAACTTGGTGTTTTTCTGCATAAATGGAACTCTTATTGGATTAAGCATAAGGAGATATAAATACTGCACACACATTGCAACACGAGACAATCCGCCTGAAATGACCGGTCTGCCATGATTATCATTGTTATCACATTTATATCACATACACTCATGTAGAATATATAGATCGCAGAACACGGTTATGACGCAACTACTTGTTTTGACGCCCCTACTTCTTATTGGAGCTTTTTGTATCTATAAGCGAGGTACTAATAATCATTATTGTCTATTTTTTTGTACCGAGTAAGGTTGATCTGCTATTATGTGAGACAACTTGGTGTTATTGGATAAAGGATATATCAATAGTGCACATTCATATTTTTCATTTTATTGTAGCACCTGTTACACACTGCAACACGATTGCAGAGATAAACCACCTGAAACCACTCATTTATCGCATTTATATCACATACACACTCATGTAGGATATATAAGTCGTAGAACATGATCATGATAGATATAGTCAAGTTGTGAAGTTACAGAAAGATTTCGATATCGAGAAAGATGGTAATATAGTCAAGTTGTGAAGTTTGGGTTTTGTGCGATTTTAGACGCTATTTTCCATGGAAACCGGTGCAGGAGCAAAACTTTGTTGGTCCCTTATAACGTTGCAAGTATAGTTCCAAGGGGGGGTTAGGAACTATTTAAACTTTTTGATTAGTTTGGGCAAACTTATTTTCTTAAGAGAAAAGGTTTTAACAGTGGCGCTGAGTGATCAGTAGGATACTGGCTTAGTCAACTGGTGACTAGGTCAGTTTCTTGACTTGAGTCAGGAGATAGCACTTAAAGTCTATTCCTGAGCTCAGATGTTTGATGCGCACAACTCAGCTTGACCTTTTTACTTGGTCAGTTTTGGTTATTTAAGCAAGCAATATATATAAGGAGTTTAAGGTAAGAAATACATTACTCAGCAGATTTATCCAGGTTCGGCTTCTTCTAAGCCTACGTCCTGTCCCCGGAACACGTTCTGAGATTTCGAATCCTCTACTGAGCTCTTTAAAGGTAGAGCCTCAAACCTTTTACAATCTTAGCAACTGAGTATAACAAGAGTACCTTCCTCTATACCTCTACTCAATCCTAATCTCTTGCTGAGTACTATAACCGAGTACTCAGCCTCTCCTTTCTAATCTCTAGAAATGATAAGTGTTTGTCCTAAACAATGATTTGCTAAGACACTTTAGATGATTGAATAATCACTCTAGACTTTTACACAAAAGATATTGAATGTAGTGTAAGATTGCTTTGCTTTTTGCTTGCAGAACTTTGCGTGGAGATTTGGTCAGCGTAATGGCTTGATCAAGTTCTGTAAGTTGAAAGCATCTGATGGCACTCTATTTATAGAGACGTCTGGGCATCGGTCATTTCGAATTTCGAAATAACCGTTGGAGGGAAACGGCTTCCTGTCGTTGTCATCCTGACTTGCTCAGAGCTTTCGGCCAATCAGATTTGTGTATCTTCTGTCCTCGGTCAGCTCAACAGACTGTCTCCCCTTTTATGGTAAAGTCAACTGGACAGCATACTGTGTCGTCTGAATTAGCAAAAGGACGACTGGATTTTTTACCGTTG
Organism: Euphorbia lathyris; assembly: GCF_963576675.1. Taxonomy (NCBI): domain Eukaryota; kingdom Viridiplantae; phylum Streptophyta; class Magnoliopsida; order Malpighiales; family Euphorbiaceae; genus Euphorbia; species Euphorbia lathyris. The sequence goes on along the minus strand of NC_088919.1, from coordinate 73,148,028 downwards.
AAATAATGAAGCAGAACATGGAAATTTTTGTGATATTCTTTTATCTCTCTTATTCTTTGAAGTTCCAGAAATCATAGAATTTTCTTAAATTTGGAATTTTCAGAATCCCTTTAACTCTAGAATTATGAAAATTCTAAAATTTGAATCCCAAGAAAAAGAAATAAAAAGGAAGAAGATAGCATTATTTTGTACGTGATGTTAAATCTAGGTTTCTCCAGTAATCATAAAGTTTATTTCTAAAATTAATAAAAAGTTAAACTATTACAAAATATATCCACCTTATCAAATTGATAAAAAAAATATAAATAAAGAGATAGTGATGAAGATAGGACCATCATAGATCTTATACTAGTCGGAGATTGGTATAAGATCTACGATTGGGCCTTGACTAAAAGATCGAATTGATAGTTAAGGTCCAATCGTAGATCTTATACCAATCTCCGACAGGGACATGTTTTTTGGAATCCATGCTACAAATTTCTTCCCCTTAATTATTTTCCATTTTGATTTTATTATTTTACAATTTTTGTAATCAATTTTTTTTTTGAAGAAACAATTTTTGTAATCAATTAATTAACCTTAATTACATATTTTTATAGAATAATGTTGTAGATGATAAGATTAATTTTCATCATTTTTCCTGATAAGGTTAATTTTATATTTTTGAATTGAAGCATATATCAGCAATTTTGGGCTATAAACGAGCCGAGCCTCTCATAAGCGATTCAGATAATATTAATTGATTCTGAATTTTTCGATTTTCGTGATGTCTGAAACTCATTTGCTCTTTTGTTATTCTCCATCCCTCTGGAAGACATCTATGTACTGCAATTTTCATGGCGAATGATTACAAGTTTGTCAAAGAGCATAAAGTTTCAAGGGATTTCAGTGGAACTTCAGATTGGAAACTGCGGGATAAGTTTCCAGTAACAACAAGATATTTATTTGGATAAAGATGCTAATACTCTCAAGTTGCCAAGTTTGGGTTTTGTGAGATTTCGGCCCGTATTTTGCATGAAAAGGAGTTCGGGAGCAAAACTTGACGTTTGGGTTTCTTTAGCCAAATTCGGTCTTTAAGACCCTTATTTTCACAAATTTGTGCTTTTAGGCGTTTTTAACCCTTTGATTTTATCTTTTGGATTCTGTTACCAATTAGGATTTATATTTTGATTTCTAATTAGGATTTCTATTGTCTTTTGAGACTTCTTTTTCATGCTTATTCTTCCTTTATTGATTCAGACGATTATTATGAAAATTTACGTAGAACTTTATTTTTAAGCAATTAGCTACATACTAATTTCAATTATGTCAAACTAAGTGAATATTTATTTTTTTAAGGTTTAAATTTTTTAAAATAAGGTATAAAATTATATTTTATTTGTGATATATGGAAAATATTGACATATATTGAGAATTAATTTTGATAGTACGATTTAGTTGTAATTTTAAAGCTATATATGATTATCATGTAAAAAATAAAAACCAAATCTAACCCTAATGTTTTAAAGGAATAACGTATGAAATGGTGTAAAACTCTAACGTTTCCAAGCAAGATCAATTTTGGCCATACGTTATCGAAAATTAGAAAAAATGGATTTAATTATCATTTCAGACCTTTCAAATATCAATTATGTCTAAGATATTTAATGTATTACTATCAAAAATTCTCTTAAAATGCTCAAAATTAAATCTGCTACATATAAGTTAAACACAAATTTTTTTTTTGTCAAAATATCTAAAATATTTACTATGTTATTAATATAGTTACAAAAAACCAACAAAAAAATATATGAAACTGCTTCAATACTTATTCGGAAGGTCTAATGTGACAGTTAAATAACCCGCAAACCAGTCTTTTCAAAATTTCGATAACGCATGGTTGAAATTGATCTTCCATGGAAACATTATGATTAATTTGCATCATTTCATATGTTAGGGTTAAATTTGGCTCTTATCTCTTATTAATTAAATTGTTATTTTCTAATTACCAATTTTTTTGAGAAATTTGAATCAACTTTTTTTTTTACTGTTTTGAGGTTGTTTTCTTTACTGAAGGCGGGTTGTGGGTTGGGCTCCTAAATTAGGTAAAATGGCCTCTAAGAGATAGGATTCAAAATATATGATAAATATTTATTTTATTTTTTTCACCTGTACTAGCTAAGATTATTATAAGGATAAGGTGTAAAAATACCCTAACATTTACAGTCAAGAGCAATTTTATTTCTAAGTTTGACAGTTAAAAGCGATTTTACACCTAAAGTTAACAAATTGAATCAATTTGAAAAATAATTCATCAAAATTGTCTTATCCGTCATTAATTTTACCATTTACACTTCACATATACGTCATTTTATCACTCATTAGGAGCAGTTCATAAACATATGATTCGACGTGGAAAAAAAATTTAAGAAAAAATATATTATCTTTTGTAGGAGTTGGACAAAAATATCAAATATTTCGCCGTCTATTCTTAAATCACAAAAAATATGCAATCTTTTTTTGGAACCAATTGATATGAAATGTGTGCAGAATAAGGAACAAAATATATGTTTTACATAATGTCTGAAATTGACCCAACTTACCAACATTAAGAGTAAAATTGCGTTTGGCTACCAACGTTAAAATTGCATCATTTTAAACGTTAAGTCGAATTTCACCGTACTCAAACTCGAAATTTACAGATCGAGTCTCAAAATTATTCTCAAGTTCCGCTCATTTATAAATTGAATCAAACACAATCGGGTTTTTTATCAAGCTAAATGTCAATTCGCTCAGTTGGTTCATTTACATCCCTATTCTCAATTAGCAGGTTCACATGGACAAAGGTCTATGAGATTTTGGACAAGTCCATATACAAACTTTATTCATTCAGTTTATGTAAAATAAGCAAGGTTAGACATACGATGCTTAATTCAAATCTCAAAGTCATATAATTACATTGACAAGAGGAAACTCCGTAAAGGGAGAGGTAATTACCTCATTTGTACACCTGTCCACGGGTCCGGATACCCGTCTGGTCCATCCAGACTCGTGTCCCTTGGACCGGGCTTGGACAATATAAATTAAGTTTAGATCCAGCACAATCCAAGCCCGTTTATAATTTGGACGGGCTTGGGATTTGATTAAAATAGCCCGGCCCAACCCGCATATTAATATTAACTAATTAATTTATACATTTATATATTAAATATTTACTTTTAATATAAATTTTAGTTTTTATAATTAAAAATTATGTATATATATTTAGGGTGATTTATATGGGCTGCTTTTTAAGTCCGAGGCCGTCTAAATTTATAGTGGGTTGGGCTTGGCTTGGACTGAGTACTTTTACATTAAAGTCTGATAGGTCCGATCCGAGTCTGGTCCAGCCCGACTCATGGTCATGGGTAGTTTCGATCCCCTCCAGCCCAAGATCCTATTCAATGGTCCATAACACTAAGGGCGGATACTGGGAGGGGTCTGGTTCCCTCCAGCCGTCGGAACCACCATAATCATAGGCAGTTTCGGTCCCCTCTGTCTCCATAAAATTTGAGGTTGTGGTGGTTCTGGCCCCGAGTCTCCCAGAAATTTTAATGGGGTGTGCTGAATTAGAACTCCTAAAATAGGCCTAGGTCGTGTTAGGCCATTTCTAAATTTTTTTTTTTTTTTTTTTTTTGCCTGTTAGGCCTCTCTATATCCAAAATTCTAATTTTTTGGCCTCTTAGGCCCCTCTAAATCCAAAATTCTATTTTCTTTTACCTGTTAGGTCATCTCTAAATTCAAAATTCTAATTTTTTGGCATGTTAAGCCGTTCTTAAATTCAAATTTCTAATTTTTTTGGCCTGTTAGGCAATTGTTCAATCCAAATTTCAAAATCTTTTTGGCATATTAGGCCCTCCTCCCTAAATCCGATTTTTTCTATTAGATACAATTTTTTTTTACATATTGAGAATCTTAAACTAAATGTAGGTTAATTTTGAGAAGTTTTATATTAGTACTTAAAAATTAGTTCTTGACCACTCAGATTATAACACGTACATATACGAACATTTTTTGAATAAGTTCGCTTAGCAATTTTTTTTACACACGTACATGTAAAATCGGTCCCCAACCGTCCAATTATGTATTAGCCAATGCATAACACGTACACACTACCTTTCTATGTGACTATTTAGTAATGTTAATCGCAAAGTGTTTTTTTCAAGAAAAATCTTTTGCTTTTAATGTAATTTAAAGAAATAAAAATAGATTTAAAATTTTATTTCTTTAATCAATATAAATGAAGATGATTTTTATCCCAATTTCTCCATTTGCACTTATGGAAAGAGATCAAGTTAATATTTATAGTATTATTTTATTTTAGGAAAAACTAAATAGTAGTTTTCACTCTTTCTTTTCTAATGTAACGTCTTTATTTCTTCTAAACAATAGCTTTTTCTTAAGTAGAATTCTTTCCTAATGATTGTCTTTATGGCTCCTCTATGCAAGGAAGTAAATTCAATAAGTAATTAATTCCTTAATCTTAACAAAATTCATAATTAGAACAGAAGAGGAAAAATTATCTTACCCATTTTTCTAAATAGTAACTTTCCATATTTCCTAATTACTAATACAATGTGTTTGTCTCCTAAATAGTAGCTTTTTCCTAATGTATTGTCTTTATGTCTTCTATATATAAGAGAACTAACTTTTCAATAAGAAATCAATTTCTTAATCTTAAGAAAATTCAGAATTAAGGAGCCACGAGATTGGAAGAAAAGAAAAAGCAAGGTAAATCAATTTACACTTTATACAAGTATATTTTCATTTAGTTTTCCACCATTTCTTTTGATGAAATATTGATTTTATGTGAACAGATTTTTCATGATAGCAGTCTTAGAGTCTACTAAAATGAATCTTGGTCTTGATAATTGAGTTGAGTAAATATAGGGATTCAAATTTCACCCCTTTTCTCCATTTTAATTTTCTTATTCTACAATTTTTGTAATGGACTAATTTTTTTTTTTTTTGGTAAGAAAGGAAAGGAAAAAAACAAAACCAACAAAAAACCTACACCGGGATCAGTCTAGGAAGGCTGACTACAATCCTATCCTCTAGGAGAGAAGGCAAAAGAAAAGGAGGAACAGATAGGGTAGAAACACCTAACATTCTCCCATGCCCAGCAGCTGCTAAGCGATCCGCCACGCGGTTTTGCTCCCTAAAAATATGGGAGAAATTAAGATACTCAAAGGCAGGACGAAGCCTCAAAATAGCTTTGATGAGATTCTGGCTCTTCAGACAAACAGCCTGACTATCTGAAATCCTGTTAATAGCCTCCAGATTATCAGATTCCACCGAGAGCTTTTTAACACCCATGCGAATGGCGAGTTTAATACCCGACAAGATACCCCAGAGCTCCGCAGAAAAGGAGGAGCCCGTCCCCAAGTTATGGGTAAACCCCGCCATCCAATTGCCACCAGCATCCCGAAGAACTCCTCCAGCAGCAATTCTGCCATTGCTAAGGCAGGAGCCATCAGTATTCAACTTAGCAAACCCTTCTCTAGGCTTACTCCAGCCAACTAGCAGGATCTCTTTATCCGGGGAGGGGCGAACAAGGGAATCTCTTTCAAAGCTTTTAGTAATAACAAAGAGCTTCTTCGAGAAGAAAAACAGTAAATCAGGAATAAGGACAGCCTTACCCGCAAATAATTCTTCATTCCTCCACTTCCAGATTTGGTGACAAGTAATAGCAAAGAGGATGGCACCGTGCTCCATGTTGGCCAGCAAGTTCCCCTTGGCTCCTTGAGAGAACCAGTCCCCTTCAGAAAAGGCCATGAAGGAAGGGAGGATGTGATGAGGGAGGATCCCTTCCCAGATCTTCTTACTATTTGGGCAATCCCTCAAGGCATGGCACAAGGTTTCCACATTGCCTTTGCATCTACTACAGGCACTAGACTCAGTCAAGTGCCTTCTATGCCTATCCGCATTCGTAAGGAGCCTGTCTTTGATACCCAGCCAAAGGAAGCTCCTGATACGGTAAGGGATCTTGAGGGACCATATGGACTTCCAAATCTCCAAGGGAGGATCAGCCCTATTAGGGGTAAAAGCTTCATAGGCCGATTTACAAGAATAAGTACCATTATTCGTCAAGGCCCAACAATGTCTATCCTTATCCTCCTCTTGATTGCTAATCTTCACTCCTCTAATGTTAAGAAGGGTCTCCAGACTAAAGAAAGAGTCGAACTTTGACCAGATCCAGTCTCCCTCCGAGTCCACCACATCAGCAATTTTCCAGGAAAGGAGATCAGCCGACGGAGGGGCATTACACACATCAATCAGCGGTTTATCACCAATCCAAGTGTCATACCAGAAGCTAATAGATCTACCATTACCCACCTCCAGGCCAATCCCCGTACAGAATTCAGCAAACACGGCACTGAGCCCTTTCCAGAGGAAGGAACAGCTAACAACCCTCTCCTTCGGGCCACCAAAGATTCTATCTTTCCGATACTTCCCGCACAAGAGACGGACCCAAAGAGAGGAGGGGCATTGCCACATTCTCCAAAGAAGTTTCATTAACAGGACTTTATTGTTGTCCTTTGCCTGCCTAATACCAAGACCCCCCTGTTTTTAGGCTGGCAAGCTTCCTTCCACGGGACCAGGTGAACCTTTCTCCCATCTCCAGACTCACCCCACAGGAAACGCCGATTTATCTTGTCCAGGTCACTAAGGACAGGCTCAGGAAGCTTACAGGCCTGCATGATGTGGTTCGGAGCAGCGCAGTTAACTGACTGGATCAAGGTAAGGCGACCTGCAAGGGAAAGAGAATTAGCTTTCCAGCTAGCACACAAACCATTAGTTTTGTCCAAAATATCCTTGAAAGAGGCTTTGGAAACCTTGTCACTGTGAAGAGGAACCCCAAGATACTTCCCCAAAGAGTTCGTCAGAGGTATGCCAGAGAGCTCACTCAGTCTTCTGCACAAGCTATTGTCCATATTTTTGGAACAAAGCATACGGGACTTTTGGATGTTAACCTTCTGGCCAGAAGCCTCGCAAAAACAATCAAGGATATCCATAACTGTTTTAATTTGCTCCTCATTACCCTCAACGAAAAGCATGACGTCATCAGCAAAGAGTAAATGGGTAATAGGGGGGCAATGTCTGTTGATAGAAACAGGGTGGAGAGTCCCTTTGCACACCGCCTCTTGGATCAGGTGAGACAGTCTTTCCATGGAAATAACAAAGAGGAAAGGACTCATAGGATCTCCTTGACGAATTCCTCTGGAGGGAGAAAACTCATCCGACATGTCCCCATTGATCATGACCTGGAAAACAGGAGAGGAGATACACTTCTCAATCAAAATCCTCCAGTTCTCCGGGATGCCAGCTTTGGCTAAACTATCCAGAAGAAAGCTCCAGTTCAATCTATCATAGGCTTTCTCCAGATCCAGTTTGAGGGCCACAATCCCTTTCTTACCTTTCTTAATCTTCATAGAATGGATAACCTCCTGGGCAATAACAACGTTATCCATCAATTGTCTACCAGGAACAAAGCTCCCTTGGTTCTGGCTAATTATATCCGGAAGGATCTTCCGGATTCTATTAGCCACAATCTTAGTAATAGCTTTATACAAAACATTACAAAGACTGATGAGTCTCATCTGGAGGAAGGAGGAAGGCTTAACAACCTTATGAATCAAGACAATGAGGGTTTTATTAACCGACCTGATATCGTTAGAGCCACCAAAAACACCTAACACAAAACTGTATATGCCCTCCTTAACAGTATCCCAGTGTTTATGATAGAAACTAGCGGGGATACCATCAATCCCAGGAGCCTTAGTGGACCCTATGCTAGAGAAGGCCAGATCAATCTCTTTAAGGTCAATAGGATGGAAAGCATCTTTAATAGCCTCCTCCCCCAAACGAGGAAAGGAAATACCAGAGTGGGCACTCTCCAAGTCCACAGCTTCCTCTCTAAACAGGTCCTTGTAGAAATCAAGGGCTGAGCGACGAATGTCTTCCTCCTCAAAAATCCACTCGCCACTAGCGTCCTTGATAGCATCAATCCTATTCCTCTGTCTCCTAATGATCGTAAAGAGATGAAAAAACCTGGTATTCCGATCCCCGTCTTGAATCCAGGCCTTCCTAGACTTCTGGAACCAAAGAAGCTCTTCCTGTCTAAGCACAGCTTCCAACTCGTTCTGGAGAGCTCTAAGGTGACCATTTAAGCTATGGTCGAAACGAGCCTCCAAGCAACGCTGAACGCCTTCCATCCTCCTCAAGAGTTTATTCTTCCTCCTGATAATATGGCCAAAGATGTCTTTATTCCAAACAACCACCTTCCTTCTGAATTCCTCAGCAGCGAGGAGAACATCAGAGTGGGGATGCCAATTGGTTTTCACGAAATTCCTAAAGTCGGGATGAGAATCCCAAGCCACAAGATATCTAAAGGGTCTGTTACCTTTCAGCCGGTTACCTTTGACCAAATTAATGAGGATAGGGCAATGGTCAGAGTGACGGAAGGGGAGATTCAGCACCTTGACCTCAGGAAACCTACAGATAGCCGCAACATTAGCATACACCTTATCCAACCTCACAAACAAGCTATTTCTTTTCCAGGTAAATTTGTGGCCAGCAGCACCCAGGTCTGAAAGCCCACACAGATCCATACTACGCTTGTGGTTAAGGCACCGGTTCACATAATGATTACCCCCTCCTCTCTGATCACTTAAAAGGGCAATATCATTAAAATCCCCGGCCACCAACCAAGCCTCCACCATGTTAGAGCTAATAGAATGAAGGATCTCCCACAACCTTGTACGATTAGAAAGAACAGGATCGGCATAAACAAAGGTAACAAAGAAATGTTTATTACCAGGGTAGCACACCTTACTATGAATGAACTGACAGTCCATACTAACAATATCAATATTAACAAGACATGGCTTCCAAAAGAGCCAAATCCCCCCAGCCCGGCCAGTAGCCTCCGATCTGACACAATTCCAATTCTTAAACTTTCTAACCACCTCGTCTGCTTTGGCTCCACTGACCTTGGTCTCTAGAAGAACAAAACAGGAGGGGTTAAACTGTTTAATAAGATCATTAACATGAATGCGGGTTGCCTTGCTCGCCGCACCTCTAACATTCCAAACAAAGAAATCCATCAGAAAGGAAGACTACTAACACAAGCCCAAACCCTAGATCAGGTATTTATTCGGGGCTCCTGAGAGCCTAGAGGAAGTCCCAGAAGGTCCCCTTTTAGCCCAAGAGTCTAACCCATTAAGGTTCTTCTTAGGTTTCACTTTAAGTTTCTTCATGTTCATCTTACTCACTCCTATAGCTTTTCCAATAGGAGCATCCACAGGAGGATTCAGAGAAACAGCCTCACTACTCGACCCTTCCCTTGTAGAAATAGTAATTTTCATAATTTTTCCTAAAAAGGTTAATTTTTATTTTGGGTTAAGGTGCAAAAATACCCCTAACGTTTTGGGTCCGAAGCAATTTTACCCTTAACGCCTAAAATGGTGCAATTTTACCCCTAGCGTTGGAAGCCAAGAGCAATTTTACCCCTAACGTTGATAAATTTGGTCAATTTCAGACACTATTATAAAACACAGATATTTTTGTTCATTATTGTACGCCAATTGCATAATAATTCGTTTTAAAAAAGGATTTCATGTTTTTTATAATTTAATAATAGAATTTGAGATTAATATTTATAAATTCGGTGGATTTTTTGAATATTTTTTGTCTAATTCGTACAAAAAGACAGTATATTTTTTTATTTTTTTTCACATCCCAACGAATGTTTGTGATTTGTTACTGATGAAATGACACACGTATGAAGTGTAGATAACAAGATTCATGACTGAGAAGACAGTTTGATGAATTATTTCTCAAATGGACCCAATTTATTAACGTTAGGAGTAAAATTGGTCTTGACTTCCAACGTTAGGGGTAAAATTGCACCATTTTAGACGTTAGGGGTAAAATTGCTCCTTGCCCAAAACGTTAGGGGTATTTTTGCACCTTAACCCTTTTATTTTTGAATTGAAGCATATGATATTTTCTTTAAGCAAAAAAGAAAAAGATATCCTATTTTGTTTTAGCTACAATTAATTAGCTATTTAACTTTGATATTTCAATCATAGAAATTAAAAGCATTGTACGAGGTGAAATAGATCATGGAAAGAAATCAATTTAGCCCAATTTACTTTATCATAATTATTTAGACAATATCATTATAGCAGTATTTTATTTTAGGAAAAATGATTCTAGTTTTTTTCTCCTAAATAGTAACTTTCCTAAGTTAAAAAATGTTTCCTAATGTAATGTCTCCTATAAGAGGGAGTAACTTGCAAATCACCAAATTCAAGCAATTCCAAGAATATTTTCAAAGGCTTTTTTTGTGAGGTTTGCACTCTATTCTATACTGGTTCATAGTTTTCGACAATTTTTTGTTGATGAAAAATTGATTTTATGTGAACAGGTTTCCCACAGCAGTCTCAGAGTCTACTAAAATCAATCTTGCCCATAAGGTGAATGCTCAAACTTCAGAAGAAATTACAAAAACTGTGGAGAAGGTGGAGGAAGAAGTATCAGATGGATATCCTAGTCATTTTGGCATGTCGATATCATGTCCTGAAAGCGAGTCAGAGTCATCCCAAGAAGCATCTGATAGAGTTTTAAGTAAGCAATATTCTCATGCTAAGCTACTTGAATCAGACTGTAAGATCCCTAAGAAGAGACATTGTTCTTCTAGACGTACGAGACCTATTTCAGAACATAAGATTTTACACTTTTTCTCGAGAGAGGAGGCACCAGAACAGCAGACTTCACAGTGTTTCTGAAGACAGAGGCACCAGGAGAGGAAACTTCTTGATGTTTCTTCAGGGAGGAGGGACCAGAATAGGAGAATTGAGGAACAGTTCGCCAAAGTCTATAGTGAGGATGTTGACAGAAACTGGAGTGAACATAGCCACAGTGTTAGGAGATAGAAACAATTAATATGATTACAGAACTGAAATTTTAGTCCTTAATAAATAGGAAGAACATGCATTTTCAGCTAAAGGTTGCTCGGGGTTGGCGACTTCTAGCTCAGTTTCAACAACTGACTCTTGTGCAACATCTGCTTTATTTGGAATGCCAACTCTCTCTTGGTTCAAGCATGTTATTGAAGAAGAGTTTATTGAAGAAGTTGCAGGTGATGGTCAAGAATCTAAGAGCGTCGAGGAAGAAAGTATAAAGATGACTCAGACTCAGACTGATGAGGAAAATAATTTCAGTCTGAGTCTGAATCGTCTTTATACTTTCTTCCTCCATGCTCTCAGATTCTTGATCGTCATCTACAACTTCTTCAATAACATGTTTGAACCATGAGAGAGTTGGCATTCCAAATAAAGGAGATGTTGCACAAGAGTTAGTTGTTGAAACTGAGCCATAATCGCCAACCTCGAGCAACCTTCAGCTGAAAATGCATGTTCTTCCTACTTATTAAGGACTAAAATTGCAGTTCTGGAATCACATTAATTGTTTCTATTTTTGTATTTGATTCTATCTCCTAACATTGTGTATGTGTTGGTTACTAATGAGACGTTAACAGTGAAGGTGATTTAGTTGAAATTTACAATGTTTATACTGATGATCAGGCTCATAGATATGGTTGCATACCTCCAATTGAAGATGGTCACAAAGAGTCGTATGCTGCTAATAACGGAAGGTTGAGGAATAAGATGTCACCAAGAAGTGACATTTGGGATCTGGATGGTCATAAAATGTCCTATGGGAAAGAATTAGATAGTGAAAGATATGGGGAAAGAGAATTTTTTGAAAATTACAATGATTATGGGAGAAATTACAGTTGGAAATCTATAGAATCTGAATCCATTTTGAAGCAGCAAGATAATAATATATCTTATCAGTCATCAGGAGGTTCATATGAAAAATCATCTAGACATAAAAGATACAGAATGTTAGAAGGAGAAAGTAGTAGAAATCCTCATATGACATCCTGGATTTATGAGGAAGGAAACGTAAATGGTGTATGGAATAAGGATGCTAGCAAGTGTAATAGGTTGTGTGTAATATCGGCAAGACCAAGTGTCGTATTCCATAGGGATTGAACTTAAACAGGAAGAATAAGTTACCTTAAGTGTTAGATGTAAATTCTGAAGAGTGATAGTGACTTAAATCATAAACAAATATCAAACAGGCAGGTAAAATGTGCAATCAAAATAAACAAACACAGGCCTAACCATGCGCTTAACAAACAACTGTGCCTATCCTTATTATATGAAGAAGTGAGTCAATATTCCTGAGTTGGGTCTTTCCCTCATTGGTCACTAAGGTCAGGTATCCAATTTCCAAAGTTCCTAAGTAAATGATATTAACCAAGTCTCCTTGTGCTAACTCAAGAACAAGCATTAGGCCTAGGGGAACATTCGTAAAGAAACCCTAATATGTGGTGGTTTTCATCTCCGTCCACCACAACATATGCCGATTAACTGTTTCCATCATATCGGAGCACTCTCGTGTCATCCTCAATGACTATCAAATAGATTCGATCATAATCTATTCTCAAAGCAAGTTAATAACACTCAAGCATGGATAAAACACTCCATTCATTTAGATAAGGATACTTACAGTCGCCGTTTAAATGGTTGGCTAGGCCTGCTGAAGAACTACTCACCCATTACTATGAGTGGACAGCTTCTTCCCAAAAGCATCATCGTTCCAAAATAAAAAAACAGAGAAATTAAAAGCTAAGGGTGGCGCTAAAGCCGAGAGATCCCTTCTTCCTAAAACATTCTTTCTATTTATACTCTTACATCAACCCTAATTACAAGGGCAAAGAGTCACAAAAAGGTACAAAACAAGGAAAATATGATCTTCATACACTTGGCGCAAGATGGAGGACTGTCTTGCCTTCCACGTCTTTCTCCCTTTCTCTCTCCTGTGACTTGCTCGACCCGCGCTATTATCCGTTTTCTTCCAACTGACCCGATAAAGCTTCATTTTAAGCTGTTCTGTTCTACCGAGAGGCTGTTCTTAGAGATTCCTGCTTGAATTGTAATTTCTGGCTGTTTCTTCCATTACTGGTAGAAAACTGGTACTTTAAGGCTCTTTTCCATGAATGCTTATCTTCAAAAGTCTGCTCTTTTCACTCACATCAAATTACCCCCAAATTAAGCTTTTGCTTGTCCTCAAGCAACACATCAAAATTAAATGGAGGACAGGATGAGATTACATAACAAAAGAACAGCTGAGATCGTGCATTTAATGTATCCAGTCATGAAAGAAATTCAGATGATGAAAAGTTAAGCTGACACATTTCATTAATGACTCCCCTGATAAGAGATCGATTATTTCCTTAGTACTTCTGGGATTTCTCTCACCTTTCACAGTGTTTGCTCTCTATCTAGGGTGTTTAAGTCACTCGACTGCTAAGTACACCAAGATTAAGTTTTGACCTGCCTCCTAGTCCAACAGATACTTGAAAAGAATTCTTGACACCTCGGAATCATTACAAGGGTGAGGGGTGGTTTGAATGGTGGTTTGATTTGGGGTGTAAGGTTAGAGTATTTGTTTTGTGTTTAGCGGATGATTTAGCTTTTGAAGAGCTGGTCATTTTTAGATGGGCTTTCCTGTTTGCTTCTGTTTTCTGCTCTTTATATATTTTATTTGTTTTTTTTTTGATATGTCCTTCTTGATATATTATGAGGAAACAGGGCATTTTTCTTTTGATACCAGCTCTCGGCTATTGGTGTTTGGTGTTGAGTATGTGAATGTTCATCCTAATGTGTCAAGATTCATTTCTTTCAACTGAAGGGCAGACGAGGCAAAGTCTCACTTAACTAACGTATACAAAGCTCACTCACAAATTTTTTTTTTTGCATACAGTTATGCATAATTTCGGCACAAGCCTCACCGGTTGTTTGTACTTAGGGCAATACTTGACCTAATCAGGGATATCACAAATTAATTGACCAGCCTAAACTTCTCATCAACAAATCATCAATTCACCACAGGAAAACAACAAAAGCATGGTGACTCAGCTATGCTAAGTTTAGTAGAAACATCCTAATGTGAGAATGGATGGTTGAGTTGCGGGTGAAGCGCAGAGGGTGATTGTGGTGTTTGTGCTTTGTTTTTCTTTTTGTGGGGTGGTGCTAGGGTGAAGCGAGGACTAGGCAAAACTTATAGTGGGGATAAAATGAATGAGCATGTTAAAGCAGTAGTGAACAACCTAATAGTGTGTTAAGACGCTAGTTTCCTACCCCCAACTTAACAAACACATTGTCCTCAATGGAAAATAATGGGGTAAGAACCAGACGTCAATAGAAACAAGCAAAACAGCAGCAGCAGCGGGACGAACAAAGGGTAGAGAGAAAGAGAGATACACATTTACACTGTAGGGGATTGGGAGGACTCCGCCTCCACTTCGGCAGCTGGTTTTGGAACAGAGGCAGTGGTGCCTGTTTCAAATGGTTCTTTATGGATGGGGCTCTTTTGCGACTTTTGGGATGCATCTGATTGATGGGGTTTGGCTGCAAACCAAGTGTTTCCTTCCAGAATAGCTATTCTGGCACGTAGAATCTCCATTTCTTGCTCATATATATTGATTCGTTGCTCCATGACATGCATATTGCGAAGGATGGTCTCCATGCTCATTCTAGCGGCAAGGCGGTGGATTTGTTCATCATCAGCTGGTGGTGATTGTTCTGGGATGGAGCGAATAGGTGTGATATGAACAGGTTCTGGAAGAGGCTCTTCGCTTCTGCATTGCTTGGAGGGGCCAGCTTGGTCTTTGTCCTTTTTCCGCAGGTGTTCTGCCTCCCGCCAGAGATACCAAACTCCTTTGATATCGCAACATATTTCAATCCGCTTCATTACCTGCAAATTCAAAGGATCCATTGCTGAACCAAGGGTGAGTGATGTAGTTATTTTAGGATCGAAAAATCCCAAATTCTGAGCAATGGTGGTGATGAACGGGTGATGCTCGTAAAGTATATAGCATTTAATATGACAAGTGTATCCTATCGCAATAAGTAATATTGTGCTAAGCACGAGATCGAACCACAAAGACTATTCGTTATAACTAGCAAATCGACCTCAAAGAAAATGTGTACATGGTTCAACCACCTGGTTTTGCTGATCTGAACCGCTCTCACTGTTACATAAGTACATGCTTGTATGGGCTTAAACAATCTCCGTGGATGTTGCATGAGAAACTCACTTCAAAATTGGTTCTGTTTGGGTTCCGTGGCTCCAAAACTGATACTTATTTGTACATGTATATCAAAGGTGAGGTATGTGTCTACTGTTTAATCTATGTTGATGATTTGTTGATCACTGGAAATGACTTGTCTCTTATGAAGCAGCTTGTTTCATTTTTTGAAAACACTTTCGCTATTCGCAATTTAGGCCGTGCGCATTACTTTCGCTATTTTTTGAAAACACTTTCGCTATTCGCAATGATCAGAAAACGAGCCTAAACAACGAAAAGTTAATAAAACATTTCCAATTCCTAACTGACTCACACAAAGGCATATAAATGCGAGAATTGCTCGCTTATTCATGAAATAACACTAAAAACCATCGTAAAACCGTACCTAAAGATAGGGGTTTTTGGCCCCTATCAGTAAACGAGGAGGAAGTGTAAGTTTTGGAGACAACAAAAAGGGTAAGATAATAGGGTCAGGAACCATTGGTGGTAATCCTACTATTGAGTCAGTCTCCTTAGTCAGCGGACTCAAATATAACTTACTCAGCGTAGCTCAGCTATGTGACAATGGGAGAAAAGTTATATTTGATGACACTGGATGTAAAATATTCGAGGGTAAAACAAATGAGTTAATTTTAATTGCCCCTCGTATTGATAATGTCTTTATGCTGAACTTAGAAAAGAAGTTTTCAAAAACTGTATGCTTAGTGTCAAAGGAAGAAAATTCCTGGCTATGGCACAGGAGACTTGGTCATGTAAGCATGGACCTCCTGGCCAAATTAGCAAGAAAGCAATTGGTTGAGGGACTGCCAGAACTTAAGTTTGAAAAAGATCAATTATGCCACGCTTGCCAAGCTGGAAAACAAACCAAACAATCTTTTCATAGTAAAAACATTGTCTCAACTAAGCGTCCATTAGAGTTACTACACTTGGATCTCTTCGGTCCATTCCAGCCGCTGAGCTTGGGTGGAAGAAGATTTTCCTTGGTCATTGTAGATGACTTTTCTCGGTACACTTGGATCATCTTGCTGAGTAGCAAGGATGAAACCTTTGAGACGTTTTCAAATTTGGTAAGAAAACTTGAAAATGACAAAGACCTTAAGTTAGCTCACATCCGAAGTGATAATGGTGGAGAATTCAAGAACCAACAGTTTGTTGAATTCTGTGAAACCAACGTCATTGACCATAATTTTTCTGCTCCTAGAATGCCTCAACAAAATGGGGTTGTTGAAAGGAAAAACAGAACCTTGGTTGAAATAGCCAAGACAATGTTGAGTGAGCATAGGCTTCCAAAGTACTTTTGGGGAGAAGTTGTTAACACAGCGTGCTACATTCTTAATAGGGCTCTAGTTAGACCTATATTAAAGAAGACCCCCTATGAACTTTGAAAAGGATGAAAGCCCAACATTGGATACTTTCGTGCCTTTGGTTGTAAATGTTTTATCTTGAATACCAAAGACAGCCTAGCTAAGTTTGACTCAAAAGCTGACGAAACTATCTTTTTAGGCTACTCAACAAACAGCAAAGCATACATAGTCTTCAATAAACGAACTCAGGTCTTAGAAGAGTCAGTACACGTTGAGTTCGATGAAACTAACCTTACAGGAAGAGAGATGCAGATGACTGAGGATGATCCACACTCAGCTCCCGCTTTCCAAGAAACAGCCGCTGAGTCATTACCTCCAGGGCTGACCAAATGTAAAAGTGAAACTCAAATTACTTTCACTGACCAATCTACACCTGTAGAGATTGTTGAAACACAATCAGCACAAGACATCAATCTACCAAAGGAGATTAGAATACCAAGAGGTCACACAGAGAGTGCCATTCTTGATGCCGCTGAGAACACCCTGATGACGAGGAATCAACTTAGGAGATACCTCAGCAACGTAGCATTCGTCTCAATCCAGGAACCAAAGAATTTCGCTGAAGCTGAGTATAATGAATTCTGGATGAATGCAATGCAAGAAGAACTTGATCAGTTCAGAAGAAATGAAGTATGGGACTTAGTGCCAAAACCAAGAAGCCAGAAGACCATAGGAATAAGATGGGTCTTCCACAACAAGCTGGATGAACAAGGGAACGTGGTCAGAAACAAAGCAAGACTTGTAGCTCAGGGCTACAGTCAGCAAGAAGGTATTGACTATGGTGAGACCTTTGCCCCAGTGGCAAGGCTAGAGGCTATTAGAATTTTATGTGCATATGAAAATTTAGAAGTTTTTCAATAGGATTGAATAAATATTTATGGTTAGGATTAATTAACAAATTGTTTGATTAATTAATTCTAAAGATAAATAAATTTTAATTAATTGTTAATTAAAATAGATTATGCGTATGTTCCTAATTATTTCGGTTGATAATCATTATAACAAAATCTATTAGTTTTATAGTTAGGTTAATAAAATTAGTTTTATTAATTCTAAAAGATAAAACGGAAATCTATTGTAGTTTTTCCTATTTCTGAAAATCGTTTTTTAAAACCGTTTTAAAATCTGATATATATATATATATATATATATTAAAAAAATATATATATAAATACGACAGCGGCTCGGGTCGCGCCTCACGACGCGACCAGCTGCTGTCGCGCGGCTGCTGCCTCGCGGTAGCAGCCGCGAGGCTGCTGCCAAACGGCAGCAGCCCGGCTTCGGGCCCCCGGCCCGAATCCCACTTGATTTTAATCGTTAAAATCGGCTTGAATATGATTTGTATATATAAATATATGTTTCGAAACTTAATAGTTTTCTGTTTTGATTATCGAATGAAAATTCGTTTAAAAGTTTGTTTTTACCAAGTTGTAAATCAAAGTGTTAAATGAATTGAAATCAAAATAATTGGGACATGCATAATCGACGTTTTATATGGTTATATTAATCTAAGAATTAATATAAAGATACAAAACGATTAGAAGTAAAATTGGATGAAAGTTAATTTGACGAGTTAATGTGATTAACCTAAATATTACATAAGACGGTTATGTAATCAACCAATTAAATTTATTTAATTGAGTCTATGCATGTTTGGAGTTATGGACATATTTGGACCCTCTTGTAGTCTTTTGGTATTTTTGAAATAGGGCCTGCGCGTCCTGCCTTTCTACTATCTATTGTAATTTCTCCTCTCATCTGATTCCCTTCAATTCAATTGAAGTTTTCTTATAGTAGTATAGAAATTAATATGTAATTTCAAGGCGCCATGGAGAAGACGGAGGACCTAAAGAGAAATATATAATAGTTAGTATTTCCTTAGGTTTGCCCTTTTATTCCGTCTCTGGCTCGACGGAATAATTTAGATGATATGTCCATAACGCCAATGTATGTGAATGTAGAAAGGAAGCATAAACTTGCGAGTGGGAAATGGAGCAAGAGTTGCCGCCCTCGCAATTGGAGATTATGTTTTACCTTTGCCCTCTGGGCTTGTAATAGAATTAAGGAATTGTTTATACGTTCCTGAGATGTCTCGTAACATTATTTCTATTAGCCGTCTTGTTGACGACGGTTTTCATATTTCAATAAAAGACAAGAGTTGCAATTTTTATAAAGATTCGATCTTTTATTTTTCAGGAATTTCACAAAATGGGATTTATGTGTTAGATAACAAAATTCCTACTTTTGCAATTGATACCAAAAGACATAAGCTAGATAATTCAACTTACTTGTGGCATTGTCGTTTAGGCCATATATACAAGAGACGCATGCTAAAGCTACATTCAGATGGGCTTATAGATCCAATCGATTCCGAATCATTGGAAACATGCGAATCATGTTTAAAAGGTAAAATGACAAAGACACCCTTTAGCAATAAAGGTGAGCGTGTATCAGACACTCTAGGACTCATTCATTCAGATGTATGCGGTCCTATGTCGGTCCAAGCAAGAGGAGGATTCAGATACTTCATAAGCTTCATAGATGACCATACTCGATATGGTTACATCTACTTGATGAGGCACAAATCAGAAGCTTTTGACAAGTTCAAATGCTTCAAGAATGAAGTGGAAAATCAATTAGGAAAGAAAATAAAGACGATTCGATCCGATCGAGGTGGCGAATATCTTTCGGATGATTTTCTGAATTATCTAACTGAATGTGGGATATGCTCACAATGGACACCTCCCTATACACCACAACACAATGGTGTATCCGAGAGGAGGAACCGTACCTTAGTAGATATGGTACGATCCATGATGAGCATGGCCTTACTTCCAAAGACGTTCTGGGGCTATGCCTTAGAAACTGCCCTCTTCACCCTGAACCGAGTACCAACTAAATCCACTAGTTCCACACCATATGAATTGTTCGTTGGTAGGAAACCCGTGTTCTCGTTTATGAGAGTATGGGGTTGTTCAGCGTATGTCAAACGCATTGCGTCCGACAAACTAGATTCTAAATCTAATAAATGTTTCTTCATTGGATATCCCAGGGAAACCGTAGGGTATTACTTCTATCATCCAGATGATCAGAAAGTAATAGTATCCAAGCACGCAACCTTCTTAGAGAAAGAGTTTCTCGAAGAAACACAAAAGGGAAGTGTGATTGAACTCGACGAAGTTCAAGAAGAAGAAACACCGACTGAAACAACAGAAGCGGTTGAGGTACCCGAAGTAGTCCCATTAGATGAGACTCTAGTGGCACCTATTCGTAGATCACGAAGAGTTTGTGAACTCCCAGTTAGATATGGTTTTCTAGTGGGAGATGATAATAAGGTTCCCGTGTTAGACGACGAACTCAAAAACTACGAAGAGGCTCTTACTAGTCCAGATTCTAAAGCATGGCTTGAGGCCATGGATTCTGAAATGGATTCCATGTATACTAACCAAGTGTGGACTTTGGTTGATCCACTCGAAGGGATAATTCACATTGGGTGCAGGTGGATCTTCAAAAAGAAGACTGACATGGATGGAAAGGTTAGCACCTACAAGGCTAGGTTAGTAGCGAAAGGATATCGTCAGAAGCAAGGTGTTGATTATGACGAAACCTTCTCTCCTGTTGCTATGTCCAAATCAATCAGAATCATGCTTGCTATTGCCGCTCACTACAATTATGAGATTTGGCAAATGGATGTGAAAACAGCTTTCCTGAATGGAAACCTGCTTGAGGATGTATATATGATGCAGCCTGAAGGTTTCATATCGAAGGATGCAAATAAAGTTTGCAAACTTCAGAGATCCATTTATGGACTCAAGCAAGCATCTAGAAGCTGGAATAAGCGTTTTGACGAAACCATAAAACAATTTGGTTTCGAACAAAATTGCGAAGAAGCTTGCATTTACAAGAAAGCAAGTGGGAGCTCTATAGCATTTCTCATACTATATGTGGACGATATACTGTTAATGGGAAATGACATTGCTATATCACAGTCGGTAAAAGTATGGTTATCCGGTAACTTCTCAATGAAAGACCTTGGTGAAGCAGCTTATATACTTGGTATAAAGATCTATAGAGATAGATCGAGAAGACTGCTTGGTCTTTCACAGGCTACATACATTAAAAAGGTGCTAAATCGTTTTAGCATGCTTGAATCGAAACGAGGTAACTTACCCATGCTACATGGAGTAAAGTTAAACAATCATCAATGTCCTAAAACTGACGATGACAAACGACGCATGGCTGTAGTCCCGTACGCCAGCGCGATCGGTTCGATTATGTATGCTATGCTATGCACTAGACCTGACGTAGCGTTCGTGTTATCTGTAACGAGTCGTTACCAAGGGAATCCGGGAGACGAGCATTGGATTGTCGTCAAGAACATTCTTAAGTACTTGAGAAGGACTAAAGATATGTTCCTAGTGTACGGAGAAGGAGATCTGAAAATTGAAGGATTTTCAGACGCTAGTCATCTCACATATGAGAATGATTTTAAATCCCAATCAGGATACCTGTTTATCTTGAATGGGGGTGCGGTCAGTTGGAAGAGTTCCAAGCAGGGAAGTGTAGCTTTCTCTACGACCGAGTCAGAGTACATCGCTGCTGCGGAAGCAGCAAAGGAAGCAGTTTGGATTAGAAAGTTCATTACAGAACTAGGTGTGGTGCCTGACATTGTCAATCCCATTACTCTGTACTGTGATAACAATGGAGCCATTGCGCAAGCAAAGGAACCACGGTCTCATAATGTATCCAAGCACTACCTAAAGCGATACCACATCATAAGAGAGATTGTGGCTAGAGGAGATGTGAGAATAGAAAGAGTACCTACAGAGGACAACGTTGCAGATCCGTTGACAAAGCCTTTAACCCAAAAAGTACATGATCGTCATTTAACTTCTACTGGGATAAGTTTTAGAAACAATTGGCTTTAGTCCAAGTGGGAGTATGTTGGGGTTTAGTGTCCTATAGACAATTGTTCTAGGATACAAACTTAATGTAAATGAATTGTTCTTTATATCATTTGTTTTAATGAGATATATGTTTTATAACTATATAAAGGCAATCCCTTTTAAGCACTAAATAAAGTCTAATAAAAGGAAATCCGTAAGTTTGTTTAAAGTGATTATAAAGTGTTCATACAAGCATGAAGTGAGACAAAACTTTATAATAAACTAATAAATTTAAAACCACCCCAAGTCAAGTGATATGTTTAGGATTGATATATCACTGTTGAGACTTGTATGTAACAATGTCTTCTGTCCGACAGAAAGTTGATCTCACAAGCTTCATATATACAGATATCTGGACAGTTACATAGATCCGGTGAAACGTCGTTCATTAGGATTGGGGATCCGATTTGAGATAACAGGATGGGTAGATTCATCATTGTCACTTGTTCATCTCATTGGTATTAATAGGTATAACTAATCCTCAGACTCAAAGGAATGTTAATTGGTCATCCTGAATTACTGAATGTGAGACTTTGATCCTGCTGTCCCACGATCCTTGATAGAGATGACTCTAGGGTGTGAACGGCAAAGGTTGGGTGTCACAGGAGGTAATATCAGGGTAGTTATACATTGGATTGAGCATTTATCACTCCCGATTAATGGGAGATACATCCAAGGATCGCTTGTGGAAGACTCGACTCTAAATCCTTGCAAGGTGATAGCTTAAGAGTAAGAAATACAGATTTCACTTAACCTATCTATTTGAGTTGACTCGGCCTATACAAGTAAAACGAACGTCTCGCTATATGTGACTTGACATCACCCATAGTCATAAGATTCAGTTCACGGATGTAGTTGATAAAGGATCGAGTTATACTGTAACTAATACGGAAAGGTTAACGACAGAATCAACCTGTCTTCTTAACGGACTCTGGGGGAATGATTACAGACTTGCCAATAACATACTCAGTACATCATTCCGTTATGCAAAGATTAAATATAATTCTTGAAGAAATTAATTTAATAGTTGCATACGGCCAGAAGTAGTAAGAACCTAATGGATCACACATAAGACTTGGAACCAAAAGAGAGATGGATGTTATTAATTGATGGAAGCCCAATTAAGCCCAGTAAGGCCCATTTAATTAGAGGGAGGGGGGCGAAATTTATATATAATAAATAAGGAATTATTTTAATTCCATTAATCCTAATTTGATTAGGTTTGTGAATTAAATTAATTAAGAGATAATTAAGTTAGGAGTTTTAATTAGATTAATATACTCCTATTATTATCCAATTAGGTTATTTATTATTATCCTAGATATATTAGATATATAATGAGATAATAATTGGGAATCCTATTCCGAATTGAATTCCTATTAAGTAATCTATTCCTATCTAACTAGGGTTTAGATACAAGTGATTATATATACCCCCCTACTACATGAATTTCGACTAAGCCATACACAACTCCCCTTTGTGATTTTCGAAATTTGCAAGTAAGAGAGAGAAAGAGAATTCGACTCCCCTAGTTCGTGGATAAGAATTCATACGGCTTCCATCGATCGATTAATTTCATCTATCTCCTTTTTCTTTGATCTTGTGTTGGTTAATTAGAGGCAATCTATTTTGGTTGCATCTCATACGGTTGATTCTAACTTAACCTCACCGTGTTTTACTTCGTGCTTGGGAACTCGGAGAAGAGTTGTGGGCGCTTCATTAACAACGGTAGATTGTTCTTCAAAAAGTATTTCTTCTTATCCCTCTTTATATGAAATAACGATTAACGGATCCTATGGTTAAAAGGAAGTAGGCTAAAATTTTTATGTTTCCGCTGATATACCTTAGCCTAATTTCCTTCAGAATTCAATCTAGTTAGTTTCTACTGGAATCCAAATTCGAGACCAGCCACTGATAATGCTGGCACTTCTAATGTTGAGCAGAACCAAACACCGCTTTCATTCGGTTCTAATCCTCCTCCGACATCTGGGCCAACAAATGATGGATCTCTTAGCTATCTCAATGCCTCTGAGTCTTGTCGAAGAATCGTTGACTCAGCACAAGCTCTTATCCAGGACATCCATCAAACAAGTACCAATGTCGCTGGGTCAGTTACTGTTGAGCCCACTCAGCTTTCGTCTGTCACTCAGCTTCTTACTGAGATCAAAGGTCTGAAGGATCTTCTGAGTGTCATGACTTCATTACAATCTCAACAGCCCAGGCATGACTCTATAACGAAGCTGGCCGAACTCCAGCTGACCATGGTAAACCACATAAACTCTTTACAGGGTGAAATTCATCAATTGTCAGCTGCGAACTCATTGTATGCAACTTCTGCCGAAGTTCATCATCTATTCACCCAGCTTCATACTGAGCAAGAGAAAACCAATCACCAACTCTCTTCCTCCTCACAATGCTCCATTGAGCAAATTAGCGAGGCTGTGCATCTGCTAAACTTAAGCAAGGAAGAGATGGAAACTGACCAGCTCAAAACAAACGAGATCCTGAAGTACTCTCGCGTTACTTTCAACCACGTGCGACACACCAACACTCAGCGTGAGTATTTTGATTCGTCCTTGCTGAAGATGTTTCATCAAGCTTTTGCAATGCTCACGGACAACATACATTGGGTTGGAAAGGCTCAAGCATATGTTCTAAGTATGCTGAGTGTTGCTGATGTCAGGATTCCTCGCGCTATTTTGGATGATGGTGTTCCCCTCTTTGATGGCATAAATACAAGCACACGCAAGCTGAAGGCCTTCTCTAAATGCCTAACTAAAGCTGCCACTGAAGACACTTTCATTCCTCCTCCTGCTGATGGTGGCAAAACGGGGGAGAAAGTACAAGCTCAAAGAACCCAACATTCAGAAGTAGAAGCTTCAGGTAGTCATCAAAGACAAAAGGGAAAATGTAAAGCTAAAGAGCATGAAGCCCAACTCAACTACAAAAAGAAATAACTTTAGCTTTACTAGGATTGACTAGAGTAGACTTTGTTAAAACTTGTAGTCTTTCCCTTGTGTACTTTTGTTGTGCTGACCCTGAATACAAGACTTTGATGCATCTATCTTTTTAAATTAACCAATCTTATGTGATGCTTACTTATGTTTTGTATTGAATAGTTAATCGCATCTTCACTAAATCAACTGTGCTACTTGTCTACATTGCTTTATGATTGCATACTGTGTTGATCAAAATGTTGACCGCTTTTACATGTCTTCTTAAACACACTGAACAAAGAAATACTCAGCGCTCTCTGATATATAAATCTTCCGCATAAATTGAGTTAAATAGAATATGTTCAATGAGCTGACCTAATTCTGAAAACTGACCTTAGACTTACTTGAAATGTTTAAAGTAAATCTAAGTCAGTCGCTCAACCCTTACGGGGGAGTATACTGAGTAAGATAAGGTCAACTATCATGGGGGAGCTCAACACTGAGTTCTTGACTGAATATTTTTGCCAACATCAAAATGGGGGAGTTTGTTGAAACACCTTTCCACATGATTTTGATTTGACAAAATTATTTAAGTAATTGATAAAAAATATATTCTAACACATTAAATTTAAATGCTTTGATTTATTACACTAATGTGTTTGTTCAATGTTGAGTTTCATTGTTTATAAGACATTAAGATTAAAGAGCCCAAAGGCCCATAAGAGGAAGTCAAGCTCAAGTCAACACATCAAGACCATTCGGCCCAGGTGTTCAAAACGTAGCCGTTTCAAGTAAAACGATGACTCAACGAAAGAAGGATCAAGAAGCCTTCGAAGCAAAAGCTTCAAGTGGAAGCTACTGAGTTGGACGACAATGCAGTCTGGACAGCGGCAGACAACGATCAACTTCTAGACAAAGTATTTCTACTTTGGGAAAAGTTCAGAAGGCGCAGGAAGCTGTCTCGTGGACTTTTCCTTAAATGTCGAAACATTCTGCCGAGGACTGACGAAGACAGAAGATGCAAGAATCCTATTGGCCAACGACGCTGAGCACGCCCAGAGTGACAACGACAGGAAGCCGTTTCCCTCCAACGCTTATTTCGAAATTCGAAATAACCAGGTGCCTCAAGTGTCGCTATATAAAGGCCATCCATTTGCTTCAATCGATGCAGATCTTCAATTAGTCGAAACGTTGACCAAATTCATACTTGAAGTTTCTGTGAGAAAAGCAAAGCAAATACCTTACACCAATTTCCAATATTTGTGTAAAAGTCTAGAGTGATTTCAGTCATCTAAAGTGTCTTAGCAATTGTTGTTTAGGACAAACACTTTATCATTTCTAGAAGAATAGAAAGGAGAGGATGAGTACTCGGTTATAGTACTCAGCGGTAGATATAAGAGTGAGTAGAGGTATAGAGGAAGGTACTCTTGTTATACTCAGCTTCTATTTGTAAAAGGTTTTGTGCTCTACCTTTAAAGAGCTCAGTAGAGAATTCAAAAAGCTCAGAACGAGTTCCGGGGACTGGACGTAGGCGGAGAGGCCGAACCAGGATAAGTCTGCTGAGTAATATCTTTCTAACCTTTAAACTCCTTTAATATATATTGCTTGCTATAAAACTGACTAAGTAAAGAACTCACGCTGAGTTAAGTTTACTAAGAAGCTGAGTTCAGGAATAGACTCTAAGTGCTATTTCCTGACTCAAGTAAAGAAGCAGACTTAGTCACAAGTTGACTAAGCTTGTGTCTTGAAACTACTTAGTGACGTTGTGTAACCCTTTTCATAAGAAAAGAAGTAAGCCTCAACGGACAAATTTTTAAATAGTTCTTATCCCCCACTTGGAACTAACTTGTCACGTTATAAGGGACCAACAAAACTCATATACAAGAAGGACATGTTTTCTGTGCAGGTACTCCAAAAAGCTTGAGAAAAGTGAGGAGTTTCGACTGTCAAAAGAGTGGGGATTCCACTAAAAGAAATGGAGTGTGCAAAAACACCCAAAAAGCGATGGGAAACTCTAAGCGGCGTAAAGTCTACCCAAGCAAACACAAAACAAATCAAATGGTGGCATAAGGAAAATGGGAATGGCAGCTGACAAATCAGCGAGCAATGGTTTTAGCAAACGGTAGACATGTACATCCCAATAAGAGACATTCCACTAGCGAGCTAGAATATGCACCAACAAGGAAATCCTAGTGGGACTCGTGAAGGCAAAGATCGATGTACAAAAAAGGCACGTTTTTTGCAGAGCCCCAACAAGTTTGGAGGACATGAGAAATCTCAACATCAAACAGGATAAGTTCCAAACAGGATGTGTTTCATGCAGAACGTAGTTTCGTGCAGAATATAGTTTTGTGCGGAACCTGGTTTTGGTGCAAAATGTACCTCATGCAGGTCATACTTTGTACTTGGAATGTGTTTTGTGCAGGTACTGGCACCCCAACAAACTTGAGAAAGTGCAGAGCCTCAACAGTAAAAATGAATGTGGTTTTGTGTGTTGGAAGCCCCAACAAGCTTGACGAAGGTGAGAAGTCTTAACAACAGACATAATATGTTCTAGACAAGACGTGTTTCGTGTAGGACGCAATGTCTTACAGAACATGGTTTTGGTGTAGAATATATCCCATGCAGGATATATTTTTGTACCATATGTGTTTTATGCAGGTATTTGAGCTATATGAAGCTCGAGTCAGGCGAGCGCATTAAGCAAACGAGTCCAATGATTGACAAGTAACAAGTAAAGGTTTTAGCAAACTGTGGACATGTCAACTAAATAAGGGGCATTCTACTAGTGAGCTGAAATGTAAGACAACCAGGAGATCCTATCAGATCATATGAAAGCAATCATCGGTAAAGTTTGAGCCCAACCAAAGAATTGACGGAGGCAGATTGTAAGACCATCGATGGAAAAACTCTGGAGTTTTAATTCTGAGTTTCACCATCGACTTCGAACTCATCTCGAGGGAGAAGGCGAAACAACCCAACAATGGTGACAATAGAGGCAGAAGTCCAATACAAAAGGAGGCAGGAAACGAAGCAAGGTTTGAACCGTCAGCAAACAAGTACAGGCTTGTCGCATGTTTCCTCCTCAACCATAAACAACAACGAGAGGATGTCGGCTACACAGTTGGTATATCAATATCAATCCTTTGGCAAATCAGGTATCTGAATACTTGCAAAATCGGCCATAAACGACAACAAGAGGATGTCGGCTACACAGTTGGTATATCAATATCAATCCTTTGGTAAATCAAGTATTTGATACTTGCAAAATCGTGTAAGAGTTCTTATCCCTCTATTGTGAATAATGATGGTAATATTATTGTCTTGATATTTTGCTTCCGTTGTGAATGTGGGTAGGCTTAACAAAAATTGTTCGGCTACCAACATTCATATTTTCATATTACGAAATTGTGGTTTTCTTGTGATCCATCTTGCAAGGTACAAATTTCGAAAGACAGGAAATGGTCAACAATTGCAAAGATGAACATGTCGAAATCGAAGCAAGGATTAGCGACTTCTTGCTTGGCTCATCGACATCAATGGTCTTCGACGACATTCCAAAATCTCCTTGATCAACAGAGACGTTGATCCTCTAAGTGGGAGAGAGTACGACTAGGCCCTATGCGAACCCTCCTTATGGTATATTGATCCTCTAAGTGGGAGAGAGTTCAAGTAGGCCCTATGCAAATCCTCTCTATGATGTATCATAGTATATTAAGGTATACTATGGTATATTACGGAAGAGTTAGAATACTTAGAGGAAGACCCTCTAGTATATGATGAGATGATGTACATGATGAGATGTGGTGGAAGAGTGTGGGAACTCGGGAGAAGACCCTTGGAACAGTAAGAAAACTCGGAGAAAGATCCTTAGTATAAGAAGACTTAGAGGATGATCCGTGAAGAAAGAGTATCAGAAGATGTCCCATGGAGAACTAGTATCCTTAGTATAAGAAGACTTAAAGGGTGATCCGTGGAGCAAGAGTATTAGAGGATGTTCCGTGGAGGAAGAGTACTTGGATGGAAACACTAGTTGATGTGAAAAGAAGTTGTCAAAAGCTTTACAACCCTTTGAAAAGTACTTCTGCCAGCGTCAACGAATAAAGTTGATAATTGCAGCGCAAGAAAAGATCTTCAGTCGAAGATGTTCAAGTCGCATGTTACAGAAATATCAAAGTAATGGTCGGAGTTGAAACCATCTCTAATGACAAGCGAACAATGTGAAAATTCAAGTAAAGGATGGTTGAAGTTCAAGCCGTCCTTAGAGAAAAGGCAGCAGTGTGGAAACTCAAGTAAAGTTCAAAGGCAAGCGGAGATCAGTGGAAGCAGACCGACAACTTAGTGAAATATTAGTGACGCTCAAGCAAAAAAGGAGAAGCTTTCGTCAGAAGAGGCAAACCCAATCAACGGGGACGTTGATCCTCTAAGTGGGGGAGAGTGTAAGGGGGGGAGTTTGGCCATAGGCAAACTCAACCCTAAGCATTGGCAAGCTGTATGGCGTATGGAGCATATCAACGTACGCGGGCGGGAGGACCCGAGTTGGTATAAGGCACACTATAGGGGACAGGGACTACCCTAGCGTTGGATCTCCGCCACCCCCTAGGTCAGTAGTCGGTACTGGCTTAAGTGATCCACCCTAGTCTACTAGAGACTAGGAGAGTCGGGCATGCGTCCTTCGGGAAGGAAGGCGGATGTCTCCATAGAGTGGAAGCTCTATGGACATTATGGGGGCTGGTGAGTGCCCCATAGTGCGAGCCCATTCTAGGGCAAGGCTTGCCCCACAGGGAGACCCTTCCGGGACGGAATACCGACAGAGGCATTGACGGGACCCTTCGGTAGGAGTTGGTTGGCCGAGACTTGGGGAAGTCGAGGCGCCACACGGGGCCTTGGCTCGACACAGAGTTACCCCCGTGACAGCACCTTAAAACATAGTCGTTTTGATATGTTAGAGCTTAAAAAATTAAAAAACGCTAATCTTAAAAGAAGTAGATATTTTTAATATTTTATAAGTCCAACGGTAATTATTTAGAAATTATATAATTATTTATATTTTTAGGGATAAGGAGCAAAAATACCCCGGAACGTTTACAACTAGGAGCAGTTTTACCCCTAACGTCTAAAATGGTGTAATTTTACCCACAACTTTGACAATTTGGGTCAATTTCAGATATTATTATAGAACAGACATATTTCGTTATTTATTCTGCAACAATTGCATATTAATTTGTTTAAAAAAATCATATTTTCTATAATTTAATGATAGAATTGGAGATTAATATTTATAAATTCGGTGAAATATTTTGAATTTTTTTTTGCCAACTCGTAGAAAAGAACATTATATTTTTTAGTTTTTTATTTTATTTTTTCACGTCTAATCATATGTTTATGATCTGTTACTAATAAGTGATAAAATGACTCCCGTGTGAAGTGTATATGACAAGATTCATGACCAAGGAGATAATTTGATGAATTATTTTTCCAATTGCCCAACTTAAGAATGTTAGGGTTAAAATTACGCTTGGCTGCCAACGTTAGGGGTAAAATTGTTCATGGTTGTAAATGTTAGAGATATTTTTACACCTTATCCCATATTTTTATTTTTAATTATAAATTTTTTTTTTATAATTTTCATAAATTAAAATTTAATTCAAAAACTATGTTTGTTAGTTTATCCCATATTTTTATTTTTAATTATAAATTTTTAATAATTTATATAAATTAAAATTTAATTCAAAAATTATGTTTAAAGTCCTGAAAATAAAATAAAAAAATCAGTTCAAAGGATTGGGAATATAAAGAGTGAATAAAATGTATATCTGTTCATGGGCTGTACCGGACCGAGTTCATATCGAATTTAATCGGGTTTTACATTTAACTACTTTGTACAAAACCAATCCAGTTTGTATTATAATTACATCGGGCTCGGACTGGACTAGACTAGAAAACTAATTCCCAAATCCAGCCAAACCCGACCTATCCGTCGAATGTATTTATATTAAAAAAAATTAAAACTTAAAATTAAACTATCATCATAAATAATAAAAAAGTAAAAGAAAATATATTTACCAAGTTACTAAATATAAAAAGTAGTTTATAATGCACTGTTATCTTTTAAATGCACACAGAGTACAAGAAAATGAAAATAAGATAATTAAAACTTGCAAATACAAAGTAAGCATAGCCTTTACCCAAAGTAAAATGTTAAATATAATTAAATTACACAAAATTGTTTTATAGATCGGGCCGAGCTATGTATGGATTTTGGAAGAAATCCGAAATCTAATCCATTGTATGTTTGGGTTTTATGGGTTCGGACTTGAGTTGGGTCGGGCTAAATACTAGATGTGCATGTCCATGCTCAATCTATTAAAGACGGGCTTGGACGGACCAACGGGCTTATGAATAGATCTAATAAAAAAGTAATTAATAATAATAATAATAATAATAATAATAATAATATAGTTATTTAGAAAATAAAATTTAAATAAACAAAAGCTTTATAAAAGTCGTTCGGTCCGGCCGTGTAGTGGAGAAAGGATCGGGGACAAAGCAAAAAATGAGTTTCGTGAGATTTGAACTCATGACCTTTTAAATTGAAAATTACATTTTAACCAATTCAATCATTTTAAAACAATATAGTTTATATTACAAATACAACAATATAAATCAATATTATAAGGGCTAGGGGTTAAAACCACGCTTCCCAGAGTTGAGCCGGAAGACGGACATCTGGGCTTTGGGCTAGATCAAAAATGTATATAACTATTGGAAACAATTGATAGGAAAGAATAATTTAACCGATGAAAGTTGTATCGTGGATGTACCACTACTTTAAAAGCAATTCCCGATAAGCTGTTGCGGTGAAGCTCTTAAACTGTTGGTTGAGAGCTTACCTATGACCTTAGAGGTCATGGGTTCGAATCACATGGGTGGGGTGGGTTGAGAGTTTCCTCCTTTCTCTTCAATGTAATCTTCCTTTGTTTAAAATAAGTGCATTGTGCATTACTTTTTAAAAAAAAAAATTCCCGATAAACTATAGTATAATATTAAAAGTGCGATCGTTCCAAATTTAATACAACCTGCAAATTATGTACATACAATATCAGAGGCTATAGAACAACAACATATAAAATGTCTGAAATATTTAGAATACAATGTTGGAAAATTTTGGGTAAGTGAATTTTTTTTTTGTTGAAAAATAAAATATTTTTCGATGTTCAGCTACAACATGAGAAAAACAGGAAAAAATAGTGAGTGATTTTTAAAATGGTAAGAAAAAATACAATGATTTCAAAAGGTTTAAGAAAATGGTTTACTCTACATTTTCCTCATTTTTTCCGTCGACTAGCCAAAAAAATGGTTGACTTATTTTTCTATATAATATTTTCTGACGAACAAACTGGAATAAAAATGTTGAGTTACAAAATATATTTTTTTTTGGTAAGAATGGAAGACTAACAAGCCCGAGCAAACAAATACAAAACAAAAGCGAAAGTAAGAAAGCGAGGAGAGAAAACTGAGCTAGATACTGATCATTCTAGCCGAAGCTCGGCCAGTCCGATCCGCATAAAGAATATCCTGGAGGCCTGCAGGAGACGCACCATACTCGTGATGTCCCAAGGCGAAAGAGCCTGCGAAATTTGCCATCCAGTCAGCTGCTTTGTTTCCTTCCCTGTAAGTATGAGTGAAACGAACTAGCCAATTACGATCCCGAATCTCGTGACATCTACGGATTAACCATCCTAGAGGATGGTGAGCACTCGAACTACTGGTCATAAGCATAAGAGCGGGGCTTGAGTTTAATTCAACAACAACTTTCTTGTATCCCCCGGTTCCACGCCATTTTTAAACCAAAAAATATTAACAATTATAAAACTGTAACAATGATATAAATATAGTATAAAAATAATATTAAAGAGGTCCCAAAAAAAATAAATAATAAACTTCAGCCCAGTCCCAGGCCCAGCCCAAAACTAAATTAAAGAGATTTGTTCCATAAATACCCAATTGGAAAGGGTCATCAATTAACATAAGGTTCATAAGTGGTTAGTGACAATTGAATACTAATAAAAGAACAATTTTTACACGCATTTAATTTTAAAAAAAATTAATTTTGAGTATGATTATTTCAATAAATTGTGATGTAGTATTAAAAAGGGTAGTTTTATAATTTTTGCCACGTGCGATGCAAGGTAGGTAATCACTTCACTTTAACACAGATAGAAAGTATGATATTTATATATCAGGTTGTGATATGTTATTGAACGATCTACTTTTCAATTATTTATCGGGTTTGGACCATGTCTCCTGAACAATCTCAGTACATATGGCGCAAGACAATTCCACATATCGAGGTCAGAATGAGATTAGGTGTTTTCACGTCTTACCGTAGTGCCCATTTTGTCTTGATTCCCGCTCCCTGATCGATCTTCTTCATTAATCCTCCAGATAACGTCATTCTCTTAGCCCGTTCGGCTGTCACAGACCATGCCTCGCCAGAAAATCTCTCTTTGATCTGTCCCAAAACCCCAATAAAACTCCACCCAATCTATGCTTTCCGCAACTTCCCACCCGCAACAACTATCTATTCTATCATTCAAACCCCTAATCTCGTTGATTCCCGATTGATGAATAAGAAGGAAAATGGAACTATTGGATTTTGTGCTTCGCCCACGGATTCATCTTGGCATATAAATATTAAAAACATATATAATTTAATAATTAAAATTAATGACATAAAGGTGTTATCTAAATTATATTTTATTATTTTATTTTTACAGTTATTTTAAATAATTTTTTTCTAGATAAATATAATTAAAATTAATATATTATATTATATTTTTTTATTAGTAAAAAAATGAAAAAGTGACACCTCAACTCTATTATCACTGATATAAAATGTGGAATAATTGCAATGGATGAAGAAATTGATTCAACAAATTAAGGTACTATTATTTCTAAGACAATAGTAATATTATGGAAATTCCTCAGTTTGCTAACAGTGAAAAATTCAGTCCTCATTTTGCTAATTCGAAAATACCAATTTCATTAATGATATTCTATCTCAATATAAGGAAACCTTTAATAGGCAAAAGAAGTCATCAAAGTAATAGAAATCCTAATTGACTATGGAATTCGAAAGATAAAAGGACAAAATAAAAAACGCCTAAAAACACAAAATTGCAAAATTAAGGGTTTTAGAGGCGGAATTTGGCTAAAAAAGTCCAAACATCAAGTTTTTCTCCCGCACCCATTTCCATGGAAAATAGAGTCCGAAATGCACAAAACCAACACTTCGCAATTTGACAATAATACGGTCTTTCTCGATATCGAAATCTTTCTGTAACTGGAATGCTACAATGTTGCTCTTCTGGTCTGATTTCCACTGAAGTTCCTTGAAACTTTCTGTCTTCCAGAGGACTGCAGAATATATGAAAAATGTTATCAGATTACACTTAAACAAACAAAAAAGACAAGATATCTGAGTCGTGTCAAAACATGTAGTCATGTTATAATCATGTTCTATGACCTATATATTTTACGTGAGTGTGTATGTGATATAAATGCCATAAATGGGTCGTTTCAGGCGGATTGTCTCTGCAATCGTTTTGCAGTGTGTAACATGGTGCTACAGCAACATGAAAACCATGAATATGCACTATTGATATCTCCTTTATCCAATAACACCAAGTTGTCTCACATAATAGCATATCATCCTTACACGGTACAAAAAAAATTAGGCCGTAATGACTATTAGCATCTCGCTTATAGATACAAAAAGCTCCAATAAGAAGTGGGGGCGTCAAAACAAGTAGTTGCGTCATAAACGTGTTCTGTGATCTATATATTCTACATGAGTGTATGTGATATAAATGTAATAACAATGATAATCATGGAAAACTGATCGTTTCAGGCGGATTTATATCTCTATATGTATGTTTAATCCAAAAAGAGTTCCATTTATGTACAAAAACACCAAGTTGAAGAACAATAAAGTAGGATTCTAAGAACATAGAGCATGAAATAGAAAATACAAACAAAAAGCATTAATGTCTGATTGGTAACCAACACAGACATAGTGTTAAGAGACAGAATCAAAATAGAAAAATAGAAACAATTAATGTGACCACAGAACTGAAATTTTAGTCTTTAATAAGTAGGAAGAACATCCATATTCAGCTAGACCTGTCCATGGGCCGGGCTGGGCCGGGTTCGGACCGGACCTGGCGGGCTTTTTTGTAAAAGTGCTCATCCCAAGCCCAACCTAGCCCAGCCCAGTATTAATTTAGGCGAGCTCGGGTCGGGCTGGGTTCGGACTTAAAAATCAAATCCCAAGCTCAACCCATATAAGCCCATCTAAAAAAATATACATAATTTTTAATTATAAAAAATAAAATTTATACTTAAAATAAATATTTAATTATAGATATGTAAACTTTTTAATTAATATTAATAAGGCGGGCCGGGCTGGGCCGACCCATGATATTTTCATATGTCCCAAGCCCGTCCAAAAAATAGGTGGGCTTTAGCGGCCTGGGCCGGACTGGACCTAAGAGTAAATTTTATTGTCCAAGTCCGACCCAAGGGACATGGGCCTGGGCAGGCCGAGTGGGTACCCGGGCCCGTGGACAGGTCTATATTCAGCTAAAAATTGCTAGGGGTTGGCGACTTCTAGCTCAGTTTCAACAACTGACTGCTTTATTTGGAATGCCAATTCTCTCTTGGTTCAAGCATGTTACCAAATTATTCGCCTCATCAGTCTAAGTCTGAGTCGTCTTCATACATTCTTCCTCAATGCCCTCAAATTCTTGACCGTCATCTGCAACTTCTTCAATAAACTCCTCAACTTCAACTATTTCTTCATCTTCAATCTCTGAGATATTCCTTCATCTATCTCACTTCAATCTCTGAGACTGAAGTGAGATAGTTGAAGGAATCTGAGAGATTAAAGATGAAGAAATAGTTGATGCTGAGGAGTTTATTAAAGAAGTTACAGATGATGGTCAAGAATCTGAAGATGTTGAAAAAGAAAGTATGAAGACGACTCAGACTCAGACTGATGAGGCGACTAATTTGATAAGATTAAACCAAGAGAGAGTTGGCATTCCAAATAAAACAGTCCTATAAGGGTTTCTACTAGTTTCTCCTTCAAACATTTTGCATTTATGAAGAAACCTTTCATGTCTTCTATCTTGATGCTTTAAAATGGATTCACATTCTATGGTTTTCCAACTGTATCTTCTAAATCATTGTAATTTTCATCAAAATCACTTTCCCTGTATCTTTCAATTTCCATAAATGAATTTTCCCCGTAGCTTCTCCACCCTCGATCTATGAGCCTGATCATCAGTATCATAATCAATTTCCCGGTATCTTTCAAGTAATTTGGGTTCACAAATCTCACTTCTTGCTGTGTAACCATACCGATCTCTTCTTTCACCAACACAAGGAACATGTATTTCATACTTTTCATTCAAGGACCCTTTCTCCCATATTTATGTAGCATATTATTCCTCGTTTCTATCCAATTTTGTCCATTGAATTATATTAGTATCATTGAGATTGTTGTACTTTGAATCCCAATATTTACTCAACCCAATTACCACTATCCAAATAAGTTTTTCCTCATTCCAGTTTTTATCAACATCCTCACTATGGACTTTGGCGAACTTTTAGTCCGTTTTGTCAAGTCTCCTATTCTGGTGCCTCCTCCCTAGAGAAACATCGTGACGTCTCATGTTCTGGTGCCTCCTCTTTTTAGAAACATGGCAAAGTTTCCTGTTGTGGTGCCTCCTCTCTTGAGAAACACTGTGAAATCTCCTGTTCTGGTGCCTCATCCTACCTTCCCAAATAGGACTTCTATGTCTCTTCTTGACAAAATTAGAGCTTTTAGGGCTCTTACGGTCTGATTCAAGTAGCTTAGCAAAAGAAGATTGCTTACATAAAACTCTATCAGATAATGTTTCTTGGGATGACTCTGACTCGCTTACATAATGTCGACTAGGATATCCATTTGATACTTCTTCCTCCATCTTCTCCACAACTTCTGCAATTTTGTCAAGATTATCAGGATTAAGATTCATCTTAGTAGACTCTGAGACTGACATAGAAACCTGTTCACATAAAATATTTAAAAATTACTCTAAACTTTTAATTTACACATAAAACCATCAAATTAACTCCAAACTTTTCCTATAACACCAAATAAAAATCACCCACCTAATAATTATAATATATATTAATATTAAGATATAAATTCTAGAATTTTAGACACGGACGTGACAATTCTTCCCAACTTAAAAAATTTCGTCCTTGAAATTCATAGTCTATAATTTATCTTAATTTTCTTCCTCAAATAATCTGTAAGCTCACGAAGTTATTTCTAATGATCAAGATTTCTCATAATCATCATAAGACCACAAATTCTAATGTATATAAATTCTAGAATTTTAAACACGGACGTGACATTTTTAATTGTTCCATGCTCTTTGATTTTAGTAGCACATTAAGTTAATTCCTTTCAAAAAAGACTTTTCCTAAAATAAAATACCACTGTAAAAAATTACCTAAATAATTATGATAAGGTAAATTTGTCTAAATAATAGGAACATAATGTTAATTTCATCTCTTTCCATAACAGCAAAGTAAGAAGTTGGGATACAAATCATTTTTCACTTTATATTGACTAAACAAATTATTGAATCTATTTTTATTTCATTAAATTACGCAAAACGTTTTTTTTACAAAAAAAAAAAAAAAAAGAAAACACTTCATAATTATTACTACTACCATCATGTAATGGAAAGTTGTTTTTTAAGGCTTAATACATCATTTGCCTTCTGAACTTGTCCAAGGTTGATTGGCCTTTGAACTTTCAAAGTGTCTCAACAGCCCCCTGAACTTGCATAAAATATTCAGTTAGCTTCCTGAACTTGCGTAAAATGTAATCAATTAATTATTCAGTTGTAAAAAAGTAAGTCAAATGCGGAAGATATGTTACACATGCCTTAAAATGTTATTACATACTTCACAAAATAGATTAAAACATGTTAAAAAATAATTTCTTACTTACAACTATAAAACATTTTTTTCTCTAATATTATAATTGCATACCTCGATCTTGGTCGTTTTACTTTTTTAAAATGCGTGCAATATATCTTCCGTATTTAACTTACTTTTTTACAACCGAGTGATTAATTGATTACATTTTACGTAAGTTCAGGGGACTAATTGAACATTTTATGCAAGTTCAGGGGGCTGTTGAGACACTTTGAAAGTTCAGGGGGCCAATCAACCATTTTGGACAAGTTCAGGGGACAAATGATGTATT
This sequence comes from Euphorbia lathyris, assembly GCF_963576675.1. Classification (NCBI taxonomy): domain Eukaryota; kingdom Viridiplantae; phylum Streptophyta; class Magnoliopsida; order Malpighiales; family Euphorbiaceae; genus Euphorbia; species Euphorbia lathyris. The sequence continues at coordinate 73,110,265 of NC_088919.1, read as the reverse complement.
AAGCATTTTTTTAAATTTGAATTTCTTTGTAAATTTTCCATTTTTTTTATGTAAATTTCCC